>NC_080751.1:8750000-9375000 GCF_020826845.1 Diceros bicornis minor | reverse complement strand
ATACCATAGAAAATATTTGTCTTGGTGACACAGGATTTCTGCCATTGCTCTATTCCTTCTCACTCCTTCTCGCTGTGGCCCTAGTTCACACCCAAAGTGGCAGGTATGCCACCAGCACCCACAGTATACACCACCGCTGTTGGCTGAGCTTCACCAAAGTCCCCATGGTTCCTGCTGGTCCCAATTTCCGTGTGACGGCTAGCAGCACCAGATGTTTTTGGCAAGGGTTGCCGAGCCTGGTGTCTGGGGTACAATTGCTACTGCTGGTGCTGCCTTTTCTATTGCCAGCTCCACTCCTTTCATCCTCCTGCTGCTTCCACCAACATTGCCGCCACCACCACCAAGATCACTAATGCTCCTGGCACCACGGCATAGCTTTCCCTTGCTCTTTTACTGCTCACTGCCCTAGGCATCAGGCATGGGTCCATGGGGCTGGGCCTGGTGGCACTCTGGCCAGTTGTATTCCTCCCTCCCTGGAAAAAATGCAGGCTGGCCAATAAGGGGGTGAGAGGCACAGGATAGAGGGCTATAAAAGGCAGTGAGCAATGGGTCAAGAGAATTGGGGTATTTTCTAGCCTTTCTAGATGGTGGTTGTATAAAATTAATTAAGACTGCTTGATTCCTAAGATCCCTTCACAATTGCGTAGTCTGTGAATCTTTTTAGCGGAAACACAGGAGCTCTGAGTGGACAGTAAAAGACAGACGGCTTAAGCTTGTGGCAGATCCAAGAGGAGAAGCAGGCCTTCTGACATTCTGATCCATGGCATTCTATGTGTGAGCCTGTGCACCCTGGCACGAACATGCATGTATGCATGTATCTTGTATCAGCACTACCAGTTTTTCAGAGCAGAGGCTAGTACTAATTACAGATCCGCAAACCCCCAAGTATATACTCTGATGCCAAGCTGTGGGATTCCATAAATGTTTGATGAAGAAAAAAAAAGTTTTCCATTCAGAGCACTTTTCGTTATTAAAAGCTCCCAGTGATTAGGAACAAAGTGCTTAATATTCTACAGCAACTCCACCCAGGGAGCCCATCAAAAGTTACCAAAAACGGACAAGAGAAATCAAAGAAATGCAAATTAATGTGATGTTGCTGCCTCAATTTTGTTGTGCTTCAAAAAAAGAGAAAAATTTTCCCACTGACACAAATGTGTTTTGTTGTTCTCACAATGGTGAGGTGGGGAGGACACTGGGACATTTGTATTTAGCCAAGTCCCAGCTTGGGCCTTACCTGCTTTCTCTCTGGAATCTTTAGGCATGACTGTTAAGAATTGGGTAACAATAAACCCGAAATAATTGTATTTTCCTTGCTTTTCCTGCACTTCTCTTTAAGAACTCCAGCCCCTTATGTTCTTTTCAAATTGTTCTAGAAGTATACAGAGGATCTGAGCTGTGTTTCTAAAACCAGCCTTTGTGACAACTATGGGTCTTTGACCTTTTCCTCCGGCTCCCTCCAGCACTGTGTGAAATCTCCAGCAACATCCCATGTCGCCGTTGGGAGCCAGGCCACAGGTGCCCACTGATGGCGCTGCCCCTCATGCTTTTGTCCAGGAAAGGCGCCACTTCTGTGTTTCCATGTCCATGCTAAAGGTGCTGATGTCCAAGGCCGAAGGTGCTGTTGTCTCAATCTGTCAGTGTCCCCAGGGGCTCACCGATTGGTCGTTCCCGCCTGAGAGCAGCCTATATTCTTGTTGTTTCTCAATATTTGTCATCTGGTGACTCATGAGTGCCATTTCTTCAGGGCTAAGATGAAAGATCATCAGTGATTTTAATTAGATTAAACCAATCCCTCCTGGAATGTTACCCTCCCAGGTAAGATAATTAATTCCTCATACTGACTAAAATGCACGCAGTGGTCCTTAAAGAGCAGTAGTGATTGTGCCAGGTGTTGGGCTAGTTTGGAGGGAGGGATCTGGCCTTCCTGGAAATGACTACCTCCCATTTCAGGACGTTCTTCTCCTGTTTACTCTTCTTCCTCCCTGTTTCCTTTCTCCCTGACTTCCATTCCTGTGGGCTAGGTAATTAGCACAACACAGACTATAGGAATGGGGCTTTATTCCAAGGGTAAAAAGAGCAGATGAAGTGGGGAAGTGGAGAGGGGTATAGGTAATTTAAAAGGAGAAGGAGAAACAGAAACCTCCCTTCTGCTCTGGAGAGAAAACTTGAATCCTTTTGTGAAGTCCTTTGAGATTTAGGGAGCATTGCTGGAATAAGTAGTGGTAGTATTATGTTCAAATTGCATAGTTCTCCCTGAAATATGAGAGTGAATATAGTGTAAGGATAAGAACCACAAATTCCCATCTTGACTCTCCACTTCTAGCTGTGTAACCTTGGACAAGTTAGTCTCTCTGTGCTTCAGTTTCCTCATCTTTAACATGGAGATAATGCTAGTATCTGTCTCATAGGATTGTGAGGAAAATTTAAATGAAAGGAGGTCTAAAATTGTGCCTGGCACATAATTAGTGCTCAATAAATATTAGCTATGACTGAAATTTGCTATTATAGTCACTGTTATTTAGGCACCGCCACCCACACTTGTTCTGGAGTTTATTTGGTTTATTTTTCCATGGAGAAAGCCTGTGGCTTTTTGGCTCTGAAGCATTTTTTTTTTCTTGTGGTATTTCAGAAAGATATAAAATGGCATCTTATAAGGGCCTCTAGCTATTGGAAAGGTGAATCGCTGGTTGTTTTAATTAGAAGAGATATTTTCAGGTGGTGCCCTGAAAAAGCAGATGATGTTTCTGAAGAGCAACTGCTGATGGGGCGATATCTTATCCAGGTGTGGGTTTCCATGGTGCTGGGAGCCACGTTCCAGGAATACACTGAGCTAGGAAATTTATTCTGAGCATTGAGTGTGATTACGAGGGGAAGGGAGCCTGAAAACATGTGACATTAAAGCGATTTTATGAGAGATAGAAAGTCCTATTCTGTTAGCGCCTCTGGTCGTGTAGCTCGTGTTAGGCCTCCATAGGCATTTTGTGAGTTATTTCTGCTCCAGATACCTGTGGAGTAGGAGGCACGAGGGGGAGGGGTCCTGAGCGCTCCCGACGTGTTAGCTCACAGATCCAGGCTGATGGGGCGTCCACCTCTAACAACAGCCATTCTCAAACTTTGTAAAATTCCTGGGCTCCATCACATTCTTAAAAAAATACATTGAGGATCCTAAAGCAGTTTTGTTTATGTGGGTTATATCGATAGCAATTTACTGCATTATAAGTTCAAACTGAGATTTAAAAACAAATATTTACAAGTTCGTTTAAAAATAGTGATAAACTCTTGTGTTCTAATCTCCTGTTCACCCCATTGGTGAGGGAGGGATTCCTGCTCTAGGGTTCTGGTGATGGACAAACATGCAGTTAGCAGCATGTTATTAGCGGTTTATTAGTCACGTACACTCACAGCCTGGGGAAGGAGGACCCCACACACCTGGGATCCTCTCCACCAGTCATCTTCTATCCCATGCTCTAGGCTCTAGGCTACTACTGCCCAAATTTTAGTGTGCGTATGGGTCCCTTGTGGTTCCTGTGAATGCAGATTCTGATTTAGCAGCTCTGAGGCGGGACTGAGATTCTGCATTTCTAAGATGCTCCAAGGTGTTGCAGATACTACTGGTCCTGGGACCACACTTGGAATTGTAAGGCTCTAAACCCAATCCCAACACGTGTCCTCTGGGGTGCCGTTCCCCTTGATGGTCTGTTTGCCTCATTCCAGAAGAGACTTATCTACTCTTCCATCTCCAGCCAACTGTGCAACACTCATTGTGAGTTCCAGACACCATAACTTTGTATGACCAATGTGTTTGAAGATGCTCCACAATTCAAGATGTAAATGTGATGGTTTTCAGTTTTTCTTATAACCACCCAGAACTTGATTTGAGGAGTCCCCTTTTCCTACTTTGCGGTTCACAGCTGTTCTCTTAACAAAATGTATCCAGAGTCTATAATTTTTTAGTTGCTTTCATTCACTTTGAAATAAAAATTTTAGTTTCTAAGGTTCTAAGTTGCAATCTGATGTTGGCTTCAGAGCTGGTCATCTCTCCACTGTGGCAATCTAGGCCTGAAGGGAAAGGGAAAAAGGGCAGCTTGGTCTGGCTCTCACATACCATGTCCCCTTTTAATTCTGGTGCTAGTGGGCAGGAGAAAATGGAGAAGGGATAGACCAGAGTCTCCTCACTTGACCTAGCCGAGTTTCACTATTTTGGTTAGCCATGACTACAGGCAGTGTGGTAGCACCCTTCTTAACCCTTGATCTGGAGCTGTATTGGAAACAGTGAGGTCCCCAAATTTACCTTCTCAGGCCTTTGAATCTAGGCAAGGTCTGATATTCCTGCTTCTCCAAAATGAGAAACTCAAGGGAAGGGCGAGGGAGGCTAGGCTCTTCTTTATCTGCAGCTCCATCCTGTCTCCTGTCTCCAATTCTGGATTTTTCACTCTGGGACAAGTGCAGGTCAGCTAGTGCACTGGCTAAGTATATATATAGCAAAAAGGAATAAAATGTATATCTTTCCTTGTTTCAAACTCTCCCAATATTTCTAGGTTATCCTCTTGGTCTCAGGGTAGGAAAACATGTTCTTCCATCCTCCCTAAGAGGGGATAAGTGAAGCAAAGAGCTGCTTTTAATGAAAACTGCAATTTCCAAAAATGCTTCTACTTTTCTCCCCGTTCTGTCACTTACATTGTCCCCGAAGGTGGAGGGATGGTTTCTGTGAGGAGTAGTTCTTTGGCGGGTCTCAGTAAGCCCAGTGGGAATGGGACAGTCCCACAGGCGGTGGGCTCCTGAACTTCAATTATGGGAAACTTGGTTCCTTTATTCTCAACACTGGGCCTTAAACATGATTGCAAGACAACTGGAATAGATATGTGTATGCATTGCATCCGATGTGATCATCAGTCAAGTGAAGATTCGTGACCATTTTTTTTGTTTGTTTATCAAAACCGTATCAAGCAGGGCTTGGGCAAATGAATGGTTTCTATTTTTTCTCAGCTGTTCTGGTGCTGTGTACACTGCTGGAATCAGGCCAAGAGAAGGTAGTTTTTCTAACTTGCTAACACCTGCTGTGTCTGAAAATGTGTGATGCAACCAAAGAGAGAGACAGACACGTTGAAAAGGATGTGGCCTGTCTGTGACATTTGCTTTTATTTTATACATTTGTGTTTACAGATGCACATCCCCATGATTTGCTGGTGCCCCACACCTCAGTTCTGTAGCTGAATAAGATGATGAGTGCGGAGGCTGTGCCTGCCTCAACTGGGGGCAGTGCTCCCTAATTGGCAGAAAGTTTAACAATCTTCTTTTACATTCATTGGAATTCAAGCTCTCTTATAATCAGATTTTTTTTTTCTCTGCTGTGTAGCTTGTTGAGCCTCTCATGAGATTTCAAAGATGAAATTGACCTATCAATCAATTAGGTAAAAAGCAGCTTAATTTTTTTTTCATTCAACCACTTCATCTAGCATCTCTTCAATTGATGTGCTTTTGAATACAAATGTCAGAAATAGCCCCTTCCACCTGCTTAATTATGAACCAGAGATCATCAGAGAGCAGGGTTGCCTCTGGGGCTGAGCTCCTTCTATGCTTTCACCAATTTTCTGGGTCAGTGGCCTTCAAACATTTTGACTTAAGCATAGTCCCTGAAAGAGTTTTGAAATACTGTGTACTATTTCAAACATTTTCATTTTTTTAAATCTTGAAATAATTGTGGATTCGCATGTAAGAGAGAATGCAAAGAGATCCTGTATACCCTTTACCCAATTTCCCTCAATGGTAACGTCTTAACAAAACTATAGTACAACATCGCAACTAAGAGGTTGATATTGATACAGTCAAGATGTAGAAACTTTCTATCACCACGAAGATCCATCATGTTGTCCTTTCATAACCACAGCCGCTTCCCTCCTGCTCTGCTCCCTCCTTAACCCTTGGCGACCGCTAATCTTTTCCCCATTTCTCTAATTTTGTCATTTCAGGAATGTTATATAAATAGAATCATACACAATGTAACATTTGGGGGTTGGCTTTTTCACTTCACATAATTCTCTGAAGACTCATCCATGCTGTTCTGTGTGTCAATAGTTTGATCATTCACCCCTTCAAGAACATGTAGGTTGTTTCTCGGGTTTGGCTATTATGAATAAATCTGCTAAAACCATTTGTGTCCCGCTTTTGTGTGAACACAAGACTTCATTTTCTGGGATAAATGCCCAGGAGTGCAATTTGAATGTTTAGTTTTTAAAGAAATTGCCAGACTGCTTTTCAGATTGGCTGCAACATTTTATATTCTCATCACAATGAATAAAAGTGATGCAGTTTCCCCTCATCCTCGCTAGAATTTGGTATTGTCACTTTTTTAAAAATTTTAACCATTCTGATAGGTATGTGGTGATGCCTCAAAGTGGTTTTATTTTGCATTTTCATACTGGCTAATGATGTTGAACATCATTTTATGTGCTTATATATTTGCTATCTGTATATCTTCTTGCTTGAAATGTCTTATCATGTCTTTTGCCTTTCTAATTGGATGGTTATTTTTACTGTTGAGTTTTGAGAGTTCTTTATATATTCCACATATTAGTCCTTTGTTGAATATATAGTTGTCAATATTTTCTATCACTTTATAGCTTTTCTTTGAATCCTCCTAAGAGGGCCTTTCGCAGAACAAAGGTTTTTAATTTGATGAAATCCAATTTATCATTTTTTTTTCTTTTATGGATTCTGCTTTTGGCATCAAGTCTAAGAACTCTTTACCTAATCCTAGGTCCTGAAACTTTCCCCCTAATTTTTCCTAAAGGTTTTATATATTTTCATTTTACATTTAAGCCATGATCCACTTTGTGTTAATTTGTTGTATCAAGTGTGAGACTTAAGGTTCATTTTTTTCCCTGCGAATGTCTAGTTGCTCCAGACCATTTGTTGAAGAGGCAATCCTTCCCCCATTAAATGGCTTTTGTACTTTTGTCGAAAATCAAATGGGCATATTCATGTATGTTATTTTTGAGTTCTCTATGTTCCACCAGTCTATGTTTTTGTCTCTCCACCAACACCATACAATCTTACTTGCTGTAACTATAAAATAAGTCTTGATATTGGGTAGATGGATTCTTACCACTTTATTCTTTTTCAAAATTATTTTAGTATTCTGGTTCCTTTGCCTTCTCATATACATTTTAGAAAAATCTTATCTATAGCTTCAAGAAATTTTGCTGGGGTTTTGCTAGGAATTTTGTTAACCAATATATCAATTTGGGGAGAATTAGCATCTTTATTATGTTGAATCATTCAACCATTGAACACAGTATGTCTCCCTATTAGATTTTTTTAAATATTTTTCCTGAACATTGTATACTTTTCAGCATACACGTTCTTTATATGTTTTGATAGATTGAGATCTAAGTATTTATTTTTGTAAGTAATTGTAAATGGAACTATATTTTTAATTTTAGTGTCAGATGTTTATTACTAGTATAAGAAATAGAATTATTTTTTGTACATCTTATATCCTACAGCCTTGTTGAACTCACTCACCAGTTCTAGTAGTTTTTCTGTAGATGTCTTAGGATTTTGTATGTAGACAATAATGTCGTCTGCAAATAGATGCTTATTTCTTCCTTTCCAATCCGTCTACTTTTCATTTCCTTTTCTTGCCTTAATACACTGCCTAGAACTTCCAGCACAATATTGAATAAGAGTGGTGAGTCCTTACTTCCCAATCTTATCAGAAAGGCATTCAGTCTTTCAACATTAGTATAATGTTAGCTGTAGGTTTTTTGTAGATACTCTATCAGGTTGAGGAAGTTATTTTTCTGAGAGTTTTAATCATGAATGGATGTTGAATTTTGTCAATTGTTTTTTCTGCATCAACTGATATAATCATACGACTTTTCTTCTCTAGCTTGTTATTATGGTGGATTACGTTGATTGATTTCCAAACGTTAAACCAGCCTTGAATCCCTGGAATAATCCTAACTTGGTTATAGTGTGTAGTTTTTCTTATATAATGCTGAATTACATTTGCTAATATTTTGTTAATTATTTTTGCATATATTCATGAAGGATATTGGTCTATAGTTTTCTACTACTTCCTTCTCTGGTTTTGGTGTCACAGTAATACTAGCTTCACAAAATTGCTTGGAAAGTGTTTTTTTCCTGGACAAGTGTTTTTTTCCTTTTTCCGGACAAGATTTTATAAAATTGGTTTTAATTCTTCTTTAAATGTTTGGTAGAATTCTCCAGTGAAACCATCTGGGAAAGAGATTTCCCTTAAAGACTTTCTCTTTGATCCATTAGATTAAGTGTGTTTAGTTTGTGTGTGTGTGGAGATTTTCCTCTTATCCCTCTGTTATTGATTTTTAATTTGATTTCACTGTGGTCAGAGAATACACTCCTTATGATTTCAATTCTTTTATAGGTGTTGAAGGTTTTTTTGTGACCCAGGGTATGATGTATTTTGGTATATGTTCTATGCACACTTGAAAAGAATGTGTATCCTGCTGTTACTAGGTGGAGTGTTCTAGAAATATTGATTTGATCCTGCTGATTGCTGGTATTGTTTAGTTCTTTTATATTTTTGCTTGTTTTCTGTCTAGTTGCTCTATCATTTCAGAAAAGAATGTTGACATCTCCAGCAATAATTGTGGATTTGTCCATTTCTTCTTTCAGTTCTATCAGTTTTTGCTTCACATATTTTGCAGCTCTGTTTTTTAAGATATACACATTTAGGATTGCTATGTCTTTTTGGTGGGTTAAGTCTTGAATGTTTCTGTCTTTTGTAAATGTATTTTCTCTGAAGTCCACTTTATCTAATATTAATATAGCCACTTCTGCTTTTCTTTGGTTAATATATATGTTATGTTATAATAATATATTGTTATATAAATATATAAATATAATAAATTATAAATATAATATTATATGTAAGTTGTAATATAGTATAATTATAGTAATATATTACTGTTACTTTAAAACTGCCTATATTGTTGTATTTGAAGTAAATTTCTCATAGACAACATATAATTGAATAATATTTTTAATCCACTCTGCCAATTTCTGCCTTTTAATTGGTATGTTTAGACCATTTACATTTAATGTAATTATTGATATGTTAGAGATCGAGTCTACCATTTTATTTTTTGTTTTCTGTGTATTTTCTCTGTTTTTCAATTCTGTTTTCTTTTTTCCTGCCTTTCTGTGTGTTACTTGAACTTTTTTTAGAATTTTACTTTTATTTATCTATAATAGCTCTCTTTGTATAGCATTTTTTGTAATTGATCTCAACATTACATTATTTACACATAATTATTATATAATGTCTATTAATTAGTATTGTCATTTTACCAGTTTGAATGAATTGTAGAGACCTTACCTCTCTTTATGTCCCTTAACTGCCCTCCATTATAATATAATTGTCTTTAATATTTCCTGTGCATACATTTAGAACCACAACAAATAGTGTTATAATTTTTGCATCAACTATCAAACATAATTTAGAATACTCAAGAAGAGAAGGAAAGCCTATTATATTTACTTATATTTTTGCTTACTATGTTCTTTCTTCTTTTCTGATATTCCAAGATCTTTATCACTTCTTTTAGGGCAGAAGTATTGGTAACAAGCTCTCTTGCTTTACCTCCAACTGAGCATGTCTTAATTTCTTCTTCATTCCTAAAGGATCTTTTCACTGGGTATAGGATTGTGGCTGACAGTTCTTTTTTTGAGCACTTGAAACATATTGTGACACTTCCTTCTGATGTCCATGGTTTCTGATGAGAAATCTGCTGTTATTTGAATAGATTTTTTTCCCCTATTGGTAAAGTATTGTTTTCCTCTGGCTGCTTTCAAAACTTTTTTGTTTTTCTCTTAATTTTTGGAAATGTAATAATGGTGTATCTTGGTGTGGATTTCTTTAAGTTTATCATGTTTGGGGTTTACTCAGCTTCTTGAACCTGTAGATTTATATCTCTGGACAAATTTTAGAAGTTTTCAGTTATTTTCTCTTTGAGCACTTTTTCAACCCTGCCCTCTTTCTTCTCTCCTTCAGAGACTCCAATGACATGACTATTAGCTTTTTTTTTTTAATAGCCTTGAAGGTCCCTGAGCCCTTGTTAATTTTTTTAATTAATTTATATTTTGGGGGAGGAAGATTGGCCCTGACCTAACATGTGTTGCCAATCCTCCTCTTTTTGGTGAGGAAGATTGGCCCTGGGCCAACATCTGTGCCCATCTTCCTCTACCTTATATGTGGGACGCCTGCCATAGCATGGCTTGATAAGTGGTGTGTAGGTCTGTGCCCAGGATCTGAACCTGTGAAGCCCAGGCCACCAAAGCGGAGCATGCAAACTTAACCACTACGCCACCGGGCCGGCCCCCTGTTAATTTTTCTTCACTTTTTTTCACTCTGTTGTTCAAATCGGCTAATTCTTATTTTTTTTTTTTCTATATTCTAGTTCACAGATTCTCTCTCCTATTCCCTCCATTCTGCTATTGAGCTCATCATCTGAGCTTTACATTTTGGTAATTTTATTGTTGTTGTTCTAAAATTTTCATTTGGCTCTTCTTTATATTTTCTATTTCCTTGCTGAGATTTTCTATTTTTTTTGATAAGACACATACTCTCTCTCTTTTATTTGTTTCAAATGTGTTTATAATTGCTTCTTGGAGCATTTGTCATGGCTGCTTTAAAAACTTTGTCAGATAATTCTAATATTTCTCTCATCTCATTGTTGTCATCTATTGATTGTCTCATTATTTGAGATCTTCCTGGTTCTTGGTATGATGAGTGATTTTCTATTGAAACCTGGACATTTATTTTTATTATTATGCTATGAGACTCTAGATCTTGTTTAAACTTTCTGTTTTAGCTGTTTTTTTCTGACACCATTCTAGAAGGGGTAGGATTGAATTGTTATTGCCAGGTGGAAGTAGAAGTTCAAGTTTCCCATTCAGCCTCTCTTGATGCCCAAGTGAGGAAGACTCCTCGTTACTGCTGGGCAGAGTTGGGAATTCTGGTTACCACGTGGTCTGCACTGATACTTTAGTGAGAAAGGCCTCATTACCACTAACTGATAGGGAAGGACCTGACTCTCCATAGGCCTCTTCTGATACCACCTCAGCAGAGAGGATGACGGACACCTCATTATTGACAGGTAGAGCAGTAGTCCAAACTCCTCACTAAGACTATTATTGGGTGGGGCGGGGGGGCAGGTTCATTACCATGTGGATCAAAGTCCTGGCCTCCTCCCTGGCCTTCTCTGATACCCTGGTATGGATGTTGGGACGCTTCATTACAGCCTCATGAGGGGTAAGTCTCAGCTCCCCCTACCTTTGCTGGCCTAGGTGAGAGCAGAGCCATAGTTTTTTTAAATAAAGTGTTTACCTAGAGAGAAGTGGATTTTGTCTAAAATTTTCTGTATTACTAGGCTTCCCATTTTCTGTTCTTTTGGCTAGAGAATGCGAGCTTTGGTTGGGACATTTTTTTTCTGTGCCATTAGTGTTTCTCATTTGTCAGCTTCTTCAGGTCCAAGTCTGAGACATGAGACAAAAGGAAAACTCGAGGATGTTACCACTATATTTCTCCTAGTCCTGTTATTCCCTAGCCAGTCTGCCTTCTTTCTATCTTTCAAAGGCTTCTGCCATATATTTTATATATACTGTCCACGGATGTTAGTTGTACTTAGCAGGAGCAGTAGGGAAAATATGTGTCCTCTGTCTTCCTAGAAGCAGAAGTCTATCTCACACATTTTTAAGTGAATACTTACATATTTTAATCAAAGTTTAAATATAATTTTTCTTGTTATTAGAAGCTTAAAAATATGAAATATCTTATAGAATCAAATAAGAGGAATTATTATAATTGGAATAAACATTTAATATTATTAATTGATCAATAGGTTTTTAATTACATTTTCTAATATAATCTACCAAATCTGAAAGAAATCATATAAATTTTTTAACCATAGGTTTCATCCGATGTTATTAAAATATATGCATACATATGGTAGTCCTGCAAACATTCATTACATTTAAAAGAATATATATATATATATATATCACTCTACTGGTTTTGGCATTTTGAGCAGGGGACAAAATACTCTTCCGTGATACCAAGCTACGTGCTTCAAGGAAATACGTAGAAGACAGAAAAAGAAAGGAATGCATCTTGATTAATTATTAATGGAAGCTTTGGAGACTTCCTGGAAAACAATATTTAGATCTATCCCTTTGGTGCCTGGAGGTATTTCTATTCTCAGGGCAAAGCAGTAATGATATTTAGGTTGGCTCAAAGGTATGCCATTCTTTGTAGCGTGGAAGAAGAGCTATTGTGAAGAGATTAGGCTAATCAATTTTGAGAAAGAGTAAATATGGACGAGGAGAATATAAAATTCATTTTCCTTAAAATTGTCCTTGACTTTGGACCAGAGGGGTATATGTATCTATGTTTGACGTCATTGTTCAAAACAAAGTTTGCTTGAGCAAAATATCTATCTGTCTAGACCTAAAGCCCAGAGGATAACTAAGACAGATATCTTTCCCTGACCTTATTTAGAATTTGTCTTGGGTGATAACCAGGAATGAGTTGTAATGCATGAAATTTGTCTTACGATTTCATTTATGTATACAGCTTGAGTTTTACATCCAGCTATTAGAAAAAAAAAAAAATGCCCGAAAAGAAAATAGCTAATAAGTGATTGTAACTGAAATTTGAAGTAGAATCTTAGAAAAGTTGTGCTTTGATAACACTGATAGAGATAAACTAGGGGATCTGTGGCTGCTTGTGAGGAAAGCATTTAATCAGTGTGCATTTAAGTATTCATATTGCCAAAACACTTTCTCTCACTTTTTATTCTTAGTAAATAACCATTATACCCCTGATAACACAAAATCGGTGTCTTGGGGGAGAAACAGGGAATGGACATGTGTTTGTTTATTCCATCTCCTGGATGGACAGCAGAGAGGTGGAACCAGGGGAGATGTCTTAATCCATGCAGGCTGCATAACAGAACACCATGGGCTGGGTGGCTTATAAACAACAGAAATTTATCTCTCACCATTCTGAAGGCTGGAAAATCCAAGGTCAAGGTGCTGGAAGATTCAGTGTCTGGTGAGAGCCCACTTCTTAGTTCATAGACAACCATCTTTTTGCTGCGTCCTCACATGGTAGAAAGGGACAAGGGATGACTCTGGGGCCTCTTTTATAAGAGTGTTAATCCCATTCATGAGGGCTCCACCCTCACGATCTAATCACCTTCTAAATGCCCCATGTCCAAATACCGTCATGTTGGGGATTAGGTTTACCATATGAATTTTGAGGGACAAAACATTCAGTCTGTAACAGAAGAGGTATGGCTTGGCACTCTATGGGAGGGAGGGAGCAGAGGTGTCTGTCCTCTTCTCTCCCTTCTTTTCCCAGTGTAGCCTTTCAGCTCTCAAGAAAGGAAGGTCAAGGCTGTGACATGAACCCAAAGAGTCTCTGGCTGTATGTAAGAACAAGACTTTTATCAAAGCTGATAGTTTGAAACAGGTGATAAGCATTGAGGTGCAGGTACGTGGGCACAGTTTGAAAGAAAGAAAGCACCCGTGAAAACCAAATAAACTAATTCAGTTCCTGACCTGCCCAAAAAAATCACTTAACTTCACTCTGGGAGAAATGCTCTGGTATCAGATGAATGGGCACAGCCTTGCCCCAGTGTCTTGCCTCTGTCCTGGGCTTCGTCCCCTCCTCCTGATCATCTTCCTCCCATCTTCACCCTCACCGCTTAGTAACCATCAAAGTTTTGCAGACACGTACGTAGTCTAGGTGGGGTGAGTTGTTTCCAGGCTTTAGGACACGTTCTTTTTTCTAATTAATAGTGGTTAGCAACCTTGGTTGTACATTAAAATCCTTTGGGCAGCTTTGTAAATTTCAATGCCTAGCCCCTTCTTCATACCAATTAAAGCAGATTCTCTATGAGTGGGGCCAGGTGTATGTATTTTTATACCTCCTTAGTTGGTTTGAATGTATAGTGGGGATGAGAACTGATGAACTAGAACATTTCCAATCCAGTTGATCCCCATAATACAAATTTTCTCCTCCCTTTGCAGATGGAAGTATGTGACTCCCTAGAATGGGCCTTACACTCAGGCACTAGGGGCCCCTGCCCTAAGCCATGTGAGGCCCTTGCTCTGGCCCTCCTCTGGCCGTGCTCCTCTCTATGGGATATGGAATCCATGAGGTCAGAAGATCTCATCTTTGGGGGCCCATGCCCCCAAAGATCCTACCACACAGTTTAGGTACCAAGACCTTTGAATTGACTGCCCCCAAATAGCTCCAAGCCTGCTTCTGGAGTTTGTGGGGCATCTTGCCTGGGGGCAGATAAGCAACAGTGCTGTGTCCCTCCAGGCCTGCCCACAAAGTGGTCACTGGTAGGGAAGGGTATGTGGATGGAGCTGGCTCATTGGGGCTGGAGGCCAATGGTCATGAGCACAAAGCCCCTTGTGATGGGCTGTGATCTGGAGCTAGGGGTAGGAAAAGTAGGGGGATAGGCCTTGGGGAAGTGAGTGGGGGTCAAGGTCACAGGCTAACTCTCCAGGTACTTGCCCAGGTGCTGCTGAGTATGGCACTTTGAGAGGTTGGAGAAATCCAAATTAGAACCTGACCTTCCCAGTTGTTGTGAGAGGAGTTGTTATGAAAGGAGTTAAGAAAGAAGATGGAATATATCTTATTTAGCAGTTTATTTTCTTGATTTATAACATTTAAATATTTTTTATTTGTGTTCCCACATTCACTCTTTTCAGGGCCCTGAAGATGTTGGGGTCTGGTCTGTGACTGCCCCTACTGTAACCACAGGCACAGGAATCTATTTCTGTGGGCCTGTAGTCTATTGTTGGAAGGTGCTGGCCTGAAGAATGCTTCCTGACTCTCCAATACCTTCCTGCTGTTACTCACGGGGTCCCTGCCCAGCTGAGGCTTAACCCCTTGATTCCTCTCACTAGCTTCCTGTTGGCTTGGGTGGGAGCTGTGTCTGTTCTCACCTGGTCTCATATATGGTGGTGTAGTACAATACAAAATACGTGGAGTTGGGTGACAGATAGATATGATTTCTAGTCCTGGCTCTGCCACTTGCCACTTCTGTGACTTTAAGTGACATTCTTGACCTTTCCAAACCTTGGCTTCTTCATCTGTAAATCAGAGTTAGTGACAACTATCTGGCATGGGGATAGCGAGGGCTAAATGAGGAAACCAAGAAACATGTCGAGGCCCCTGGCACGGTGCCTAGAGGTAGCAGGAACTCAGTAAATAATTGCTTCCCTTTTCACATAAGGCCAATTCATTTAACAATAACAGTTCTTCTTTACCTCCTTCATTTACATTTTCTGGACTAAATAACTGAATTATTTCCATTTTTCTTTTTGTGATACATTTCCAACTCTTCTCAGTACTGCCTGTATGTGTGAAGAGTTTGTCTTTCCTATATCAAAATGACAAGTAGCCTGCTATCAGGAGGCTGAGCACTTTGAGTTTTTTATGAGGAGAAGGCTGTTCATCTTTCTGCCTTTACCAGTATCTCTTCTTCTCCACGCAACCACCACCTTGTCTAGTTTTTCTGCAATGAGAACAGACCTGATGTGTGGTGGAGCTTGGTCATGGGGAGTCTACCCAGCAGCACTCAATATATGCTGGTAAAATGAAGCAAGATTGGCTCCAGCCTAATGAGGTTAGCCATGCCCCATTATAGCCTTCTCTTAGTGTTTCACAACGACAAGGCTGTAAGCCCTTTGTTCAATACCCTGTCCTGAGTGTATTGGGCCATGCACGGTAAGTGTTGAGTAAATGCTTGTCAAATGAAAGAATAAGTAAATGATAAATAATTCAACTAGGAGTTGAAGCCCTGTGCTTGTTGTTGGCCCATCTTACTTTCATTAATAGGCAAGCCACACGTGCATTGAATACACATAAGAAATGCCCTAAAGTTCTTCAAAAACTGGTGTGCCGCCGACATGCTTGCTCCACCTTAAATGCGTAATGGAAAGCACTCTAAACCTGGATTCCTGGATTCTGGCTTGGCCTCAGCCCCTTTTCTTTCAGTGCACAGCAATGCATCAGGCCCATATTCAGCACTCAGTGAATATTTATTGAATTAATGAATAAAACTGGCCCAAAAGGTTTCATGTCAAAAATGGAGCTACCCACTTCACAAAAATATTATAAAGATTATATGATTTATTAAATATAATATATTTTAAAAGATCGAAAGTGTGGCTATATCAGTCAGGGTCCAGTTAGGAGACTAAAATTTTAATTCATTTGGACAGAGAAAGTTTAATATAATGAATTATTATCTATAAGAGGGCAGTAACTACAAACGCATAAAGAGAACTCTAAGGAAGACTTTAGGGGTGAGAGAGAGCACATAAGGAAGGAACAAACTCAGAAAGAGGGGCTTTCTCCTCAAAGCTTGGGTTCAGACTTTATTGGGGAAGGTGCGGTTGCTCCCACTGGATGGCAGAGAATTGGTGGCCCTGGGCCAGAGGTGGTCCAGAGTTGCTGGGCAGAAAATACTGTCCCAGGGTACAGGCAGGTGGATGCTGGTGGGTAGGAACACAGAAGGAGTTGAGGTGCTGGTAGTCGGCTGCCGGTGGTGTCTGCATTAGGGCTGCAGTGATGCCAGTCCCGAGCTCGTCGAGGGAATGTGTGCACCACTAGACGCCCCCACTAGACCCCGCTGGTAGCCCTGTAGTAGGCAGGAACGAAAGGAAGAGAAACAGAAGCACATCAGAGCCGGGGAGAAAAGACCCTTCCTTCTACCGTACCCCTCCAGCACCCTCTGCTGACACAACTTCATTCCTGTTGCAAAGGAGAAATGTTACAGGTTCTGGTCCACTATTGCACAACAAGTAATAAAGGATGGACTTTGGAGCTAAGAGGCGAGAGATTGATAACTGGCACATGCAGTATGCCAATATAGTGTTTTCCTCAGTACCAATGCCAAATATGGTTTAAGAGAATAAGGGAAATAAAGAATGTGGAATTCTTAATGCCTTAGCAAATATATAAGGAAGTTAGTCTCCCCAGCCTTTCTCTGTATCCCATATATACACTGCTTTTCCCACTGAGATTACTTCATGTGATTTTTTTGAATGGCAGGGCATGAATTTTGAAGGGAGAGGTTGTTAACAAAATTATAAAGTGAGCAAATCTTAATGAGGGTGCCCGCCTGTCCATACCCTTATGATGTGATACCCCAGGCATTCCTAGGGATTCACGCTGCTCCCTCTTTATTTGGGATCCATTCCTCTGGGGCTGCCTTCCTTGGGCTGTTCTTCCTAGGCTCTGGGCCATTTCTGCCATAACTGAGCTCATTTACACAATCCTAGGCCATCTCTTTCTTGCCCTTTAATTGCCAGCCCTGTGAAAATGACTTACAAACATATTCCTCTGAGATTGCTCTTCTGAGCTCCTATACAAAAGTCACCTTGATGCTGATCTTGAATGACTCCAAGGCACCGCAAACTCAACATACCCAAACCAAATGCATTTATATCAGCACATTCATCCCTAGTCTGCTGTGTGCTCGCTCTCTTTCTCTCTCGAATAATGGTAACTTGTGTTTACAGTATCTCTCTCTTTTCTCCCTTACCTTCTGTATTATTTCCCCTGTCCAGTCTCTGGATCTTATCCCCTAAAAGTCTCTTTTTAAATTTTTTTAGTTCTCTCCATCTATGTCAGCACCAACCAAATGCATCACATATAACCTGGATCACTGTAATAGCCTCCCAACTACTCTATTAACAACCACACTGCCCTCTTTCCTAATATGAATCTGATTATATCACACACACACCCTTCCCCTCAGTTCACCCTCACTGCTTAAAATTTGTCAACGGCTTCCCATTGCTCTTAGGATAAAGACAAAACCCCTTGACATGACTTTCAAAGTCCTGCATGGTCCAGTTCTTCTCTGCCTCTCAACGTTGACTTCATCTCTCACTATCCCTTGCTCTCTCTGCATCAGCTACACTGGCTTTTTTCCAGGTCTCAACCCACTCTTTCAGGCTGTATGACCTTTGCACATGCTGTTCCCTGTGCCTGGCATGCTCTTCAGATCTCATCTCAACCATTCCCCGATCACTCCATCTAGTTCAAATATCCCCATTATCAGCTCCTAGAACACCTTGGAAGCTACTTCTACCTGGCAGCACTTTTCAGAGTTAAATGTTATATTGATTAGTTTGATTATTTGATTGATAATGTCTATCTATTCCTAAACTGTAAGATCTACTTAGGCAAGATACACATTAGTTTTTTCTCGCTATTATATTCTCAGTGCTTAGTCCAGAGCCTTTCATTTGGGAAATTAATGGATCTTATTATTGAAATTCATGTGCTAAAAATTCTTGCTGAAATTCACTCACTCACTCATTAATTCCATCAACAAATATTTATTGAACAGCTACATATGTTTGCCACTGCATTAGGGATTGTGCTTACAGAGCTGAACAAAATAGACAAGAATTCTGCTGTCATGGTGTGATCGTTCTCATGGGAAAGGACAGAAAAAAAGCTAAAAACGCATACATAGAAAATAGCAGGTCACAGTAAGTTCAATGAAGAAAGTAAAATATGGTGGTGGGATAAAAAATGAGGATTAGATAGAAAATGGCATTGGGGGAAGAGTTGGGTTGAGTGAGCAGGGCTCTGTGAGGAGGTGCATTTGAGCTGGACTTTTATGGTGAGAGGGAGTGAGCTCCATGAAGGTTGTTGCAGTGGGTTCCAGGTAAAAGAAGCAGCAAGTGAAAAAGCCCTAAGATGCAAAGGGGTTTGCTATGTTGGGGAAAATGGGGAACATATCTATGTATCACCACTCCTAGGATTAACAAGGACAAACCTTTGCCCCAAAGGCATTACATCTTAGAATCATTGAATGTGAGATTGGAGGGTGCCTTAGAAAATCTTATTTTTCCAAGTAGGGGTGTTGGCTCTTTGTTGGGACAATTTTTTTGTGCAGGTCTGTTATCACACTACAAACTGTTTATCATTCCTGGCTTCACTGCTGCTGCCTTTCCTAACTTCAGGGGGCAATTTTACATGGAATACAACCTGAATGGTATTCCAGGCATTGGGCAGGCAGAGGACCTGCCTGCTTCCCACCACTAAGTGCCAGACACTGTTCATCCAAAAATGCCAACACCCTCTCCCCCTCACACACACACACACACACACACACACACTTTTCCATATGTCAATAAGGGGTGGTATTGATCTTGATTAGAACTACTGGAACTTTCTCATTTTACAGATATGAAAACTGAGACCCAATAAAAAGAAGCCCATAAGTGGCAGAAATTCTTTCCTGACTCCATACCTAGTGTTCTTTTACTATAGCAGAGTTATCACTCATCGTTTTTTTCCCCTAGCCATAGTTGTTTTGGCAAATGAAAAGCAAGCAAACCAAAACCACAAAAATGCTGTGTAAAAAAAAGAATCTTCCGGGGCCGGCCCCGTGGTGCCAGCGGTTGGGTGCGCACGATCCGCTGGGGCGGCCCGGGCTTCGCTGGTTCAGATCCCAGGCGCGCACCCGACGCACTGCTTGGCAGGCCATGGTGTGGCGGCGTCCCATATAAAGTGGAGGAGGAGGAAGATGGGCATGGATGTTAGCCCAGGGCCAGTCTTCCTCAGCAAAAAAAGAGGAGGATTGGCAGATGTTAGCACAGGGCTGATCTTTCTCACAAAAAAAAAAAAGGAATCTTCCCTAATTTTCCTCTTTGATAAATTCAGACTTCAATGGATGACATTTTATTTTAATTGTCCTTATCTGTGCTTTGAGGGAAGGTAAACTTGAAAGCCTACCTTCTGTTCAATGCTGCTTCAGACAAGTAAGTTTAATTTAATGCAATAAACATTCTTCAGTTGCTCACTGCAGCCTGATGCTGTTGGTAATATTTAATCTGCCAAAACGCATTGTATATTATCATTCAGATGCAAAATAATTTATGGCTATAACTCCCTATGCATTTACATGAGTAAATTACTTGATATTTATAAGAGGATATGATTGTTGTTTAATTTTTCACTTTGTTTAACTTTTTAAACATGAATACAACTTCAATTTCATATTTGTTTTAGACTAACCTTGTAATTAAAAAATAAGAAATGGAAGTATGTGCTGTGTATGTGTTTGTGTGTGTAGGTATTACATGGGATATCTTTGGAGAGATCTTAAATCACAGCAGATCATCAATGTATGAGCGTGTGCCTTGTTTTTTTTTTTTTTTTGGTGAGGAAGATTGGCCTTGAGCTAACATCTGTGCCAACCTTCCTCTATTTTGTATGTGAGACACCGCCACAGCATGGCTTCTGATGAGCGGTGCATAGGTCCGTGCCCAGGATCTGAACTCCCAAACCTCAGGCAGCTGAAGCAGAGTGCGAGAACTTAACCACTACACCACCGGGCCAGCCCTGTGCCTTGTTTGTTGAAGCAACCAAAAGTCATTCAAAGCAAATTATGTGGAATGAGATGGATAAGAAAATTAGATTTTACCATTTGAAAGTTTCGTAATTAGTAATATTAATATCCACAAAAAGGTTATTTTTAAAAAGTAATCCAGAAAGAAATTATGCCAAAAACACTGAGTGGTGACAGTTTCATGAGAGAAGTATAGAGTCCTTCAGTGTGATTTCCTTGAGGGAGACAATACTCATCAGCATTTGTATATTCTGTACATTTATTAGGAAATCAGCCTCATTAATTTTAGCATGTCATTGACAGACAGATGCATTTTTATTTTTGTTTTATGCATTTATATATTCATTAAGTGTGATAAGGAGATAATGATGATAATACTAACATTAAGCCTGTGTTATGTGCCGTCATAATGCTTTGAAGGCATTCTAGTATTTTTTACACTGGTGAAACCATAAAATATGGAATCATAGTTTCCAAGTGGCAGAAGGGTTTTGATGATTTGCAAGGCTTGCTGGGGCCTATTAGAAGGAAGAGCAGTCTTAATGGAATATAATTTTAATACTGTGAGTTTTTTATCAAGACTTAAATGAGTCTGAAGACATGTGGATAAAAGAGGTCTTTTAAGAACCTGTCTTAATGGATAGATTTTAGTTTGCGATGAGCACCCCCATAGCTTGGTATATATTCAAAGTGCTTGAAAAATCTGTGCCTGTCTTTTGCTTACTTTAATTTTGTTTTGTGGGTCCTTTCTCGTTCACAGTGAAAAGGTGAATCTCAGCTCAGTCATTTTAATTTAGTGACAATGGAGTTCATATAAAGGTGCATGTAATTTTTTCTCTATTGCAATTAGGAAAATCTGTTTTCCGACGGTTTGCTATATCCCATATATTTAAAAGATATGCAAGAAATAACCTTAAAAATCCCGTCAGCACTTTCCAAAGTGAGTTTCCCATAAGGTAGTTCTATATGTTATTATATTATCATTGTTAATTGTTGCATAACAAATTATCCCAAAATTTAGTGGTTTAAAGAAACAATGTTTATTACTCAAAGTTTCTATGAGTCAGGAATTCAGGTATGGCTTAGCTGGATCCAATAGCTCAAGGTGTCTCAAAAGGCTGCAATCAAGGCGTTAGCCAAGGCTAAAGTCATTTTAAGACTTGACTGGAGGAGGACCCACTTTCAAGTTTATTCATGTGGTTGTTGGCAGGATTTAGTTCCTTGCTGGCTGTTGGCCAGAGGCCATCCTCAGTTCCTTGTCAAATGGGCTGCTCCATAGGTCAGCTCACAACATGGTACATGGCTTCATCAGATTGAGCAAGTCAGGCAAGAGAGGGAGTGCTAGGAAGATGGAAGTCACAGCAATTTATAACCTAATCTTCGAAATGACACTCCATCATCTTTGCCATATTCTATTCATTACAAGCTAATTATTAGATCCAGCCCACACTCAAGGGGAGAGATTACACAAATTCATGAAAATCAGGAAGTGGGGATCACTGAGAAACATTTCAGAAACTATCAGAGATAGTAATGTTATGAGAGTTTGATGATCAAAAAAGATTGTGAAATTCCAGGGTTAGGGTTAGATCAGGTTTTCCACAGGACCTTTCAGAGTCTTCAGCACGCTAATTACACTGAATCTCCAAGTGGGAAGAGAGGGGGGCAAGGAATATGGTAGCGGTATTTCTCAATCCTATTTGTCCACTGAATCCTTTTTGTTGAAGAGTGGCATATTAAACTATCCTTTATCAGAACATTTGGAGAACTGCTGCCCAACATCTTCACTGGACACATGATGTTACTGAGGACTGGAGAGTTGCCTTCCCATTGGTTGCAGAGCATGGGGTTGGTGCAGGTCCCCTGAAGCTCTGAGGCTCCTTCCGCCTTATTAAATTGGCACAGCTTTATTTATGCCACCAGTATTATGACTTCTGTTGGTTCATCTTCGACATCAGCTGCTGGCAGCATAAGCTACATAAGTGAAGATAGTGTGTGATTTGATATTGAACCCATTTATAGGAGCTGTTCTGAGCCAACCAACGTGTATATCAACCCCCAGTGGGTACTCTCCCTTCAGCCTTTGTGGACGGCAAAAGCCAGACTGTAGCCAATTCTGCCACTTCTCTCCCTAGCCCTCCTCCTCCATCTCTGTAGAAGTGGGATAGTTACCAGTATCCTCTTTACTCTAGAAAGAAGTTTGTTAGAGCCTTCACACTTCACTTTTAGAAAGGTTGTCAATCCTGCTGTGCACATCTTGACTCAACATTTTTCCTCTTTGCCCATGGCCCTACTTTTACGTCTTATACTGTGCTGCAGCAGTTCATATATGGAAGGACTACATTACTGTTTCACTTCCCGTTTGGACCTTTACTAGCCTATGTACTTTCTTCTCAGAGGCCCTGACATTGTATAATATACCATGTGTGCCTGTATATCCCTCCCCAGTGCAGTAGATGCAGCGTCCAGTGCATCTTTCTAAAAGGGTTCTGATGATTGATGCGTTGAGTAGAATGTCATGGGTGTGGGAGGTGGGCATAAGCATAGTTATTGTTAAGTTGTAGTTGCATGTCTGAATGCATTAAGAATGTTGTTTTAGGGGCTGGCCGGTGGCGTAACAGTTAAGTGCGCGCGCTCCGCTATGGTGGCCTGGGGTTCAGATCCCGGACGCGCACAGACGCACCGCTTGTCAAGCCACGCTGTGGCGGCATTCCGTATAAAGTGGAGGAAGATGGGCATGGATGTTAGCCCAGGGCCAATCTTCCTCAGCAAAAAGGGGAGGATTGGCATGGATGTTACCTCAGGGCTGATCTTCCTCACAAAACAAACAAAAAAAAAACAGTGTTCTTTTATATTTCAGCCTAAATATTATTCATTTTCTTATTTTCTGCCACTTGTGAAAAGTATTTTGCCTGTTCCTGAGGGTGGGGGAAGGGAGTATAGGAGGGGATATTTAAACAGTTCATATTTCTTTGATACCAGGCCTGCTTCTTTATAGTCCTTGTGAATTAGGTTAAATCTGTTTTGTGTATATGTGTGTGTGTGTTTTCTCTCCACACATCTGTGCTTCTTTCCTCCTCATGACTCCTGCAATTTTATTAGCCATTCTCTCAGCAAAATGAGACTCTGCATGACGCAGTGTGAGTTTTACAAAATAAGTCACCAGAAATCTAGAAAAGGGTGGTTCTTGGTGGAGTATTGCTGTGGATGGTTGATACATCTAGAACTTTAGCTGGATAATGTGTTAGAAACCGTAGTGAATTATGGTGCTTGCTCCAGATGCTTTTGAAAATTCCTTATCTATTCATTCATGACTTTTGAAGGTGAGCAGATGTTTCCATTTGCTCATTTTGGTTCATGGCCCCTTCGGCAATTGGTATTGTAGTCTGCATATTTCTGTGTAATATGTATATCTCAGATGGTCCAATACATTAGAGAAAGAGAGAAACTTATAAAAACATCGGATCCCTGGCAGCAAACAGTGTGCCTGGATCTCATGGTGACTTCAGCCTTATCAGAATGTTGATAGCATTACATCTGTTGTGTCTGAAAAGTGCCAGGAAATGGTGCTAATTTATAATGTAAGAGGAGGGAAGTGAAGAAAGATGGCAATGAAAAATAGTACACAGTAGGAGATAGTCGACTAAATAGTAATCTGTTAAGTTTTATTCACACTACATAACAAAGTGCTGCCACAGGCTTCTGGTTTGGTTTATAAATCAACGACACATGTTGCACATGTGTACTTCACGTGGAAACGGGAGACTTTTCTAAATAGGGCCTTTTCCTTTCGTCTGACAGAAAACATTTTTGTATTTCTAAGTGTTATGTGGTCCAGCCCAAGGATCCAAGTATAGTAATGGAATAAAATAAGGTCTCTGGCAACAAATGAACTTTTCAAGGCAAAGGGCAGAGCATAAGGCAGAAAAGCAGAGGGAAAAGATAGCATTCATAGAGGAAGAACAGAGAGAGAGGCAGATGGCAAAGAACCGTAGAGAAAATGATGCTTATAGTTATCACAGATGCCTCTCAGTTTTTAAAACCTTCAGTGCCTACATCTTTGAGAAGTTGAAACACTAAAAAATTGCCTTTTCCTTTCCCTTCATTTTCATTCCTGTCATCCCCCACCCTACTACCAATATGTATTTTTTTCTTCCTGAAGTTTTCATTGACAACATATCATATATGATTAAGACCACTAGGGCAGGGCCGGCCCCGTGGCTTAGCGGTTAAGTGCGCTGGCTCCGCTGCTGGCGGCCCAGGTTCAGATCCCGGGCGCGTCCCGACGCACTGCTTCTCCGGCCATGCTGAGGCCGCGTCCCACATACAGCAACTAGACGGATGTGCAGCTATGACATAACAACTATCTACTGGGGCTTTGCGGGGAAAAAATAAATAAATAAAATCTTAAAAAAAAAAAAAAGACCACTAGGGCAGACAGAGGATGCTCTCAAGATAACACATGGACGAAAGTTTATGGGATGTCCCAATGTCGGCTTACGGACAAAGAGAGTTTGCACCTCCCTATGTGGAATACTTTCAAAGTCCTGACAAGAGCCTCTGCCCCCACCCCATTCTTCCTCTATTACTGGCTGCTCTTTGAAGACCAAATTTTGGAAGTTCATCTCTTATTTCAAAGCTTTGATCCATGATAAAATGCAAATTGCATATTTGAAGCTGGCGTCAGTAATTTATGTACTTACAGTCTAGTGGGAAAGTTTTAGGTTCTTTCCTGAGACTGAATTTTGATTAGTAGAATATGTTGATGTGAAAATCCTTACAAGGAACAGAAGTTGCAAAATAAGTTTTGTGAATAAAAAAACACCTCTGCTGAAAGCCTGACAGTTTTAAGTGTCCCTTTCAGCCAGTGGCACTCTGTGGTGTAGTTCTACCACTCATGTGGTGTAGTTCTGCCACACAATACCAAACTGGAGATGAATCGACGTGGGCCTCAACCATTAAAGAAAGCTTCACTCATAGGCAAATTTTCCAGATAAAAGTATAGCGTCAAATAGTTAGGGAGCATTTGTACTAACAAGAACTAAATTGGAAGTTTCTTTCTTTTTTTAATTAATCCTTAATTAATCAGAAGATGTTGTAATAGGAACACACACTCATGCAAAACATATACTTAGGTAAGACTTTTAAGTCAGAGGAATCATCAATGGGGAAATCCATGGGAAAAATTTCATTACTAATGCTTTTAAGGTCTTGCCACAGAGATTCAATTTCCATGTGGCTCCTTGATTTAATTGGTGAAGTCAGTGACAAAAGACAATATCCGAACTACCAGGGATTCTGGCCTAAAACAGTTTCATGACAAGCACTGTATTTGAGTGTTTTGTGAAGTCTCTTTCTCTAGAATGCTGTCTCTTATGGACCCTTAATTTCTAAATTATAGGAATTCCTTTTGCAGCAGTGATGTACATCTCTGAGAAATCTGGTTGTTCAATTGTTGCCATTGTTCTTTCGTATATGAGCTGACCAGGGAGGAGACAGAGGAGATGGCCGATTTCCAAGACCTGAAATGCAAGTTGTTCCAACTCATTTAATACAGGCTACAACTGTTTTCGAGTATTGACCACTAGGCTTTTAAATGCCCAGTGGCCTGGAAACTTCCTCGTGAAACATTCTTTTTCATAATCATAGTTTACACTATTCAAAATGTGAAATCAGAGAGTGCTTTCCTAGATGACTAGGGCTATTGTGATGAGCACTATGGTGCTTTCATTGCCTGAGGAAATATGCAGATTGCCAATATTTTTAAAGGCTAGATCAAGCCATAAAAGAGAAAGGTAGGAGATATGCAACTAGTTTAGGAAAAATAAACCTTGAAAGATTTTACTGACATTTCAGATTAATATTCTAGTAAATCTCAGTACTGATTAGATCCTCTCTGCCTTATTGGCTAAATTTCTGGATTTAGTAGCTCTCATTTCCACCAAAAGCATTTTTTCAGTACTTACTAGGTGCCAGAAATGGTGCTAAGAACAAGTGAGATATGGTCCCTGCAAGTCCTATTAAGGGACTGAGTTCAATTTGGATGAGGGAGTGAGTCGCACATCTTCCAATTCAATTGCCCTTCTTCATCCTCCTTCACCTGTTCCTTCACTCCTCATTGGTTTCAGATAGGAAAACAAGTAATACTAGTGTATTCTCAGCCTCAGACATATTCTCTTGATTCATCTTAGAGTTGAGAATGGAACACCAAGGACTCTTTGAAGACTCTGGGAAATAGGAAGAATTACAAAGTATTTTTTTGGAAATAACAATGCCTTGCTGATACATCTCTTTGGGGAAGGAGGAGTTATTACCTGTATATTTCACCATTCCAATGTACAATATGGTGACTAGATGACACTCTGATTAGAGTATTTCAACTACAAACAATACCTACTGTGTTTTTTGAGAACAACTCAGAGTTTAGCGTGTGGTTAAATACAACCAAACATGGACATCTTTTACTTCTCCAGGGGTAGGCGTAAAGTCGAAGCACAAGGAAAATTTGGTTAATTGGCTAGTCAAGACCCCTTCTGGAAAGTAGAACTATTCAGAGGACTCAGTGAAAGGCTCTACCATAATTCAACCTGGTTAGTGAATCTTCCCTAAATGTATATATTGAAAACATGGGATTTCTCCTCTTCAGAAGGAATTTATTTCTGTTGCCTGCAATTGTGAATATTCATGGAATCATGGAATTTCAAAAGCTACGTTGGTGGTAATCTGATCTGTCTCATTTTCACACAGATGAGGAAATTTCCTCATTTTACAGATAAATATCAGAAATTTTAAATGTCTACCAAAGGTCATACAACTAACTACTGGCAAGACTGAAGTTAGAAACTAGGACTCCTTCCTTCTAATTCAGAGTATTTTCCACTCTAGGACAGGCTTTATGTTAATCAAGCCCACCTTATTTTCATCTGTAAAGTGGACCCTATTGCCAAATGATCATCGTGACTTAACTCCTTCCTGTTTTTCTTCCTTCTTGTTTTTCTGTCTGCCCTTTTGTTATTTATTTATTTCTCTTCTGTCTCATTAATGATGAGTAGAAAAAAATTTTAAAACTAGCTCATGTATAGAACTTTTCTGAGTCCACCTCTTATTTGTTATGCTCAGAAATATAATTTTCAAGTACCCTTGGGAGTTCAGCCATGCATCTACTCAGTCCTACCATGATGAAAATGATTAAACTACTGTGGATGTGTGTGTGGGAGGGAGTATGAGGCAGTGCCATGTGTGTGTGAGTGTCTGTAAGTGTGTAAAGTATATATATGAGTATATAAGTCATTGAGGAGGAGGAACTTGATCTGGAAATTACTGTCTGTTTCCCACTTCTCAGTGATCAATCTTCAGCTTTGTTTTATTTGTGGTTGCTTTAGTATTCATAAAACAAACAGATAAATAAAACCCTTTGACCTTTATCTTACAGGTTCTGTTATTTTTAGTAGTAATAGTACATTGGTAATTAGAAAATAGAGTTTTGATTCACATCAACCAATAAGAAATATTAGTTCATAAGTATTTCTTATTTGTTGACTTCCTTCCACTCACAATACACCAAGTATCTGGTGTGATTCATGAAAGTGTGGTTATAATCTCTGGGTTGGTGAAAGGGAAAGTAGTGTAATAGAAGCAAACTTGGGCTAGGAATCTGGACATTTGGGTTCTGGTCTTGGGAAGTCTCTGACAAAAAAAAAAACACCTTTTATTGGGCACTTGTATGAATCAGGAGTGTATATATTCTTACTGACCTATGAGGTCGGAATTCTTTCCATCTCCATTTTACAAATGCAAAAATTGAGGCGCAAAGATAATAGGTGGCCTGTCACAGTACTAGTAAATAAAAGAAACAAGATCCAAACATAGGTTTTCTGGCTCCAAATCCGAGGTCAACATCTTCCCCACTAGATAGTGCTGCCTTCTTGCTCTGTGTTCTTGGAAAAATCACTTGGCTTTTCTGGGCCTTGGACTTCCTCATTAATCAAATGGTGGAGTGGGTTCTTATCATTTATAAAGTTCGTTATAGCTCCAGGAATTGGAAAAGGTCATTTTCCCTTTGCTTCCCCACTCCCCACTCCTTTGGCATTTACTTGTCCCATAGCCAGCTCTTAATTATTAAAAATGAAGATGCTTCTCAAAGTAATGTCTGGCCATGAGGACATGATCTGAATGTTTTCATTCTGACCTCTAAATCAGTCTGCATATCTTGCCTGTAGAACAAAATCAAAGAGGGGGGCGGAGGGAGGGACCAGAGACTTTAATTATATTTTTAAACAATGGATTTCCATTAAAATTGTATTTTTCTACACCTCTGAAAAATTACATTGTAGGTGAGATAAATGCAGACTTACATTTAAATTAAGGTTATCTTTAGGCTGGTAATCTCATTTGCTGTTTAGCAATTTTAATTCAAGTCAAGGCAGTGTAATTAGTGCCCTCAGCCGATTGCCATCCCTCACTGCTTTGTAGCTGTATTTACTGCTGTTAAGACAAGACTACTCGTGTGGAAAGTATAAGTCAACATACTAAATTATTAAAGGTGGCACACATCAACAGATACTCCCTGCGCATGCTGGTGCTTCATATTACAGGGCCTTACATCATCATGCCCAGGGAGTACTGGTACCATGGATGGCCAATGTGGAATATCACTCTTTTTATATAGAGAGAAATTAACTTGAGATTGTGGTCTTATAGCAAATATACTAAGTTTAGCAATGCTTTAAAGTATTTTTAATTGGAGACAAGTTTAGCATAAATTTGTTTTAAAAATCCTATTTTATATGCCAGATTTCTTTTTCAACACTAAGGTATGCAGATTGTGCTGTTGGGGGTGGTGATGGTGGGTGAGCATGTGCCTGCGTGACTGTATGTGTTTATGTTATAGCTTAAAACCAGAGCCAGGCAAATATCTGCAGATGGTAAAAAACAAAGATTAGGAAATTCATGAGTTGGGGCTTTATTTATATTATTGAGATGACATGTAACCTTTTCTTTGAGGAAAAAAACATGCATTTATATGTATATCTTTTATTAAGATTAATTATGTAGATTAATAATAATATAACCTTGCAATTGACACATCAGTTTATATATATATATATGCTTGGTGTGTGTGTGTGTGTATACATGTTATTTAACTTCGGATTCCTGCTTTGAAGGGTGAGCTATATTCCAAATCAAACGTACTCTTTTCTGGTACCTACTAATGGCTTTAATGAAGAAAATCTATATTTTGTCTTGCCTTTTATATTTATTTTGCTTTTTTATATTTTAAGTTCCTTGAGAACAGGGGCTTTATCAGTTTGCTTTCCTTGCTATAGCTAGCAGACTTACTTGCAGACTCGTAGTAAATGTTTGTTGAATTCAGTTATGTAAAGGAACAGTTGACTGTTCTTGACAATAGCTTTCTAATGTATGAATGTTCTCCCAGTTTTAGAGTCGTATATTGAATTCAGTGTGTCTGCTTCTTTTCTCCACTCCAACAGGACTATAAGCTTATTTACAGACAGACAAATCTGCTGCCTATTTGAAGAAAAGTGTACCACTTAGAACTTTCGCAGAGAAATGTTAGCATTGTGAATTTGACTTTCATACCTTAGGAAAAAGAAAATCTAACAGCATAGAATACATTCATGTGAGATTTTGGTTTGTGAGTCTTGATCTAACAAATTTGAAAGGTAAAATTGAAGATTCTATTTGTTTACACCAACAACTCAGGTCAAAATTTACCGTCTTAGTCCTTCTGATTGGCTGTCAATGACTTCTGGAGATAATCAAGTGTAATGGCCCATCTAAGTCAATAGTGGAAAACCAAAACATCTCTTCTTAGAATCACAATATGACTTAGAAAATAAAAAATGCAAATAGATATGAAGAAAGTTCTTTTCTTTTGACAACAAACAAACAAAGAAAGAAACCTAAGTGTTTTACTTTTCCCTCAGTACTAATGGAATGACATGAAAGATATTGCTCATTATTTCGCTTGCTGCTTAGAAGTAGCATTGTGTTGGGAATAAGCCACGTTGAAGCTGTGGAGAAGACAAGGTCCAGACATTTTAATACCCAGAGCTCTCTACAGTCTTGAGAAATTGGATTTACATCATTATAAAACAGTGAATTAACAAACACTGTTATACTGAATATTAATAAATATGTTATTTCTGTGTGTATGTGGCAGGGTACTGACATTACATCTTTTGTGTGTGTTTTTCTTTATATTTTCCCTGATTTTGCATTCTTTTTGTAAAATATGTGTAATTATAAATTTTCCTGACTGGGAGAATGTTAAAAATGTACACCCAGATTAAGTTAATAAAGAATAGTAATGTGCCTTTGTGGCTGCCTTGGGTTAGCTGGAACCTCTGTTTTCCTGAAGTTGGGTCTCACAGCTTTCACCAGCTGGTTCAGCTCTTTCTAGTGTCTGAGACTAATCCTATTCCTAGTTATAGGATATTAAATGAATTCCAAGCCATCATTTCAGACAGTTCAGCATAGGGTGAACCATACTATTTCCTCTGAACTTGTGTCCCACTCTACTAACTTCCAAAGTCTATGTACTACCTTATATCCAATCACAGGAACTTGCACTTCCCAAGTCCCTATTTTGATCTCTTTGCACTACCACAGATTTAGTAGAAAATGGAGGCCCACTTTGCTCTTACCCACACTAACTCAGCTGTGGCACTACTGCCAATTTTCCAACAACCTCAATGCCCACTGCCTCTTACTTTGATTTCCTTTTTTATTGCCTGACTTTGAGTTTCCTATTGAAAAGTTTCACCCAGCTGTTGGAACAGCCAATGATCACTCCTCCCTGAACTTCTCAGAAGCCACCTGCCACCACCTCAGGCCGAGTCACTATTATTTCTCTCTGAACTACTGCAATAATCTCTCCCTGTTTTCTCTTTTGCCATCTGCCACAGTACATTCTCCAGCTTCTGGAAAGATCATTTAAAACAGTAAATTGGATCATATGACTTTTCTGCTCAGAACCACTCCAGTGGCTTCCCAGTGTATTTAACAGTTCTTTAATAGGATCTTTAAGGCCCAACACAATCTTGCCTATGACTAATTCTCCCGGGTCTTTCTCTCTCTTGTTCTCTGACTGCTTTCAATTTTCAGACCCATTGGCCTTTTTCTTGCTGTATATCCTTTGAACATACTATTTCCCATTTCTGAAGACCTCTCCCTTCTAAGCTCTTAGAGTTAATGCCTACTCATCTTTCAGGTCTCTGTGAATGTATTATTTCCTGGTATACACTGTTATTTCCTCTGTGAGGTTTCAATTCCAAGCACTTAGCACAACCTGTAATTAATTATTTACATGTGTGTTTCTTGCTCAATGGCTGCTCAGGTTATAGAATTTGTGAAGACAGGGCTCAAGCCGACTTTGTTTACTATTGGATACCCAAATCTTAGCAAATTGCCTCACTCATGGAGTAGATTAGTTTGTAGACTTCACGTTTAAATGATTAAGTGAACAGATTATCTGCTTGGATCATAATGTATTGCTGCTTTCTCTCTTCTATTAATAATTTGTTGCAGTCAATTCTTATGTACCAAGAAATTAGCATGCGTTACCTTGAATGCTCACAGTTTCAGTATAAGGTAGATATTATGATTCTCAGAAAACAAGAATTGACTCTGGAAACATATAGAAATTTCTTCCAGGTCATAAAACTGGTTATGATGTAGCCAGAATTCTACTCTGAGTCTGTTTTTCTCCAAAGCCTGTTCTCTCCCCACAACAACTGGCTACCCCTCAGAAAATTCATCATATACTGCCCAGACTTTGTCTTCTCGGCAGATGTCTGCTGTTGAGCCATCACCAAGTACCTGCCTGACCCTTGATGTGTCCATCAGCCCTTCTGGATCCAGTCTGCCCTACCTCTATTCTCTCACTCCGACATGTAATTATCTTATTGTAAAGAAAGTCTCAGTAATTGAATCAGAAGCTAGTGTACATGCTTGCTTTTTGTAGACTAAGGATGTGCCACCATTTTGTTTAGTTAGGCAGAGCCCAGGCCTCTCCTATTCTGGTGGTAGCTACTAACTAAATTATTGGGTATAGGGTCTGAGAGAAAATAAGTTCCTGACCTGTAATGTGAATGGGCTCATGGCCATCCCACCCCTACATGCATCCCACCTGGTGAACATTTGTGACTGTGACAATAGTCGCTCTGAAATACTAGCAGGTTTTATCTTATGAGAAAACTTTTAGAGAAGGGTGATATTTTATTCTTCAGTTTGGAATTTCGAATAATAATTGTTCGGCTCTCCTATCACCCCTCATGCACATTGGTAAAGCTGTGTAAAAACAACAAGCTAATGAAAGTGTTGCTAGTGGTAAGTCCATGACAGAATCACTGTTAAAATTCAAGCATGATACCAGAGCATCTATGACACCTCAGGAAGTGAGCTCGCCAGTTACATCATGGCCTTGTTCTGCTCATACCCTTGCTTGAGGTCTTTGCTCTTTCAGATTTATAGGAACACGGGAACTTCAGAAAGGGGATTGCTTTCAAATTGATTAAATTCTGGACAATAACATCCATGAGGAGGTGAAAGAAATTAGTATTAATGAGGCTAAATTAGTTAAATAAGTTAAAGCTGAGCTCTGATAAAATATAACACTTTATTATCTAGAGAATATGTCTTTGTTGGATAGATCTAACCTATTCTTAATAAGCCGTAGTGCTCATCTGTCTTCACTTTGTGAGATTACCACTTAATCTAATTTTTTTAACATTGCATTTTTCAATTTTCTATGTGTAAGACTTTGTAACCAATCAAATTAGAATCAAATTTGCAAGTGAAATGCCACAAGACTGAGCAGTATGTTCTCTCCTGAAGTTGAAATATGAAACATCTTTTGTTGCTGAATTCACTAATTTTATGACCCCATCCCAAAGTGCTTGGAAGAGGATTTATGTTGACTATATCCATGAGGCTTATTGCCCATGATGTCATTGTCATTATTATGTTTACTGATTTATTTCTTATATGCCCAACATCAGTTATTTTTTTTCGCTTCAATGAGTGAATCTGTCCTTTAGAGCTACATAGTTCACAAGAAGAGTGATAAACTCTTTAATCTGGACAAGTCAAGGCATCACTGCTCTGTTTTTTCAACTGTCTAATCTAGCCATGGGGCTAGCAACTTGGAGAGATGATCCTTGAATTCAATGAGTTAGGACTGAGAGAATTTAAGGAGCTTCATGATTGCCTGCGCCATGAAACATCTTTGTTAATAGGACAATTTAACTGCCATTTCTACAGTCATCTCCATCGCAAACATTTCAAGTAATGCAAATATTCCTGAGTGCAGTAATCTGTTAATAAGTAAGTGGTCATAAACAGCTTCCCAGATTAATATATCAGCAGTAGCTGTTGGCCAATCTTAGGTATCATGGTTGGGTCTTTGGAATCTCAAGTTTGAAATTTGTTTATCCTTGGCCCTTCCTGGGGCAACATGCTAGTAAGGATAGTAAAGGGAGGTTGAATGTGGTTAGATGTGGTCCTACTATAGACAGATCCATCAACAAAAAGAGAGAGGGCTAGTGACTCTTGACCAACTTAGACAAAGTGTAACCGAAGTGGGACCAGGGAATAGGTGAGATCTGAACAGGTCTTCTTCACCAGACCTCTCTCCCAGGCACTAGTTCAACTCAGCCTTAGCGTTTCTGACTTCCCCTGGATATATCCAAAAAGCTAAGCTCCTGTCCTGAAGACAATATGAATGCTTTAAGCAATGTGACAATCATTTTGCTATCCCTGACTACCACTGTTTTGGGGGTAGAGATGCTCCAGAAGAAAATTGAATCAGTACCACTTTTTCATTTTGACCTTTGAGAAAGAAATAGAGGGAAGCAACATTTCTTGAGACATGTGCCAGACAGTGTACCAGGTACTTTATGTACAATATCTCACAACACTCTCACAGCCAGCTCTGTTATCCCCTTTCTACACTTGAGAAACAGAGACTCCTAACTGGTATATGATGACCAGCTCAAGTTTATGAGGCTCAGAGGGGTGAAGCCAGAAAGTGAATCCAAGCTATTTAATCCCTAAATCTGTGTCCCTCCCCATTATCATTATGCCTTCCTGCATTGATATCTATAGTTCATGAAAATTCATCATAGCTAATTCCACTTTGTATGAGAATAGTGTGCATGTGGACACACGTGTTGTGTATAAACCTATGTGTGGACATATTGAGAGTTTTTACCACCTTGGCTTTTCTTCCTGTACATTCCCCAGTGTCCTCTTGGAGAACAGCCATGATACCTGAGGAAATAACAAAGATTTTATTCCCAGAGAAGGAAAAAAAAGAGAGGTATTTCTGTCCCAAGCATGGGTGTATTCAGCATTCGCATTTAAGAGTATTTGGGCATGTTTTACCAGAGCCACAAGATTTCTTTTTCTAATTGTAGAAAAGTGTTCAGCAAACACGCCAGGTTCCCTAATATCCCAGCCTGCAGGACCAGTCTTGTGGTCAATGCACATTCATTCTCTTCCTGAGCTTTTTGTAAGAGATGTTTTTGCCGAGTCGTCGTTATTTTTCTAATTGCCAAATTTTCTTTTCTCTGTTAAACGCTAATTAAAGAACGAGCCCAGGACTGCCACCTTTTTGAAGAGAACATTAATCTCCTGCCCTCTCTACATTTTAATGGGCCTAATTTATCCCCATTATCTATTCCCTTCACCACCTAAACTAAGCAAAGAAAATATTCTTATCCCTTTCACCCTTCTCATCACTCTACTGCTTTTTTGCATTTTATTTTCTGTACTTTCAACTGATTCTGCATAACATTGTTTATGTTTACTTTTCATTATCAGCAGGATATGCATTTTACTATAATAGTCTTCTCTTCCCTCTGTTCCTACTTAATCTGCTCTCTATTGCTTCCTTCTCCCTATCTTTAATCCTCTACATGCCTGTGATCAATTGATGGATTAATTAATCAACCAGACATAACTCAGTACCTAACCTGAGACAGAATCCAAGACCTTGAAGCATCATTCCTGGTCTCCAGGAACTCACAGTCTGGAAAGGGAGACCCACAAAAAATCAGACAATTATAATAAAATGCAGTACTGGCAACAATACAGATTAAAAGAAGGTGCTGTGGGAACTCAGAAGAGGGGCTCCCACTCCAGCAGGGGCCACAGAAGGCTTCCTGGAGAGGCTGACTTCTGGAATGATTGGCCGTCTGATAGGTAGACAAATGGTTTGAATCCCATAGTTCATTTGCATTCATAGCAAACTTGATAATCAGTAATATTGATGTGCCTCGCATCTCCTTTCTACAAATCAGTAATATTTCCATTAAGAAGATGTTATAAGGCACTTTGAAATGCCCATATGAAAAATAGTATGTTAATTAAAATAGAGCAGAGCCCAACTAATTAGCCCAGCCATAAACTCTGGAGCAAACATGGCTTCTAAATGACTAAAAGGGGGGAAAAAAAAAGCTGCCTACAAGCCCTGAGCTGATTATATTGGTCTTTAAAGAGTTTTTAAAACCTCTCTCCTTAGAGCTTATCACACCTAATTCTGATGTTCTTGTCTTTCTGACATCTTGGACCACGATCCGATTAGAAATAACCAAATCTAACGGGTCGAGAGTTCCTTGAACGTATCCTCACCCTAGGGAAAAGTGATTCCTAATACCTGAATCATGAAAAAGAAAACAAACAAACCAAAACTATAAAACAAATGAACAAACTCTGTGAAAACCAACAGACCCTGGGTATAAAAATAGCAGTAGATATTTACCTATCTCCATACCTCCTACTGTTGCCCCTGCATGCTAAAGAGCACAGTAGTTGGTGCCAAGCAGATGAAGGTTTATTTAGATTCAAGGAACTTTATTCCAGAAGGTGAAGAAGTTGGATAATTCATGGTAGAAAAATTTCCACAGAAACTGGAACATAATTCTCCACTTAGCAGAAATAAATTTTCATCAGCAGATGACCACACATGTTTAACACTATATATCCCTGTGGGTTGACGCTGGATGCTCACGATTTTCTTTGTTTTTTTGTGTTAACTTATTGTCACTCTTGCAGTTTCCCAGAAAGACAAATCTTCACTATTGAGACCATTCTGGGTTCTTTAAGGCACTCCTCAAATAAAAGACGGCCCTGATTGTTTCAAAAGGGAGAATAGTTTCTTGTGTCAGCAGAATTTCCTTACCACTAAAGCATTTTTTTTGTAACCATCTAAGAAAGCATAAATGCTTATTTAAAAATCCAATGTTCTAACATCTTGAATATGAATAATAGTAGGCACTACCAGTTTTTATAATTGATTCAAGACAATGCATTTAAAACATATTTATGAAGTACTTTATGTAGATCATCAAGTGGTTTTAGATATAGCCTTTCACATTACAATGAGGTATATTTTGTTCACCTTTCTTGTCATAGTAATCCATTTTAAGTATTTCCTTTTCACAATTACCATAATAATCTGACTCACCATTGCCTTTTCCCATAATTATCAGCATACTCTTCTTAATAATACTGAAATCTATTATTTTTGTGCTCACAGCATTACAGAATGTAGAAATGTAAGGATCTGAAGATCTCCAACCATGTCATTACAGATGAAGATATGGATTCTTCATAATAGAATGTATATTCTTAGAAATTTATTGTGTTCTCAACCCTGATCTAAACTCATTATTGTATGGACCCCAAGGAATCTTTGATTTCATGCATAGCCTTATTGGGAAGAGATATTTACACCCTGGGATTTAGAACAATTAGAAGCCTGTGCATTAGTATGTGGTAAACAAAATATGTTACTGTTGAACATATAGGGAAGATCCTTGTATTTGTAAAATACTATCATATTGCATTCAATGTTTTTTAATAGAACGTGATCAATTTTGAAATTCAAGTGTTTGATAAGCTTCCTTGACGAGGCAACAAAAGCATGCAGTTTTGCATGGTGAAGAGAAAGAAGAGGAATCGGTATATGGTGAGGGGCAGGGAGAGAAGCAAGCACCTTTTAAGTCCAGATTTTATCATCTGTGTTACCTGTATCTTGTACTTATTCTGATTTTGGTTGTCCCTCCCTCCCCCACATCTCCCATCCTGAGATGGTGTTTTTCAATGCTCTTAAAAGTCTATCACATTTACTTGATAGGATTTTCCTCTGAAAACATTAGAATTGATGGCCAATTTGCTTTTTATTAATCAGTAAAGGCTTTACTTGGTCGTGATTGATTATTTCTAAATGTGGAGTTTATTCTTTCTTTGCCATCTTATACAGAAGCTAGTCTGTGGAAAGGCTGGAGCTTCCTCCATAAGTGTTTTCCTTGGTAACTACTGATAAACAATCAGAAGAGGCCCTGTCAGCATCTGAAGGCTCCTGTGTTCTGGATTGGGAATTTGAAGATCTGATTCTTGCTCCATCATGTAACATATCTATCAGGAGACTTTGCTAAGCCACTTACTGTTTCTGAGGCTCAGTTTCATCACTTATTAAGTGAAGGATTTTTTCTTTATTTTGCACAGGACTATTTCTGAAATAGTCATGGGACATCAATGGGGAATATTTTAATATGTATGTATTTTTAATTTACTAAAATAGTTTACATTATTCATTCTTTTATTGAGCAAATATTTATTAGAGATTTATTTTATACTATATCTATATGAAGGGAAGGAGGTGGAATGGGGGAGGGATTCCCAATAGAGGGAAATGCAGATGAGGATAGCTATTTCCAAAGAAGCAGGGCCCTCGGCCTCCCTGCTAAGAAGTTTGGAATTTACGCTGAAGGCAATAGGGAGATCAGATTTTATATGCTTTAAGAATCCAGCTGAGACCACGTGTAAAATGGAGTAGAGAAAGGTTAAATGGAGGCAAAGAAGTGTGGGGTAGGATACTTTGCAATAATCCAGGGAAGAGATGGTGAGTGTGTGAACTAGGGCTTTGGCATTAGAGATGAGGAGGCACGGAGATGTATGAGGAATAACTAAGGTGTAGAATCGGCATGCGTTGCCACATGATGTGGGAGGTGAAGAAGCCAGGAAGAGATGCTAATTTCAGTCTGGAACAAGTTGGGTTTGAGGGCACACTGGCAGAATGAACAGTTTATGTAATTGTTTGGAGTGTGGGAGAGGATTTAGGGATGCAGTTATAGATCTGGGACTCAACAACACACCATATATCAATAAGGTTCTTTGAGCCACTGGATTGATGAGACTCCCCAAGGAGAGAAAGGAAGAAAGTAGAGAATAGAAGTCTGAGGAGCAGCAGAATTTAGGGAGCAAATAAGAAAGGAGCCCAAGAAGGAAACTGAGAAAGAATAGTCAGCAGCTGAGAGGAGAACAAGGAGGGTGGAGTCACAGGAAAAAAGAAATGGTCAGCAACAGCATGTGGAGAGAGATCAGATAAAATAGAACTGAAATCATCCAGTGATTTGTGGATCTGGATGAGTAGCTGTAGCGGGAAAGAAGTCAGATGTGTTTCCAGAAAATGTCTATTGCTTAAAGCAAGGTCTATCCCTGTGCAGGGGTGATCTGCCAAAGCTTCTGAATTGGCTTTATTTACAGAAGGATTACACCTCTACACGGGTCAACCAATCCATTCCTTTCTCTGCCAAAATCATTACCTCTAATCTCCTTTATTTTTTTTTTTTTTTTTTGACATAGGAGTGTTGAAAATTAACCTAATAAGTCCCATTTGGTCCTGCACAACTGTTAAGTTTTATAGATGGATGGATGGTTGGATGGATGGGTGGATAGACAGATAGATAGATAGATAGATAGATAGATAGATAGACAGACAGACAGACGGATAGATAGATGGACTGACAGTCGTTACCAAAATGTTTGAGGGGGGAAAACTTCAGCTACTCCCCACAATACTGCTAACAATTATAATGAAAGCAATTCTCAGGACAAATATATTGATGAATTCTGTTTCCTAGTAAGGGCTCTAAACAATACCGTGCAGGAAAGGTTCACTTGAGGTTAGCATGACAGTCTTCAAGAGGTGGGATTGTTACTTTATAGAAGTCATCAGGCAAGCAGAAATTCTGCATCCCAATCTCTGATCACAGAAGCATCTAGGGTTCAAGCCTCAGGTGCCATTCCTAAAGATCCAGGCCTCAGGCCTAGCTATATGTTTTGTTGTTCCTACAATTGTGAGCCGCATCTGTAAAATATGTTAGCCAATCTGCAATGTTGAACACCAATATTTTCACCAATGAATGATCTGTCTTGTTAATTAACAGGCTAGCAATATCCCCAATGAAAGCCCATTTCTAATATTTATCATATGAAGCCTTATTTTGGCTGAATATGGCCAGAAGAAATATTTACAGTGGCCACTTCTGATGTGTGACTTTCAGTTGGGAATGTGCATGACCACCCCTGGGTGGTTGGATTCCTGATTAAGGCAACAGACTCCTCCTTGAATGGGGCTTAAACCAAAGAGCACACACAATCTCACTATCTTTGCTGAAGGGAATTTTAAAGTAAATGACAAACATCATGAGACATCATCATGAAGCACCAACAATATCTTTATGATGAATGAAAATATTGTTCAGAAACAATATCTGTTTAACTGAAAACTAGTTTTTTGGGGTTGTTTTATTCTGCCTACAATTTTTTAGAATCTCCTGTAGAGCCCATATTCAGATTTCATTCTCATATGAACCTTTTTGTCAGAGACCACTCAACAATAAAAAACACAGTGTGACTGTCAAATTGCCTGTAGTATACCATCGAAATATTTCACTTCTATGATTGCACAAAGAGAAATGTTCTAATGCTCTGGTATACCTGCAAATTATTTTAATCAGTTAGATTTTCCTCAGCTAACAACCTAAGTAAAGCTGTACATTGTAAGGAAAAACACTGAAAAATCAGAATGCTAGGATAGACATTTAATATTTATGCCTTTATTGTTTTTCTGATTACAAAAATATTAGTATACATACTAACAGTATATACACACTATGAAGTTAAAACATTTACAGAAAAATGCAATCCAGAAAATGAATATCCCCAGTAAACTTAGCTGCAGAGATAACTGTTGTTAACTGCTTGGTGTGGTTTCGGCAGAATTTTTCCTGTGTAAGAGTAAATATATGTAAATAAATATTTTTTAAATAAGACCCTAACCACATATTTTGTTTTACAATTTTTTAAACAGTATGTCCTGGACATATATCTCCACATCAGCATGTAGAGATCATTTTTAAAATAACTACAGAGTTTTCCATTTCCAAAGTCAAATGAAAGCCATCCTCTTCATTGCTATTCTGAGCACACTCTGTGGCAAGCAGAGCAGCTTAAATAATAAGGAAAATAAGAAGAAGAAGAAGAAGAATGAAAATGAAAACCTTCATAGACAACGTAGAAGAAACATTTCTTCTCAGAGCTTAACCTGAGCTGTTCACACTTCTTAGTCACCCTGCATAATGATAATGACCCAGATAAACAATTTCTCTGTGATTTTTTAAGCAAACGCAACAGGGCTTGTTGTTGTACACATTGCCAAGAAAGCAAAGCTTAAAATACTGCCTTCAGGTGCCTACTTTATGGTGGTCTCCAAACCTGTAACTTTGTTCTCATCTTTAGGATACCAATGTCTTAGGGACCAGGGACACCTTAGGTAAAGTCCCAGCTTTGCCACTCATTACCTTTGTAACTGTATGCAAATTATTTAACCTCCCTGAGCTTCACTTTTGTCATTTGTAATATGGGCCGAATGCCTGCCTCACGGAGATTAAATGAAGTACTAAAATAAAAGACCTTGCCCGATGTCTGACCCCTAGCAGATTTCAAGAATTGTTACTTCCTTACTTCCCAAATCCAAACCTGCTCTGAGGAAGACATAATGACTCTTCTTATTTTAGGCAGTGTACTAGACCTTACTGAATACCAATTTCACACTCTTCCCACTAAAGTTGTAATTCCCATTTTTTTAAAACTATGGAATACTTTTTTGTTGTTTCTTTTATTTGTTTCCCCCCAAAATGAAATACAGATCCTAAGCTATAGGCAGAGAAAAGCAGAGCTGCTGTGGTTGAAATGCGAAAAATGGCGGGAGCTAGCTCCCTTGACCTCTAACACACCTGAGGCGCCCTGCAGAGCACAGCACTCCCCAGAACACAGTTTGAAAACTTCTGCACAGCCATCATGCTTCTCATAGAACTGTTGCAAAAGCATCTCGTTTATTAATAAGGCCATATAAGGAGTTAGGAACCCATTATGACTTATCTTCTCAAAGGGTTTTTATTTGCCCTATAATGACTCAATTCAGAAGAAGATGTTTTAACTATGGATATTCACACGTGACACCAATTTGCTAGAGGTCGTCTTTTTTCTAATTTTGGGGTAGAGTTGGAATGGTGGTGAGGTTGAGGCATTGAATACTTCCCAATATCTCTCTTTTCACTGACTGTGGAAAACCCTCTCTCTTGCCTACCTATCTGTCTGGCTCTACCCCTAGAAAAGTGAACTGCTTTTGGCTTCAAAAGGAAAGAAGAAAAGAAAAAGGCTGCAGGTTTCTACCTGTGCCCTTCTTATCGGAAGAGTCTAAGTGGGCTCAATCAACAAGGGGAGACAGCTCTCACAGTACCTCGAGGTGGGCAGGCCTTCAGCACATCCTGGGTTAATTGACAGCAGTTTGGGGATTAACACAAAGACCAGAGAGTCTCTTTTTAAAGGGGTTGCCTAGGAGCACACATCATTTATGAACCAAGGTGTGAAAAGGTGAGTAGATAGGCAGTACAACAAAGTAGTGGAGAGCAAGAACTCGGAAATCAGAAGAGCTTGGAACTGAACTCTGATACGATTAGCTCTGTGACCTTGAGCATATTCCTTACCGTTTATTAGGCTCAGTTCTCTGGACTATAAAATGAGAATAGTAACAGTATTTACTCACAAGGTTGTTGTAAGATTTAAAAGACGTAATGCACACAAAGCCCTTAGCCCAGAGCCTGACACATAGTAAGGACTGAATAAATATAGGGATTAGTATTCACTTTGGCTTCCTTATGCATTCAACTTTCTCTCTATTTGACAAGGTGAAAATATGTTTAAGAGTACTTAATGTCATTGAATTAATACATAGTTTCTTTAATGCTTGGAATCATCTGAGGTATAGGATAATACTTAGTAGAACTATTTAATTGTATCATTTAGTAATGGATGATTACACACATTAAAACCTCAATTTAATATTTTGTAGAATCATATGCTAAGGATCCACAACCAGAAATATAATCACCTAGTATACTGCATTTAGGTTACTTGGCTATGGTGGTAATTAATAGTGGAGATAGTGAAATCCTTTTTCAGGAGCTAATAAAAATATAACCAGATTGAACCTTGACTGATTTACAAAGCAACCTGAAACATTGTCTTCTGCTACAGTGTAATTTTGAGCATCCATCCTCTGCAATGCCATCTTTGCAATAATTCTGTGCGATAAACTTGGTTCAATATCCCACTGTATCCCCAGGATTCTGCACAGTGAGAAAGGATTTAGCTATATCTATGTAATGCAACCAAATTATTGAGAACCTACTGTGTTTGAGGCATTGTGAGGTATTATTAATGTCTTAATATAAAATATTCCTATGGCATTTAGTAATTTTTAAGGAATTTTTATTTACATTTTACCGTTTGATTCAACCTCAATGAATCCCTATGACTTAGCTGGGCAAGGATCAAAATTTCTGTTTTATGTTACTTTTGTTTTAAGCATGCATCACCTAATGTGAGGTCCAAGATACTAGTCTGAGTCAAACTATTCACCAACCTACCCACCCATGTTCTTGGTAATACCTATTACAGTGAAGAGTCAATATCTATACTTTTTTCGCCTTCACTCATTCTGTATTTGTAATGCCTGGATTTAGAAAAAGGTTTTACTAACAGAAAATATCTGTACATAATATAACAAACATTGTTTATGGCAAAACCTCAATCTTTTAAGTGTCTGTCATCCTAATTCTTATTTCTAGCCCTTCAGTTTCTTAATCAGCACTGTTTTCATTAAACCCCTCCATTTTCTCTCCATTTAATTTAACTACATCAAGATTGGTTTCTCTATGCAACTTTATTTTTAATTACTCTGTGTTTTATATCATCTGTTTATATTTTTATGATATAACAGATGTATGTTTATACCTTGCCTCACAGTACATTAAGTTGAAACCAAAAAAAAAACCCAAAAAACAACCAAGAAACAAAAAAAAAACAGCTTCCAAAATTGCATCAATTTAATGTCTTGCCTTTGTTTCGACTGCAGTAATGCTGTGGTACATGCTGCAGTCCTTCTTGTAAAAATATTTGTAAAACTTGACCATTTAAATAAATTCCTTTGCCCTCTTCTTTTAGTGTCAAGATACTAAGGCATCAGTCAATGCCAGCACCAGGAAAAAAAATTCGCGATGTTCCTGCCTCCCCAGCCTCCTGGACTCATATTAAATATTTCTGACACATTCAAGTCTACCACAGAGACTCACAAATAATATAAGACTTATCAGCTTTCACATGGCCCCCACCATTTTTTTCCTCCTTGAGATGTCACCTAGGGTTCTGGGCACTGCTGTCACACCTTCTATACCAGTTTCTACCATGTTTGCTGCATCTCTTGGGCCTCTTGCTACTAATTGTTGGAGCCTACCATGTGTGTACTAACACCCAGCTCTGCATTCTCTCATCGGAAGTTGGAAGAACGGAGAATGCTTTTCCAGTCTTGTAGGGTTACACTCTTTCCATATGAGTATCTAAATAGTGGGACCTTAATAGATTTGTTAGCAACAGCATCTCTTTATGTTTTTATAAAAGCCCACCAAGTGCATGAAACTGTGAATCAAGTTCATGGAGTCTGAAAGCTCACCAAGTGTAGAATTACTATTATTTTTTAAGGACTAAGGCTTTCTTACTGGACCAAGGTGGTCTGCCCAAAGTTCTGCTCTCAAAAGGCGTTGTCTCTGAGGAATCTTTCTCCAGGTCCTTTTGCAAAAAGACTGCTGTAGGACCTTCCTCCATCACTCCATCAGAAATGCCCAGATATGACTGAGTTCCACCAACTTTGACCTAAGTTGAGATGCCTTCACTGCAAGAAATCAGAAGAATATCCTTTGTTTCAGGTTATTACAGCCTAGTAGGGGAAATAACAGGTACATAAGTGATTGCAACACAAGACAGATAACAAATGCTGTAGGTGAATTGGAGATGTATGTCATCAAAGGTGGCAAAGATTATGGCCATCTTGGAGGATCAAAGGGATTATCATGGAGAAGGTGGCAGGCAAAATGGACTTTAAAAGATGGGTAAAATTTAGATATATGTAGATATTAAGAGATGAACATCTCTGTTAAAGAGAATAGCGTTGGCGAAAAGTTATGTTTGAATGTTTTTCTGGGTCCTGAAAGGAGAGAGATCCAAGAAAAGTTGATTACTTAAGTGGGAGGTACATACTGGAAGGTCCTCAATGTCTGCCTAGCAAGTTTGAACTGTATTCTATAGGCCTGTGTTTTTTTAAGCATTTTTTAAAACTTCTGCCCCTTTTATTAAAAGTAAAATAAATAAATAAATACATCCCCCATTTTTAATACAATTGAATATCAGGACCATCTTACTTGTAAGGTTGAGTCTTCTCATGGAATGTTTTTCAGACCAGCATGACAGCATTTCTAGATGCAAGCCTTCCTCTCTTGCCTCTCCTCTCACAGAAGGAGTACTTAGGGATACAAAGGCCCCTTGATGCCTTGGCTCCCCCAAACAACCATAACCTAAGTAACATTAGTGGCTTTGTTATGCCAATCTGCATCAGTCTTCCCACAAAGATCCCCAAATGAAAAATCTAAGTTAAAACTGTGAGCTTGCTATGCAAATGTTGTTTTAGGACAAATTACTTGAACTTCCCCACTTCCACCCCTCTAACTCAACTGGTATGTATAACCCCTATAGGGAAAAATCTCAAGCTTAAAAAAAAAAAACCCTTGATGGCTTCAAAAATAGAATTATGCTGTATTTCATTAAATCTAAGGGGACATCAATTGTAAGATGCTCTATTTTTTATGGTTGTGAAGGAAAACTAAAATATTGCCCATTATTATCGTAAGACACAAATGATTACAGCATAATTTCTCCTCTTCACTCTCCCCCTCCATTGAGTCTTCTTCCTTATTGACTGTTTCTTGTTTAGGGCTTCATTACCTTTAGGGATGGCTTAGTCTTAGATGGCCCATCAGAGCATTTGGTTTACCATGCACACTTCCCCATCATTGTAGGAGAAGCTGACAAAATTTTGGCTATTTGTCCCAGGGATCCAATCTGTTTTCTTCTGCCTTCTCGAGGGTTGTATAGTGGAGCTGGTATGGTGACCTCAGGCCAGCTTGCAAGTTGGAAAGGAATTTCTCACAATGTTCCCCCCAAAATTGGGGCTTACAATTCTGCTCAGCTTTGTGGGGTCACTGTATCCCAGGATTGGGTGAATGAAAGATGACTATTTATCAGTTCAGTGACTGTATTAGAAAAATGCAGGCTGAGTGTAAATCTCTTCTTTCATAAGCCACTCATTCCTGCTAGGCAAGTTTCCTAGCATTCAGCTTCCTTTCTTGCATCTGTACCTCTTCCTCTGAATCATTAAAAATTTTATGAAAGAGGGGGAGAAATAGATCAGACACTATATTACTCTGGTTTGATTCTGTTTGTCCTAGAGACCTTCTAAACCTCCTGAGAAATTGAAAGAGAAGAAGTAAAGAGTGAAGTGGTATTGGACAGCTAAAGCGCATTCAGATTAATGGTCAAAATGTGTGCAGGACAGATCCTTTTGCTAGACTGATTTTTATAGGTTTTTAATTTCTGGAATTTAATCATGCAGGTTTAATCACCTCCAGTTGTATGGCTTTAAATTGAAGGAGGTTTACTTTTTATCCAAATTACCGTATAATAAAACCAGTGCTTTTGAGAAGTCTTAGTTGCTGCAGTGCTCAGACTGCTGGAGGGCTTTGCCATTCCTCACCGTTGCCGCCCAGCCTACCAGTGACACTTCATGATCGTGGAGAGCAAACCAGTGGCAATTCCCTTTGGCTAAATGCAAACACTAGGGACATTTGCCACTTGGACAATATATGGTGAGATAGGAGGCAGGAAAAAATCTTTGATGACAAGAACCAGGCTAGAAAATCAACCACAGGTATCCCCCCATCATCTTGACCTGGCTTTCTTTCTTTCCTTTTTTTTTAATGAATTTCACCCCTGCCTTCCAGTGTCCCAAATTCTATTCATATGCAAAGCAAATCTCACCTTGATGATAAATCCAGATCATAGTGATCTTAGTCTATCTGAATTCAAATTCTACCTTTACTATTCATCAGTCACTTATATGGCCTTATACCAAACATAGTTTCCTATTTTATTATTTAAATATTAAACTTATTGTTTATCTTACTATATTTGTAAATCTTATCTCTAAATGCAAAGACAAAGTCATGACTTGGATCTTACTTCTAGAGACTTAGATCCTAAAAATTAGGATGAAGCGACCTAAACCTTGAAGGAATGCAGTAAGTAGCTCCCCTGACATGGCACAGCTAGTCAGTGGCAGAGACAGAACTAGAACTCAGGTTTTCCAAAACCCAGGCCTAAGCTCTTTTCTACTATTTCACTCTGCTGTCACAATGAGTAAATTATTTAGCTGGAGGGTAAACCCTAGAAAGCTAGCTAGATTAGGGGTGTGCAAGAAAAGCTCAAGAAATAGTGTATGCTCTTTCTTAGTATCTATGCCACATTCTCTATCAGGCAGTGACGGCTTTCTGCCTAGATCTCTATGGCAGTAATCTCAAATCTCATTAAATGACTTTCTCCGCATATGTAAGTATATATATTTGCATATAAAATATATATGTATTTGCATATATATAGTATGTGTATATATACGACATTTCTCAATGGGGTTTTTTTGTTGTTCTTGTTGTTTGGTAAGTCAAAAGGTATTGAAACTTGAAAAAAGATAATGAGATTGTGTTTCTTTGGTGATTCCATCTAGACTGACTCCTCTCAGTACTTTGGGGATAATTTAGCCCTACTTGAATTGAGACTGTATTCAGGAAAACCCCCAATGGCTTATCATACTCATGCAGCTATTCCTAATCTCTGTTTTTCCAAATCTCAGGTTTCCTATGCCCACTGTGGCCATCTTACTATCTGTCCATTGAGTTTATAAATTCTATTGTGTGTCCAGTGCACTGGAATGATCAGGCAGCTTGGTTTCAAGTTGGTGTTTTGCAAGACGTAACCGAGGATTTCTCTGAGTAGTCTTTATTGCTGGACTTTTGTTTGTTTGTTTATTTGGGGGGAAGTGCACTTGGTCAAGTCACAGGACAGAGGAAAACATCAGAATGTCAAGAGGAAAGAAGGGGCGAGAATTGTTGGCAAGATAACTTGCCACCTGTTTTTTACATACATACTTTTCTCATGGACAGTCTCCTGGAACAGCTGTGTTACGCAATACTCAAAGTAAACCAATAACTGTTCAAGCTGTCTGTTGGAAGGAAAAAGTGTCTGCTACTGAGGATATCTCCTGAAAGCAACTCTACTTTCCACAAAATGAGGTGGGCTCACGTCTGATTTGGAAAATTTTATCCCATTGTAAATCAATGTCCATCCCTGTGGATTCAGATGTGACTGGTAATCTTAGAAAGAGACATTATCCCAGCTAGTGTTGTGGTTTTACAGACTCAAGGTAATCATAGATATTACATATGGACATTGGCATTACCGGATAAGAATGTTGACACAAAGGAATTAAGCAAAATTAATTCCACTGGTGCTGGCTCCTATTCTAATGTAGGCACCCAGTGCTCTAAGACAGCCTCTTGGTTGCCTCAGCCCTCAAGCCAGAGTACCAGCATTACCTCCTCACATCTTGTGACTTATCTTAACCGTCTTGCTATAAAACATTTCTTGTCTTGTGTTCTGGTGTCCCTAATGCTCAGGGCCCTGCCCACATCATAAGAAATACAAATGACAGAACAATCTCAACTTCCTGCTGCCACAGAGACCCCACCCACCTCATCACCCCTCAATTTATACCAACCACATTGTCTGCATTTGAACCTACCCTTGTTCTCCTCCCTTCTGTATTCATGGAGTGTCTGTCCTCCTGCCTGGCCCAAGACGCTCTCCGCTTGAGTCTGAGAGTCTGGAATGATATTTGTATACTTATGCTTTCTATCTCCTCACCCTGTACTCACATCTGGCCTCACCCAATTCAGTCCACCACATTTATTTTTACTAATGCTACCAGTGACCTGCCTCTTAGTTGCTAAACTATTAGACCCTCTTCAGTCAATTGATCATGTCTTCAATTGTAAAACTCTTTTCTCTTCTTCACACTTTTCTGGATGCCACAAATGAAATCTAATCCTCCTTTTTAAGTGAGAGCTATTAAAATAGAAGGATCATTCTTACCTTCTAACCCTGCACTCTAATGCAAGGTGAATAGCCTAAGTTAACCATCCCCGTGCATCAGAATTCCCACACCCTTCACTGGCCTGATCACTATCATGTGGACCCTATTCTAGTGCATCAGTATCTTTCTTAAAGGGAGCCACACAATAAAGTAAATATTGGCTCCCACAAGTGGCCTGACAGGTGCCACAGAGGGCAGGGCTACCTTCTTTCTTAGGAATATGTGTCACTGTCCCCAGACGACAGCCTTTGAGCAGGTCCACTCCCAGAGCGCCACCCTAGTCGTGTCTCACATTTGGAAAAAAAATTTAAAACGTTTTCCTAAACATTGGAAAAGGAGGACACAGTTGCCATTTTCTCAACTCTGTTCCTTTTAATCAAAGCTGCAAACACAAGTCACACTTCTTGGGGAGAAATCTCATTTTTGTCTCTGGGCACTGCTTTGGGATTTGGAACTTAGGTTCTTAAGATTTATAACTGACTGATGCTGTGAAATCAGTTGTTTCTGGCTGCAAATCATGAAATCAGCATCAAGTTGGCCATAAAAAATGAAGGTTTTATGGTAAGTGGTTTAAGAAAAATGCAGAATATGAGTCCTTTGCGATGTATATGTTTTATAACAGCAATTCCCTATTTTTAATTTTTTTGAAAAAAAATTCTCCATTGCTTTGATAGGAAAACATCTTCAAGTAACTTCAATGAAAACAGCTATGTATATAGAATAACATATAATGGCTCTGTCAGACTTATTCTCCCACTAACTGAGGCATAAATCTAAGATGATGATTTTTTTCCCCTGCAGAATTAGATTTTATTAAAATAGTTACTTTGTATCCCATCCAGCCATGAGTCAAAGCAATGGGATCCTACATAAATGCAATTTGTTGATTCTAGTGCAAGCTAGAACAAAATCAATTTCAATTTCTTTTGGATGTACTATTAGTGTTTATCTGATGGTGGATTCCTGTTGTTTTTAACAACAGGAATAACAACAAAAAAATACTGATTAGATTCTAAGAATAATTCTTGATCTCAATTTAGAAAGAGTGGGATATTATCCTTTTACTGTATAATGAATTCTTTCTGTATCACAGTTTTTAATTGATCATTCCCAACTTTAAGTCCCTCCAAAAGTTTAATAAATTTTTTTTTCTGTGGCATCTGTTATCAGATGAGGATCTAGATATTCCATCCTTATGATGGCCTTTGGTGGCTTCAGCTAGTGGGATTATGTGTTTCATGAACAGGCCTAGATTGCTGGGGTTAAAAGCAACAGCTTCTTTGGATAATTAGAGTTGGTCTCTCCTGATGGGTCTGTGATTTCATTCTATGTCCCCTTAGACAAATATGTATAACTATGACTCCATGACATAGGTATAAGGGCCTGGTTAGAACAGAACTCCCTTGAGGCGCTAGAGGCCATCACCTGTGATGGCTTGGTCTTGAGAGTATTTGCTGGAGGTTCAGTCACACAGCAGCCCTGAAACTTGGGGTGCTGGTGGTTCAGGTGTGTTTAGGCAGGCACCACGTCGGCATAGTTGAATTGCAGTATCACTGACAGTTTACAAAGTATGGAACTTCTGCCTGTGATTTTGTACATCCTGCCAGATCCAACTCAATAGGGTACTCTTCACATACACTCTGATCAGAATGGTCCTCCTGGAATGATGCACTGCACAGCCTGCACACCTGTAGACAGCAGCCATGCTTTTCCCTGCCTTGTTTTTCCTTATGTCTCTCTCCAGCCTGCTTCCTCCCTTGGGCTTGAATTTGGGAGCTATGTGGATAGGAAAGTTTGATGGCTGGTCCTGAGTGACAAATTCCCCAAAGATACTTCATGATGCTGGTGACCAAAGTGACCCAAAATTCAGATAAGGGACTAAAGTATTTGATATAAAAATGTCTACTTCTCTCACATCCCGCTTCACACCTCTACTCTGGATGCCTCATTTCTCAACTCATCTCCAGGAGGAAGTACATCTGTTGTCCTGCTCTGCCCCAAACACCACCCACTTCACCTTTGTTTCATTTCTGTAAAATCAACCCTGGAACCTTCCTGCTTATAGAAGCATGTGAAGGATGCTTATAGAAGGATGCCAAACTTGGGTAAAGAACCATTTTAGGAGATATCATATAACATTCATTTCACAGGGTTACATGGGCACAGCTGTTGTCAAATGTCACCCCCTTTTTAGAATGACATGGAGTATTTGAAGACAGGGATCATCCACCCCAAGCCTCCTCTTAAGTTTAATTTCATAACTATGGGTGAATTGTCATGGGCCTGTGCTTTCAAGGAGGGATGCTTTAGGCATTATTTATCAAAATAATAAGTACTGCTTTTCTGAATGCTTACGGGGTGTCAGACGCTGAATGATGAATTTCCAATATATCTTCTGACTTATTTTTTTCCTCGCACAGTATTATCAGGGGGATAATATTATCTTCATTTTAAATGAAACACTAGAAACTTGTCCAAGTATGGTCTGACTCCTAAGTTTGTGAGCTTTCCTCTCATGTTGTGATACCCCCCATGACATTCCCAGGCAGGGACACGTGCTCTCAGATAATTATCCTTCGCGGTAGTAGCAAAGACAGGAGCTGATTCTTGACTTTGACGATGCCTCTTTCTGCCCAAGGATGTGAGCCCAAGTTACACCTTTGGTGCTGATTACCCATGAACGTTGCCTAGACGCTCATCACATGCACGGGGCAGCCTCTCCCACTTTCAGCTCTCCCACAGCAGTTCCGCTTCATCGGACTACAGATGTAGACAAGATTGATTGATGAAGAAACATAGTGGAGATGACATTTATGACTTGTCTGAGAGACCCAGGAAAAACTTGGGTGTTGGGCACTTTACTGATGTATAAAGACAAAATACCAAAGATATAGCATCTATTACAGGATCCCAGTGGAGAATAACTGCATGCTTTATTAAGTTATTGTGTGATCTGGGCACTGGTAATTTTGAAAAGCTTTCAGAAAGAGAAGTTTTCTGAGAAACTTTTTTCCCAAAATTTACCCTTTGATATGTAGCTGGTGGTTCAATGGTTAGTACACAGAGCATCATGCATTTGAGTCCAGAGTAGGCCAAGCTGCTTTTCCACCTGTCAAGACTAAACTTGGACAATCTTTCCATGAGTGCACATGGTCAGGACCAGCCTTCAGTAAGACTGTGTCATTAGTAAGGTTGGCCATCGTATCTGTCAGGTCTTGGTCCAGTGGGCTTAACCCCTCCCATGTTACCCATTTAACTTTGCATTGAGATGTTGCCTCATTTTGATGTCAGAGGAAACAGATTCCCAAGCCTATTGGGGAGGACTTATTTCAAGGGATTCTGAAGTCACTGTCAGAATCATTGTTCACTGCACATCAATGACTGTTAGGAGAAAGGGACACATGAGCCAAAATACAGGGGGAAAGCTGGTCGCAGCCAGAGCATATTGTAGACAAGAGCTAGATTGCTTAGATAATGTCACTATGTAACGTTTGTGCTGCTTAGTCACTTGTGATTGGACTATTCCAATACAGTACTTTATTCTTCCATGTTCTTTCTAATTATATAACAGCAAATCTAAACTCCTGAATTTTATGTTAGTCATTCATATCTTGTGTACACACATTTTTTTTTTTAAAATGTTTTGGTTTTCTGGTTTTCTTTGTGAGGAAGACTGGCTCTGAGCTAACATCTATTGCCAATCCTCCTCGTTTTTTTTCTCCCTAAAGCCCCAGTAGATAGTTATATGTCATAGTTGCACATCCTTCTAGTTGCTGTAGACGCAGCCTCAGCATGGCCGGAGAAGTGGTGCATCGGTGCGCGCCCGGGATCCGAACCCGGGCCGCCAGTAGCAGAGCGCGTGCACTTAACCGCTAAGCCACAGGGCCGGCCCCTGTACGCACATTTTGAAGGCAAATATCCAGCCCTGTTTTCTGACAGTAGATGGACATTATTTATTCTATGCTAAAGGAATCCCAGCTATGTAATTGATAGGAAAGAATTATTTTTATAAGATAGCTCCCTCCTTTCCTAAATGAATGGATTTTTCTGTATCATAATTACAAGAGGAATCAGATGAATGAGCATTGTGGGTGTTTTCTCATCATCATTTGGATGTTTTCTCATGATCTATGCTCATGCCCTCATGTCCCTGGATTGGTCTAGAAATCCAGGTAAAAGTCAATCAGTTTATGGCATTTATCAGTTTCTGATCAGGAACAATTCATGAATGAGCACCAGTTCTAATACGGAAAATCACAGAGAAAAGGGAAAGTTTTCTGGGGCTTTAGGTAGAGTGTACTCTTTCCATGGATAAACCCAGAGGAAAAGACCTTTCTGTCTTTTTCTAGATATTGTCATATGTGGTCACAAGCTATTTTGTTATTAACCTGAAGATCACATGTGGAGACAGCAGAGAATTACAGGGACACAGAGTGGAGCCACTGGATACAGTGTATTCCTAAAACCACTTTACCTTCATGCTTCCAATTCTGTGAGCCAGTAAAAATCCTTATTCTTCATGCCTGGTTGAATTGCACTTTTTCTTACCTTCAGCCAAAATCCTCTCGGCTAACACAGTGTGGAAGTAGGCATAGAATGAGTATGTCCCTGGTGTTTGGATCTACTGCGAGCATCCAATTGATTCACAGGAGTATGACCTCGGGCACTGCCTGTGATGTTCAGCATACATGCGTATATGCCTCATATCATCCTCTCATGGACCAGGCAAGGGCCCACTCCTCCCTCTTAGAGAATCCATCCTTCCCAGTGTTGGCTGTGCTACTTATATGATGTGAAGTCCCTTCCCCAGATTCTTCCTTCCACTCTGTCTCCCACACCCAATCCTGAATGGGCCAGGAGTGAGTAGCTGATTCAAACGTAAGCTGGGCCGAGCAATCAGATTTTCTGTCTTGTGAACATGATATAGAAATTGTTTGTTGTTATAGAGTAGTTTAACTGGAAAGTTGGATGGGTCACAAATGCAGAGTGGCTATTTTTGTGTCATGTACATACCCAAGCAAAGAAAGCTGGTTGGCAGAAGCAAAGTGGGAAAGAAACAGACGTGGAGAGAAGCATCTTGGGAAGACAGGCCTTCTGCTGCCTGGTTTAGGTCTCACATGAGGCCCTCATTCCTGCCCTGGAGTTCAAGTCTTCCTTCTTCCTTAGATAGCTCTGAAGGGCTTCTCTCTCCTATTGCCAAAGAACCTTGGCTGAGGTAAGAAGGTTCCTCAACTTACAGGTGATGCTACCGAAAACGAGAAAGGTTAACCAAAGTTGATTTGTAGCAAGCCAGGAGTCAGCCTGGATTTCCTAACTTTATAACCTTTGTTTTTTTCCATTTCATTTGCTGGCTAAGTGACCAAGAAAGACCAATTCATCTACTTTATTCCTAAAACATTTTGTGACCACTGTCCATCATATATTAGAGAAAAGAGAATTACTCTTCAGCTGCTTTGTAACATCCTTGACAAAAATTGAATGGATTACAAACTGCCAGACTGAAAACTCAGTAGTAAAGTGGGTAACAATCACTATAGGATTATTTACTTAAATATTGATTTACAGAGTATCTTCTTTAAATTATTGAGGACTTTCTGGCCTTTGTAGTGTCACTACAGTTTTTAATTATCTTTAAATAAAGATCTGCTGATCTGCACACCAGGGTACTTCTACACAGAGTTGCCCATGTGAGAAGTAACCCCGCTGAACAGCAACAGCTGCCCCTGGCAGGCTCCGCTGCTGGGAGTTTCAATCTGAAACTTATGGGAAGTCACTGCTTGTTTTCTCTGTCACGGCATTTAATACTTGTGTCCTGTCTCTTCGGACAAAGAAACTTCTAGACCTCCCATCTTACCTCAATGCAGCTGCTCTGGAGAATAACTGCATTTAGTTTTTGCAGTGACTCCCACGCCCCCAACTAGTCCTCCAAATTAATTTTAGCATGTGACACATAGCCTCCAAATTTAATGAAAATCCACTCAGCTATTATCTCTGATATGACAGACAGACTGAAACTTAATTATATTGACATGGATTTGAGCTAATGCTATCATATTTTGCTTGAAAAGGCATCTCTTTAGGAGCAATTACAATTAGCAGTCAGATTTGGGAAATGCAGCCGTGGAGAAATATCTGTGCAGCCAAATGGCATCTATACCTTTAGGACACCCATCTGGTCAGGGACTGAATGTTGTCTTCATTCTCCCCAGGTATTGACAACTAGACTTTGGGTTAATAGCCTTGAAGAAGTTTTTGACTGCGTGTTAGAACAAGAAAGGACTTCTAATAATATTAAGTGTTATCCTTGCAGGAGGCTACATCTAATCCTTTTGGTCTTTGAAGTTGTTCTAGAAGTGATAAATAAAACATTTGTTAGATAGTACCACTACCTTGAATAACTGACTTTTTATGGTCTTCCTCCACTCCATGCCCAATTAAAGGATATTGAAAGTCTGACTGTGTTTTAAAGGAGATATTACATAGAGCAGAAGCATAAATATCAGAAGACATTTATATTCCGTACCACCTTTCTCCCCTCCGCCTCCATCCTTTCTCTTTGGGCTTCCAGGGAAAATGCTTTAGTCAATATGTCACTAACCTATCTTCCATTATACTCCTGTAATCTTCCTCTGGGAAGAGTTCTTTCTTTTTCTTATGACTTCTCAAAGTTGAAAGCAGGAATTATGTCATTTTGAACTGGGATCGATGCTATAGAGAGTGGCTTAGCTGATTGGTAATATTGCTAATATTATTCTCCATGTTACCATAGGCAAAGGCTCAAGCAAGAGGGAAAGGAATTGATGGTAGGAGATATATTGAGGGCTACTGCCATAGGCTAGAGTAGGACTGAGTATCTGGACCATAATGGAAATAACAGGAGTGAAAAAAGAGGAGACAGTGATGGAGAATATTATGGAGATAGGGAAAATGGTTAATATTATATTTCTACTAATGCAGGAGTTGGCAGATTTTTTCTGTAAAGGGCCAGGGAGTAAATAGTTTCAGCCCTGTGGGCCAGACAGTTTCTGCCACAACTGCTCAGCGCTTCTGTAAAGCAGCTGTAGACAATAATACGTAAATCGGTGTGACTATGTTCCAATAAAATGTTACTTACAATAAAATGTTACAAAAATGTTACTTACAATAACTGATTTGGCCCTGATTTAGTCACTTGTTTGTAAAATCTGCTGTTAAAAATAAGAACTAGATTAATTGGTACATGATATGTCTGGTTCCAAGCCCAACTCTTAGAGTTATTAAAGTTCACAGTGCACTGGGATTGGAAAGATTATTAACCGCTTTTAAGTTTAGTGACATTTTTCAAAGCTCATTTGTGCCATTATTACTTTAATAATATTGTAAGTTTCCAAATCTGCACATATGAAAGCAAATTTGTTTGGTACATAGAGTTCAGTTCCATGCACTTTTTCTTATAAAAGAGGGATTGCAGTAATTAACCCTGGGAACCGTAAACCCTGAAGACAACGATGCGATTCTGAGTAAGCAGAGAGCCCAACACTGTGCTAACCATTCTAGGCAACTTTTCAAAGTATTGGGGCTGATATTTCTGCTCTTGAGGAGCTGTCGATCACTGCAAACACTGGTAACACAGTGGAAGCCAGCCAAGGCCAAGTGTGCAGTCCTGTGGCCAATGAGTGGAGCAGACCCAGCAGCAGGTGGCTGCTGGATTATTTGCACTAATCGGAGGGTCCTTTGGTTGTAGGAAGCAGAGACTCACTCAGGTTAACTTAGGTTAATGGAGGTTTATTATAAGAAGATTGGGATCACAACCATTATCCTGAACGTCAGGTGAACAAAGAAGGAGCCCTGACTACCTCAGGGGAGAACTGGTCACCCCTCCTACCTTAGAGTTGTACTGTTAATGCAAATCTGTGGCCTCCTGTGTCTCTGCTTTTATTCTTTTTGCTAATTAACAAACTTTCTTTCTGTATCTTGCTTTTAAATTCTCAAGGAAATTAACATTAGGGGTTAAATCAGTGGTGGACTACAGTGCAGGAGGTGGGTGGTCTCTTTCACACAGTCACGCTGCTATTCAACCTTTTCTTCCATTTGTGTCTTCTCACTGCTTAGTGCCTTGTGATCCTCTCTGTCCTACTTGAAAATGAGAATTCAGTCACTTGGTATGCCCAGTTGCAAGGGATGCTGGGAAATATAGTCTGCCTGTGTATGCAGGAGGAAAGGGAAATGGATTAGGTCAACAACTAGTCAGTCTCTGAAAAACAGAAAGCAAGCATATAGATTATTGTCTCTATTTGCACAAATGCCCTGAACTTGCTTGTATTTGTTTGTCAAAAAGCCTTAGGTCTATAACATCACCAGAACAAGTGAAATAGAGTTTTCCTGGGCTCATTCCTAAAAAAAGAAAAATATGTCACTAATTGGAGATAGAGAATCCAACATGGTAGGATTCTCCTCACAACTAAATGTGAGGCAGTACCTGTTTGTGTACTCTACAGAACTTATCACTACACAGAGGGAAGGAACTTTTTCTGTACCTCTGTCTTAAGAGGGACAGCAGGAGCATATAGAAAGAAACGTGTCGCAAGTTTGCTTTTGTGTCATCTCAACAGCTATACTGCCCTGGATTTTCAAAGATCCCATCTCATTGTCAGTCCATGTAACCTAATCCTTAGATCAGGAAACACAGCCACAAAGATGTGAGTTCTGAATAAGTATCTTGCAAGTCATATAAGAGAATTAATACCCTATACGATTGAGTTGAGCTTGGAGACTCTAATCCCAGCCCTGCTATTATCTAGCGTGGTGACCGTGGATATGTTACTTCATGTCTGCATTTTTGCTGGAAAGTTGAGGGTGATTGTTTAAAATATATCATTTTGGAGAAACCCAAAAGTATGTGGTTGTGTTTTCTCAGTGGTGGTGCTGGGTGATACTAGTGGGAGAGGTATTCTTGTTCATTTTTGCTGTTGTCAACTCCAAAATAGGCTTGCCCTTCCTGATGGAAGTTTCCTCAGGGGTAAAGTGAGACTAGGTGGACTTTGCCAGTGATGGCACCTGTACAGTCCAGTCCTGGGCAAGAAAATTTTGATTAGCACCTCCAACTATGAGGTTCTAAGGGTCTGTGAGGATTTGTCATGGGGATGAGCTCTCAGAATGCTGTCTTGCATCTTGGAATTGGGAATTGAGAATGAAGTAAGAAAAGGAAGGGATAGTTTTGTAAAGATTCTATATGCTGGGTAAAATGGTAGTGAGTTCATTTAGCCTGCCCTTTGACCTGTCCTTCATTTAAGGATGCCTTGCTCTCCTCCCCAGCAGCCTGTTTGGGTATCCATTGCTGACAACTGTTCTGGGTTCAGTGCCATCTCTCTAATTTGACACTTCTTGTTTTCTGCTTCTCTTTGGAGACTCCCCTGACTTGTCTCTTAAACCTACATCTAAGAGTCTGTGCCTTTCAAGGAGGTACTACATCTGATGAGCATCTCCTCATCCAGAGAAAGGAGCTAGGGGACCCTCTCTCTGGCCCCCCACTGCTTCTGGGGTATAATAGTGCATTGTCATAAGAAGCATCTGGAAACAGAATCCCATTCTTGATTGGTGACCTCAAGGAACTGCTTTACTCAAGATCATTTGAGGCCCCAGAGCAAAGGATAATGGCCACAGGATAGGCAAGGAGAGGACTGACAGAGGTTTGAGCAGTCAAAGAGCTATAAAGGCTTCCTGCACAGAAGTCTCCCCGTCTGCAGTTGCAAAGAGCTGGCCTGGACAGGGAGTTTCTGGTTCCCCAGGACTTAATTGATATAAGGAATAGCATTACAAGGAATTAATTAGAAACCCATTGGTCTTGATAAGCATTTGTTACAGGCTGCTGTGCCTTTTTATTATGAAGCTGTGGGAGGGATTGAGGAGGGGAAGCATGGAGGTTGTTTTACAGGCAGATGTGGAAGAGACTTTGTAGACAGTGTGAGGAGAGAGGCCCATGCATAATGATGGCTCACTCAGGGAAAATTCAGAGACTCCCATGAGTCCCAAGCCCTTGAGAAATAAGAACATGAGACAGCCCTTGACAAGTCACTTGGCTTAGCTTTAAGAAAATGAGCCACCTGATTTAGGAACCATGTCCAGGGGCTGGCATATGGGTTAAGAAGCACTTCACTCTGGAAGAGAAATAGAGATGGAATGGGGGGAGGGAACACAGTCATCAGTGTTAGTAAAACTAGCTTCTGAGGCCACAAGACATCAAACCAGTAGAAACATCCAGAATCATCTCCAAGACTCACTCTATGGAATTCATCCCTCAGAGATGTATCACAGCAATTAGTACTGGCCACTTAGTGGCAGAAGGGGGAACAGCATGTGGATTTGTGGGCCCTGTGTTCCTGGGAGGCTTAATAAAGTCTTTATTCACAGTAGAAGCTAATTTTTATAAAAATGTATGAGTAATAGGGTGCTGAAGATATTTCACATCAGAGGAAGATTTTTAGTATGATAACAATATAATTTTACACTTAAAAACTCAACCATCTCACGTGATGGTCTTTACTATGAGCATAATTGAGCACAGTAACTCCTTCTACATCTTCAATCTACGTATGTGTTTGGAGAGTACAGTTATTATACTATCTTTCAAATGCCTGCTCTGGATACAGTTATTCCATGAGATCTTACTTTTAATGTAATCTGAAAAGAGTGTTCTCATGCTGGGAAAATTGTGTGTTTTGAAAATAACTTTCAGCTGGGAGTTGGGACTTGGGTGACCATCCAGCTTGCTTATACAAAAACTGGGTGATTGTCAGGGATTCTGTCACTTATTTATTGTGCGGGGATGTCTGTGTGTGTGTGTAGTATGTAGTGTGTGGGCATATGTATAAACATATTTCTGAAATTAAAGCAATTATGGGCATTCCTGCAGACCTCTCAGGAAGTATTGAGGGAACCTAACAATAGGTATTTATTGACCACCCTCAGTGAACTGAGTTCTGGTCCATGCCAATGAAGGATGTTAAAGAAGGATGAACAAAGCCCCTATAAATCAGAATGGGGAATCTAAGACACACTTGAAACAATGATCAATATTGTAAGTCATCAAATGGCCTTGACTTTAGGATATCTTAGAGAATACCCAAAATGACTTGAACCCTAATCAGATCTGAGAACTTGTATGCTGTCAATACTGATGCTTTGCATCTCTGCAGCAGCACCATCATTGATGTTTTCCACTCTCATAGCTTACAGATGTGTGCACCCTAATCCAACTCCATACCACATTACTTACTCAATTTATCTCTGGAGTGTGGTCCTGTACAAGTTACCCAATCTTTCTGGCTCACACAGCCCATTAACATATATTCTTACTCATTCCATGTCCAGATCCTATTTCCTCTTTCCTCACCACGCAGCATAGTATCCCATGAAAAAATTTTGTTCTCCATATTACACCCATGATTTTATTTTTTCCTGCTCCCTCATCATTAATACTAATGTTCTCAGTACATAGTGTAATTTATAGATATAGAAGCCAGATGAGCTCATGTGGGAATGTGTGATCATTAAGGGCTTCATATATATATATATGAAATTTATATAAATTTATTTGTATATATATAATTTCTATTTTATAAGATAAGATTCATCTATATAGGCCTGTAACACTGGGTTAGTGATGTTCTGAGTTTACCTGATCATGCTACTCATAGTATGATCATAGTTCAGTTGGAACTAGAAGTCAGTCCCAAGCATGGAACCTAAAAGATAAGGTTAACTTTGCTGTAGATTCATGCCAGTTGTTCTTCAAGAATCAAAACTACTTTAGCATGATCTGTTGATGATAGTTAGATATTTGCTAATCAAGTCCTATTAGTTACAGATTTTAAGAGTCCTTTGTTCCAGCAGAGGTCAATGATCTACCAACCACCAGCCAAAAAAGTTAATCAGCAGCAAAAATCCACAGCAAGTGAAATTATCATACATCTTAAATTTCAGAAAGAGTGAGAATGTTTTAGCAATATTGAGTGACAAAAGAAAAAGGCTTGAAAGCAAAATCACCTTGAAACTTCAGCCAGCTCATTAGATTCTATGAATTCCATGTAAGGGGGAAATAATATCAAGTACAGTTGAGCCAGGAGAGGATTTTGTGGTAGAAATCTATCAGACTCCTTTATTCTGGGACAAAAGTCTGAACTTGAGAACTGAGTATTTTCTCTCACGGACACTGGATTTAAAAGGCTATCGTGTCCAAGGATGTTCTCTGCGGCATAACTCTTGCTGTTTGCACAACCTGCAAATGATCCAAAGCCCAGAGTTATAATTAAGGACCTTGTTACACCATAAAAGATTTTCAAATTTTAATCTATGACAACCCACACAGCACTCAGGGTTTAAATACTTTATTGACCAGGCTGGCAGGCTGACTCCTCTGTTGGAGCTGGAAGAGCCCTACTCCGATTTATCCCTCCCACACTACATATTTGTAGTCATAAATCTTTTGCTAGGCTCTTTGAACATTAAAAATAGCCCAGCATTGCTGGCTTCTCTTCTGGTGCTGTGAGAATCAAATCAAAGGTGCCAGCCTCCCGTGGCCTTTCCACGTAGTGCTGCAGCAGGGAGCATTTACGTCTGTCCTGGTCCTCCCTAAGTGTCAAGTCAAACGACAGCATTTCCCATTCAGAGTTCAGCTCCCTGTCCCCAGATGCCTCCCTTATCTGGGTATCTCAGCTGAGCAGCAGGCTGGGCCCAGCTGGTTCTTTGCCAAGCTGCATCTGTCCCTCCTCTCAGTGATGACTTTGGGTGGATGTGTCTTCTTCCTTCTGCAAGGATCCCACTAGATGGAGCAGAATAGCTGTGCTGCCGCCAAAGCCTGGCCACTGGGCTTTCACTGGGACCACAGGAGGAGGGAGGCAGAGCAAGCAGCATTGGGCAGGGAGCAGTTTCTAAAGGCACAAAAGAGAAGTAGTTGCAGTATGGGCCCCAAAGCAAACCATAATTAGCCTCTCAACTAGAGAGTAACCCCACAGGTATTAGCCAAGATGTTTAGAGAGAAGAGCAATGTGTTCCAATGGAATGTTATTTTATGAATGTCCTTCTTCTAATATGAGAATGTTGTTTGGTTTGGATTTTTATTTCAGTGGTAATTTAAAAAAAGCTTTATGAGAATCATCCTACAGACACCATGCAGGGATTTCTGTGTCTCTTCCTTTTTCTTCTAAGCTCTTTTCCTGATCTTTTATAAAACTCAGCTTTATTGAGATGTAATTGATATCCACTAAACTGTGCATATATATCGTTTGATAAGTTTTTCATAGATATTCACCCATGAAACCATGCTCACAATCAAGATAATGAACATCTCCATTACCCCTTACAGTTTCCTCATGTCCTTTGTAATCTGTCCTTCCTACTCCAAGCCACCCTACTCCTGTCTCCAGGCAACCACTGATCTGTTTTCTGTCACTTTAAATTAGTCTGTATTTTCTAGACTTTTATATAAATGGCATCAAACAGTATGTGCTCTTTTTGTTTAGCTTCTTTCTCTCAGCCTAATTATTTTGAGGCTCATCCATATTGCAACATATATCAACAGTTCATTCTGTTTTGTTCCTGAGTAGCATTCCATTATAAGGATATATGCAGTTCATTTATCCATTCACCTGTGGATGGACATTTGAGTTGTTTGTAGTTTGGGACTATTACTAATAAATCTATTATGAACATTTGTGTATAAGTTTTTATATGCTTTCATTTCTCTTGGGAAAATACCTGGGAATAGAATAGATGGGTCATATGAAAGATGTATGTTTCACTTTTTAAGAAACCACCAGTCTCTTTTTCAAAGAGGCTATACCATTTATATTCCCACCAGCTGAGAGTCCCAGTTCCTCCACATCCTGGCTGACTTATTGTTTAATCTCTATTGTAAGATGCCTGTCTAGCCTGCATGCCCATCTGTATCAAACGTGGCCTCTTGCCTCTAGCCACACATCAAAGAGTCAAGGTCTGGGCTGGACAAAGAAGGAAGAACTAGACTGAGGGATCTTCATGACCTAACATCAATAGGAAATATTGATTTTGTGAGATTCTGGAGAACTAAAGAACTTTTGCACTATGGTATTAGTCAGAATCATAGAGTAATAAATTAATATGGATGAAAATTCCTGACCATTATTCTGTAAGAAGAAAGGAAAGTAAATATATTTTGTCTTTCACTTTATGGAATCCAGTAAATGTTGCTCACATATTGACTAGAACATAATGCTCAGAGATAGAAAAATGTACTTGAGACTGTTCTTCACTATGAGAAACGTGTTTTTGAGTGTGGTCATTTAGCCAAATGCCCAGAGCAGAAATACCTTCTACATCCTCTCTGAACACAAGTGACCACAAGCTCATTACCTCCTGGGGAGGCCTATCTCTGCAGTCAAGAGTTTTGTTCATGGAATTAGATTTTTGTCTAAGGAATTAGTAACTGCTGGCCTGACGTGAAGTGATTCAGAATTAGAGCAGGTTTACAGTATAGTATGAGGAAGCCAAGTCAGGCTTCAGAAAATAGCATCCCTTCTGCCTCTCTTATCTTATGCGTCCTAGACTTGTATAGCCAGGTAATGTCTTATAGATCATCCAGTCCAGTAACTCTCAAATTATGTTCCTGGCAGCCAGGTTCGGAATTGGAACGAAGGAGAAAAATGAGAAAACTAGAGTTGTTATTTGTCCATATGCTTTCAAGTAGAACTTCTGTGTAAAATTTCCTTAAAAATAAGAGTCCCATCACTTCAAAAAGAAAAAAAAAAAGAAAACCACCGATTGTGTCTAACTCTTGTAAATTGGATGGTGAGGTGAGACCTCAAGAGGAGATGTGATTTGCTCCTGCTTTAGTTCATACTGTGAGTAGCAGAGCTGGGTCTGGAATACAGGGCTCCTAGAACTTAGGTTAGTGCTACTTTCATATGACCACATCTTGTCTTTAATTTCAAGGGGAGCGAAATAAATAGAGAAGACCATGCATGGTTAAATCTAAAGCGTGTGCTGTCTCTCACTTGCATGATATAAGACAATCTCTCTCCCAACCATCAAAGGCACCGCAACAGAATAATATCTATATTAAAAAAAAAAGGTAACAACAAAGCACTAACCCAAACCATTTTCTCTGAGGTATTTATGTCATTTTTGTCTGTCTACCTAGGCTTTTTTCTGGTGTCTCTTGCTGAGTAAAGAAACCCAAATTAGAACAAAAAATAAGAGTTACCACCAGGTCCTCTATGGTGATTAGAGCAGTTCAGGTGTGTGGGGGTGTGTGTGTGTGTGATTTTAGGGTGCTATGGAGGTCTTCTCCTCCATACAGGGAGTGTGGAAAAAGTCTTTGAAAAATTGGAATGATTGTGTTGACAAATTCATTATTCCCACTTAGGTTGAGGCATCATGGTGCAGAGGCAGGACAAGACATAGCCTTTGAAAGGCAGGAAAGTTAAGTGCGCTGAGCTGGTGAGTCATCTGGTCCCTTCTATTGTCTCTAGAGCACCATGGCCAAGGTGGAGGGCCAAAATATTTGCCAGTGACCAGAGAACAGAAATATGCTACAAATATCCTATGGGAGCCTCCTTATTGATTTCCCAATCATTTATCTACTATCACTCATGCATTCATTTAAACAAGGTTTGGCCAAGAGAGGAGCAAAACACTGGGTATAACTTTTTGCAGAATTTTATTTGCCACTTTAACCAACTATTGACATATGTATAAGGGGCTGGCCCGGTGGTGTAGTGGTTAAGTTTGCGTGCTCCATTTCCGCGGCCCGGAGTTGGCCGGTTCCGATCCTGGGTGCGGACCTACACACCGCTCATCAAGCCATACTGAGGTGGCATCCCACATAGAGCAACTAGAAGGATGTACAGCTATAACATACAACTATCTACTGGGGCTTTGGGGAAAAAAAAGGAAAAGAAGGAGGAAGATTGTCAACAGATGTTAGCTCAGGGCTAATCTTCCTCAGAACAAAAAAAAAGCACGAATCCTTTAAAAAAAAAGATATTTATATATCATTTCATATGCATATCTTATTAACTATTAAGTGATGTCATCATTAAAATTATATGTCTTTTTAAAGTTCTAAGATGAAATTTAGACCACGGGCACACAAAGTCATTTTAAATAAATCTCCACAGAAAAGCATATAGAAACGGAAAAAATATTTATTTTCAAGTTTCTTTTACTAGGTAAAGTTATTTCATAGTTTATCTCATTTAATCTGCTCTTCAATAATATGCCATATTTGTAATTATCCCCACTCTGCAGACAAAGTAAATAACTCTCCCAAGATTCCAAACCTAGCTTAAGATTTTGAGCCAGGTCTAACTTCAAAGCCCATGCTCTTTCCAGTACCCATGACAACAATTTTAGACATTTGGTATTAATGTTTGGGGAAATAATGACAAAACAGGGGAGGTCATAGTTCTATATATAAAACACTGATTCTGGGTCTTTGGTGAGTTGCCCCCACAATAAACCCTCCTTAAGCCTGTTATCCCAACCTTCAGGGATAGACCCGATGGTCCATTAGTGGATGGAAAGGCGGTTAGACCCAAGAAGGCCTGAGGGCCATTGGGTTTTCAGCTCTGTGCTTTACTTATCCCAGAAAATGAAGAATCAGCTACCCTCACCATGATGCTCACAGAGAAATATTGTGAGTTCTTGTCATTTCCTCACCACATCAACCATCTCAACAGAGGAATGAGGAAATGTTTATGGAGAATCTAGCATACGACAAGTGGGAGCCAGATGGGAGACTTGACCTGCCCCTAAAACTAGCTTATGTGCATGTGACGAAGCGGGTGTGTTTACTGTGCAGAGACTAAAACAAACAGAAAATTATAAAGTGCACAAAAGGATTTTCCACATTGCTGAGTGTTGCAAAGTGTTCACACTTGAGTTCTCCTTGTTGAATTCATTATCTCAGGGCAGCATTTGGTTAGAAGAGCCAGGGCTGCTGGCTTTGTTGTTATTACTTGAAGTTGGTGGGCACAATCTGCAAAGGCTGCCGTGTTCAGACCCAGCTTTGCTCTTTCCAAATTCTTTGTCAACAAACTCTGCCTCTTAGTCCAGCCGTTGGCAAATGTGAGACTCTATATAAAATATTAATTTAGGGCCTATTCCTGACCATTTATTTTAATATCATGTATATTTGGAAAGCTCACTTTATCTGAAGGTGTTTATTAGTACTTTTTCTAAACTTGTATCACTCGCATTTTCACATTCTTTAATTTGAAACCGCTAAAGCCTAAAGAGACTGCTCTTTCCCCTAACACTCTAGGTCAGTTATTTTTTGTTCTATTAATCTGACAGTGAATCAGATGCTTTATAACATCTCTTCTATTTTCTTTTATCTTAATAGCAACTTAAAATTATTACTACTTAACTTTTTACCTATTTACATCTTGCCTCCCTGAGTAGACCAGGCACTCCTTCAGATCAGGGGCTATGTGTTCTCCCATTTGATATCTGTCACAGCACCATGTGCTTGCCTTCCCACTAGATGGACTTCAAGAAAGGATCTCTTGAACTGTCGATCAATTAACTGATAAAAATGTGCTGTTGAATAATCAAGGCTCAAGGTGAGGAATACACTTGAACTCATTTCTTCCTTTTTCTTAGCAGCTGTTTCACAACTGGCTAAATAAGATGGTGGCAAGAGGGCCGATTTCAAGCCCCAATTCTTGAATAGTTTTATAAGAGTTCATTTAGTGGGGCTGGGAAGTGAGGGGAGTTAGTGAAAAGCAGGAATAAATTGCTGTTAACTGCTGTTGTTTGCAATTTGCTACTGAAAATAGCAAGGTAAATTTTAGTGCACATATATAATACAATTGTATTGATTAGACTGCCTTTTTCAAAGTTATTGGTGCAATTAAATTGCACCTTTTGCCAGTACAGAAATTACTTGTTTAATAAAGACTGAACAAATGAATTGAACATAATTTTAAAATAGCAGATAAACAGAGCATTGCTTGTAAGGCCTTTGTAAAATCACTGCAAAGGCAAAGTATGGACCCATTGGGTAATTTTGTGCCCAAATGAATAAATAATTCTTAGGAAGCCAAAATCAGAAGCTCGGTGGTTGTGATGTCATAATACCAAAGGACATGTCATAAGTGTGATTTTGCTCTCTGAAACCTACCAAGCACTGAAGAATACACTTGGGTGCATTAGGCATGACAACAGATCCAGAATCCTTTTGCAAACAGTAAGCACTATGCAAAGACAAGGGTTGCTCAGGCACCACTTCTGGGCATCTGCACATATTTCCCAGCCTTACCTCCAGGCCATTGACACTACTGGTTGATGACAGGACCTCTGAGATTCTGAGGCACCAGGTTATCTAAGACAGAAGCCAAGGCTTCTGGAACCTTAGTATATCCTCTAAACACAATTCCACTTATTTCTACACAGAATCTTACATTCCAAATGGGAAATATTCCACTGGATGCATCAGATCTTTTGGTGAGCATCTCCCCTTGGAGAGAACATCACTTTGTGTGTTCTACACTGTGCACAGCACCCTTCCCAGGAGGGGCAAAGAAACAGAAAGCAGAGTCATTACCTGTGACACACTCACACTCTACGTGACAGCTTAATATATACATCCTATTCAAATCTGTAAATCCTTCCAAATCTGAGTCACCTGGAAGCACATATTAAAATACAAGCTTCAACACCTCCTCAATCTATTGAATCAGCAAACTCTCTGGAGGTGGAAAGGTTGGAGATCCAGAATCTACATTTTCATAGCGAACCTAAGTGATTCTTACAAAACGGAAATGTGAGAACTATTCTAATGAGGGTTATCGGTTTGGTACGTGACTGGAGGAAGCACAAAACATATTCAATATATTTTGTATTCTTTTATAAGATGGTCAGTCAGGTGCAGCTACAAGAGGAGACAGACAAAGAGGCTGAGGAAAACAAAGTTAATTAGACTCATATATCCTAGGGACAGGAGGCCCCATATGCCACACAGGGCCACGTGGGAAGACCACTAGGGTGGTCTGGATGCAGAAGACAAGAACGAGGGGAAGGTTTAGGCCAGAGCCTTTATTGGGGTTTCTTCAGGAAAGGTGAGGCAAGGCAGGGTGAACAGTTTATGACTGGCTAATTTCAATAATTTGGGGTGGCTTTGGACTATAGGAATGGTCTCTAGTTGACCAGCACTTTGTCCTGGGATGACTAAGGCAGAGGAATATTGCCTCCTAAGGTGCATGGGCCAAATAGAAGAAGTGTGGCTCTGGATTGGTCAGTTTGCATATCAGAGCATGCTCCCAGCTGGATCCTTTGCTATCTCTAAGAATTGACCAGCTTTGGGGTGAGCAATCCCCTCCCCAGCTGGAAAGCCTTTTTTTTTTTTTTTAATATATCAAAGCATCATAGTGTACAGAAAATAAATAGATATATAAATGTTTCTTATATATTTTATATATTTAAAATACGTATTTTATATATTCTCTATACAGAATGGCACTTGTCTACGGGTGTGTGAATCTGTGAATGGGATAAGGAGATACCATAAAGGAAATACATTCGTTAGGAAGCAAAAAATTGAGGTAGCCCAGACAGCAGTAATCACCTACATACCCAATACTGTTGCCTAGATTTGAAACATGAAATCTATCTGCTTCCTGGGCAAGAAATGTAGATTTTTTAATTTATTAGGTTATGTGTGGTATATGTAGCAAGAGAGAAGGGAAGACCAAGGATGGGAGCCTAGAAAACATGCACATTTTAAGGGACAGGTTCAGGAGGAGGAGGCAGTAAAGGTGAAGATGTGGTCCAAGTTAGAAGGAAAACTAATAGATGGAGGGACACATTGCAAGGGAAGGATGGAGAAAGTTTTAAGATCTTGATAAAGTTCAGAAACTCTGTTACAAGCTGCAGAGAGTTCACATAATGTGAGGATACGAGGTGCAGATGCCAAAGCCTGGCTTGTTTGGTAGAGACAAGAGCATTAAATTGGGAAATTTTGGAGTCCCTGTTGCCAACAGCAATCATAATAATTGTGTTTGCTACGTATCTTTGGCCAGTGTATTTAGGCCTCAGTTTCCTCACCTATTAAGTGAGGAGGCTGGAGACTTGACCTCTCAGACACCTTCAAGCCCCACTATTCTTTGTAATCAATCATCTCCCTGAACGCCTGTGAACCTCCCCCACCTGACTGACTGTGGAGCAATCCATCACTTCCAGACCTTACGGTATGTCAGTTAGTCTGTCCAGCATCGTACCTTATGTGACTAGGAAGATAGCTCAAAGTGTCTTTTGTTTTTGTCTTATTCACTTCTAATCATACTCTTCTGGCCCCTCAAGCCTACCCACCTCTTCCTTCCCTTTTAGAATTCTCTGTGCTATTTTTCCTGAGTTGTTTATGTCCAGCTTTCTGATCCTTTATAAATGAATTTTCTTTGGCGTGTACAAAACTCTCACTCATAGGCTTGTGTAACTTATACTATGTAGGGGAATATCCAAGATTTAATAAGCCCTGAAGTCTAGAGGAAAATAAAATTAGAGAAATGAAATTGATTCTTATATTGGTTGGATACCAGAAACTCAGCATAAATATCCCAAGTGGTCTTGCTCTGCAGGTTATTGAAATCTAGAATTTCTCACCAAAGCAATCTGCGTGTTGTTAGAATTGTGAAAGTCCTTTAAAATTGACACTCGTAATTTTTTTCTTTTTCTTTTTTTTTTGGTTGATTTTTCTGGACTTTGAACTTTATATTGGAAATGGTGGCTGTGCCTGTGGTCTCTTTATCTCTTAGAGGTATGGAGTAACTAGTCCATGCCTCTGTCTGCCTTTATTATTTCAGAGGATCTCTCACCATTCCTGTCATAGCCTTTTTTTATGCCCAGCCTACTGAGCAGAGGTTCATCCTTCAGTTGATTTAGACTTATTCTGAAGTGCGGCCAGTCTCCATCTGCTTTGGAAACAGCTCACAAATTCTTCTTGTTTCAGATGTGATCATCAATCTCCTGCCAGAGAAAATTAAGAACAGTTATTTGTTTGTCGGGTAGCAAAGGTCCTGGAGTTCTGACCCCTAATTCATTTCTTATTCTTTGTGTTTGCCTGTAGCATCTGACTAAGGGTTTGCAGAGTCGTCTTTCATTTCTTGAAACTCATTGCCTTAAAATTTGTTTTATTCCATGACTGTCCCATTTAGCCATATTTATCAAAAACAAACACAGTCACTTTGTAACCCAGTTTGTTTCTGTCATCTTCCAACCATGGTGTGCTTCCCTGGAGGGTATGTCTCTCACCAGCTACTGGTTGGATCCTTGACAACTTGCCTCAGGGGAGATGCCATGTCCCTCGGTGGTGATGGTTGTAATTGGATGGCTCTCTTCACACTTCCAGTGGTGGTGAACATACCTCTAGAACATAGGTATTGACCCCCAGAATGAAGAGAGATGGCTAAAAGCTATATTAGGCCCAGTTTATGTAGTAAAGCAATGAGGTTTCTTTAAGTAATTTTAAAAATTTGTTTAGTGACAAAAAAGTCTGAACTTTGGGTCTTAATAGCACTGATAGTGATGAAATAATAGAAGCAAAGGGAGATTGAGAAGAGTGGAAATCCATATAATTTGCCACGCTGAACATTGTGATTGCTCTATCAGGTGGCAGGGCCTGATTTTCTTTTCTGATCAGGGTGTTTAATAGAAGTTGCCTCTAGCATCTTTCTCTCCTCTGTCATTGGCAGGCTCCTTAGGCAGTGTCAACTTTAAAATAAAATAGCCAGTTATTTTACCAGAAAAATGAGTTTATTCAGGAATAGCAAAAGAATTGCAATTTGGGATATGCAAACTAAGGTGAACTACAGCAAGTCCAGAGAACAAAGGAGGGGAGCTTATTTTTATAGAGAAAAAGTAGGAGTTGGGAAGGGCTATTTTAAATGAAAGTTCATTGGAGGAGAGTAAGAGTTCAGGGTGGTGATGGCTCCTCATTGGCTGAGCTGCGGCATTTTCCATTGGCTGGGCTTGTTGCCAAGCAAGAAGAAATTCTTCCTTCCTCCCTGGGGTAGTAAACTAGTAGCCAACTTCCTGTTGGAGGTGCAAGGTACTTCTCCTCTGGTTTGGGGTAATTGACAATGAGTGATAGGATGTGAGAGTGTGAGAGCTCCCTCTATAGGCCTTCTAACTCCAATTTTAGTTGAGATTTCCTTTGTTAATTTTCACAGCAGAGATGGTGATACTGTGGGTTTCATTTCCACGACATGTTCTTGCTTCTACACAGAGTAACTGAGCAGTCAAGGCAAACCTAAACACAGAGAATGTGTCAGAGTTCAAGTTTGGCATCACACTTCTCCTTCTTTCATTAGTCCTTCCTCCGACCACCATAGTAGAATTTTAAAGAATCTGCAAGAGCATTGAGACTAGCTCCTCTTTGCATAGGGCATTCGCATAGGTTATTCAAGACCACAGAGCTAATTATTGGCAGATCCAGGGTTAGAATTCAGGCCTTCTGACTTCTCACCCAAGCTCCCTCCTTCATATTGCTATGCAAAAGAAGCCCTTGGGGAATGAGATAAAGGCACTAGGATGCTATTTACCAGCTAGTTAATAGTGTAATACTGTTACCACTTACTAAGTGTGTCCTATGTGCCTGCTACTTTTCTAAAGCTTGCAAGTAGTTTTAATTTAATCTTTACCCACAAACTCTTAAGTAGGTACCATTATTATCCTCATTAAAAGAAAACAAAAAAGAGGAAAGTGAAGTACAGTGGGCTTGATAGCTGGCTCAAGGTCATGTGGTAAATCATGGATTAGGAATTCAAATCTGGATATATGGATTCTAAAATACATATTCTTAACTACTGTACTCTGCTGCCCGTAAACCTCCTTGCATGTTATATATAGTTGTGGTCATTTGTGCATGCACTTCTGTAGCCTGATTTTTTCACTAAGTGTTCCTTGTTATTAAAACCCTAAGCATCCTTGTTATTAAAAATTCTTCGTAATCACCATATTAATAGCTTTATAATCTTACTTCTGTCATCTTGTTTTATGTTGTCTGTTTTTTCTATTTCCTTGACATTTTTCTTCTATTCTTTTTTCTCTATGTATTCTATTTCTATTATTTTCTGAAAAAATTTGCAGTTAGACATCTTTGTTTTATCATTACTAGTTGTTACCTTAGGATTTTTCAAAAGCCTCTTTAAACTGATATTTAACTAATTATCAGTGGCAGAAATTGAGCGATGTTCCAGCCGCATTTCCCCAGTATGTAAGATGAACACTTTGCTTCCTTATATCTTTTCCTCATCCCCTTTCTTAGTCTCCGTGTATTTAACTTGAGGTTTGAACATTTTTTTAAATAACCATATCATTTCTATAACAGAATGCAATCTCTTTCTCTCTCCATCTATGTATCTGTCTACAAATGTGTGTGTATGTGTGTGTGTACGTGTGTGTGTGACATGTTAAATTTGAATGACTGTAGGGAATCCATTTGGAGATGCCCAGGAGGTAGAGAAGAGAGACACTAGCAGTTCCGGAGTCAAGGAGTATCTAGCTTGTAGATATCCCTTTGAGAATAATTAGTACATAACCCACAGCGGAAGTTATGGAGATTGTGGAGATTTTCCAGGGAATCAGAATAAAGATAGAAGAGAAGCTGACTGAGGATAGGATTCTAGTGAACACCAATATTTTAGAGGCCAGTGAAGGGAATGAGAAAAATGGTCAGAAGAATTGGAGGAAAATGGAGAGAAAAGAGCCATGCCGTTCAATGGAGCAGAGAGTTTCAGGAGGGTAGAATGCTTTGGAGAACATGCCTGGAAAGTGTCCCCTGGATCTGATGCTGTGGGGCCAGTAGGGACTTGGGGAAGTGCCATTCCATTGGGATAATTAACATGTGGGACACAAGATTGTGCCTGAGGACCAAATAAAAGGTACAGAGGCAGCCTGCTTCTTCTCTCTGTGACAATCAGTAGGCTGGATTTCTAGTACTGAGTCCAGCAAGTGACCTTGGGCAATATTTATTCTTTCTGAGCCTCAGTTTCCTGAGCTGTAACAATTTAAAGAATGGATTTCATGATGTCTAGAATGCACTCTAATTCCAATCTTGTGTGTGCTATGGTATTGGTAGGTATTAAGCTTTCCTCATCTGCCCAAGACAAATACTTCAGATGGAAACAACCCCTAAAGTGGTTCTCAAATTGTGTGCCAACTGAGTCTTAAGGGAGGTCAAATATTTGGGCTCCTAAATATTGTTGTTGATATCCTGACAATTTTTTTTTTTTTTTTTTTTTTTTTTTTTTTTTGTGAGGAGGACCAGCCCTGAGCTAACATCCAATGCCAATCCTCCCCTCTTTTGCTGAGGAAGACTGGCCCTGGGCTAACATCCATGCCCATCTTCCTCTACTTTATATGGGACGCCGCCACAGCATGGCTTAACAAGCGGTGCGTCGGTGCGCACCCGGGATCCGAACCGGCGAACCCCGGGCCGCCGCAGCGGAACGTGCGCACTTAACCGCTTGCGCCACCGGGCTGGCCCCAATATCCTGACAATTTTTATACCTTAATTTTAGTCATGAAAGATTAGTAAATGGTATATGCTATAGCTTTTTAATATCTCATCAAAAGTTTTTCTTCCCATCCATTTATAGATAAATTTAAGCAAGTCCCTGGGAGCATTGACTCAGGGGTTATTAGAACCTACATCTTGGTATCCATCTTGATTATGCACCAACTATATATGATACCTGGCATGTTCCTTAAATTTTGTATCTTGGTTCCTTCATCTTTCCAATGCAATTTGTTAAAGAAAAATGATTATAACACAGTCCAATTGGTACCACAGTTTGCTGAAAGAGTTCAAAGCCTTGACACCCATTCCTATTTGGTTTGCTACCACTCCAATCACTGTCCCAAGTTCAGAAGCCCCCCAGCTTCCTCAGTTTGAAAAATGGAAATCTGTGCCAAGAGAGGAACATTGACTGAAGCCCAACAGACTGTGCAATGAAAACCTGGAGAAGACTCAAGTGGGCTCCTGTTGAAACAAATAGACTGACTACCCCTGGTACATTCTAAAGAAAGCCAACCAAACCAAAGCTAACTTTCTACAGGTGATGCACTTTCCTCCAGAGTTAGCCAAGATCTTCTTATCCAATTGGCTCTATCTCTGTTACTGAATGATTGTTTATTCCTGAATTTTTAGAAGGCTAAGAAGAAAAGGAAATGCCACATAGCAAAACTTGCTTTTAGTTCTGCATCAAAACAGTTACCTGAGAAAGCCCACATTATCTGCAAACATTTAGGAGTCATTAAAGCTAATAGCTTTTTCTCTTCCTGGTTGAGAATAGCCAACATTCACAAGAAAATCGCCTTCACATTTTTAAAGCACTATTCTATTAATAAACTTAGAGATAAAATGTCAAAATTATAAATGGCTTCAGTTTTCATTCTTTTAATTAATTTTCAGTCAAAAGAAGTTGATTTAATCCACATGATTGCTTACAATTTTCAAAATTTTGTTTATATAATAACTTTCTTGAATCAGTTCCTCTGGGCGCCTTCAGCATGTTGCTTGAGCCAGTATAATACTTAAAACATCCCTCTCGACATTGCAGTAAATTATTTACACCTCTCTGTCCCTCACTATTTTGGGAGCTCTTGAAGATGAGAGACTAAGTCTTAATTTATTTTTTTGACCCTCTTAATATCTAGAACAGGAGCTTGTACATTGGAACTGCTCAATAAATATTTACTGGATTGCTAAACTCTGAGGAGGGGTTAATATTAAGAAGGTAATTTAAATATTTGGCTGCATACCTAATTCTTTATGTTTTTACTTTTCTGCTTAGTGGCACCTCTCTCCCCCCAGTTTGTGAGGTGCTAGCTAGAATCTTTGCTGTGTAATGCTTAGTTCTTTAGAAATCACATTTCTTGGCTCAGCCTCTTGGGTTGTCCAGCCTTTTATAGGTGCTGTAAATTTGATCACCATCAAGGGCCGTTAAACAACATACAGTGATAAAAATAGTTCCCTTTGCTGACATTAGGTGTTTTCTAAAACAGCTCGATAAATTCTGGCCTACAGAAACTCTTTGTGATTGCAGAAGTCAGAAAGTGAACTGTTGACACATATCTGGACAGATAGAAAACAAATTGCTCTGTAGCTGCTTAGAAATATGTCCTACGTACTTTTTATTATCACTGGTGGTTGACTTTGCCTTCACTCTATGATATTATAATAGAACTGATGCAAGCTCACGAGGTTGCAATAGGCCTTGTAGGAGGCAACTTGTTTGCAAGGTAATGATTCTACAGAAGGCATAATGGGGAGGGTGGGTGGGAAAGGTAAGTTGGTGACTTTTGCAGAGAAGAGAGTTGCTTTTAAATTTTATTTATCAGGTTCTTGGGAATAGGGATAGTGATATTGATAACTACAATATCATGGTAGCTAACTGGCCTTAATGGTAAGTGGCCTTAAAATAAGACCTGGAAGCAAGAACTACTGACGTGTTTTTCTCCTTCCATTCACTTTCTGCTCCAATTGTTCCTGAATATAGTTGCAAACTTCGTTTTCTCAAACTACATTTTTGCATCATCATTCTCTTTATTGCCTATTATATTAAACCCCATCAAACTCAAAAGAAGTGGAAAAATACACCAAACTGGAACTGAAGAGGCCAGGTATCTAGTTTCCCTCTGTGTCTACCCAGCTACATAAACTTGAGCAAGCTACACAACCTTTCTGGGGTCATTGTCTCTCCTTGAGAAGAAAGAAGTTTGCATATGATCTTTAAGTTCACTTCTGCCTCTAAAATCTACTCAGACACCTCGATTAGTTTTTAAGCCCTGCTATTCCTCTTTCCACACTGCTTTTCTAGCCTGGTTTCCTATTAGTTCCAAAGAGAGTATGTACAGAGTTTTGTATGTACATGCTATTTCTTTAACTTTTGAATCCTTTTAGCTAGAGTCTGGGCTCCCCAGTTCCACACTGTCTTGCCATTCCTCATCTTCCCTACCTTCCAGGCCCTAGGAAGGGGTTGAGTCTGCATGCTCATCTACCTGCTGTTCTTTTTCACTAGCTTGGTTTTAATGTGTAGCTCTTTCCTGATGTCTCAAATTTCTCAGTCCTCTCTCTTCAGCCTCTTTTCTTTCAAACCTTCTTCAACTAATGCCTCTTCTTGCAAGATTGATTCATTCATTCTGGAAGCATCATTGTATGTTGAACTTCATAAAGGACTTCACCGATAATCAAGAGCTGTAGGACTTTAGTCCCAGCTCTGCTTTAACAACAGGCTATTAGCCGCTTTGGGCCTCACCCTCCTACTTTTGTGTAATGCTTGGAAATAGGGGTGGGGGTTGAAGCACATCAAAGAATGTACTCTCAGACATCTTCATGAGCAGGTAGAGGATATAAATGAGAGCAACAGGCCCGGGGTAAGACCACAGAGAGTGTTGAAGATTAAGGGTAATAGGAGAGGCTGAGGAAGATTCACCCTGAGCTAACATCCACTGCCAATCTTCCTCTTTTTGTATGTGAGTGGTGTAGGTCCACGCCTGGGAACCAAACCAGAGCGCACCGAGCTTAACCACTAGGCCAGCGGGGCTTGCCAGTTGAATTCAAACCCTAGGCCACTGGCATGCAGGCTCTGAATTAGGTAGCCTTTATGGTGCCTTTCGATTCTAAGGGTTGATCTTTGAACATCTGTTCTTCTACTCTGACTGTGTTTCTGCTAGAATGTATTATTATGTGTGTGCTGCTGTGTTTCTCTGTAATTTTTTCTTGAACTGCTGCATCTGTCTTGACTCTTGAGTCATATATATTATGGGCATGCATTATTCATTTTATAAGCCCTGATAACACCTACCACATACCTCTGCCCACATTGATTCTCACAAAAAAGCTTGCTGAATTTTGCACTGAAGATGGCTAGAAGTTAAGAGTTGAGAAGACCATAGAAAAATATGAAGGAAACAATGGAGAAAAAGTATTTGAAATAGAATAAGAAGCCACTGTAGGAGAGAAGTCAAGGTATGAGGTTGCTGGTAACTGGTACCTACACTGATCTGGTCCCTTGACTCCACAGTAGAACACAGATTTCCAGAGCTGAGCTAGCAATCACTTGACTTAGTGTTTCCCAAACTGGGGCATCTAGGTGGTGTACAACTGAGCATCTTTTTACTATAATAGCTGGGTATTTTAATATGTATTGGAAACATTTCTGTGTATTTTAATGTGTGTTAGAAAAATACTGATTTCTCATTTACAGAAGTAATGAGTTTTCTTATCAACTTCAGAAAAGCATTAATTAAACCATAGGATAGGTGGCCTATGGATTTAGCAAAAATGAAGAAGATGTTATTCAAATAACTAGGTTTGGGGAAATCCCTTTGTTTTTCAAAGGAAGAAATTGACTTCGTGAGGATCACACAGTGAAGGATTGGCAGACTTGGGTAAATCCCAGGTGCCACAGACAGAGGCTAGGTACTGGGTGCTGTTCCTCTTTGTAGGACTTGGGCAATTTTCATATTCCTCCTCTGACTCTCCTGCTCATGTGGAAACTGGACATAACAGGTCCAAACTCCCAAGGTTGTCCTGAGCATGGCCAAGGATGTGAAATGGACCTGACATATTGTGGGAGTTCCATAAATACATCTCTCCCTTTCCCACCTGTCAGCCTCCTAAGTCACAAATTGGTTTTCTTTCCACTGTTCTATGTTTGAACACATCAATTTCTCAATCATTTCATGATTTGCGAAATATTTAGATACATCTTAACATGTGTGTTGCCCTTTCAAAACAATTTCACCCACAGTATCAATTTGAATCCTCACATGAACCCAGGGGATTAGGAGCAGAAAGCATTATTATCCCATTTTTGACATGAAGAAAGCCAATGCCCCGTGGTCACACAGTGATTCAGTAAGGGCTGTGGCTCCTCTCTCACAGCCGACTGCTGTGTCGTCTCTGTTTCCCTTTCCCTCAGAAAGAAAAATACAGACTGATCTAAATGAAGCCTAATTGCTGGGTTTCAGTCCTATATTTATATTTTATAATGCTGATTTCTTTCAAATTGATTTTCTGAGCCTCGTTTGTAATGAGTGGTCCCAGGAGACAAATGGCTAATTTTTTCACAAAGAAAATTTGTCCATCAAACTCTTGTGCCTTTTCTTAAGATTCAATACTTCTCCCACCACCTGCCTTGCATTTTGTCATGTCTGAATAAAATGACTCACATTTCCCTGAGGGGAAAATGATGCTTTTAAAAGAATGCTATATTAGCAATCTAAGAGGTTCACCATTGTTCCAGGAAAGGTAGATTTGTTTAGCTAAAGTATGTGTGTGTGTATATCTGTGTGTGTGGGGGGGTGTGTGTGTGTGTATAAAGCATATATATGTATGTGTGTGTATATATATAAAGTATATATATGTATGTGTATATATTCTATAAATGTACTTTACATTTATAATCTCTGTAGGCATTAGCAGAAGTGACATATCTCTGCCATTGTCTGTTAGCATCCAGGAGAATGCTAGGACTGGGTTTCACTTATAAAATACAAGTCTTTTTAAGACTGTACCTTTCTGTCACCCTTCCCCCAAGCAAGTGGAATATTCCCAAGAGTTTTGGACTCCTGTTTATGCCCATTTTTTGATACATTCGTGTCAGCGGTCCTACTGCTTTATTAAATGAAGCTGTTTCAGCGTGGATAGGGGACGTATTAAGTGCAGCGAGCTTTCTAATCACAGTGAGCCGGCGCAGCCCTGCTATCTGTAGCTGGTTACCAGCCACTCTCCCTTTATTAATGGGCTTCCTTTGCCAAGGAATGCAGCATTTTCGGAAACCCATTAAAAGGCTCAGCCTATTGTTGCTGCCCTCAGCCATACAGTGTGAATTCAGTTTTCATCCTCTGTGTCAGGGGAAATTCTTCTCAAGAATATATGCTTGGGCTCTATCTAGCCAGCACCACTCCCTCACATGCTTCGTATTTTAAGTCTTGCATCCAAGTCCGTTTGCTGATGGATGTTTTAGTGGCTCCTCTAGGCTGCTTTTATCTCCCTGGAAGTTGAGACAGCTGTGGCACATCTGAATATAAAATCATTAGAAAATAAAAGAACATGGCAAGAAATAGCCTCTTTCCCAAAAAGTATCCAGGGTTCTTCAAGAAACTCCTTGAACTTTGTTGCTGATAGATTTGTTACCTCATCTATAAGAAGCCTCTACTTCTAGATAGAAACCTGCTACTGATTCAAGTATCCGTTCAACTTCCACGTGGGGGAGTGACTCACTTAGGCTGTCCCTAGAAAGTGGTCATTCAGCCTCTTACTCGGACAACTTCATAACGCAGAACCGCCCAGATCCTGAGGAAGGCCAAGTCCATCACTGGGGAGCTCAGAATGTTATAAACAAGCTTCTTTGTTAAGCAGAAACCAAAATTTTGCTGAAGCCAGACACGGGACAGATTCCTGCGAAGTTGTGGGTGAATGGGTGCTCCGCAGATTGAGCGACAAGAACTGCATGAAGCAGACCTCTGAATGAAGAACACCACTGGTTGGTCTCTCCTGGGCTCTTGGTAGAAGATGTCTCTCTGTCTAGAATGCCCAGTGTGTTCAAGGAGGGTTCAGTCCAACAAACATTTTATTGAGACTTTTTGTGCCAAGGATGGCCTCACTTAAATAGAACCTATGGATATGACCCAGTATTTCCTATTAGTTAGAAATGGACCTATCATGTTTAAAGATGGATGGTTTACATACTCTGGAAAGTTCTGAGGAGTCAGATATACCAGTCAGAGGGCATTTTATTCATCATTGCAGCCTTGTCTTAACTCTATGCTTCTCGTTCCTTCTTATGTATTTGCTGCCTCTTCATAATTCTGAGATAGGTGGTTATAATTGAAAAAACATATAAAATATGTGTGTGTGTATATACTAATTTGGAGTCAGAATCTTAATTGTTAGACCTAAAGCTATCCTGTGTTGGCTCTGTTATTGTCAGCAAGCCATTTAACTAATTTTTAAAGCAAGAATAATAATGAGACCAACCTCACAGCATCGCCATGGGGAGCAAATTTTGAGATGGTACACACGGTGAAAGGACTTTTTAAAATATAAATAACCTTGTGAATATTAATGATTGTCTTTTTGCTCTGGGAAAGGGCAGACAGAAAAGAGGACCATTCGTCACATTCTGTGGCCTGGATGTTGCTGACTCATGAATGCAGTGCAGAGGGAGAAGGCTGAAAGGTAGATCTTCAAGAGGAGTTCCAGGGAACATGAGATGCATCGATCCCAGCTGTCAGCAAGTGCACCCATATTGGAATGTATGAGAGGATCCAGTGGGAAGCCCATGCTTACACTAACCCAGCCAACCAGCTTCTGGATAGTGAGTTACTGTGCATGATGCGACTCAGGCCTAAATGAATCGTGTGGATCTGATGATCTTCTCTAGCATTCACTCTCGTGGGTGTGTTACAACTCTGCCTTTGGCATTCTGTCATGGATAAGCAATAATTGAACAAGGAGACTGGAGGTTGGTGTCCATGATGATAGAGATGCTCATAGTGAAGTCTACATCCTGTCAATCATCAGTGCAGTCAATTATACTGCAACTTGCACTCTAAATTTTATTTGCACCCAGAAGGCAAGACCAGAATCCTGAGAGTCAATAATCCTAACAATTCAGCATCGTCACGTATAGTTGGGGAGGTTGTACACTACAAAAGGTTAGGATGCTTCATGCACACCATGGACATCAGAGATTTGTATATTTATCATGACAATTTTCCTAAAGTGCCTTTTCTAACAATTCAACATGTTACAATATGTTTCTAATAGATGGAAGTGAAGTGAGGGGCTGTATGGACTAGCTAAAAGGATAAATGTCTCTTTCTTTAAAGAGTTTTACTGCTCTTTATGTGAGCCTTGTATGTGAGCTCTTCCTACCTTGTGCAGAGTGACAATCTATCCTTTCAATATCTGAAAAGTCAACTAATTTGTTCACCATATGTCCGCAGAGCCTTGGTCTAAGGAAAGCAGGAGACGGGGTCCCCGGACATATAGCTGTGCAGAGCAGAATGCAGTTCAGGGGATTATTGAATCTCTGAGGACTGTGAGTGGCGTGGCAGAGTATAGAGATGGGAGGGAGATGGTGGGGTTTGAACTAGAGGTGCTGAAGCAGGCTTGGTTAGGGAGGGGGTAGTCCCACTGGATCATCCATGATAAACAGACCATCTCCCTTGTCCAGACCACATCTGCTTTCGGGAGGGGACCTGAAACTCTTTCACGTGCAATTCTACGTTTCGAGACCGGTTTCAGTTGAAGCATCATTAGGGGGCATTTTCACAGACATAACAGCCACAACCTGGAGGGAAGGCAGAGGGAATCCCCATGTCAACCCCAACCATAGGTGGTGAGGCAGTTGCTGACTGAGCCCAGATTCCTCCACCAGGCAGAAGGACACGTGTTAAGTTTGACAGGGTTGGCAAGACCTTTGGTGGGAAGGACACCGCTCTAGCCTCCTTGTTATCCAGGGGCAGTTAGTGGTAACTATTGTAAATGTTAACATCATAATTAAGTCTAGTGCTACAGAGAAGGAGGCCTCCACTGAAGGAGGAGAAAGGCTTTGGCTAATGTCTAGTTAGCAGCATTATCAGTGTCAGTGCCAGAACTCGTTAGGATTCAGGGCTTCTGAAACCGCATCTCAGCATCCGCGTTGCTCTGGGGTATTCTATGGCAGTTGCAAGTGTGCTTGGCTCATGACCCTAATGAGACCCTCTCCATTCAGGCAAGAACCCTGATTCCTGGTTTTTGTGCTCTGCAGTGGCTAGACACTGGATAGCTGCTATGAGTAGCGTTATGCAGATTGGACTGCTGCATTTTGGGATGTTTCCCAACTCAGACATCATCCCTAACATTGACCCCATTTATTCTACTGCTCACTGAGTGTCATGGTTTTGAGAAGATACAAACACAGTACCAGGGAGAGAGGGACATGGAACTGTACTGGGTAACCACGGCTTCTGACATCTCCAAAGCCAAACCTCCTGCAGTACATATGATCTTCCCTGGATACTTGCCCAGCCTCTGATGATGTGCAATGCTGAGGGACATCACAGGGGGCCCTGAGCTGCCTCAGGTGGTGATCCACTGTGCACTTCTCTTCACAATGGCCTTCTGTCCTGGCACCGTGCCTCTTCCATGAGCTCCCATCCCAAGAACGGGCTGCAGTATGGTCCTAAGGCCCAGCTCTGCCCCTTTGCCAGAAGGCTCAATCCACTCATCAGGTTCCCTGTGGGTCCCACAGGATGTTCCTAAGACATGATGAAACACAGGAATCTTCTTTGCTACAATTTTGCCTCAATTGAGACATATAATCTACTTTTTAGACTTTACTTCTTGTCAGCATTGTGTAGCAGAAAGAGGGATTAAGCTATGATGTAGAAGATACTGGTTTCAGGCTTCATTCCTCAACTAAGTGACTATATAACAAAGGACAAAGGATTTACTTTTTCCTCTTTACTAAAATCACTCCTGGCTAAATCACAGCGCTAATAGGAGCATTAAATGAGATCATGGCTGTACACATGGCTTGAAAATTAAAAGGCATGTTTTATATTCTTGGACTACAATATCAATAGGTGGCAAATAAGAATAATAATAATTGCCAACTTTTGATCCCTTCCTATGTTCCAGGTACTATGTCAAGTACTCTTCATATTTCATCTCTTTTTACCTTCATAATGACCCATTGAGTTGGTACTATTATTATTGCATTAAATAGCCCACATTATTATGAAGACTTCTAATAGTTAAACATTTTCCTAGTTTTCCAGTTCTGTGACAAATTGGATTTTAAATCCAATTTATTTGGATTTAAATCCAAATTTAAATCTTAGCCCACTCCTGAGCCTGTACTCTTAACCATCACACTATGTGATTTCTCAATAATGTAGCAATTAATAATAATAATAATAATAGTAGTAGTAAACAACTACCTGAAAGACTGATGTTCTTCCATTAACCTGACAATGAGGGAAAATGGTGGAAGGTCAATCGTCAGTATATATTTTGCAGAAGTTGTTCATGGAGCCATAGTACTGTTTCTCAAGGACTTTAATATCCAAATGTATCTCATTTACTGGTGTCTAGGGCTCTGCCTTTGCTTGGAGGCTCTAGAATGGATTGGCTGACATAGTTAGGTCTTTTCTAGTCCTATGATTCCTGGTGAGTGTTTGCACATAACAGAGGCTACATCTGTTTGTTTCCACTAATTGAAGAAACTGCACTTCTTTGGTTCTTTTGTTTGATTTGGTTTCGGCATGAGACTTTAAAGTAGCAGCTGTGACCTCACTCACATAAACCAAGGGCGTAAGTCAGGGAAACCAAGACTCAGGGAAAGGCCAGAGGTTGGGAAATGATTATCAGGTTTTCAGAGCAGGAAAGATAAGTCAAGTGTGCAGGACAGCGAAGAACCGAGCCAACCTACATCACGCATTGTAATAAGCTCCATTTTGTCTATTTAGTGGGAATCCCAAGGATTGAGAAAGAAGTCTTAATTGACAATTGGTAATTGAATTAAGCATTTAGAGACATATGGCTCACCTTTTGAGTTGCATCTTTTCCTCAGGTCCACCATTCCTTCCAAAATATTTAAGCGACATTTGTTACCTACCAGGCCCAGTGCAAGTGCTAGGGCCCAGCTGTTGGAGGACAGACACAGTCTCCGTCCCTGTGGTGCTAACAGTCTGGTGGCCCCCCCAAGCACCTGATGGCACCACAGCCGCCGTCAGACTATGCACCGTTCTAAACATTTGCAGTGTTTGCTTTCCAAACTTTGCTTGAATTGCTTCACTTTATGTTAATTGCTCAAAGCAGGATGCAATATTTGCTTCTCGGTTCAGACATAAATACTGCTCTCCTCAGATGACACATGCACCTACAGAGTTAGCAGAAAATTTAGATGTCCATTTGCTAGCTTTATTTTTTTGTGTATGCTGCAAAGTGTCTGTTCAGGTTTTGCTGGTCAAACACACTTTGTAATGGGCTTTGGTAATTTAACTCCTAGGAATAGCTTGGTTACAGAACCCCATAAAAGTTTATTGACTTCTGCTTGCTGGCTTAAGTTGTAGGTTAGAATGTACCTGAGAAATTAGCTTCACCCAATTTAATGACTTCATTACAGAGCAGTTTGCGTGCTCTCAAGCACTTGCTAATATATTTTTTAACACCAGGTTGTAGCTATCGTGAGCTATTTCTGTATAGTAGGAGAGGCAGGGTGGCTCATTTAAATGGGGAAGTTAAAAAAAATAGTCACTGAAATGGGTTTCCCCTGTTGTGTCCAGGTGGTTGGGCACCTTTGCTAGTAATATGGTCAGAGATAATAATTTGAATATTCCAGCAGCCAACTCCAGTGCTGTAAAGAGATCACTGCATCAGCCATTGCTTTTTCTGAGGGTGAATAAATAGTGAGTGCTCATAGCCATTTGAAAATAATATTTATAGTTTACGTAAAACCAAGGGCAATAGATGTTGATGAATATTTATAGCCATTTATTAGTATGTATCTATCATCAAATGAACTCTATTTTCTCTTTATGTCTAAATCAGGTGTTTTAGGAAGACGTTTAACCATTTTGTGGTTCCCTAAGACATGCACTATGCATAATATAGTAGCATCTGCTAAGCTAACTACTTACTATTCTGTTAGTGCATTCACATCTTTAACTTCTTAAAAGGTGATTTTACAATGACTAATAATTTTTCTTTTAAATTATAAGTACATGATAATGTTAAAAATATATAAGAATATATGTATATGAATAGGTACCAAAATATTAAAGTACTTCTTTCCAGGTGGTAGGAACATGAATGAATTAATTTTTCTTTTAAATATTTTTTTTCTAGTTTTAGAATATATAGAGTGAGCAAGAGCGAGAGAGATCATATTCCTCAATACATATTTCCACTTATTTTTCACTAAGTATATAGTAAATTTAAAAAATATTTTCATTTTTTTATTCTCCGTGAATATAAATTTTACTGGCTGCAGAGTGTTCTGTTCTATAAATTAACCACTGATCAGTTTCCTATTGTTAGGCATATGGATAGTTTCCAAGCTTTCATGATGGTAACAATGTTTGTGTATGTACAACTTTGCACGTATATGTTCTGTACAAGTTTTGCAGTATTTCCTAACGGAAATTTCTTAAAAATGGAATTGCAGGGTAGAAGTGGGTTTGTCTCTGGTGCTTCTCCTTTCAGTACTGACTTTCTCTGAGGATTTCCTAGGTGGCTGTGCTGTGCGAGATTGCTGAGACCTGCAGCGTGGTCCTTCAGACCTCTCTATCATCTCTTCTGCCATCTACGCATCCTCATCTCATGTTCCATTGCCTAGGGGCTGCTCTATTCTTTGTGAAAGATGCCTCTGGAGGGTTTAACCAAGTAGAGTTAGCAGTGTCTTAATCAACCAGGTAGAAATATCAGTGTCATCCCTGCTATCTTGTTGGCTAGTTTATATGTTATCAGCATGTCCTTAAATCAAGCCTCCAAAAGGTTCTGAAGAACTGAAAATCAGGACACTCCACAGAATTTTTAAATCCTAAGAAAAAGCCTGCCTATTCTGTCTACAACAGCAATATTGACAAAAATTAAAAATAACAATCATGATAATAGCTTACACAAATTCCAGTGTGCCAGACTTGCATTATCTAACCTGACCCTCGGGAAAGGAATTTCCTTAGGAATTAATTTCAGGATAGTCTTTTGAGTTGGTGGGGGTGGGGTGGGGGTGAGGTGCATAATTGCTTAATTGGTTTCTTGATCCCAGTAGGATGTCCATGTTGATTTTCATTTGTTTTCTGTTTTACTTGATGGGCTGGGGATGGTGGCAGAGAATTAAAAATCTATAAATCCACAGAATGTTAGATATTATTTTGTTAGAATAGTTTTATGCTTGAGAAAACTGAGAACTGGAAAGATTAGGAGACTTTCATATGGTGAATTACATGCTAAGGATTGAGCCTAAAGTTCAATCTTCAATATACTATCCACTCGTCACGTGAGACTAAATTTAAATTTATAATTTAAATTAAATTAAATTTAATATTCAGCTCCTTAGACACTCTAGCCACATTGTAAGTGTTTGATAACCACATGTGGCTAATGGCTACCATATTGTTACAGAAATTGCTACAGAAATGTTATAGAAAGTTTCTATTATCGCAGAAAATTCTACTGGACAGCTCCACTTTTTAACCTCCAATCTAATACTCGTTCCACTGTTCCACTATACACTCCAATGAACAATTTTTCACACCACAGAATGCCTTCCAGGGAAATCCCACTTATTGTAACTGCATGTGCAGACTTTTTAAAAGCAATGCATTATTGCATTCCAAAGCCATACCTAGGTTTATTGAAGCATATTGTAATGTCACTATATTTAAATTATCCACACTGGATGCATAATTACCACCGTAGGTCCTTTAATATACATGTCTCTTAATTTTGCATTTTTCTTAAACATATCAATTTGCACTTAACCATAAATAATAGAGTGCTTAGCTCATACATATCAATGAGAATCCCCTTTAGAAGTGAAAGATTGCTTGCTTAATACCAAAGAATATTTTGGAAAACATTGGATCCCTTGACAGATGCATGTTGCCACAGGGATTTATTTTCTTCTGCTTGTAGCTAAAATAGCATCAGTTGCATTTTGCTATTTAACGATATTGGAGGAGAAAGGTAAAGCGAAATGATTTACAAGTAGTAATTGCATTTCCTCGCTTACCTATTTTCATAAATGAATCCAAAAATTTAATCTGGATTTGAATATCAGGCCCAACAGTATCAATATTTGTATCTTCACCAATCGCACAAGAAGGTGTTTGCCTCTGTTCCGGGTAAAAATGTATCAGAAGTTGTTTCACTCTCTGACATTCACAGCTTTGTCCATTTGAATTTGACTTGACCAATTGGCAAAAGAGACATTTGTCTAGAAGTTGTGATTTCAGTAGCTTGAATGCCCACCAATGTCTTCCTCATTATTGGCTAATGCCTGGAATTCCACTGTTAAAAGTTCCACTTCTTTAACTTTTCTTCCTATGAAATGAAAATATCTCTAGGGTAGAGTAATATTATTAATAGGAGATGATATTTCAGCTAGGACTTGAAAGGTATGTGTTGATTTTCCAAGTGGAAATTGGGAAGGGAGGGCAGAGGTGTGATAAGAGCATTCCATATGAAAGAAAAATGTACAAAGACATAGTGATATCTTTGGGTGACAGTGATTTTTTTTTATGTGGAACTCAAGGTATATAAAGCACAGCATTGAAAATGAAGTTAAAGAAATAACCAAAAGCCAGATTAAGAAGGGCTCTGATGGCATTTATAAGGCTTTTGGACTTTAGTTTATAAGTGGGAAGGGCATAGGAATAGTTTTCGGCAGAGGAGCACCATGAAAGCTTTGTACTTGTGAAATATTTCTCCATCAACAATGTGAGAGATAGATTGGAGAGTGGTACTTGAGGAAGGGATACCCATTGGGAGTTTCTTGGTAACACCAAAACAAGGGATTTCAAGTGTCAGAACAAGGATGGTGGTAGTGGCCTTGGGAATGGAAAAGTGCACAGGGATTCAGGAGACATTTGGAAATTACCCAGCCTTCCCGTCTCCACCTATTTCAATATGAATGATTCAGATTCCAATCCTTGAGACCTTTCCCAAACTTGAGAGGTGAAATAAAGCACCCCTTCTCCGCCTACTGTGCTTACGTTTACTGCTGTTCCCAGGTCCCTTGTTTAGCCCACTTGTTGCATAGTATTCTGTATTGTCATCTAACTTTTCTCCTGCACGTGCCTCATCTCCTCGGCTAATATATAAGCTTCTAGAAGTTGGAGACCTTGGGTAGTTTCCTTTATCATCCTCTACAGACACAAATAACAACTGAGATGAGAGGAGTCTGAGATAGTGTTTCCCCAGTCTGACAAATCGCCTGGGAGCTTTTGAGAAATAAAGACTCTTTGGTCCCAGCTATGGAGCTTCAGATTATACTTATACTTCTAGGATGAGATCCAGATATTTGTATTTTTTACTTTGAGCTGATTCTGATGGCCACCAGGTGTGTTAAACTATGGACAGGGTTTCTAATTCTGAGTTGGATCATGTCTGACTCTATGGTCTTAGTCAAGGCACTTTAACTTTCAGAGTCTCAAATTTCCCCGTTTGAGAAATTACATTATTGAAGTAGGCAATGTCTAAGGTCACATCAGTCACAGGATTTGCCTGGATGAGGTTCCTTCCTGGGTCATCACTAATTCTTCATCCTGGGATTTAAGTCTGTATTATTTTTCCCTGAATGTATTACCCTGCAGTTCCTCATGGTAATGTTCCCTGTCACTCTCCCTGGAGGGGTCCTCTTGCCTGGGATTCTCCCTGTGAAGGGGCCGGGTGGGTACACAATCAGAGAGAACTAATGGCTGATGCCATCGCCCACAGGCAAGCGTGGTTGAAAGTCCTATGTGGAGCGCCAGATGGTGGTAGGTGGCTAAGGGTGTGGGGGGGGCTCTCTTCAGAAGCCTGTGGGCCAGCATCAGCTGTGCCCCTGCCTCTTGCCAGCTTTTCGCCTACAGAGCCTCCTTGGTTCCTGAGCCACGCCTCAGGTACGCTGCAAGCTGGATGATTCATTACACAATTTTGCTGTGCCCTCTTCTTCCATGGGGAACTAGTAGGAATTTTCCTATGCTAACCTGACAGCCAGCTCTTTCTCACTTAACCACTATGGATAAAGAATAATTAATGCCCAGTATTAAAAAAAAATAACGTTTATCTATTTTGCCTTCCTGACTGTACTTCATGGGAAGAAGCTGCTTGTGGAGCCATCAGGGCTGAACTGGACTGCAAAGTGAACCAAAGGATGAGCCACTTCTCCAGAATGAGAGACCCAGAGGCCAAACTTCCTGATAAGTGCCCAGGTCCTACCACCTGCTCCCAGCACAGAGCAGGTGTCTTCCTGATCCCTTCTGGATGTCCTGCCTCCTGAGCAGCAGCTTTCACCTAGGATTCTGCAAGAGGGTTAACCCCTAATGCCTCCGCAGTAGGCATCTATAGTATGTAAGGAATTAACCCCTCTCTTATGAATCAAGAATGGTATTATTTATGTACCATCCCTAGGAGAATTGAAGAAGTCACTCAAATCACTTTATGTGTTCTGAGGATCAAGGAAGAACTGGGCTGAGAAAGACCTATGTCCGGCTTCCCAGTGCCCTGAGGGACAGCCTTTAGGACATTATTCCCTGAGGGCTCTCGTCATGCTTTCATTCACACTCCTGGACTTGTCCTCCTGATGGTATCCTCTCCCTTCTTCCTTCTCCCCTCTCCCCACATTCTCACTCCCCCCAAACATCTTCCCACAAGTTCTCAGAGGATATGCAGTGCAGGAAGGGGGAGACCTTTAATAAATATGTTAAACTCTGTGAATAGCATTCACAGAATAAAGTAGATATAGCAGGGTGGGGAGTAGAAAGAGGGATGAAAACTAAAAGAAAGGACTGAGAAAGAGAGTCAAGAATAAGACTGGTTCATGCTGACAGAGAGCGAAATTTTGGACCCATACATGACACACTTCCTAACCGATAGCCTAATTGGAATTTGCCTGGCCACACTCGCATACTGGGAACACTGCTGGGATCGAGGCTGTAACGTTGAGACAAAGAGATGCTGCCCCTGCCCTCATGGAGCTTGCAGTCTAGGAGTGAAACAGGTGGAATCAAATTGTCACTCAAATGCATATTGCAAATGTCAGTATGTACTAGGAAGGAGACTACCAGCTGTTACGAGAGCATAAAGCAGGGGAACCTGGGCTAGTCTTAGGAACCTGGAAAAGCTTTTCTGAGGAAGGTACATTTGAAGAGACACTTGAAGGACGAGTAGCCATGAACTAGGCGATGAGGCCAAGGGGAGAGTTGAAGTGTTCCCAGCAGAGTCAACAAGAGGCTAAGTGGATTTTTCAGTGGGAGTCTAAGAGAAGGTGAAAGGAGGGCAAGATTGCTTGGTCCTGTGTTTCCTTTTGTGGCCAGAAGGAATTTACCGAAGGGACTGCCTTAGTACTTCTTACCAAGCCCAGGTAAATGTGGAATTGAGTTTATGCTTTGAAGTGGCTGCAGTCTGCTCTGGAAAACAGGCGGTAGGCGAGGGTCTGTGCAGAAGCTGTAAACTCACAGAGTCCAGCTCTTGCTTTCCTAGAAACTTCTACCACATTGAGAGTTGGAGTGGCAGCTGCTCCCCTGAAGACTGTCCCCATGCCAGGCACAGTTTTACTTATAGCCCTGGACCCCAAATACAAGCACAGACTGGCACAATTTTAAAGGAAAATTACAACCCGAGAATGGAAAGTAGGTGGACAGGCATAAAATGCTATCAATTCTAAAGAGATCTCTGTTTCCTTTTGTAGTGTTTTTAAATTTGCAAACCTGTTCTACTTCTATTTTTATTTCATTTGATAACCACACACCATATCCATTTTTTAGGTGACAAAAACGTGTCACAGAGAAATTAAATAACTTCCCAAAGTTCACAGATCATATTCTTTCCAGTTTTCTTCATTGATTCTCATTCAAGAGTAACCCTCTAATTAGGATCCAAATCTTTCAGTTAGAGAAAAAAATGAGCAAGAAAATTGAAATCAGAAAATTTAGAAAGACGAATCTAAGACAGGATTTGGTTTAATTTCTTACATGTAGTCTAGCATCTCAATGCCTATATAATGAAAATTTATATTCTCAAGAATAATCCCACACTGCCTTGTAAATCATTGAAGAAGGATTTAATTTAGTTCAGTCCCATTAAGTGTATTTTATTGTACTCTGAATCATTGGTATGGGATACATATGACAACTCTTAGGAGACTAGAATATCACAATAAAAAGAAAAATCCATTTTTCAGCTTTTTTATATAAAATGGTGACCACTATGCTAGTCCAGTGCCAGAAACTAATAAACACACCCAGAAGCAGTCCAAATGTTGGGAATGCTGGGGGCTCCTTGACTAGCCTACAACGTTTTCCTGAAAATTATGACTTTTCTAGAACATCTTTAAAGTAGCAAAGTGAACACAAGTGAGAGATCCATGCGTTTCCAAGCAGCAGTGAGAGAAGAAGACAGCAAGCAAGTTTTCATGACTGTAACATACAATAAAAGCTTAACAGACTGTATTATCTCCTTTGCTTTTAGAACTTGAATTTTTATATTAAAAGGATATCTGAATTTTAATTTCATCACTGCTCCTACAATTTAGATATTCCTTGAGAAACTGTCAGTGTTGTTCTGTATCATTCAGACAAAACAATAAAGTGATGTGTTGCCATCAATCACACGCCTAGCAGATTTAGCTGTGAAATTTCTACTTTTTTCAATATCAGAAATATGTTTATTTATAAGAACCATACAATCTGACTATTAAATGGTCTTTCTATGTTAAGCTGAAAATTCTGAGCACTCTTTCCCATCAAACAGTATGGCACATATTGGTAGTTTTTCCATCCATGCTTGTTAATATTAATTTATTATAATTAAGATATTTTTAAAAAACTAAATTACAATGTTCTCTATAAATTATTTTTATATGAACTTGAAATATAAACTCCCCTAGAATTTTTTTAGAGTGCTATAAGCTCCATCTGTGTCAAACTTTCCAGCAACCAAGTCACCTTTGACCAGCTTAGCAAGAGCCCCCACCTAAGAAGTCAGGGGTTGTAAATGAGAGGCTATAACCAGGGCCATAGACCAGGGGTTGTAAAACTTACTTGAGCAGGTCAAATCCAGGTGTGTTTATTTGACTGATATAATTTTTATTTAAATATGAAGGTGAATGCTTTCAGATTGGGAAAATATTATCCTTTTTGCCACAGGCTCCACCATTCCCTATTGTTTCACTTTGCCCTTTTCACTTGTTTATGCTTCTTGCTTAGCCCCAATGGGCACCTAAGTTTGTGATTCCTCCTACTTTTTTTTTTTAAGTCCAAACTATACCAACCTCTCTGGTAGTTTTTTAAAATTTTTTTCCAACATTCTATAACTTAAAAATTGCCTAGGAAGATAGAGAAAAGAGAAGACTTAGAGATTTCTTCCAGAACTACAGGCGTTCCTTGCCATTGATAGAGTACAGAGCTTAACAATTTCTCTCAATCCAGCAAGAAACTGATGCCTTTTGGGAAATAGACCTACACATGTGAGCTACAGCATGTAAAATAACTGTCTCAAACCCAAACCACAGTCCTCCCTTAGTGAAGAAAATTTTTTATACAGAATTCAATAAAAATTTAGCTGATGTCTTCATAGAGCCCTTGATGATTTGCTCCAACTTATGTGACAATCTCCTCAAGTCACTGTTTCTGACAAAAATTGGCATACCGGAGGTAGGAGTACTATAATTTTCTTGAGTAATATACTTTTCAACCCAGATAATGTTAGTCTTAGACAACTTGACATAGCCTACCACATAAACAAGTTTGAGGCTTCAGAGGGGAGCTTCTTTAAGAAAATATAATTTATAAAAAATTGAACAAACAGCTGAAGTATGGAGGGGATATTTACATGATATTACTTCTATTTACCAAAGGATTTAATAATTAAATGCTAGCCACCCTCGTATATTTAGATGATTGTTTATGAGACTCTGGCAATTTGAGAATTGGAGTAAGTGAGTAAGTGGGGGCAAAGAAATACATTTGGAAGCTACTGCCAAGAAAATTTATCTTTGAAAATATAAAATCCCCTCCCCCAACAAAACACAAGATTGTATTTACATGCAATTTCTCAATCCCAGTCTATCCTGTAATGTGAGGGGCCCCTCACGTAGACATGGACTACTTTGCTGTCAGTGGAATGACAGAAGGTTTCAATATGGTGGGAAGGCATAAGTCTAGGTAAGTGAGTTTATATCTAACAGCAAAAAAGGGAGCCTCTTTCTATTTCCCTTTTGCTCATGTAAAATTGAGAAATATATTTGTAGAGTATGTGAGGATGATGGTAGTGTTGGAGTGTGTGCATATGTTTACACTGAGATTGGGAAGTGTCCCTAATTAGTTAAATTCAATAACATGATGTAGTGATGAGAAGAAGGGGCTTACAATCATAAATTATAAGACATAGGGCAAGTTTCTTTATCCTCAAGGTGTCACTTTCCTTTTTTTATAAAAGGGAGATGTGAGGAGTAACTATCTCAGAGGGTTGGCTTGAGTGGTAAATAACACAGGTGTATGTAGTAAACACTAAATTAGTATCTGGGAGAAAATCCCATATAAAGATCAGATTAAAACAAAACAGGGTAAAGCCTTGGAGGGTCTCATCTGGCATCAGACCTATAATATCTGTAAGAGATCTATAAGATCTATAAGAGAATTTTCGTGAATACTCTCTCTGCCTTGTAGATGGAAGACTACCCTCTTTAGATTGCATTCCACTGTAATATGAATCACAGAGGACCACTGGGGAAAAGACTTTTGAAATAGCACTGGTTACATTTTATCAGCAAGTAGTGTGTTGATGTATAATTACTAATCATTACCGCAACACATCATTTTAAAAAGTATTTCCCAATTGCTTCTTTTCTTCTTATAAATGTATTATTCATATCTATATAAATAACAGCTCACTGAATTAATTTAAAGAAATTCATTGATTCTAGTAAATTATTAGACACATGTAACTGTCACTCAGGCAATAATCTTGAAACGGCCCACTCAATATTTCTGGAAACTAACACCGGGGATAAAGGATGAACAAAAATACCATTCCATCTGTTAGCCAAACTGACTGCACCAAATAATTTGGAACTTAATTACACAGTGGCTACATTTTCAAAATGTGATTTCCAAAGGCTGAAAGTTTTATTTAAATCTCCCCATGTTCATTTCCTCCAAGGACCATCAGTAGTGGTTACAAATTGAAGTTTTAAAACCAGTGGACCCAAGGATCAGGAGTAGATCCAGGGTAAAGAGGGAAATGGGGAAAACTGTGTTCTCCCTCTTCCCGTTTTCTGCGCCCCTTCTTCAGTCCTGGACTACCTGTGAACAACTCCACGTATTTTCACTCACAAATAGACTGTCAGATAAAATACAGGACTCACAGGTAAATTTCAATTTCAGGTAAATAACAGTTGTTTTTTAGTATAAGTATGTCCCATGCAATACTTGAGATATACTTATACTAAAAATAATTCCTTGTTTATGGGAAACTCAAATTTAACTGGACGTTCTATATATGTATTTACTAAATCTGGCAACCCAACCACCAAGACAGCTATTTGGTCAAGGTATTTGCTTGAAAAGTAGTATCAGAGTTACTTTCTCCAAAGGCGTAATTATTTTAATTGGAAATTGCTGAAAGCCCGACTCTTCAAGATCTCCAAAAATGAATCTTTTGGTGGAAACTTAGGCACATTTGAGAGGTCATTTGGAGAGATATTTCAGTTGGGTATGCCTTTCTGTTGTACCTGAATTTAGAACACATTGGTGGCACTGGTTCCTTGTATTGCGAAAGGAAAGAGGGAGAGAGGAAGAGGGTAAAACACAGTAACAGTTGTATTTTATTTTATTTTCTAATTTTAATCATAAATATTAACGGCATGGGTGGAGAGGGGAGAAGGTTAATTTGCCAACTCACTCTTTCTGTAACTCAAGCCAAAATTCGTGGACTCATTCTCGACTCCTCTGTTTCTCTCACATTCCAGATCCAATCCAATAATAAATGTTGTCAACTCTATCTTCAAAATATAGCCAGAATGTGTCCACTTCCTACCACATCCACTGCTGTCAACTCTGGTCCATGATGCCATAATTTCTCACCTGAGTTATTGCAGTAGCCTCCTGCCTTGGTTTCTCTCCGCTTCCATCATTACCCTTTTCAGGTTACTCCCCACACAGCCTCCTGATTGATCTTGTTGAAACCTAAGTCTGAGATGTCACTTCAAACCCTTCAAACCCTTAGATGGCTTCCATCTGACTCAGGTAAAGTCCTAACAGTGGCCTTTAAGACCAGCCCCACACGCTTCCATTGCATCTCTCTGAGCTCAACTCTTAGAGTGCCTCGCCATCACCCTTTTCCTGCCACACTGGCCCCCTTGCTGGTTCTCCACTCTATCAGACACCCTCCTGCCAAGAAAACTTTGCAATTGCATTTCCTCTGCTTGCTGCAGGTGTCTGCATGGTTTGCTCTCTGCTCCTTCAAGGTTTTATTCAAATGTCTCATTCACAGTAATTGCAACCCTCTTCTACCCCCAAACCCCCTTTCTTATTTACTCTTTTCGTATTGCATGCATCATTGCCTATACTCTATCTTTTCCTTGTTTATCTTGTTATTGCATGTCTCTCCCACTATAATATAAACTCTGTGAAGACACTAGATTTTGTGTTGTTGCTCTTGTTTATTTTGTATTGCTGTATCCCAGTACATAGTGCCTGGAACATGGAAAGTGCTTCATAAATATTTGTTGAATAAATGAATGAACCATTAACAGGTTTTTTAACAAGTTTGCTTTATGGATTAGGGATTTATCTGCAAATATCAGAATCTTGGGAGAATGTGATATAGGATTGGTATGTTGTGATGGCAGGGTCACATTCTGCAGAAGATCCAGGGCATGGTGGCAGGAGATGGAAAAGGTCAAGACAATAAGGGGACAGTTGGATAGGCAGGTCAATATAAGTACTTTGGATGCCTGAGGATGTAGTAGGGACACTACAATTTGGCCAAGGTCTGTCCTTTCATAAAATCAGATTCCAGAAGTATTCATTTGTCTCATAACTGTGAAGTACACATAAATAATCTTCACTCTGGGGCTCCTATGTCATCACCAGGATCTGGGAAGACTGTGAAGATAATTAAAAGTCTGGTCTTCTCTGGGCTATGGGGATCATTTCCACATTGTCCTATAGCAGCTGGTCTCCTGAGGGTCTTTCTACTACCCTTCTCTCTCTTCTCTTCTCTATGCTCCTCTGTTCTCAATTCCCAGGCCCCTTACAACACTGCTTCCAGGAAGATCCTCCTAAGAAACAAATCAAGCCATATCGTTGTCCAGCTTTTAAATTACCATTGTTTTCCCTTTTGGGGATAATGTCCACCTCACCCTGCTTCCCCATCCTTGTTTCCTTTCAGTCCTTCCTACAGGCTAGCCACACGGAGCTTCTGCTCAGTTTGCGTGTTCTTTTTCTGCTCTCTAGAATGGCCTTCATTGCCTGGGGAACTTCTCAGCTCTCAAAACTCAACTCACATATCACTTCCTTGATAAATTTTTAAAATTTCTTCAAAGCATTTATTAGTTTTTCCTCTGGGATCTCATAGCTCCTTGCACATACCTCTGACACAGCACTTATCATATTACAATGATTTGTTGGCGTATCTGTCCCCCCACCAGCAGATTGTGATGCCCCCAGCATCTTTGTTTCTCTTTCACCAAGTATAGCATATAAAAAGGATGTAAGTAGGGCATATTAGATGGATTATTTTGGAAAGTTCATAGAAACCTATTCTTGCTCCTGAACATATAGTTCTCTATAGCTACTGGCTTTGCTGTTCTTGGTCCTTCCAAAGAACTTCCCCCAGGTCAAACCCCGTGACCTCTTGTTCATGTGTAAATGTGTTGGTTGAACCCTGTCCCAAAGCTGGAAGGGGCAAAAGGTTCTTCTAATGGTAGTTTATTTGTTGGTGGTACCAAAAGACAAGATAATCATCAACCTTCTGCTTACTCTCAGGATTTGCCACATTGGTCAAATCACATCATTATATGTTGTCAAGCTTTGAGAGAAAGCGTCCTACATTTTAATTCTCTGCATGATTAAAGTCATTCAATTACCATTCACTTTAATTAAATGGCTTTTATGATTTAATTTTAGTGAGGGGAAAAATGATCAGTCATTAAAATGATGATTGAATGATGATTTTTTTTTTATTATTGCAGTAGATAACAGGAAAGAGCCTTTGAGATAAGTTTTGTAATAAAAAATCCTTCTGGTAGTCAGTAAAATGTGTTATCAGTAATGAAAAAGGAGTTGTTGATATTGTTAATTAATAAGTGATGAATTAGTGTGGAACCTGACACCTCATTTACCTCAGTAACACTACCCTGGGAAATTACGGAGAATATTGGTCTGTCACTCTTTACAAAATTTTTCCTTGAGAGAGTGAGAGATTGAGATAGACAGCAAGAGAGAGTAAGAGTGAGAGAGATAGAAAGAGAAAATGAATAAAGATGCATAAGCTTTTAAAGTAAAAATTCTAAATTATAGTTTAGCACTCAAGCAAAACTAATCAGTTAAAGAAAATACACAGTCTACATTATGGCATGTTGTAGAAATATCAGAATTTATATAATAGTGTATATTTTTCTTCCTTTTTTTAAATTAAGAATTGATACTATAAATTGAATGTCATAATATTTTCTTTATTGTGAATTTCATTAGGAGGTTTTTCCATTCCCATCAGTGACATTCTTTGGGATGCTAAAAACTACCTTGATAATAGAGGAAAAAATTCTAGACAATTAATGTTCAGATTCTTTTTTAAAGAAAACTATTCTAAATGTGTATATTTTTAATACAGTTTATTGGAATCTTTTTTTTTCTGATCCAGGAAGAGATAGTCTAATAATCAATAAATGCCTGATTATTTGGCTTTAGGTTCTAACATCAGTTCTCTGGCATCAAGTGCTCTGCAATTCAATTCAATTCTGACACTACCTGGAATTAGCACAGACCCCACAAGTTAAGGGCAAAGTCCTTCACAAGAGTGCCCCCACTTCAGACACTAGCTGCAAGTCTCAGGACCACCTGCACTCTTGCACAACTGGCTAAAAATTTCTGCGTTCCTACAACACCCTCAGGTTCAATAATTTGCTAGAACAACTCAAAGAATTCCCTGACAGAGCTATACTTAAGGTTATAGTTTTATTATACAGGATACACCTCAGGACAACCGGATGGAGGAAACGCATAGGACAGGGTCTGGGAGGTGTGGAGACATAGAGCTTCCATGCCTTTTCCTTGTGGAATCTGGGCACATTACTCTCCCAGCACATCAGTGTGTTCACCAGCCAGGAAGCTCTTGGTGGCCAGAGTTTTTACTGGAGTTTTGTTACCTAGGCATGATTGATTAAATCATTGGCCATGTGATTGAACTCAATCTCCAGTCCCCCTTCCCTCCCTGGAGGCCAGGCTGGCCCAAAGGTCCAACCCTCTGATCATATGATTGGTCTTTCTGATCACCAGCCCCCATCCTGAAGTATCTAGGAACCCCATCCAGAATCACCTCATTAACATAATAAAGACATTCCTATCACTCAGGAAATTCCAAGGGTTTCTGAAGCTCCTTGCGGGAACCAGGGACAAAGACCAGATATATTTGTTATTATGCCACAGACTTATTTTATAAAAATGTCTCATGTTTGATTTTTTGAGTGGTTATTAAATCAGTTCAAGTAATATTTTTGTTACCACTCAAAATTGGGTCTCTCTGCCCAATGCATATAAACAAGCCAGTTAATTATGGCATCAGACTTTAGGGGGAGAAATCAGGTTTTATTCTGTGAGATCCATCTGCAGAGAGACAGGGGGCGTATGCCCCCTCTCTGTCTCTCCGATTCAGGATTTGGGGTGAAATTTAAGAGGGAGAACAGGCTGGCACGTGGAAGTGCTGGTGGGACAGGTTTTGATTGGTGGGCTTCACGCATTTATGGTAAGGTTTTAAACATTTATGATAGAGTTCTAAACATTTATGATGGGGTTCTAAACATTTTTGATGAGATGGGGAAGGAATTTTAACACTGGATCTTCCTGAATGAGGGACCCTTCACTTCTAACAAGGGTCTAACTTTCAAGTTCCAGTTGTGTCCTGGTCCTTGGGTTCTGTGGGAAGGAAGGTCTTTGGTTCCAAGATCATTTCAGGTCACGATTTCTTCTTTTGTGCATGCCCTGGCTACGTGACTGCAGTTTTTCTGAAAGGCAATTTTTAATCACTCTGCTGCTAAGAGATGGAGTCAGTTGAACTGGTCCTGAAGGGCCCATGGTTACATTTTCTAGGTACTTTGTATGTGCTTATCAGCAGTCTTGGGAGGAGGTGGGATCAGGGAAGTATAAGGCATTTTTCTAGAAGACCAGATCAACATGTGAAACACCATAATGTTAATAACTACCCATGCCAAGCACTTTGCATATGTATTCTCATCGTATCCTCATAACAGCTTCATAAAGTAGTCCATAAAGGTAAGTAAAAACACACTATTAGATTCAAATGCAGGTCTGTCCAATTCCAAAACTATAATTTTCCACCAGTCCACATTATAATGTAGATTGGAGTTGTGTCATATTGAGAGGTAGAAGGGACTGGTATTGTTCGTATAAATTCAGAGAAAGGGAGCTCAGCGGAAGTGGGGAGAGTCGAGAAAGGCTTCGTGGAGAAGGTTGGATTTCAATCAGGCCTTGAAGAGTGTGTGGAAAATGGATCCTAAGAGGAGAAAGTAGAGGGCCTTCTTGATGAGAACAAAATGAGTAAATGTGATGCAGAAATATGTTTGAGATATTGATGGATGGATTAAATTTCTTTAATATCTCTGGTTCTAGGAAACTCATTTTCTCTTGAGTGCACCTGTTCCATTCTGCTTCACTCCTTTTAGCAGAAGATTCTTCCTTGCCACCAGCCAAGTCAACCTTCAGGTACCTTCTCCTCAGAGCTCTCAATTCTGCCCTTTATCAGACAGCCACCACAAGAGTGAAAGTTTCTCTCCTGACTTCTGAGAATTTGCTTTCCACAGGTTAAACCAACTCAGTCCTTGCTCGCGTTCTTCAGACCACATGGTTCTGAGATCCTCTGTCACTGACATTGCCTTTCTGGATTGCGGGGTGATTAAAAGAGTCTGTTGTGACATCAGAGAGATTGGGATATGAAATGCTATCTGCCATTTACCAGATGTGTAAGTGAATTAACTTCAGTTTCCTCCTGAATAAAGTGAGAATATTAATAACTCCCTCAGAGATAATAAAAATTATATGAAATAAGATAGTGACCCAAATAGAGTAAGTATTCAATTTATATGATCTATTATTAGGGTACTGTATCTGTTAGCATTTGCTGTAAAAAATAAAAAACACCTTAAATTTAATAGCTTAAAATAAAAGCACAATTTATTAGCTTATGATTCTGTGTGCTGACAACTTGAGCTGGCCTCGGCTTGAAAGTTCTGAAGATCTTGTGTGGGCTCCCTCATGTGTTTGCCATCTGCTGGTGGTTGAAGGTCTCACTCACATGTCTGGTGGCTGGCTGGCTGCAGGCTGTGGCTCTGGCCAGATGTTCTCATCATCCATCAGGCCAGCCTGGGCTACTTCACATGATGGGGTCCTCGGGGTTCTTAGCAGCAGCAAAAGGACATGTCCTACCGTGCAAGTGCTTTCTAAGTCTCCAATTGTTTCATGTTTGCTACTCTCCCATTGGCCAAAAATGTCCAGAGTTGGTGTGGAACAGCAAAGTTTGTGGATGCAGGGAGAGAGAAGAATTATGGCTAATCTTGTAATCTTCTTTAGTCTTCCCCAGATTAAAGTTCTCTTTCTAAAAAAGTATTTTAAAGGCAGTAGTGAAGGATAGATTACTTTGTTGGAGACTTAATTTGTGTTTATCTCCTGGCAAATTAGTGATTTTGTACTTCACTGTGTGCGTATATGTGTGTGGGGGGGTATGTGTGTGTATTTGTGTGTGTGTGTGTGTAAGAGAGAGAGAGAGATGAAGAGAGGAAGGAGACGAAAAATTGACAAGCAACTAAGATGATCAACCTGGAGAAGAGATCACTGAGTCAGACAACCTTGGTAGCCTCATGCCCCATCTGGGCAAGAGGAACAGAGGAAGGGCTTCAGCTCAGGGCTGCCCACCTCTACAGCACTCCATACTCTGGTGATGTAATGGAGATCAAGGGTACTAGACTTGTTCCAGAGAGTTACATTTTTTCCATTTGTCCCTTCATGCTGCAGGTGTGCGTTGAGTACTATCTCTAGAATTAGTAGTGGCTTGACTGTGGCATCTAGTGCTGGCACTGCTACTTTTTCTCCCAGTGATCATAGACAAACTCTTTTGCCTATCAGGGCTTCGGCTTTCTCATCTGTTTAATGAGGGCATTAGATTTAGTCAGTTTGAAGTTATCTTCCAGCTGTGATACTGTACCATTTTACAATACTGTACAATTTCTCTCTTCCTTTTTAAAACTTCCACATCTTTGTCCTGGCTCCTTAGCTCCCAGCTTATTGCTTTGATGGCACCCACAACTGGGTGGAATGGAATACTGACAAAAACAAAAAAAATGGATCTATAGAGTCAATATCTGTAGGCAGGGGGCTTTTCACAGTCCCTTACATCCTACCTCATAGGCAGCCTTGTACTTTTCCTTGCCTAAGAGAGATACAACGGTCAATGCACTGAGATTTCTATGTCATGACCTGGCCTCCTAGGAGATTTGTCTGATGAAAATGGGAGGTTTTCCCACCTTAAGGTAGGGATCAAGCTTCTCTTTCTACATATACCTGTTTTATAATGAGGACATTTGTTAGATTTGGAATAGGAAGAATGGCATTAGCTATGGGATGTTGGGCATTTACTCACTCTCTCTGAATTCTCAGTTTTCTCGTGAGTTCAACAATACCTGCCTAGGTTTTGTTGTTTTAAGGAATGAATGATGCAAGGATCTATAAATGCCAAGGTCAGGGCCTGTCTCCTTGTAAGACTTCAAACAATATTTGTTTTCCTTTCCTCCCTTCACCTCTTTGCGGAGCTGATCACATGGGATCATGTGTGCTAGCTGCAGCACTTTGTAACTCTAAGGTACAAAACAAATAATGGATTATGATTACTGGCACCAGCTCATGCTTCAGGACCTGGAAAGTACCAGAAGGTTTTCATCACACAGAGGTACCCAGCTGTGTTAGAGGCAGCATTGGGGATGGACCCAGGTCTTTGCCGACAGTCTAGAGCTTTGCCCATTGCTACTTTCTGCTCACTTGTCCCACTGCCCTGGTGAGGTCAACACATAAATGGGACTATACATATCACCTTAAGTTCTGGAGCCTTGGGTAATGCAACAAAAAAATAAGCACGTAGCTTTGATTTGAGCTCTATAGGGAAGCATGTATTTAGAGAAAATATTTCAGTGCAGTGCCACTTAGTATACCAGTGGAGCGCCTCAGCTTGGGCCTTGTGTAACCTTTTGATGAGCTTCTCCTTTTCTTTTATTTTTCACCTCTTGAAATAGAGTAAATTTTCCTTTGCAAAGGACTCTCAGATATCTCTGACAGGCATTTGGTGAACACAAAATGTTGTTTATTTTCTTTGGTGAGTTGATTTTTCCCGTTGAAAGGTTTCTTTTTGAAATGCTGCATGGAAACACCATCATTTCTCTTTGCCTTCTCAAGAGAGCCATAAAATGCTATTGGCTATTAGCTAAAACACTGCCTCTTGGCTTCATTGATCCAAGGGGATTTGGGATCCCCAGGGTAACCAGAGATTAATTATACACGAGTTATATTCAGAAACGTCCCTAGTTGCTCATTCAGGATCTGCGTCGTTAAGACAGTGCATTGTCAAGGCCCAGGCCAGTTATGAGCTCATTGGAAATTCACAGACTAAGTCCATCCAGCATGTTGAATACAAGACTATTAAGTGATTCACTTCTGGAGGTGAAGTCATTGGAGCTCATAAAAAGGGCAGCTTCTGAATCAATGGAAATCAAGCCTATGTGGTCTTCCAAATAAGTCTGTGGGGATATGAAGGATGAAAGTGAGATGGGAATGAGCATCTTATAAATGGTATCAATCTGAAATACACAAGTTAGCTTTAAGCATGAGGACTTGAGAGTAAGGGCTCTAATCACTGAAATGTGTCATTAAATCATATTAAGAAGTTATTTTCTAAGGAGTATGCTGTAGTGTCTGTGGGTATAAAGAATCAAAGAGAGAGAGAGACTTGGCATGTGAGACCTACATGCAAAGGGAGTACCTTACAAATGCAACCCCAGAGATGGAACTTGTAAGTATTTGAGTTGAATTTTCAACGAGTATTGTTTGATAGGCTAGGGAAGTACCCACTTTAATGGCATTACTTCAATGGAGGAAGATGTCTCACAGCTACAACACATGATGACAGGTTGTGTATGCCTCCCCTTGATCTCACTGCAAGTGGGGGCAGCTGGAAAGTGTGTCATTGTGTCCTCCAAGAGCTGGAGGGACAGCTAACCATGCAGGGAGAAGGATATTTCTCCAGCCACTAAATATGCTGAATAATCAGTGAGAGAAAAGGCTAGAAGAGGGTAGAGGAAGGGAAGGGGAAGGAAAGGAAGGAGTAAGAAAGAAGGAGAAGAGGAGCGGGGAGGAAAAGGAAAAGAGGCTGGCAATTAATAATCATTGCATGATTAATTCTAGGCATCATGCCAGGTATTTGCACTTGCATTATCTCAGTTTCCCTGATGATGGCACAATTAGTGTGAGTGGAATAATCTTATTCATGGAAACACCAATAGAAAGGATTCTCCTTCCTGCTTCAACAGCGGTTACAGCAAGGGGCATTGTAAATTCAGTAGGACTACCCGAGTTATTAATGGATAACTCTAATGTCTTAATAAAGGGTTCTATTTTTTAGAGGATAAGAATGGAGAATTAACAATTGAATGAAAATAACAAGCTATCTTAATGAGGAGTTAAGGAGGCCTAACTCTAGATGGTACAATATTGCCAGGTCTCACTCTATTCTGAAGGTAAAAGTAGCCCCTGCTTCCCCAGGCCACCCAGTCCCAAAGTGGGCAGTCAAGAAATAAGGATGACAATTGCAAAGGTGTTGGCAATAATTTTCAGCTCTGAGCCTTATCCAGAGTAGTTTCTCCAGCCCCTTCTTTCCCACAACTGAGCTTGAGCAGTACAGAAGTGGTGGCCATTCCTCTCTCCACCCTGCTATCCAGTGGCCCTAATCAGTTTCCTGTTCGGTGCTCTTCATTTCCTCTACAATGCAGTTTCCTCTTTATTGCTTGGCCTTTCCATGGTTATGAAAGCATCAACACCATCCCTTCCATCATCTCTGACCTTCAATCATATTTTTCTTATCATCTTTGAGAATACCTCAAGGTCCTCACCGAGGCAGAAGAGGATTCAGCCTGCCACCTGAGAGATATTGTTTTCTCTGGCTCCTTAAGAGATTAGCCTTATGTTTTAGCTTTTTAAACTTCCTGTTCTCTGTGCCATTCCATCTAGAATTTTGTTGTATCAGTTAAGATGCTTATGGTTGCAAGTAATAGAATCACTCACTTTCCAATGACTTGAAAAATAGTTGTTTATTGTCTCATATAGCAATAGGTCTAGAGGTAGATGCCCCAGGCTAGTCTCTGGGGCACAGTAGTGTCATCAGAGACCTAGTATCCTTCCATTTCTCACCTCTGTTTCCTCACCTAGTCCTTATGCTTGTTCATTGCAGGATTCAGGGTGGCTGTCCATGGGCCAAAAGGGAGGGACATTTCCTTCTACACATCATTTCTTTCTAGGAATAAAATATTACTGAGGAGTTCCCCAGCAGACATCTATCCCACTGGTCAGCCATGACCTGGGTTCAAGGAAGCTGATAAAACCAGCCTATGACTTTTCAGCCTTGATCGTGGTGACAGACCCTGCCGTCATGGACAAAGAAGATGGGGAGTGGCTGTTGAGTAGATTGCCAACAGCATCTACCACACCACATTATAATTTTCATTCTCAGACTGAGTCTAGAGACACTGAGGAGGGCATCCAGTGTCATACTCAGAAGTATCCATTCCTGATGACAGTCAATCAGTACCTCAAGATCAAGCCTGAATGTCTTAATACTCTTGCCTCAGAGTGATTTCTCTTTTCTTCTATGGCAGTCGTGGAGAGGCTGATAGTTACTCTTGCTTTGGTCTTTGTACAAGAGTCATAGTCTGCAGACCCAGTCCTCAGTCTCGATATGTCCTTTTAGTTTGCCCCCGTGAGCCACTGGGTGCTCATGCTAATAGATAAACTCAGACAAGCCAGGACTCCCAGTGGGAATGCAAATTAAGGTCCCCTTGGGGCTGTTTATCACACACTAGAAGTCTGATGTGGACTTAAATGGTCTCCTGACTGATGAGCGTCCAAACATGAATTTACAAAGAATACCAGTAGCATTTTAGCCACTCTGTTTGCATGGTTTTATAGAGGCTTGGCTTGTGTGATAAAAGTCAGTGTAATGGATATAAAATTTACTTCACAACAAGAGTGAAAATATTTCACTTGCCTTTTTGTTTTCTTTTAAATTACATCTAACCTACTTGCAGCTTTCTCTAGTAGCAAGGAAATTAACTGTCAATCAATATAAGGATTCTCGTACCATACCAACTCCTCTGGTTTATACAGTGGTCCTGGGGGCCTTATATCGGTCCAGAAATCGTAGGAATGGTGCTCTGATCTTCACACCACATGACCTCCACTTACCTGATCATTTTCTATGTCCACATGGTCCTTCAAAGGCAGGCAGAACTGCTGTTTCATGCCATGCATGGTCACTGGAGTCTTTTCTGAGGAGGGACCCATTGGTGCCCATGACCCAGCCTCCTTAGGAGCCCCCTTATAAGCCACTCCCCTGTAGGTTCCTGCCACCTCCTCAGGTCCCTACTGGTTGCAACCATGTTACTCTTCTAATCTCAGAAGACATTCTCTAAAACCTCTGTCTGCTCTGGATGTTTCAGTGGGCTCCTTCAAACACTTCCTTCTGTTTAATAATCTGTGAGATGACTCCGCAAAACTTCCCCTCAGGAGGCTTTAGGAAACACTTATCTGGACTCTGTTTTCCTTCTAACGATGTGTATAAGGGAAGCATATAAGAGGGGTTAGTTGTTTTCTTACTAACTCACCTGTTATAAATAGGATACATTCCTTAATGAAATGGAAAAAAAAGTGGATTCTAGATTGTCCTGCTGATTGTGTCTACTTATAACAAATCAAATCATGACGTCCTGTTGAGCACCTTGCCAGGGCATTTGGCCAATCCTTCCCTTTCACTTGCCTGCCTCCATATTATTGCATGTTGTGGATTGTTTTCTTGGGAGACCCTTTCCTTCCATTCTGCCTGTCAAATCCCACTCACCTACCTAGACCCAGTGCATAGTCCACCTTCTTTATCAAGCCCTCTTCTACCTCCACCCATTCCCTGAATTGAGAAAACCCTATCTTTTTGCTATGTCCTCAAAGGACTTTGATACACCTGTGTTATAGTATGCATCATTTTCCACCTTTGGTTTTCATTGTATGTGTGGGCATTGTACTTGTCCTACTGGTCTGTAAACCCTTTGAGAGCAGGGCCGTGTTTTGCTCTCTGTGCTTCAGCTATGGTGCCTAGAAACTAACTGAATGAAATTCATGCAAATGTGTTGTCCCTTGACCATGAATAATGCATAATGGGACACAAAAAATATATGCATAGTGCATAAGTAAATTAATAATATAGACAATGAAAAGAAGATGCCTTGGGGCAGTCCCAACTGGAAAACATGAGTGCTAAGGTCAATAAATGTTCTAACACCTTCTGGTGATAAGAGGAAGGATCATAGTGAGCTGAAGGCATTGCGAAAGGCTTCATAGATATCTTTAGAACTTGAACTAGATGTTGTATTGTCATGAAAATTTGAACGAGTAGAAAGGAAAGGGGAGGACAGAGAGGGCATGGGCATAGGAAGGGAGATAGAAATGACTTCAGCACCTGTGGGTTGGTTCGGACACACCAGGAAGACCCCCTAACGGTGTCTTATGTTTTCATCAAACCTTACAACTTGTTAAGTGCTGTCACATATATTATTTTATGTGATTCCATCTAGTGAGGTTCACAGGCTGAATTCTACTCTATTGCAAATAGCATTGCAAAGGAGATTCACTGTGTACACAGTCAAAACAGACTTCAGTGGTAATAGATATGTTTGGTACCCAAAGTAATGGTGATGATATTACTGATGATAAGGATTCTGATGATAATGATACTGATGATACTAATAATACTTATCGAACACTCTTTATGTACCTAGTATGTGCAGAGTGTTTTACATACATTAATACTAATCCTCCTAACACCTGCAAGGTAGAAATTTTAAACCATCTCTAAACTAATAAAGATTGAGTCACTTGTGCCATGTCACACACCTGGTGTATGGTGGAACTGAGACTCATATTTAGGTCTGTTTTATTCTAAGTTCCAGTCATTTTTCACTCCCTAGAGCCCTAAAGGCTGAGGAGAAGGCAAATGCAACAAAGAGGAGAACACAAATTTTATCTCATGATTTGTGCTTAATTCACACCTCTGATAAATGTAATCTCTGTTAAGCAGGTCAAAGTTCAGTGCAGTGTAAAGGCATTGCATTTACTTAGTGTTTCATGCCATTTGAGAGCATAGCTAGGTGGGCTTAGGCAATTCTTTTCTTAGTTAATGACTTAATTACCTTCCCAAGATTCTGTCTTGATACTCAAACCATCTTCCCTACCACGCCTGCTTATGTTGGGAACCTAAACGCTCATTTCCAGGCTTTCACCAGGCTGCCCAGGTCGCCCAGTGAGTGTCCCGAGGGAGGGGAATTTACCTGAAGGTGAGACAAACAGTTGAAACCCCATGGCCTCCTTAGCACAGGGATTGAAACCTCTTAGCGATCACCACAAATTTATGTTTGCTGTTGGAAAATTGCTTTGGGAAATGTTGTGGATCAGGAAGTAAATTTTCTGTCAAGATAAACTTTAGTAGTGAGCAAAGCAAAATTTGAAAATAAAAAAAGATCCCTAGGTGTTTTATCTCATTTTTATTAACAGTCTTTAATATTTACCACAGCCGTACTCTGTGAGCCAAACTGTCAGTGGAAGCATTGAACTACAGAGAAGATTCAGGAATTTCTCTGGAGGTTACCTTCAGTCTCATTTTACAAACAGAAGCTGCTGATAACAGATGTGCTTCAAAGAGCTGGCAGCTTTTAAAAGAATTAAGGTGAAAAATAAAATCTCTAAAAGCCCACCACACAGATACCAGGAATCCACTGCCTCTGGACTGGCCCAGACTTTTCAGTGTATTTCCAGAAATTGCTGTTATGCACTCTGCACAGACGGTGGAGTGCTTAGACTAGAAAGGGAGGGGAGGAAGCTTGGCAGGACACCAGCTCAGAGTGCAATTCTTCTTTTTCCCGAAGAGCTGAGCCTGGTAAAAAATGAAAACACAGACAGACCCTTTCCCTCTTTCCCATCTGCTCTCATCCCAGTTCTTTGGAGTTGGTGGCCCTGGATAAACCGGTGGAGCCCAGCAGGCTGCTGGCCGCCGAATGTGTTGCTGGATTTTGCTGCAGTTCAGGGCTGCTTGGCTGTGGGGTCCAAGATGCTGTCTTACCAGCCAACAGATATGGAACCAGTGCGGTAGCCTGTGCGTGAGGGCTCAGAAAAGCAACACGTGCACTTTTAGTGGCAGTGATATAATGCAATAAGTGATTATAATGGAACCAATGTCGACTTCTCCCACCTTCTTCCAGAAGTTTCATTTTAAGCTCTCAGGACATCTACCAGGTATATGCTGCTAGGGAGAGGTATGCTCAGAGAACGAGGACTGGGGATTGAATCTGTTGACAGAACTGAGAAGAATCACTATATTCAAAAAAAAAACCACCAAAAAAAAGCAATCACCTGAGGGAAGTCTTAGAGCACCTACCTGTGTGAGGGGATCTTGGTTACATCCTTCTTAACTCAGTATTCCAGCTGACTGACTAACAGAGAAGATGCTGTCTCTCTTTGTTCTCACTCACTGCAATTGCTAATCTATACCCCAGCTTCCCCCTCTATGGAGGTGATTTTTATATTACTAATTTAATGTTCTCTTTAAATTAACCCCTTACAGCCACTTCTCAGAATCCATTTCTAGAAACTAGCTGTTCCTAATGCCTTTCAATTCTCCTCTAGTCTGTTTGTATAAACACAACATGTAACTATAAGTTGGTGATGCAGGGTGGGAACTAACATTACTTGAGAACTTACTATCAGCCAGCACTGTTGCCAACTCAACACACGCGATCTCTGATAATCTTCCGAAGGACCTGCAAGGCAGCCATGGTGTGTCCATTTTAGAGGTGTGGATTGCAGGGTTCATAGACCTGAAGTAATGACTTGTGCAAAGGCCATTTGACCCACGTGGGTCAGACTCTGTGCTACATAGTGAGAGACAAAGTCAAGAGAATCAAGAGCCCTTCCCTCTGGGAGTGAACATATTCTCTTGACAGACGCCTAATGAGGGACTTAATTCAAAGCAGTGACTAACAGCAGTAATCTCAGTCCCTGTGGAGGAGAGTTTGAAGCATGTGGCCCTCTAAAGTCACACTATGTGGGTGGCCACCCCCATGTCACCACCCTCCTCCATCCACTGCTTAAATCTTTGTGTAGTACCTCACAGCTTTTGAAGTTATCACTTACATTATCTTGTTTGATCCTTACGAGATCTTGTGAAACAGGCTGAGCAGGGATTATTTTCTGAATTTTATAGAGAAGGGAATTGAAACCCAGAGAGGAGGTGATTTATCTAAGTCAGTAAATGGCAGAGCCAGGACCAGGGCCCTACCTATTAATTCCGTACCCAAGAGTTTTTTCCTAATACATCATGAAGCTTCCAAGTCAAGACAACTCTGGGAGGTGGTGAGTGCAGGAGGAGCTGATAAGACCAAGTTCCCCAAATGAAACTTTGGCTGTTCAAATAATCTCGCAATTCCAGTTTTCAGTATCGAAGAACCTGGACCTCCTTTGACCTTCTCAAAGTCTTCCATTGGTGACCTGCCATGATGCTTGAATTTTTTGCTGTTATCTCTTCCCCATGCTAATTATTGTCTATCTAAGTGTTTCTCAGACTTTTTTCATTATCTCCCTCCTAAAGAGATTTGTAGACATTTTTTTCCCAATTACCCCCTCACTCTAAAATTTTAATGCCACAGACATATTGTTCATCTATCTACATACTGTATATTGTATGTATATCTGTGCTTTATACATACGATAAGATTTTTTTCACCCCCTCAAGAACCAATTTTTACCCCCATAGTTCAATATTGCCCCCATTGAGAATGCATGGTGTAGCTCATAACTATGAATTGAGTAAAAATGTTTTAAAGAGAAGAGGGAGGAGGAGGAGGAGGAAAGAAAAGAAAAGAAGAAAAAGAGGGAGAGAGTGAGATAAGAGAGAAAATGAACAACAAACAAACAGTAAAACAAGACAGAAAAGACAGAAAACATTAAACTGAAAGTGGTCCTCAATTTCCCAATAGCTACAGCTTTCCCTAGTAGTATAGATTCATGTGTTGGGGTTTTGCTTTAGCCAAAGAACTACCAATGTTCCTGTCCAAAGCTGGGGCAGAGCATTCTTTAATCATTGTGTGATGCTCACTTTTCAGTATCTAATTCTTTAGGTACAAAATAGAGCGTTCTCTCTGACCAGACAGTATCTCTGTTTGTGGTGGTGGGTATGTCTCTAAGGAGGAGTAGAACCTTTCCTTGGGGGAAGTCTGATGAATTCACAACTTTACCTATTTATAAGCAACAGCAAATGGGAATATATTGGAAATTACTTTTCCTTTCCTTTTCCTCCTTAACTCCACATCCTGCCTACCAAATCGGAGAACTAGAAGGAAAGCCAAAAATCACTACTACAGACGAGAAAAGAAAGGCCTGAACGGGGAACTGACTTGCCCAAGTGCCAGCAGCAAATTAGTGGCAAAGCTGGAACTTGGATTCTGCCTCTTAATACAATAGCTCCTCTCCCAGAAGAGAGTCCACCTCCGGTATGTTATCCTTTTGTTACATTTGCTTGAGCAGCATCAAACTGTGGCTGTTAGTACACAGGGAAAAAGCATCCTTAAATAAACACCAGCAAATCTGTTACAGCTGAAGATGTATGCTTAGTGTCCCGGGGGCCAGTGTGATTTAATATTGCCAATATTAAATAAGAGTTTGGAAGCTGGATAGCAATCACAAGCTGTGTAGTAGCTTTCCACCTTCAGGAATTGACTACAGATAGCAAAGAGCTCAGATGTGAAAATGAGTTTTGCTGTATCGCCAAAGACCCACGTGAACAATGCTTCCTCAAGCTGGCCACCAGCCTTCTGTTCATGTGGAAACTGGAAGATGGTGCCAAATCTGCATGGCTACACAGATGCACGTGCACATGCACACGCATATTCCAGTGGTGGGCCACATTCACCAGGGCTGCCTGATCTCAGTGGCCAAGCTGAGCCAGTTAAGAACCAGAGCGAAGTCAAACATAAGCGTAGAGATCAAGGCCTGAGCCAGTTGCAAAGCTATGAAGGAAGATACATGTGCCTTTGGTACCTCCAGACTCCAGTCTCTGCCTCCTTAACTTCTCCTTTCAGACCCAATGCTTTTAGAAACTCAAGTGTCTGGATATCATCCAACACAGAAGAAAATAGGAGTTGCATGGCTTTGGAGTTCAACAGCCCTGTTGTACTCAGCCCTTCCCTGGCTGTGTGACCTTGTTTTATTTACCTTTTACTTAAAAACAAACAAACAAACAAAGAAACCACTTATCTAGCACTTACCATGTACCAGGCACTGTTCTAAGTCCTTCCAAAGAATATCTCATTTACTTCTTAATACAATTTATTTAATTTTCCTAACATCCCTGTCTTCATTTTGTAGATGAAGGAACTGAGGATCAGACAGTTTAAGTAACATGCCAAAGTCACTCAGCCAGAATTTGAACCCAAGCATTGTGTCTCCAGAGTCAATGCTTGACACTCCCTACTGTGGTAAATGACCTTGGGCAAGTCATTGAACCTCTCTAAACCTCGGTTTACCTATCTGTAAAATGAGGATATTAACACTCCTCTCGGCAAGGAGGGATGAAGATTTGTTGCAGGGTTTGAAGGAGAAAATGTTAAGGATTTAGCAGGTTACCAGACACCTAGTAAGAACAATATGTAATAAACACTCCCATGGGGGGTGGTTGCCTTTCATAAATGGATCAGGATGAAGTGGAGGCCTCTTCTGTGCACATTCATGGTGAGTCTGGTAGACCTAGACTCTTAGCACAGTCTTCTTGCTAATGCCTCACCTTCAAGTTAAATTGTTCTCTTGTTCATTCAACACATATTTATTTAATCCCTGAACAAGAAATGTTGTGCTGTTTTGATTGAATGAGTTGACCATTATAGTTAGAACTAAAAAATATGAGTGATGTGTTACTTTAGTTACATCTCAGTTACAATGTGACTTCTCCTCTTTTTCCCTACAGTATGTTCATTCTTTTCTTTTTGTACTTTTATGATTTTTGAAATAATGTGCAGTAAAGGATCAATATAAGAAACTCAGATAAAAATGACCTGGACAGCAAGCAAAGGAGTGAGGCTGAATTTCAAGAAGGACCATTATTTTTAGAATAAAACACACACACACACTCACAGGCTCAGTTGCAGGGAAATATAGATTTCATTGCAAATGCATTCACTATGGAGCAGACAGTGAGACAAAATCACAGAGCGCATGGTTGTTCTGCAGCTGAGGGACAAATCACAGGATTGCCTTGACCAGTTGAAGACAGATTGTTGTATTGCAATCCATGAATTGTGTGTAACTTGGCTTTTCCAGAACTTTCTATGGCAGACTAATCCAGCTCTCGCTTGCCTCTGACTGAGCCTTCTCGCTTTTATCCGATGCCACCTACAATGTCTCTGAGATGAGGTCCGTGCCACACATAGTTTGCAATATTGAGAATTCTTAAATGAAGATAAACACACTGATGCTGAACACATAATAATACGTGATTTTTAAAGAGGACATGGTTTAAGGAGAGAAAATACGCTGGAAGATTCAATCTTTATCCTGGCTTTATTTTAAGCCCCGTAAACTGTTGGCGGATCTCGTCTTATACTTGAGCAATAGCCTGTGTTGTTTCATTTGAAGGTAACAAGAAAGGATCTCCTGTCCAAATATACATCACCCAGCTGTTTCAGTGCCTGAAATTCTAGCATTAGAGCAATTTCTTTAGGTTATTTCCCCCAAACATCGTTGTTTAAGCTGCAAAAATCTCTGGGTAGAATTATTATCACCAGCCACCTATCAATTTTCTACTAGGATTTAGTTTTCACTTTCTTTAAAGAGTTGGTGGCAAAGCAGTTGATAGCAATGGGCTGAGTGGAAAGGGAACATTTTGGTGCTGAGATATTTGGAAAGAGTTGACATCTATTTGGATGTCTCTGAGGCATCATGGAGGCTTCTGTGGCAAAGAAAAGAGTGTCAGGCATGGGGTGATGGTGGGGGCACAAAAGGTCAATGGTGGGACTATGGTGCCAAACTTTGACATTGCCAGACTCCAGTTGGAGAAGGAGAGGACATAGGAGCATGTGTGCAATGTGTTCTCTAGTACTCCTCCTGGAAGACTTGTTGACTTTTGTATTTTGAGCAGTGACAGCCCAGCCTCATAATGACACAACCAATCGCAGAGAAGGTAAGGCACGAGGGGGTGGGAGAAGGACACAGAATTTAGAAGAGCCAGTTTTAACAGTACCAGGCCTAGCAGTAGCGTTGACCTTGGGCAAGCTACTTAACCTCCTCCCATCTAAGTCCTCTTGTCTTAAAAATGGGACAAGTTTGTGTCTGCCTTGTGAGATTGTTGGGAGAATTAAAATAAATAAAATTATTGTAAACCATCGAGTACTCAGATACAAATTGCAACCACATCTATCCTTGTACATCTTTCTCACAATGTCATTCCCACCAAGTGGAGTCAATGGGGGCCTCCTCACTTAACACTGATGCCATCCAGCTCAGCCACAAGCCCACCACGTCTGTTGAAAGAGCTGCAGTCATACTTGTGGCTCTCGTAGACTGCTGAGCTGCACATGCTCTGATTCTTGTGACCCTCTAGCTCAGTGCTTCTCAACCTTGACTGAACTTTGGAATCACCTGGGAAGCTTTAAAGTCTCCTCACCAAGGCCGCATTCCAGATCAATTAAATCAGACTCTCTTGGGGAGGGACCAAGGCATCAGTATTTATTAAAGCTCCCCAGTGGTTCCTGTGTGCAGCCAGGGTTGACAAGCATTCTCCTAACTGAGCAAGAGAAGGAAGGATGCAGCTCGACAATGAATTATTTTTTCTCACAAAGCAGGGGGAAAAATGGCTTTCCAACATTACATTGAGAAGAAGCAAACAGCCAACCTGGTAGATCAGAAAAAAGAAAGAAATGAAGAAAAAGGGTTGAGAGGTCGAGTTGTTGTATCACAGCTACTTGCGGTGATTATTTGAGCCATATAAAGCAGGAATCTTGAAACTCCCTCCCATCTTGCTCTTTTTTCCTCTCTTTCTTCTTCCCTTACCCCCTTCCGCCTACCTTGCCTTTTGTTTTTCTCAGTCTCTCCCTCTTTCCTTCCCTCCCTTCTCTTCTCATTTTCCAAAAGGACTCTGAACTCCTAATATTAATTGTAGCCACTTACTAGCCACTTACTCACAATACAGCAAGTTTTTTAGGAGTCCTGAACAAACATTTTTCTGTACTTCCTCCCTGCCCCCCCCCAGTGGAATTCTTCAAGTTTTTTATTGGGCCCACCTCATAGCGCATCCCTATATCTCCAGTCTCACCTGTGGGTCAGTGTCAGTGCCTTTGTCCTCTCCAGGATTTCCTTTAGTCTCTCCTTGCACATTCTAAAAACCCTATTTTCCCACCCACACATGCCTGTGCTTTCCCTTCTGTTTTCCAGCACCCCCACCTCCTCTCTGAAGCTCTTGTCTCTCTGATTTTATTTACCTTTTCTCATTCATATGCAGGCAAGCCTGATGAATCAGAATATCTGGGGAAAGAAGTTCAGGGGAATTTTAATTTTCTGGTTAAGTGGCACTAGCTTGAAAACTACTTTTGTTTCATGTTTTATTGTTGGGAAAAATGGTAAAATAGAAGCCCAGAACTGGAAGGATTCTTAGGGAATAGCTGGATGAATCCTCCTGAAGGCAAAGAGACAGAGGCCCATTGCAGTAAGGTCATTACCAGAGGAACCCAAGGCATGTGAGCTACAGTCTCTGACTTCTAGACCCTGTTTCTTCCAGAGCATTCACTGGACCTGGCCTGTAGAGTGTTGTGATTAACAAGGACCAGTCAACTGAGAGTTGTCTTTTTTTTTTTTTTGGTGAGGAAGTTTGGCCCTGAGCTAACATCTGTTGCCATTCTTCCTCTTTTTGCTTGAGGAAGATTGTCCCTGGGTTAACATCTGTGCCAGTCTTCCTCTAAATTTTTTTATATGTGGGACACTGCCACAGCATGGCTTGATGAGCGGTGTGTAGGTCCCCACCCTGGATCTAAACCTGTGAACCCCAGGCTGCCAAAGCGGAGCATGGGAACTTAACCACTATGCCACCAGGCTGGTTCCAAGTTGCCTTTTTCTCAAGTGAACTCTCCAGTTCCCTCATAATGTCATATGCCCATGAACTTCCCTCCTCTATGTTGCCTGCCCAGCCCCAGATGCATTTCCGTTTGCACTGCGTGAGTCTCTAGACCATCCTGTTTCTAAGATCTGAGATCACTTCCCTGATTAATATGTCTACCCTACTCACTAGATAAGCACATCAATGTTTTGAATGGAAGCACATTCCCACCTCAGAGACATTCCAGGCTTGGCTGGAGAAGACGGAAACACAGGCAGGTGGGCTAAATTTGTTCAGACTTCAGAACACCTGCTGAAAGGAATATCAAGTTTCTCATTTTCCTTCTTGTTAATTAAATATCCAATGTTATTTTTTTTTTCTGTTTCCTAAATGAAGTATTGCTAAAGAAAAAGTGGGTCAATTGAGGGTTCTGACAAGTTTTGTCCCAGGTAATTTAAATGTTGCCATATGTTCTTTGAGAAGCATGTGCTAACTACAGGTCCTCTTGCTGATTAACAACCAACCTGAGGGTTTTTAATTCAGATTTCCGGTTCACTGCACGAGAGAGGAAGATTAAAAGGGAATAGATCTAGGTGAACCAAACCCTAACTCATCACAAAGGCTACCCCCAGCAAAGTGGGAGCACAGCAGTTGGGTTAGACAGCCTCATTATTTCACACTATGGAGCAGAGTTTCTCAACCTCGGCACTCTTGGCATTTTGGGACAAATAATTCCTTGTGAGGGGGCTTTCCTGTGCGTTGTTGGATGTTTAGCAGGATCCATGACCTTTACCCACTAGATGCCAATAGCATCCCTCACCCCATGCATGAAAATCAAAAATGTTTCCAGACATTACCAATTGTTGATTGGGTGGCCATTTGCCCCTGGCTGAGAACCACTGCCATCGAGACATAGTCCATTTATGACCAAGAAAGAAATGTGAATAAATCCCCGACAGTAATATATGGATGCTCAAACCTTACTCCCTTAGTCCAAAATCCTCTGGTTAGATGTTGAACTGATGATTAACTGGACATTTCTGCTCCTGGAAGCCTGTGAGAGGTCTCCTCTGTTGGCAGAGTCCTGCATTACCCAGTTACCAGAGGCCAGAACAAACAAAGTCGTGGTGAAAATTCCTGGATTTGAACGTTACACCCATGTCATCCAACAAGAATATGGGGAGCATATACCCCGTGGCCAGGCTAGTCCCAGGCTCTTTGCTGGGTGGAGGAATGGTGGGGGCAGGGATACCGTTCAAGGAAAGATGAAACAGGGTTTAGTGAAAAGGCCACCAAACCGAATACCAGTGCTCCCAATTACTGGCTGGGTGACTTTGCACAAAATATTTAACCTCTCTAAGCCTCAGATTCCTCATGTAAAGATAAGGTTCCTAGTACTTCTCTCACATATTGAAATCTAGGTGAAAGCTCTCATATCAAGAAAATATTCAATAAATTTTATTTCTGCCATCTCATTTACATCTCCAACTAAATATGAAGGATGTAATAGCCAGGCCCTTCCCTTTGAGAAAAAACCAAAGACCTTCAGAAACTGTGTCCAATTGAGGAAGGCCAGAAGATGGTGCCCAGTCAGGAGTAAGGAATTTTTCCTCCTGGATCCCTGGAAAAAATTCAGAGGAGAGCATTTTTTTAATAGAGAAATATGTTTCCTAACCCTGAGGTGGAATTCATTAGTTAGGAGCATACTCTCAGAAGAAGGCACTGCCATTTGCTGGCTCTTGCCACTAGGTAGCAGGAGTACACTCTCCTATGGCATGAGGAGCCCAGAAGATCCCCAGCCTGCAGAGCATCGACCAACTCGTTAACTAGTGCCGGAAAATTTGATCCGCCTCCTCAGTGCTTTACACCTTAATCGTGACTGGTTTTATCAGGTCCTTTCCTGGGTAAAGGTTTGATCATAGAAGAAGAATGTAGGAGGGTAATAAATGCTAGAAAGCAGTTATGTAATGTGATACGTATGGCATAATGTGATATATATATATATGGCAGTATATGTATGTGTGTGTGTGTGTGTGTGTATCCCTAAACTTCTCTCCAAATATATTTCAAGAGACTGTTTCATAGTCATATTCCAGCTAACTCCTTGTTGTTTGACATTCTATTAATGGTGAACTCAAATCAACCAAGATACCCACACATCCAGAGGAGATAATTGATGCTTATTTTGACTACCCTGAAACATTATAATACCCATTCTCCACAACAGATATAAATTCTGGTGTTTCGATAATGTTCTCTGTGAGAGGGGCATCTGATGCCTTTCATTTTACCAGGATCTGAGATCCACCAGTGCCCCTTTCCACGTGGCTATGCCAGATAGAATAGGTGCCAAACTTGCTGACATATCGATTAATATAACCCAGCAGCACAGGCGGCCTCTAAACCCTCCAGTGATCTGTGTGCAGTTGCTTAGGAAACTTGAGAGGAGTGACAAGTGGTGTTTGCCCTCTAATTACTTACACATACTCATAAATGTGTTGTTGATGTTAAGACATCCCAAATGTCTGTCTTCCTGAAGGCAGGGAGGAAAGGTATGGCACTCTTATACTTTGAGGAGCTTGGGAGATTATAAAAAAACAGATGGAAAAAAGTTTCTTTTTACTGGAATAAAAGGATGTGATGGCAACTTTTCAGTGTTGGGAGCCTGGGGTGCGTTGTAGGACCGGTGGTCTCAACCATCACAGCTAAGTCTGAGCATCAGGGACTGCCTTTTCTCTGAGTGAAGGCCAAAGGATAGGTTTCATTTAACCTGCTCCCTCTTTCACAATTTAAAAAACTACAGGGGCTAAGACTGGTGTGAGAATGTCATCTGTTATTTGAAAAGACTTTTTTTCTGTATAAATATTCAAAAAACCTCTATACCATGGCTGAAGTTGAATCATCTGGGAAGATACTGCCAATGAAGGGTTAATCTATCACAATGCCCAGGGAGAGACATGAATGGTGGCCTTAAATTATTTTCCGATAGCACAGGATAATGAGATTAGCACCCTCTGTGGGAAGAACAAAAAAAGGTGCTACACCTTTAAAAATTAGATTCTCTTTTAAATGCTCAGTAGTTTGCTTAGAGGGGTCAGAGCAAGTTTCTTAAAGCTTAAAGATTAATTAATCTGCGAAAGAAAAGATTTCAAGTGTCACAAAACCTTAGTTAAAACTACGGATTTCCCTTATTCTTGCCTTCTCCCTCCCCCCGCCATTCTCCAAAGCAAGAGGCGCATGAGCATGAGATGATGTGAGCTAAATTCCTCTGTTTGTGTAGAAAACATATTTGCTTGCCTACAAAGACACACAACGCAGAGACATACAGACACACACACACGCAAAGTAAGAACACAGCTTTCTATAGCTATCATTTACTCTCCAGGTCTCCAGTTGGCTGATTCCTCTTACAATGATCTTGCGTTAGATTTACATGGACTTAAGATCTTCTACATATGTGGTGTTTAGTCATGGGGGGGGGGGTGAGGGGGGCCGCAGCATAAAACAAAGCACGATTATTCTCTTGCTTTTTCTCATGGCCACATTGAAAGAAAAATGAAAGAAAAAGAGTCTTCGGGATGGGAGATAAACTCTACAGTTTCCAATATCTATATTTCTCGGGGGTAGGAGGGACCTCTGGTTCTGATGTTTGCCAGAAAGGCTTTGCTTCTGGAAGCTTTCCCTATAAGCACACCAACACAGCCCTTAATGCACCAAGCCAGAGCAGCTTTTGGCACTGGATTTCAGTAGCCTTCCTATAAGGAGATTAAATTAATGCAATCCAAGGAGCTTTCCTTCAATTGCCACAATTGAGATTTTTTTTCCAAAAAAGGTACATTGTCTACGAGAGAAGGTCTCTTTAGTGGGGTTTAATTATAGATGCTCCTGCAACCTCTGCCCTCTAAGTGACATGCTATTTAAAACAGCAGCCCCAAATGATCATGCTTAGACTATGTCCAAAACTCCATCCTCAAAGTTATCAAAGCACCTCTCTTCTAGAACATTAACAATCTAAAGGGGTGTTTTGTGCATGGTGTGTGTCATAATGTCATGTTTTAACTATAAACAAAACAAGATGAAGTTTTCTGGTCAGGAAGAATGAGCTGGTGTGTGTGTGTGTGTGTGTGTGTGTCTGTGTGTGTGTGTGTGAAAGAAGCTTTCTCCCAAAGCTTAACATCTTAGAGACATTTGTAAAATATTTCTCTTGAAAGAGCCTCTTAGAAGCAGTATTTTTAGGCATATTGGTTTCTCCATAGGTAGAAGAGAAACCTACTACCAATCCTCAGCTTAAGTAAACCTCCTGGTGATGCCATTCTGCATTTCAAACAGCTGATTTTGCCTTCTTTAGATAGGTGGCTGGAATCATTTGCATTTGGGGAGATGGTTGTGTGTGTTTTTTTCCCCATCCCTCTTCCAGCTTTTTGGACTTCTCTCTTAAAAAAGAAAAAGAAAAAAGAAAGATGCCAGTCTGTGGGATCATTCAGAGGGGGGAGCACCTGAGTTTGAGAAAGACTTCCGGACATGGACATTAGTTCAGCGTTCACCATCTGCCATCCAAGACGGTTTATTTCAATCATGCATTTGCTTAAATCGTTAGCTAGTGAAAGACCCCTCCCATCCAACACACATACTCCTCCCCCTTTCCCTTCCCATGCACACCAACTGCTACTACTCCTTAATTTAGTTCAATAAACAACCTAAATCTCAGTGATAGACCTGGAAACCTATGAAGGGTGGGAAGAGGTAATCACTGATCCCGACATGAAAAAAAGTTAAACAACACAGAGAAAGCAAGCATTACACCAAAGGGCAATCTGAGAAGAGGCAGCTTTTCTGTCCTGGGTTAACAAATTATTCCCATCTCAGTAATATTCGAACACAGGATCAAATGATGATCTTCCCCCACCGCACCCCACTCCCACTGCTTCTGTATCATATCTGCCCCTAAAGTCTCCTGCTACAAGTCATTACCCAGTAGGCGTTCATCCTGAGGTAGAATTTTCTCACCATTCCCCATAGTAACTAGGAGTGTGCTGTCGCTGCTGAGAGCCTGAGCCTGCTTCAGTCTCAGCAATGTGCTCCAGAGGCACAGCTTTCATCACTGAACATTGGGATTCCACCTGTTCCCCGCAATCAGACCATAGAAGACAGGAGCTGAGGGTCTCTCTTTCACTTGGGAGAGTATGGAAAAGGGTACAAATGCTACAAAGTCTGGCGAATCAAAGGCTCAGGAGAATTATGAACCAGTGGCATTGGGCGGTGAGATTTTGAGTTGATTTGAAAGATGGTTACGTTAAGTGCAGAAATGTTTCTTGTTAGTAGGACAAACTGTCTGGCACTGCCTTTTAAAAGCCATTTGCAATGCTCTCTGCCTTAAAGGCTGAGCAATGATGCTCAGTCCTTAGTCTACCTTTCACTGGCTTTAAAGTGGTTAGAATGCACAGCACTCCGCTAAAAATAATACAAAGGATGTTGCTTTTTTTCAGTCCTTACTCATGTGGGGTAAATCAACCTGATAAGCTTTGTCTGTCCTTCTTAATATTTCAAATTGAGTCTGACTACTTTGCTCCTGAATTTCTGGATTTTCCCTCTGGCCACTGGACACCCCCTTTCCCCCCACCACACACATACACACACAGAGGGAAGGAAATTTTAACTGTTGCTTCTCTTTTAACACAGGTAACAATTCATTTAGGTTACACCAGTCTGTAAAAACTGTAAATGCTATTTTATTTTAAACATTTTAGTTTACAAAAAAAAAAAAATCAATGATTGGTACCTTTTTACACTCTCAGATTCCTGAATATGGACAGATCTTCAAAGGAAGGAAGGAGATCTCATATGAAATTTAAGATAGACTGTCCTGAAGGTTGTGGGGTGGGGGTTTTGTTGTGTTTTATTTCGTTTTTGTTTTTAAGACACAGTAAAGCTAAAATGTCAAGTCTCTGGGGGAGATCCCCTTACAGTTTCAGTCAAGGAGCATATCAGAGCACAGACAGGGAGACTCCAGCCTGGCACTCGCCGGCCCGCCCCGGCTGCCCAGGCATATTTGGTAGCGGACGGGTTGAGAGCCACTGGGACAATCACACCTCGCATTCCCTCGCGGGCTGCTGGTGGCAGGTACACGAGCCATACTCGTTGATGATCACCAGGGCTCCCTCAATGTGGTTCGGTTTGTAATCAACATAGTATTCCTGGGCAGACATGGCAGCCATCTGATGCATGGTCTGTTTCTGTTTTTGCTTCCTGCGCTGCGTGACAAAGCACTGTCTGAGCTGCCTGAGGCTGGCTGGGAAACACTTCCAGGAGACATAGAGCACCAGGACCACGATGAGGAAGGAGAAGATGAGGGCCATGGTGCCTGTGACCACCTTGTGGATCTGCACAGCGTTCTCGGCGTGCTCGCCGCCGGGGAGAGCCACAGTAGCCGCCTCGGGCGTGCCGTCGAGCTCCCCCTCCCTGCCATCAGCGAGCGTGGTAGCCTGGCTGGCCGGGGGCCCCAGATCACTGCGGTTGGTGACGGCCGACAGCAGGTGGCCGCTGGTGGGCTCGGCTCCATCCTCGCACAGGTGGAAGGCGTACACGGCGTCCAGGACGTCCTCGCCCTGCGCGTACTCGGGGCTGGCGCACTGCAAGTTGCCATCGTAGCGCCCCTGGAAGTTGCTGAGCCACGAGGCCAGGGCGCACACGTTGCGCCCGCAGTCCCATAGGTTCCCGGCCAGGGTGATGCTCGTCAGAGACTTCCAAGAGTTGAGAATCCGGGGCTCGATGTAGGTGAGGCGGTTGGAGTCCAGCTGCAGGGACTGCAGGTGCGGCACGGTCTCGAACACATGGGGCTCCATGTACTCGATCTCGTTGCCCGACAGGTCCATTTTCTCCAGGTTCCAAACCCAGTCCAGCGAGCTGACCACAATGGCCACCTTGTTCCTCCTCAGGCAGAGCGAGTTCAGGGAGATGAGGCGCGGGAAGTGGGCGAAGTTCACCTTGACCAAGTCGTTGTGCTCCAAATGCAGCTCAGTGAGCTTGAACAAGCCGGCGAAAGAGTTGCGCGCCAGACTCTTGAGCTGATTGTATCCGATGTCAAGAAACTTGAGGCTGCGGCAGTCCTGGAAGATGCGCACGGGCACGAACTGGATGGCGTTGGCCCGCATATGCAGCGTGGTGAGCTTCCGCAGCCCATGGAAGAGGTCGGGCGCGAGCGCCTGCAGCTTGTTATACGAGAGGTCCACGCTGCGCAGGTTGGGCATGGGCCGGAAGGTGGTGTTGGCCAGTTGGGTGATCTCGTTGGAACTCAGTGTGAGTTCCTTAACTCGGCGCAGTTTCTGAAAGGCGTCCCCCGGCACGGAGCAGATGTGATTGTGATCCAGGTAGAGCCACGTGAGCTGCATTAACCCCGTGAACTGGCCGGCGCGCAGCTCCGAGAGGCTGTTGTAGCGCAGGGACAAGCCCAGCAGGCCGGACAGGTTGTGGGGCGCCTCGGTGAGGTTGAGCGCCTCGCAGTACAGCAGCCGCCCCTCGCACCGGCACAGCTGCGGGCACCCGCTGGGGGCGGCGGGCAGCATCTGAAAGCAGGCCCCCAGCAGACACAAGACCACCCCCGAGGGCCTCCTCAGCAGCCAGTATAGACAGAGACCGAGCAGCAGGAAATCCATTAGCGAGAATCTTTCCAGAGAGGCTGGAGAATGTCCATTGGAAGCGCTCGGTCAGAAATCTACATCATATTTTATTCCGAGGGAGGGGGAGCGGGGGAGGGGGAGAAAAGGGCAAAAATCAAATAAATATATTGAAATAAAGAAGGACCCCCCCGTCCCCAAAGCCACACGTTCACCTCTAAGCATGCAGAAAGCTGGGCAGCATAGAAAGTTCACAGCCATGGCAAGATCAAAGAGATGGTGATTTGGTCCATGTTAGATGCTGCAGCAAAGAAAAGGGAGGAAAAAAAAAATCTTCGGGAAAGAATTTAATTAAAAAGTGTCTTACCCACCCTTTTCCAGAGAGTGACAACCTCCATTCAGCTGCTCCCTTTGTGTGCAGGCTAATTATATGCAGGGCGAGAGAAGACCCCTCTGTGTTTCCGAGGCAGCCCCGATCTGCGGCCGGCGGATCTGGCAGGCGCACAATGTCTCACTTTGCTGCTCGGCTCGGGGCTGCAAGGGCGGCCGGCGAGGCGGGGAGGCGACTTCTAGGACCCGCAAGTTTCCCAACTACGTGCCGGCGCCCGGGCTTCGCCTTCCTGCCGCTGTCCTTTTCCTCTGCAGTTCGGACTGTGACGTTGTGGGGAAAAAAACTCCAAACTCGGGGCTCGCGACTCCCCAGGATTTGACAGTCTGGCTAATGTCCGTCATTGAAAAGGACCACAGACCGGCGCCACCTTTCAGTCCACGGAGACCGCCTGCCATTCGCGCCCGGGGCGGCTGCGGAGAGCGGGCTCGCTCATGCTTTGCGGGCGGCGGCGCGGGGCGCGGGGAGCGGCGCCCGGGCTCCTTCCCTCCGCCAGGCAGTGTGCGGTGCGAGCTTGCACAGGCACCTACTGCTCACTGAGTGTCGTAAGCTGCTCACGATTGTGCGTCTTCCCGGAGCACCTCAGACATGGGCAGATTGAAAAGGGGTGGGCATAAAACCAACATTTTACCGAACCACTAAAGTAATGTATGTTCTTTGATGAAATGGAAAACACTTTTAGCTTTTTTGTCCATATTTCAAAAAAAAGGGGAGAGAGCATGGAGGTATGGGGTAGCATCATCAAAGACAAGATATTTCCAAGTGGGAAACGGAGAGACTCTGTTCTCTCCCCCTTCCCTTTTGGGGATGTTCCCCGTTCCCCCTTTAAAGCTGCCTACGTGTAAAGATACGTAGGAATCTGTAGAGAAATCAACATTTGGTCCTTTGCCTTAGAAAAGCAACTTGAGAGAAGATAGAGGAAGACAATGACTGTGAGGGCTTGGCTAAGATTGATTTTTTTTTTTTTTTTTTCCTTCCTTGCGGGAACTGGAGTTCTGCAGTCAGCCAGCCGTTTTTGGTGGTGGATGGGGAAATGCTTTTCAAACCCAGCGCGTTTGGGAAGCCATCCGAGTCCCGTTGGTATGAGACCCAGTGTGGCAGAAACATATGTCTGTGTATGGGGAGTCTTGCCCCAGATCCCGCTGGGGCTTCACCAGTCTCCATAGATGTCTACAGGGTCCCTGGTGGATTAAAGAAAGATTCTGCTGTATGACACCAGGAGGCTGACCCCAACGTGCTGCTCATAGTGATTACCGCCCCTGCAGTACACCCCACTCCAGGAGAATGTGCTAGAGCATGAGCAGAGAAGAGGTAGTTTAAACCATAATGAAGCCTACCCCCCCCATATCCCTAATTAAGACTGTTACTAAATTGTCTTCTAAGTATAAAGAGAAGTCTTGCCTGATTATTCCTACTCACAATCATTTATAGATGGAGTCCTTACAATGAGCTCCATCTCTCTTGTTCCAGCTGATCTGGAGAGGGTCCGCATTGCTATTGTCAGAGACCTGTTGGTCATCTGTAAAAAAAAAAAAAATTCTCAAAGATGGCAGAGAAACCCTGCTGGAAGAGAGTGTGGGTAAGCCTACGTTCTTGACAAAGATGCCCAGGGAGGTCATAGGGAGAGTCAAATGTGAATCTCCAGCTCCTCTCTGAATTCTCATCATTTCTGCCTCTCAGGAACTGAAAATAAGTGGGCATTATCTGTAGTGGTACTCACTTTGATAACGATGAGAAGGATTACTGAAGTTCCCAGGTTGTATCAACTTTAGACAAGTAACTGGGTTGGTCCTTAGCATCCAAGCTGAAGATACCAACCAGTGGAATCAAAGTCACCAAAGACTGGTGGTACTTTTTGGGAAAAGTCGTGTGAACAGGGGCATGAATCTCCATTTTGTATTCATCTGTGCTCCACCCTGGTCATTTATGTCTGAGATGCATCATTTAATTGGAAGGAAAACAAATCTGGAATGTCGTAGACATCACATGCTGTCTTAGGAGCTAGAAGAGACATTAGAGAATCAATCCCCTTAATTTTGCACATGATGAAACTGAGGCCCAGAGACCTCAGGTGATTATCCAAGGTCTCACAGCTTATTACAGGCACAGATGGGTTTTCTGCTCTCCCACCCCAAAGTGGTGTTTTTCCTTTGCCATTCTTGATGGTTGCCTCTTCATCACTCTTGCCTCCTACCTAACTCTGGCCTGGCTACCTGCAGGTTTCATCCTGGCACCTCCAAGGTGCTGCGGAACACTTTAACAGACAGACAATTTCACCATCAAGTGTTTTCACCTCTTGCCAAGACAATTATTCCTGACAGCAGGCTGGCTGATGGAGCCATAAACTCTAAAGGGGGGGGGGGGGCAGGGGCCAGGCAGGGGTAAACATTGGCCAACCATTCAGCAAGTACTGTGAGTACAAGCCACCCAATCCCCATGGCTGCTAGGAAGAAAATCCTCCTAATGCAGGCAGCTTGGCAGAGTGGCAATGGAGCCTGCCAAATGGGCAAGAAGAGGTCCCACTTTGGATGTCACTTGATTTGTAGAGCTGGTACGGAGAGGCAGAAAAGAGTTGAGTGTTGGCAAGAAAGAAAGAGAATAAAATTAAATCCATTGCATTTGTATGTGAATTTTCTTCTAAGTATGCTATTCAAAACGTAGAAGATGCGTCTAGGCTGTAATTAGGAGATATATATATATATATATATATATATGTATGTTTTGCTTTTCACGTTATTATCCTGCAAATCATTTCATCTAGATGGCATCTTTAAACCTTTCCCACCTCTAATGTGGCAAGTTTGCATCTTTTCTATGATTTTAAACCCCTTGGCAGAACTGTATACATTAACAGATTGAAATGAGCTTTATTGAAATTTAGCTATTCTAAGTCATCTAAGTTGCAGAATCCCAATTTATTATGTATTTAAAGCATACCAGCACTGATTAAATCAATGCAAATTAGGTTAAATAAGAACAACATGAATCAAGTGTTTCAGCGAAGTTAAGTTGAGAAACGACAACTTTTGAGTCACCAAAGCAAGTTGATATGGCTGTTTTTCACGAGTTTTAATTTCATGCCTCTTAGGGTCCAACACACTAAAAAGTAAAAAAGGGAAAGAGCTCACTTGGCGTTCTCTCTCATGTTTGATCTTTTGTATCTCTTTACCTGTCTTGTGAGAACATCTGACTCACCAGGTTATGATGTGTCTACTGTGTGTACTTGAGAGATTTCTGTCGGCAAATGTCTTTCCTTCAATGTTCGATGCTGATGAGAGATGTTTTACACGCTTTGGAAACAGCCTTGAAGTTTTCCCTCTTTGCATGGGGAAGGAGCTTGAGCGCCTATCTTCCTGAGCCGCCATTGTAGTTGGGCATCAAGAAAACCACCCCAAGCCATCAGGCCAATATGTGAATGGCAACTGGGGTAAGAAAGGGTAAGAATCTTGAAAATGTGGATTCAGCAAATGGTAAGGAACTCTGGGGTACATGAAGTGTGAATCTGATTGCAAAACACAATCTGGCACTGAGAGGAGGTAGAAGAGCAAGCCTGGTGCAGCTGGAGAGGCCAAAAGTATAGCTTGAGGGAGAGAGAGGTGATTAATTCCTCCTCTTCTAAACCTTATAAGTTAACCTTTGCATAATAAACCCTCCTGCTTTTTCTTGGTACCTCACGTTGTCGGGGGTGGTCACGTAGAACGTTTTTTGGATATGTTATACCTCTCCCATTTCATCTCAACTGAAGGCCGTCTCCAATTTGTTCGTTTTAGTCAAAACAGTTTGTGAACCAAGAGGTGCACATGAAAAAAGTCTGAAATGAGCGTGCATTCTGGGGATTGGCTTTCCATTAGCTGTCTTTGGCAGTGTTTAAGGAAAGAGAAATTCAAGTGGTGATTTTAATGTTCTGTCGTTGCTCGCACCAGCCTGGACCTTCATCTTCATGCTGTTGTCTTTAATTTTCAGTAGCAGTGAACCATGGCTTTTCTTTAAAAGAAACATTTAGAGGAAGGGGAGGAGGCTGGGAGTCACAATTTCAAACGGAGAAAATTAACTCTGTTGTTTCTGTGGGCACACAGCATATAGCTGGCATTTTACAGAGTGCCTCTGAAGATGCATGTGGGGCCAAAGGGCGAGGGCCCTAGGGCTTCTCTCAGGAGATCTACTTAGGAGTAACAAATTAAAAAGAGAGGTCATTTTTCTTATCAAACTTTATCTTCTTCTTAAAACAAGATAGTAATATCGATAGCACCAAGGACGTACCTACCACGCATCATGCATTATGTGAGTAATGGGAGTAAAGCAAAGAAATGCAATGACTTAGTGCTTTCTTCCAGGAACATTAGGTGGGAAAGAGAAGCAAGCAGACACTGAGGGATTTTGCTGGTAATACTTATTGATATGTCGCCCAGTGCTTGAGAGTAAATATCTCTAGAACATACAATCGGGAAGAGCTGACAGGTCAAATGGGACCAAGGCTAAAAAGCTTCCTTGAAGGAGATAAAGTTTATGAAGCAGTGTAAGGACTCAAGATGTAGGTGCATGGACAGGAGGGGTGGGCATTGTGAAGGCGTAAGTACAAGTATGGGAACTGGCATGCTTCCATCATGATGGATTAATTCCCTAGGACGAGGAGGGAAGAAGGTAGACAGGGACAAATGGAATCTCTATGTTGGGGAGAAGAGGAAAGTTGGTAAAAGGGCTTCCAATGCTGTACTGAAAATTTTAGTTGACTCTATTCTTCTAGTGTGTAAGGCTCAACCTTTGAGTTGTCTTTGGCTCTTGTAATAAATACCTGATTCAGTCCGTGAGGCCTGTTCTGTTGTCTTGGGCCCTTCTCTACAAGTTTTCTCTGCTCTGCCATATACTCTGATCATGTCATATTAACCTATCTGCTGTATATGTATTCTCCATCTTTGCTTACCTTCGTTCTAGCTATCCTTCAAGGTTGATGTCAAATTTCCTTTATTACTTCTTGACTGATCCCTGTGTAAAGTGATCTCTCATTCTTCTGAACTCCATTAGCAGCTTACCTTTCCCAGTCCTGTTCCTGGTCTTGTTCACTTTTTATGAGTGTGGCAGTAATTTCTAAATATAATATTTTAGAACTGAATGGGATATTAAACATCTTGGAGACTAGGAGTGAAAAGATCTCAATTGGGGTCCCTGCTTTGCCACTTTCTATCAGTTTAATCCTATACAGGTCATTCCATTATCAGTGAAATAGGGCTAAGGATATCTTTCTTAAAGGATTCATGGGGAAATTTAATGAGATCATATATAGTAGAGTCTTGCAACTCAAAAGTGTAAGCCTGGGACTAGCAGCCTTGGAGCATGTTAGAAATGCAGAATCTTAGGCATCTGCCTAGACCCACTGAATCAAATCTGCATTTTACCATTAGCCTCAAGTTAAAATTAAATTTTGAGAAGCATCCTATTAGAGCACTCACAAATTCTAACCTGAAAATTGAACCCAAGTATCACTGATTCCCGATTTTTGTAATCGAGGAATTGAAGGAAATGTTAAGTGATTGCCCACAATTGGTGGTAGAATTTGGACAAAAACTCCCCACCTTCTGAATCTTGTTCTCTCTCCTGTTAGATTTCAAACACATAAAACGCCAAGTCTATGTTTATCACAGTGCCTAGCACTTAGTAGGGCTCTTAATAAAGTTTGCTTTTTATCATTGGTACAGCAGGAGATGTAGAACTCTTGTGTGTACAAGCTTTAGGCATCTTCTGGCTTAAGTAACTCCTCAGTTTTTTATCACTGCCAGTCTGTGAGTATTTCTCACGGACATTTAAGTTTTACTTTTTTATTATAGAAAAATGAAAAATTGAAAAAAACAAGAAAAAAAATTTAAATGGAGATTGTCAGCTCAAATTCAGCCACCCAGAGATAAACTCTTAAGTTTGGGGTGTATATTCTTTTAGAATTTGTGTATTTCATATGTATTTTCTAAAAATCTGATAACATTATACATATTACTTTGTAACTATTTTTTTCATTGTTATATTTTCCCATATCAAGAATACAAACTGATAGGATTGTTTTCAATTGCTGCAAATCATTCTTTTTTTTTTTTCTTTTTGGTGAGGAAGATTAGCCCTGAACTAACATCTGTTGCCAATCCTCCTCTTTTTGCTGAGGAAGATTGGCCCTGGGCTAACATCTGTGCCCATCTTCCTCTATTTTATATATGGGATGCTGCGACAGCATGGCTTGATAAGCGGTGCATATGTGCGCGCCTGGGATCCGAACCTGCGAACCCCGGGGCCGCTGAAATGGAGCGCGTACGCTTAACCACTACGCCACCGGGCCGGCCCCAAAGCATTCTATTTTATTTATTTTATCTGTCTCCTCTTGTTTACCAATTAGGTTTGTTTCTGTTTTTTAGCCATTATAAAATGGCCATGATAAACATCCTCATACGTATACTGCTATAGACTGAATGTTTATGTCCTCCCAAAATTCATATGTTGAAACCTAATCCCCAATGTGATGGTATTTGAGGGTGTAGCCTGTGGGAGGTCATTAGGTCTTGAGAGTGGAGCCCTCATGAATGGGATTAGTGTCCTTATAAAAGAGACTCCAGAGAGCTCTCTGGCCCCTTCTGCCATGGGAGAGCACACAGTGAGAAGGCAGCTATCTATGAACTAGGAAATAGGATTTACCAGATACCGAATCTGCAGGCACCTTGATTTTAGACTTCCATGCTTCCAGAACTCTGAGAAATAAATGTTTGTTGTTTAAGCCACCCAGTCTATGGTAGTTTATTAAGCAGCTTGAATGGTCTAGGACATATACCTTTGCACATTTGGGTAACTGTGTCCTTAAATTTTAACTCTAGAAGTGGAATTGGTGTTCAAAGAGTGAGGACTTGTAAATACTTTCAATACATAACGCCAGATCGTCCTCCTGAAAGGTTGTGCACGCTTCACCCTCAACAGTTCTTTTGCTGCTTTCTCTTCTCCTTGAGAAACTCCACCACACCACAAATAGAAACATCTTTTGGTCTCCTTTCCTTCGTCTGGCTGGGGCACCAACTGAGAACCCTGCCTGAATCTGTTCTTGGTGCCTTGGAACCATCCTTCCTTCCTTCCTTGATATTCTCATTTCCTCGCTACTTCCTGTAGAAGATTCCTACCCTGGCTGGAGTGTTGGGCTTTGGGGTCTTCACCATTCCTCCTGGAAGTTCATGAGTATTTCATTCACACATCTTATTAAGTGGCTGGCCAGCCAAATTATTTTCACAAAGGTGTTAATGTCTGAAAATAGTTTAATGCAGTGTTGCTTAAAATGCTCTGGGTGGGTAAGAATGTTTAAATATATTTGTGAAATACACCAGATTCTGCTCTGTTCTTTGAGATTCATGATACATTATTTATCTCAATCACAAAGAATCTTGTGTTTCATGGTTTCACCCACTTATTTGGGACACCTATTAACACCAAAACCAACGTGCCAGAACAGCTTTGGAAACATTTATTTATTTGCAGTCCACAGGTATATTTGACTTTAACTTGGCTCACACTATACCAAGGAATGAGTCTAAGGTTTTGATTTCAAGCACTATAGCAGGACGCTAGTGTAAGAAACTGGTTTTTGTCAGGTCTCAAATGGACACCTGGAGAGCTGGTCAAACACAGTTCTTCTGCTTGGCATTAGCAAGTCTCACCTCATTACCCTAGCCACAAATAATGGAACCAATTTAATTCTGTAATAAGTTTTGTCTCTGAAACATCTTGACATTTAATTATCTTATTTTATAGAATTTTCCAGATGTTGCTAATTTTGTCCTTACAGATAAAATGAAACTTCCTAAGGACAGGCTTGTTATTTTTCTGCTCTTTGGACCCTCTAATATCTACCTCTAAAGGAGTGGAAGAAGACCAGATATGACAGACCATATATGAATAACATAGGAATTGCCACACAGCACGAGTAGACATGCCCACTTTCTTCTTAGCACAGTTTGGCACAGTTCTGGGTTCATAGAGATTCTTGGTGAATTGAGTTTATTAACTGGTTTGAATTCCTGCCTGATCAATAGCCTAGGGAATCTGAGCTAAATATAAAAAGCCTCTATATTACACTGACATATAGGCACAAAAAGTAACCCAGGAAGGTCCAACCTTTAGAGTTGAAGTCACACAGATTAATGCCATTTATATATGGCCATCTTTCACAGATCTATTTTGTGTAGGAAATTCCCCACCATCCATAAGCAATGAGCCTTCTGTGATAAATTAACCTGCACAGTTGGATGCATTTATCTCTTTATTCAAATTATCTCCCATTCTCTGGAACTACTTCTTAATCTCTCACAAGCACTTTGAGAATGCCTTTTAATTATTTAACATAAATATCTGTTGCTGTTCTTATTTATTTTTGTTAGCTTAAGTCAAATGGACATTTAGCTGATGAGATACAGTTAGATATAATGTGGTCCCTGCCTTCAGTTTTCTCAGATGTGGAGTGGAGGTGATGGGTAGCAGAGCAATATGATTCATGCTATGGCAGAGATGTAAACAAGAGCTGTGGTTGGAGAGATTTCTTTAGCTGATTGAGCAAGGCCAGTCAGAGGAGCTGGGAGAAAAGGAGGAGGAGTTGACCAGAAGGATAGATGGAGAAGACCACTCCAGTCAGTAGGCCAAGTCTGTGAAAACACTATAGGGGGTTTCTGAGATGTTTAGAGTGTCTGGAGCACAGGTAGGAGAAAGAAAGGAGTGGGGAGAGATGAGACTTGGTGTGTTAGAGCCACAGTGGGAAGACTTTCAACCTGGATTATGATTTCCAAAATGTGGGTACAAGGAATATAATTCTGATGATAGTCCTAAACATGAATGGCAGGGAAAAGGATAGTGGAAGCAAGAAGAGCAGCTGGGAGGCTACCACATCTGCCCAAATGAGATATCGTGTGGGACGGCCTATGTTAAAATTAGAAATGGACAAGGAAGGCCAGGTACAATGAGAGTTTCATAGTGGGATTGATAATCTTTCAAATGGTACTTTTTCCAAGAAATAATTTTAGATGATTTCAATAGGCTGATCTAGGGTAGAAGGAAGAGTAAGATGTGAAAGCAAACTCTAACATTTGGAGCTAAGAGTAAGCAGTTGAAGATATGGACAAAGGTACAGCTGGACATACAGATCAGGGAATCCCTGGAATGGGTTTAGTGGTTACAGTGGTTGCTGTAGATGCAAATCCCCAGGGAGAAAGATTAGAATACAGCTGATGCACAATCAGATGTCTTCACAGCCCAGTAAGGTCATATGGATGTGGGAAGCAGCTGGATGATAGGATGTAGGGCCTGTGCTACCTACAAAGTACATGTTTTGATTGAAGGCTTTCAAATTCTAATTTCTAAAAATCATATTCTGTTAGTAAGCAAGTGACACTGCAGACAGTATTCAGCTTGTGGAATAACGGTTTGCAAACTTCTTTTAGTGATTCTCAACATGGAAGGATAGGAGGAGCAGAAGAGGTAGAGATGGCCATAAAAGGAAAGACAGTTTAAGAAATTGGGAAGCATTGCCCTAGTCCATTGTGAGAACCTTTAATATAAAGGCGTGGCCATGAGACTGTCATTAATATGTATTTCATGTGGTTGTGGAAAAGAAAAAATATGGTTGTGATTGACAGGTTTTGAGAGGAATCCAGATGGTCAAGGATTACCAATTGGGGGAGAATGCCCAACAGTGAATAAACCTGCAAAGGAAAAGATTATTTCTTTGTGGATGGGCGTTAGATTACCTTTTCAATGTGAAACAATGTGATGACTGGAGATCATGTCCTTCAGAATGCAATTCTGTATTTGCATTTTAGCAGAAGAATCTGAGACATTGAATAACTTACTGAAAGGAACTTTTGAAATTTCTGATTCTATATTAGGCTAAAAAGTGTTCTGCCCTTTATAAGCTGTGTGACCTGGGCAAGAGATTTAACTTCTAAGCAGAAGTATTCAACATAGTAAAGTAATAGATAAAAAGAAATTTAATTAGAAAAATAGTTCAAATTCTATTACAATAACTACTTATATCGATTTCTATTAGGTAAGGCCAAAATTATACCACATAGATTGAAGACAAGAAGGAAAAAGAATCATAAGCACTAATGGTATCATGTGCCTTAAACTTAAACTCTTAAAGTATCAGTTTCTACTTTAGAGGCTACATAAAAAATAAATAAATAAAATAAACGAACAAACAAAAATCTCGGTGGTTAACAACAACCATTTTATTTAGTTCACAGTGCTGTTGTTGGCTCTGGAGATCTTCTGTATGGGCCAGCTTGACTGTGCTCACTCAAATGTCTGTGATCAACTGGAGAATTAGCTGGAGACTGGATAATCTAGGATGGCTTCACTCACAGGAATGGCAATTGGCAGGCTCTTGGCTGGAGCCGGACTGACTGACTGACTGACTGACTGACTATAGCTTGGGGCGCCTCGGTTCTCTTCCCTGTGGCCTTTCATCCTCCAGCAGGCTAGCTCAGGTGCAATTGTGTGGTGACTGCAGGGCTCCAAGAGCAGCAAAAGAGGGCAAGTCCCAAAATGCACAAGTACTTTTCAAGGCTCACCTTCTGGCAAATTGCTGTTGTCCGTTGACCAAAGCTTACATGGTCAACCTAATTCAAGGAGTGGAGAAATAGTTTCCATCTCTGGATGGGAGGGGAAGAATTTATGGTCGTTTTCGCAGGTTAAATACAGTAGTAGTGGCTTAATGTTACTATAAATGTAAGTATTAAATGCTCTAAAGTGATTTTTATTTCTCAAGCCATATGGCCCAAACAGTATGGTACGTAAACACGAAGGACCAGCAGCATAGGGATCACCTCGGGCTTGTCAGAAATGCAGAATCTCGGGCTCCATCCCAGATATACTGAATCAGAATCTACATTTTTACAAGATCCCCAGGTGATTCATAAGCCCTGTAAGGTCTTAGAATCACAGTGTCTTTTCGCTATTCCTCATAATTCCCTTTCCTAGGTTGCTGTGTTCTCCTGTTGAGTGATAGATCTTTGATTTTTAAAGGTGCCAGAACTGTTTCCTTCTGCACAATTGAAACAGAACAAACAAAGGTTTAAACAGTAAAACAGGTTGCTTCACAGCATGAATAGCTGGAGAGAGAGAGGGTATAGCATTTTTCCATTCCATTGTCCTTTGCCTATAAAAATAGAAATTTAAAATTCAAATAACAGCATATAAATATTAAAGAATATTGTATTTAACTAGGAAGCACCAATTAGATGTTAGAACAGTTTTTAAAATAGGAAAAGCTAGGCATGTACTTACTTAATCTGACCTTCGACAGTCCAGAACAGTGACTTAACTGGACCTTGGTTTTCTAAAGGTTGAAAGATTGACTCTCCAATCTTTAGACCACAGGTTAAATATCTCTAGCATGTGTGCAAGTCCTTAGGTACACTTTAGGTCTTTATAGAAGTAGTAAGACCAGCAGAACTTATTAAGCATCTAGCATGTACAGGCCACTGGTCTAAACTTATAGGAAACACAAGTGTACTGTAGTTTGTTGGATTCTCTTCATTTCCCAGAAGTGAGGGGAAAAAGTAGGACGGAGGGGGGAAAACTAAACTTTCAACAATAAAAGTTTATTTCACAGGCTGAGGACAAACAAGTGACGCTAAAAGACTTGCAGCTTTTCTCAACTTTTGACCTTCTTTTGGGAGAAGGAACCTCGTTACAACTTCCAATGCCTTCCCTTAGTTTGCCTTTCACCTCAAGACTGAACAGAAAAAAAAAAAAAGAAATTTTGCATTATAGCCTAATGCTGTCATTCTGTGTGAAGTTTGCTTTGGGTTTTCCCTTTTCAAAATGAGATGACTTCTTTGAAGCTATAATTAACACTATCTTAAATGTATATGCTTTGGGGTCCTGTTCTTGTCAATCAGTTAATCCACCAGTCAGTGGTTAACAAATATCTGTTGAACACTTGATATATACAGGAAAATTCTAGGTCTGGGGATACAGTGGTGAATAAGACTGAGTAATCTTGTAAGCAAGCAGATAAATAATTTTTAGATACTGATGTGCTAGGGAAAGTTAGAATAGAAGCATGTGGAAGAGAGAAATTGAGGGAAGGGGACTGCTTTATCTATTGTTAAAAAGGCTTCCTTGAGGAGGTGACATTGGAGTTGAAACTGCAATAATGAGTGAGAGGCAGCCATTGAAAGCTCCGTGAGGTGTGCATTCTAAGCAGAGGGAAGAGCAAGTGTCAAGGTCCTAAGGCCAAAACAAGCCTGTGTTCAAGGGACCGTAAATGACTGACATGCTGGATTGAGTGAGATGGGGTTGAAGAGATGAGGAGGATTTTGAACACAAGATATGCTTCCTTTTTCAAGGTTCAATGCACCTTTTTATAAATCTTCATTTTAAAAATGTTCACCAGCATCCTCGTTAGCTTTACCAAACCTTATTGAGTGATTACTCTATCTCAGGCACTCAAGTAAAGCACTTTCATACAGTAATTCCATTCATTCTTTAAAGTACTATGAGATTCTACCATTTTCCCAATATACATAAGGAAATCAAGGCACAGAAAACCTCAGCCACTTGCTTTAACACAGCTAGTATTAGTGATAAGCGATTTTTCTACATTCCCTAGACCCTTGTATGGGGCAACTAAGAGAGCTGGATGCCAATCAGCCTTTTGACTCTGTAAAAGCCAAACTTTTTTCGTTCACAATCTTCCTTTTCCCCAGTATTCATCCAGAGTAGACCTAGCAAGAGAGAAGATGGGGCAACTTAAACTTTCCTCCTGGATTCCCACTCCTCTCAGCCCCCTTCCACCATCTGTTGCTGTTTGTGTAGAAAAAGAACAGAACAGAATACCAACGACCACACACATTCAGAAATCTGATTTTGTATGTGGGAGTCTGGATTCATTAACAAGTTCCTCAAACTCTCCCTGCACTTACAACACCAGTCTAAACATAACCCAGTGAAGTCATGGGAATAGGCGCTGATCAGCTAGCTGCATGATGCTGAGATGTCAGTGTCCAAATGCATCATCTGCGACTTCCTAGTAAGTGTCTTCTGCTTCGAGCGGGTTGTTTTTTCAACAGCCTCTAAGTAAATAATGCCTATTTGAATATTCTCTAGCCTCCACATTGTCCCTCTGATTCTAACCTCTGTTAAATCCCACTTCCTTTATAAGGGTGTCTATCCTCCAGCTTATTCACTTATCCATCCACGAATCCATCTAGCCACCCATCTATTCAACAACCATGTACTGGTAGGAACTTACTCTGTTTCATTAACTGTGCTAAGTGCTAGGGCATATAGAATATTTTTGGTAGTATTCCATTCTTAAAAGAGTCCATTCACTGGTGGTGAAGCACACTTCCAGAAGTCCATATTAATCCCTCTCTTCTTGGAACTATTACTCATCTAAAAATTAAGTGCTCTGTTAAATACAGTCTTCAACTGTTCTGTAGTTGTTTCTGAACATCCTCCCCTCCATTTTTCTTTTTTCACAACTTCTAGGTTGAAGTTTTTCAAGAGCAAAATCCAGATCTTATTTCTAGGGTAGTGGAGTGACCTGAACGTAGAGTTGGAATATCCATGTTTAAATTCTGGTTTTGCCACTTACTAGCTCTGTGGTTTTTTGGGTACATTCGTTCTCTATATAGAGAATGGAAGTTGAATGGGAGGATTTCTAAGATCCCTTTCAGCTCTGACATTTATGAATCTGTGAATTCTAAAGTACCTAACAAGGGGTGGAAAGTGAAGGGGACACTCAGTATAAAGGTGTTGAGAGCTTGTTTCAAAGGCTTCTGCTTCTAACCCATTTATGTGGTGAGTGGTTTTCTAACTGTAATGTAACTTTGCCACTAGCTTATAGACTGAAACAGAGTAAATACAAAAACAATTAAAAATCAGATTGGACCTTTCTTGTGAAGCTAGGCCTTTGGACAGAGTCTTCAGCTAGGCAGGGATTCTTTCCCAGCCCATAGAACAATACGGACAGGAGATATAACCTTGTGCTAAGCCAGCTCCCTATTTCTACCTTTAATGGCTTGCTGCATCTTACACTAGACATTCAACATTGGCAGTACCAGAATGGTCCTAGAAGAGGTTTTGATGTATGTTTGGTTGAACAATTCATAACTGATGATTAAGGAAGGTAGGATGTTAGGGGTTCAGCCCTGTGCTTTAGGGGTTGCTGTCACAGGTGGAATCCCATCCATCATCAAACCCCATCACAGATGGGAGACTGGCCTAGTTGCAGCCGTCTCTCCTCAAACGGTCATCTTGAGTTCCTTTGACCATACGCATATGTTAACTATGTTCAGATACTAATAATCTTGTACGGCCAATTAAAAATAGATAACTCTCTAAAAGAATTTAAATTCACCTACTTGAGTCAATATAATTGGTGTTTGAAGCATGTCTACAAATTCAGAATGCTGTTTAATGGAATTCAACCACTTCCTTTCAATATAATTGCCTAACAAGAGCTGATGGATACCAACCAGTTTTTTTGTTGTAAACAACTAAAACAGTTGTTTGACAAAATGAAATTGGCATATTGCCAAACTGGCCACGTCTCTTCAAACCCAGACAAAGTTTGTTTCATTACATAAGGTAGTGAATAGTATGTCTCCTATAGTTGTTGTGAACATGGCAAAGGCTTCAGAAATCTTTTTTAGATGCAAGTATACTGCTCAGGATATTATCCAACCAATGTGGAAAAGAAAGTACTGTTTACTTTGATGGTTTTGCTCTTTCAGAATCCCTGAGGGCTGAAAAAGAAAAGCAATACTGTATGACTTTGATGATGTGGATATAGTCAGACTGTATCTGGGGCTCTAATTCCAGAATTCTTTCTACTCTGATGCCATTGCCACCTAGAATACCATCCCAGCTGTCATAAGAATTCTTGACTTATAAAATAAACTAGGTGGCATTTACCACCCACCTAACTGCAGTGATGTCAGGAGGGTTAAAATGAGACATATTAAAAAGCCCTCTGGAAATATTTGATGTTCTGTATGAAGACAGTAACAACTCATGACTTGGGCCTCTTCTGCAGCAGGGTGAGCGTCTCTTCCTGTAGCCTGCTGGTAGGAAATGAGGCAAGGTTTTCCACTCAACTATTCTGGGAACAGATAAGGGAGGAATTGCATGTTATAAAATAATAATCGAAGTAATAATGGGAATGTCATGGAATAACTTGGCTCTGATTCTGAGATTTAGCTACTGCCTTAATCCTGGGAGTTATTTTTCATCCATTTAATAATTTTAAAGAACTCAAGGATAAATGTAAAGGTAACTATCAAGACCTAAGTTTCTTCATCTATAAAATGAGATTAATGTTCTTGCTTTATAGAACAACTTTTAAAAAATAAACACGAGCTGATACACATACAGTTGGTTTTAAAGTTGCATTCTATATCTGTAAGATGTCTTCATTATTATTTTCGTTTTTGTAGGTCTGCTTAAAATAGTAGACCTACATTTAGCATTGTCATTTCCCTTCTCTTTGGCCAGGAGGCCATAATTATTTCCCAACAAAGTAGGGATCTGTATTGGAAGAAAGCTTTAGTGTTTTCCTCGCTGTTTTTCTCCTCTGGCCCCAGCTGCCCTTGTACCTATCTCCAGGATTGAACGATGGTTTACCTTCTCTGAATTGTGATACAGTCAGCTGCTTGCCTCACAGAATGGTTAAGTAAGGAACAGACAGAATATTAGAAGTCACCTCCAGATAATTGCCAAGTGGAGGTACAGTCCTTACTTTCATTCTTTATTATTGTTTTTTTTCTTTGTTCAGTGTGATATGAAGAGAGGTGACTAAAAAATTACTTGATTAGATTTAGACTTAATTATTAATATTAGACAACAATTATTAATGTTTTGCCACTTTCATATCATCATTTTTGAGTATTTTAAAGTAAATCACAGATCTTATAAAATTTTACTCCTACATATTTAGTGTATATCTCTAAAAAAATATTTTTTTTACATAACCACAATAATTTTATCACACCCTAGCAAATTGATGATAATTCCTTAATATTATCTAATACACAATCTATACTCAGATATTTCCCATTATCCGTCAGATTTCTTTTATTTTTTTTTTAAAGTAGATTTGTTTGAATCAGGATCCAAACCATGTCTTCACATTTCATTTCATTAGGGAGGTGATGTCTTTGAGGGGGGCGGTGGGGGTATAGCTCTAGGAATTCCCCTAAGCAGCTGAGTCCGCCAGAATGTGCCAATATTCATTCATTCATTCATTCATTCACTCAAGTATTTATTGTTGTTGTTGTTATCTGCTAGCCACTTATCTAAAGCTGTAGATATAAAGATAAATTTGACATGGTAAGTTCTCTGACATGCTCACATATAAAAAGGACTAAAAGAAACAATGTAAGAAAAGTCTATAACTGGCATAACATGGAAGAACTTGATAACCTACCAAGTAAATATTGACTATGGCTTGGTTAGAGTAGAATGGAAGGGCCTCCTGGAGAAACAAGGAAGCTCAACTTTAAGAGGGTTTGGGGACTTCACTTGGGGGGCACTGGGGAGAGGGCGCTAGGGAAAAGCTATTACAGTGGTTCTCCAGGCATGACTGGTGGTGAGGAGGACTTGGACCAAGTCTGACTGGTGGGAACAGAAATACTCGCAGGGGAGTATTAACTGAACAAAGTGCACATGCTGGGGAGGTGCAGAGAGAGATGAAGTGAAAGAAGTGTGTTAGAACCAACCAGTAATTTGTCTTGAGTATGTTATGTCTTTATTGAACAGCATATTTTAAAATAATTTGTGATGCATAATGAATTCAAAAAATGTATGCAAATAAACTACAACCAGGGATAATTGTGGAATATATCTTTTTTTAAAGCCTATGATAGTGGGCTTTAAAAAAATCTGTCTTTTCTAATATATAAAAAGGCTATGTAGTCTAAATCCTGTTAGTTGTGGCAACGTTTAATTTTTGTGAATGTGTGTATACATGCACTCGTAGGCCCTGATGGATGATAAAATGCTAAATCACCAGTGGTGGGAAATATTAATGTAAGTTTAGTGTTTACTGTGACTATATTTAATCAATACCTTATTTCTGCTAACATGTTTTGCGAGGCCGGCTCTGGCATGGTAGGTAATCTATAGTCAGGAAAAGCTATAGCTCTTCTGAAGGTGCTCTGTATTTTATTTTATTTTTTTAAAAAAAGGTATTAGCTTCAGAGAAGAGTGGATATTCCTTTTGCTTAGGAAGCAACAACAGAACAAAACATGATTTTATATGTTTTTTTTTAAGACGATATCTGAGACGTTGCTGGTACGTGTAGAATGGCACAGAACCACTTTATCAGAACGCTTAGCTCATATTTTTCTTTCTAGAAAGCAAATTAATTACCATCTGATAAGCAAGCTTAATTCTCTTCTTTTACTCTACCACCTGGCTTTTTTTATTGGGTGGAGCCACTAAATCAAACTCAGTATAGGCCCTTGTCAGTAAAATGCCCAGTGACTAAAACTAAGTAATACAGTGGCTTCCTTAAGCCCCTCGTTTTATGTGGTGTGAAACAGAGCCATGAATGAGTACCTGTGTGTTCTAGAACTGGAGAGAGATTGTGCCTTCTGCAGCTCACACTGCACGGAGCCACTTCCCTGAAAGCCAGTGAACCTATTTACCATTGTCATAGTAACACACAATTCGAGCCCACATAGACTTAATCCCGAGAAGCAATTGTTCCCTTGCCTGGGCGGCTGCGCTCCCCGCGGGGCTGGCTGCCGCCCCCGGGCTCCCCCATCTCGGGCTGCGCGGCAGCCCCACGCGCCAGCCTGGCCCGGGCGCAGACGCTCCTCCTCGCCGCCGGGGCCCTGCGTGTGTTACCATGGCGATCGGATATGCGTGTCAGGGGAGATGGGTGCCAGTGCCGCCTTGTCCGTTTTCGAAACCGAGTCACTTTTGCTAGTTCCTCAGCATATGGGAGAGATTCTCATCACCTGGTGCCAATCGGGTGCCAAACGTCAAAACCAACCCGGGCCTCCTCGCAATCCAAGACCGTGCGGCGGAGCAGGGCTATTTCTCTGCCCCGTGCAACGGACGAAGGAGAACGACGCTGCCCTCCAGCATAGTTTCCTTTGTAGTCTGCCGTCTGCCATTCCAGATGCCACCGAAGGGCATGTAATTTGGAAACAGGCAAAACTGGGGACCGCTGCTAACAGGAAGAGAACTCCGCCTCGTGAAGATGAGCCATCTTCTTGAAGAGAAGTTGGGAGCCCTGTGGCGGCAGCTCCAGGCTCAATGAAATCACCAGCCCTGTTACTGCCCACTGGTCACATCTTTCCTCTCTTCTTCTGTGCGTGTGGCTCAGCGGTTCCCAAATCTGACCGCACATCAACATCACCTAGGGAGAACTTCTGGTCTTTACTTTTGTTGGATTCTGGGGCCACAGCCCAATCCCACCCCAAGCCTCTATTATAATAGGGCTAAGAACAGTCCTGGGAATCTGTATTTTGAAGCAGATGCCCAAGGTGATTCTCATATACATCCAGATTTGGGAATAATTGCCTGGATCTCCTCTCATTCTTCCTTGTCACTTCTAACTTTTCCTCTTATCTCTGTTTCCTTCTTGCTTGCCTGTTCTCTCTCAAATTCAAGATATTTTATCTCCCACCCCCCATCTATCTATCTATCTATCTATCTATCTATCTATCTATCTATCTATCTATCTCTTAAAGCATTTGTTGTGTGCCAGGCACTATCCTAGATGCTGGGGAGGTTATGGTCTCTGCCTTCATATGGCAATGGTGGTCTCTCACCATTGGCCTTCTCTTTTGCTTTTCTCCATACCTGCCAGCTCCTCTACTCTATATTTTCATCCTGTTTTTTTTTTTTTTTCTGATCCCTTTCTCTTTGTTTCTTTTCTTGCTTTCTTTCTTGCTTTCATCTATTAGTGAATCCGTAGGTATTGCTTAGCTTAATGCTAAGCAATATATGTGTAATATATTGTAATACATTACAATGTGTAATATATCACATAGGATTAAGAAGGTGCTGGCATCTACCTGGATTTCCAAGACACAGGTTCCTCCCGTCATAGCTTTGAGAACCTCTTTAGATGATGAGGGGCCAGGCAGAAGGAGGAAGATGATTTTTGCCCCCTCATTCTTTGCTAATTAATTACATGGGATTGGCCTTTTCTAGAGCCCAAGATGAAAAATAAGTCAGGTTACTCTCAGCTAACATTAGAAGCATTCTAGTTTTCATAGTGTTTAACAACCTCTTTATTAATCTTGCTTCCCTTAAAGCTGCAATTAAAGATCCCCCTCCAGTCAAAAGAAAAGCATGTAAAAATGAGGCTTGCATTAAAAGAGAAAATACAGAATAACCTTACTGAATTAATTCCCCCAGTATTCAGGAGGCTGTTTTACACAGGTACTCTTTTGAGACTGAACACCATGAATTGTTGCAGAGTTACCTATTTCAAAGTTTCAATTATAGCTGTGTGATGTGTGAGTACTAAGACTGTGAGAACGTCTCTCCAAAGTTAGGGGATTGCTTCTGCTCTGAAGGAGTCCACAAAGATGCTCCCTTGTTCCTTATGGGCTGCTCCTAGCAACGAGGCATTGTCACGCATCTCAGCTGCGAGTCATAGGCTGGGTCTGAGGATATGCTGCCTTCATGCTGAGGTCATTTCCTCAGCCTTCACGTGGATTTGAAGTCAAGGGCTGCAATCATTATGACCTCTGACTGCCTGGAGTTAAGCCTCTACTTAAAATATTAACTAACTTAGAGATTTCATGTACTACCCAATCAGTCAGCCAATCAGCCTCTATTTATTAAAAAACCTTCTATGTGCAAAGGTTTGAGTGGCCTAGGAGTTGTGAGAAATTAAAAAAAAAAAAAATTAGTAAGATGTTAACCCTTGGGGGTCAGGAAGATTGATTTACATGAAAAGAGAACTAAATTCTTTGCTTAAAGTACAGTAGTTTCCCAGAATGCTTGGAATAAAAATCCATGCTTCTCAGCATGACCTTCAGACCCCAAATCATCTGGATTTTGCCCACCTCCCTCACCTCATCTTTCCTCATTATCCCTCTGGCTAATTTTATTCCAGCCTCACTTCTTCCTTTGATTCCTCCCCAAATGCCAATCTGTTCCGTTTTAGGAATAGCCATCTCCTTCTTGTCACTCAATTCTCAAATTAGCAGTCACCTCCTTAAGAACTCTTTCTTGACAGTTAATCTAAAAAAGGTATCAGATCATTATCATACCACCTGTTTTAATGTTCTGCTATGGCACATACTACTATTGGATATTTTCCTGTTTATATATGTTTCCCCCCATCTCCCATTAAAATATAAGCTTCATGAGAACAGGGAACTTAACTCTTCTGTGCCACCTAAAAGAATGCAAGACATTAAAAAGGTGTTCATTAAATATTTGCTGAATGAATAAATGAATGAAGCTGTCTTTGTTAATTGCTGAGTGAGGGATTTAGATATTAAACACTAGTGTTCCCTCAGGAGGGAGGAATCACTCTGGGCTAGTCAAGAATTAATGAGAGAGGAAGGGACACCTGACTTGGATGCTGTAGATACACAGGATTTAGAGCTACAGAAAGAAGGATGGATTTGGTTCAGGTAAGGAAGAATTTGCCAGTTAAATGATCTAATACATTTTGGCCCAAAACCAGTTATTAAATATGGATGAGTCCCTTAACCTCAGTTTCCACTTCTGATCGCCAAGGTTGCTTGCTGTTCTAACTCCATGATTCTTAAAGCTGCTTTTGTCTTATATTTTTCATCAGGGAGCCTTGGTATGGCATTTGCTACAGCAGAAACAGCATCAGAGAAATCAAGTTTAAATAACCAGCTCTTTCTCTCCAATATGAGAAAGGGGAAAACATTTTTTCCCTTCATGGGCAAAGAAGATGGTTATGGCTGATTAATCAAGCCATTAGATACTGTTTTGCTGCATTCAGTGGAAGCAATGATGAGAATTTAGCTTGAATATTCATGTTATAAGTGCTACATGAGTTTGGATTGCTTATAGATTCACAGTATTTGAGAGCTAAAAGGGACCTTAGAGATCATTTAAACTCTGCATCCCATCCTCCATATCGTTTATAATTTTAAAGCTTAAAATACCGAGGTGCAGAGTAATAAAGTGATTGGCTTGTGGTTACGCTGGTAGCTGGTAGGCAAACTGAGATTATCTACCTGTTCCTTCTGACTCCCAGTCCAGGGTTCTTTATATTGAACTTAAGTGAACTTCATGCATTTGGCCATGTTACATAAGCAGGAAGAAAATCTGGAAGCAATGACTAAGCATACTTACAGAAGAAACTCTATCATCAATTTCATTTTCAATGTCACAGTGGTGAAAGTGAGAAATACATGTGGAAGGAACATGCTGGCATTTGAAAGGGTAAAAAGCAATATTCATCATCCCTTTTAAGAGTATGCAGGCTGCAAGTTAGGGAAAGAGGATGCTATTGTTTTACTTCCCGCATCTATTTTCCAAAAACTGCCATGCTAAAATAATAACACCCCTTCCCAATTTTTTATCCTCTGACTGGCAGCACACAGTACATGGAGATTTATTATTGTAACTAATGAATTTAGCTTTGTGCTTGAAAATAGTGAGTGGCAAATGTCATTCTTTCCATCCTCCAGCAGATGGCAACTCTAGTCTTCTTGTCATTTTATCTATTTCTACACTCAGATTTTGTCCTCCTCCACCCCCGCCCCCTTGCCTCTCCTTCAGAAGTTCATCTTTATGCACTACTGAGAATTATACAGACATGTGACTCCATTCCTTTGCTTTTGGAATCACCACCTTTAGCATCTGACACTAATGGCCGATCTAAATGTGCCCAGAAATAACAAAAGTCACAAATTAGTCAACAGTTCTAATTTTTTAAAAATAGGAAAAAAGAGAAGATGAAGTTAGAGATTCTAAAATAAGATGTACCACAGAAAACTTTCCATTTAAGGAAACAAAGTCGCTTCTTAAAAAGAAAAAAATATGTCAATTTTTTCAGGTCTAGCTTTTAAAGGAGGATAGGTTGATTGGATTCTCTTTAGTTATTGGTTAAAAAGCCATAAATATCTCCAAAATAACACCCAAGAGTGAAATCGTGTCAAAATTTCTCACGACTGCCTTCTTTGGTCTGTACTCACATCTCTTCCATCCTTCCCTCCTGCTTACACACACTCTTTCTTTCAGTAATCAAAACTGCTGAATCTAGCATCCTTATTTCTGTCGGTTTCATAAGTCTGGCTTCTTTCTTCAGGTATATTCCTAAGGCGTTGCTGATGAAGACCTTCATTTATCTCCTTCCAGTCTCTACCCCCCGCCCCCTGCTCCTTCCCCTGCTGCCTACATCCTGATGACTCTTACAGGATTGCAGAAGCTCTGGTTGTAAGTGTGAGGGCAGTTGTAAGAAATCAACAGTAAAAAATAACAGGTACTCTTTTTTTAAAGGTAGAAATGAATGATCATAGGTACAATCAAGTTGATTCCGTCACCAATTCCTCATTGGAAGGCTGTCTACAGACTTCCAAACCAGGTCTGTTGCCTAAATGTGCTTGCTGGAATTAGGAATGCCTGAGGAGGGGCAGAGGAGGAACACAGGAGGGGAGTCGTTTGTAAAATGGATTTGATGGTCTACAAATGCTTTGTGGAGGGAACTTTTGCCAACTCATCTTCTTCCAAAGAACATAACCATTTTGTCTTCTTCAAAATTGAAGGAAACCTAGATATACCAAAAACCAGACAGAGGCCAAAGTCTAAAGAAAGGAAACAGTAATATACCTCTTGTTGAAAAAAAAAAAGGCATTTTTAGCTTCAGTGAGTATGTGTTCCTTGATTATTAGTGTCATCATGTGAAAATATGAGCTGACGTTGCAAATACAATCCTTGGAAACAACAACAGATACTGTGGAAATCCAAGCATGTTATCGTTCACTGACAGCCACTAATGAAGACAGGGGGAGCTTACTTCAAACCAACAAATAATTAGCACTGACAATAAAAGTGTAAACAGAGCTTTAATTAATTAATTCCCTAATTGTCTGTCCTGCTATATCATTCGCACCCCTGCTTAGACTTTAGCTTCAACATATGCTCAAGACTTGCTTCTTTCGACTTTGTGATAATCACTTATCCATGTGCTCAGTGTGGGCAACCATCTGCGCTAAAAGTGTCCTCCCTTTTAGATGTATATATGGTTTCATTCTTACTCCCTCTGTTTCCTCGCAATTCTGAGGCCTGGAAATGTTTACTTACTGGTGTGGATAGCCTATCTGGCATCCACTGTTGGATGCATTACACAGTTAACATGAAATGGGAAGTGATCAGTTGGTAATTCTGGAATGATGAGAAGTCTCTGGACTCTCTGTTTTGCTTTTTGTGACAATAAACTCTTAGCTGTCCCTGTCCCCTGGCTCACCCACATTCTAATTCAATCAATCAGAAAGCAGATGGGTTGCTTTTTGGTTTTTGTTGTTCTCCATCTTTCTCGGGGAAGGATGATCAGTTCTTATGAAAGCACCAGTAACCATTCTGTCTTTTCTCTCTCCTGAATGAGGAGGCAATGTTGGAAACTTGGATGTGGAGTTTTCAAGTTGTAGGAGGTTAAAGGGAGATGCGTGTCTGTGTATTGCAGGAACATGCCTATCTATGGGGGGATATCTGGGCTCAGGGGCCAGATTGGAAGACCCACTGAGCAAGAGGGACAGGGAAGAGGGGAATAGGTTTGGAGCAATCAACTAGAGAAGCATATAGCACAGAGAATCAGCATTAGTGTCTAGGGTGGGTCAGCCCTGATCCTACTACAGTGGCTCTAGGCTCTTTCCCAAGCTGCTTTGCTGGTACGGGCAGTACTGGCTCAGAAGAATTGATTACAGCCAGAATTTAAACCAGAGCCTGCTTAGGAATCCTGCCTCTGAGAATGGCTAGGTGGAGATATCTCCTCATGCTGTGTGTGTGTGTGTGTGTGTGTGTGTGTGTGTGTGTGTGTTTAATGTATATCATTATGTGTATGTTTGTACAATGTTATTGATATTCCTCTGAGTCCTTTGCATATCATAGTTACTGTAAATGTTTGTGGAAATTTCCTGAGAATCATACAAAGGCCATTTGCTCTTGTCTATACAATGCAAAGCAGGTACCTGCTGACTTCTCTCACCCTTTATTTGATTCGCGGTGTCATATGGGTGAGTAACCAGCCTGTGGAAGATATGCACCAAGGAGAATGACTTCTGCTTTGGAGAAATAGTGTTTTGTTTGAGAAAACAAGATATACATTATAAACAATGAGAGAAAATCCTTACATTATAGAAACAAAAGAAAGGGTGTAGTAAATACTGAGAGGAGACCCATCATACTAGGATGTATTCGTTATCGCTCTCTTTCATAATGAATACTTCAGATTTAAAGAATATGTAGAAATTACATTGGTGGAGACAAGCTCAAAGAGCAGGCCCAAGAGAATGAGGAAGTCATCACATGGTCACAGAGAATGTTGGGGACAGATTGGCCAGACTGAAATGAATGGGCTGTATCAGGATACAGTGGGCTGTAAGGACAAACAAGTTAGGACAAGTTGCCTGTCCAGGCACATGTGTACTACCCTCCTAATAGCTGATTATGTGCATTCTGTAGACTCATGCTTTAATATTTTATTTGACTTTACCTGCCTAGACATTGATATACTCTGGAACCAATGCAACCTTCCACTCTGCTTGTTAAAGCTGAGGATTCATTAGTAAACCCGGCTCCCTAACTGTCATTGCTGGTTTCTGGCTCTTTGTAAATGCCACCTTGGATTTTCAAGGTGTCCTGTCTCCCTTCCTGCCATGTTCTACTATGTAACCCTTCCTTGACCTCCCTGGACCTGGCCCCTTCCTGCCAGAACCACAACAGCTGTCAAACAAACTTTAACTTGGTTAAAGTTTTCATTGTAAGCTCTTCTTGTGGCCTTTCCACCAGTGGCCTTCTGCCAGCAGTTAATTTGTTCTTAATTTGTTGTTGAATTACTGTGTGCCAAGCAAGGTGCCAAAAGCGTTACATGTCTTAGCTCTCTGAACCTTCATAACAATCCTTGAGAGTAGAGCCATTTAATGCATATTTATTGAGCATCTGTTATATGCCAAGGTATGTGGGCTATTGCAGTGAACAATAAAGACATGGACCTGGCCCACAGATAACTTATCTTTAGCTAAGAGCAACCTTCTAGTGGCAGAGATTGAGTCCTAAGGAGGGAATAAAATTTGTCCTGGATTTGGAATTTGAATCTGGGTCTTTCTGACCCCAAAGTTATCATTATTTTTTAATTCCCCTACTGCATCTGCCTGTTTTTTTTTATTATTATTTTTTAAACCAAAATTAATTTAAAATCAATTGTTCTCAGCAATTGTGCATTTGAAGGCAAGCTGACAATCAGACCATTTAAGCCAGAGTAAACCTTATGTGACAAATTACCACATAAAGTAATGAAATCATTTTTGGATGTTGTGTTCTGCTCTGGATGGACGATGGAGCTGCCTTCCAGGGTCTCCACAGGTCCAGGGGTCCATTGCCACCAAGGGGCTTGTTGCTCATTATTGTATTTAGTCCTATAGCGACGATTCCACCAGTGTCTTTATTAAAACTTGCTCAAGGCTAGTGTGTTCCCCCGGGTCAGTAATGAGTTTAGAGGAATGGATGTGGAAATGAGATTTGTTCTCACGAGTGGAGTGAATTTTGTCTTGTTGGGGCCCCCCGGCTAATATTTCAAATTTACCACAAGGTACTTCATCAAAAATTCTATTTTGGTTCCAAAAGGACCATGCATGCCTATTAGCAAATTCAGAGCATGCCTTTAAACTGTATTTTTTTTTCCTTCCCCTGGCTCCATCCACTGAAGGCTTTCGGAATTAGCAGTTTGTGAAAATGGCCCATTTCCACAGGCCAGTGAAGGATACACCAAAGAAGTGAGGCCTGTGTATTCACAATACTGAGTCTGTGACAAGTCAAGTGAATCAAATGCAGAGCAGCCACGAATGCGTGCGACATTAGGCATTCATCCTCATCCTGGGCATCAGTAGCACACCAGACACACTTGTGGGGCAGGATTCGTGCTTGCTGTCTTTTAAATCCTCATAACTTAGTTTGGTTGCCAGGGCTCCTTTTAGTGCCATTGAGACTTGTGGATTTAAATACTCTCCAACTGGGCCTGCAGTATTCCAAAGAAGCCAGTTGCAGAGATGGGTCTATTAGGAAATAGGGCTGCACATCAAAGCACTGGTTTTCCAAGAGAGATTCCCAGGAGTCCTAGATGTTGGATAAGACCACAGCTGCTGGTTATCTTCATAGGTGTTCTCTGTGGTGGGAAGGGGGGAGAAGGCATATTGCATGATGTCTGCTATGCTCCCATCCCCTCTCAACTCCCCCCCACCACTTCTGCTGACTCCCAGATAAACAGTTGTATTCCAGAGCAATAGTGACCAACTACTTTTTAGTATCAAAGATTGAAAGAGCAGGGACATTCCCACTCTCTGGCAAACTGAATATGGACTGGCTGGAGAATAGAGCGAATGTGTCTACTTTTCCTTCATACATTTCATCCATAGCATCAATAACTCCCCTCCAAAATCTCAGAATATCATTGTGGTAAGTTACACCTAATCTAGATATGGGGAAAAAAAAAATGTTTCCGTTGATGCTATTTCAATTCTTCTGCTTGTTGAGTCACATTTTCTTTCATTTTTTAACCTGTGCATTTGGGCAGATGCTATCCTCAATTTAAGGTGCTATTCCCATACAGAGATACACCAAACAGGCATAAGGCTTCTGCTGGACACAAGCCCTCTCTGCAGAAACACATTTGGTGAGGTGCATTTTAATGAGGACCTCCAACCTTGGTCTGATTGCTCCATAATGGAACAAGCAGAAATGATAGTCACTCTCCTTCTCACATGCATGTTTAGTTTAGTTTTAGAAATTATCATGCGTATAGAACAGTATTTCTCTTTAAACAAACAAACTGTATTTATGACCAGTGTAGCGTTTCAAATGCCATTGGACAGGCATTAATATATTAAATCTGTGCACCTCGTCAGCACTTTAAGTTGGCCTCTACCTCCCATGAAGCTGGCAGCCTCTGGAGCTTTGGGTTGTCTGTTTTTACTGGCTGTTAATTGTTAATAGATTTCCAGGTGTAGGTCATGCTGTGTAGGCATCAATCCTTCATTTAGGAAGGTCTGAGACTGTCCATGATTGTGAAAAGGCAAGTGATAAACAAAACCTGGAGAAATCTCAGTGTCTTCACTAAAAATGTCAAACCCAGTAATGCTTCTGGTAGTAAAAGCAAAATTTATTAGTGAGAGGACAAACTTGCACAATAAAAAAGGAGAGTGAAGGGGGGAAAGCAGAGAGAGAAAGAAGGCCCCAAAAGATGGTTGAAGAAAGAGAAAACATTTAAGAAATCAAAGCCATTTTAAAAAGATGAGTTAGAGATCAGGCAGATAGGATTGTAAATGTCTTCCTCATTCTTCAGACAAGGAGAAAGGGAAGGCATTTGAGGTGAGCTTTTTAATAATTCTGCTTGAGATTATGTATGATAAGAAGCTTTTGCTATCCTCTATGTTAGGGAAATGGATATATTGGTCCAAGGTTCAGCAAACTATGGCCCAAAGCCAAATTCAGACACTGCCTGTTTTTAGAGAGCCTACAAACTAAGAATGATTTTACATTTTTAAATGGTTGAAAAAAAATCAAAAGAAGAATATTATGTTGTGACGTGAAAATTATATGAAATTCAAATTTCAGTATCCATAAATAAAATTTCCTTGGAACACAGCCATGCCTGTATGTTTACACATTGTCTGTGGTTGCTTATTCGTTAAAATGGCAGAGAAGACAAGTTGCAACAGAGACCGTATGACCTGCAAAGCCTAAAATATTTACTGTTGACCTTTTACAGAAATGGTCTGCAGACCCTTGCACTGGTGTATTCAATCGGATTAACTGGGAATTAGTTTATATGGCCTTTTCACCAGTCTAGTTCTTCTATGTCTAGTCTTCTCTTTACAGAAGCTAATCTTCTTACCTACCTGCCATTTGTCTACCTTCTTCCAAGAGTTTGCATGGGCTTACCTCATGACAGATCCTGTGCTAGGCTCTGCGCTGATAAGAGAGATGAATCCAACCTGGTCTCTGCTAGTGGGTACTTATAGTCTGCTTAGGGTGTGTCAGGGAAAGAGCAAGATAAAACATGCACATAAATAATAGATATGCATGACAAAATAAATGGTAAGGAGTGATACATATTACAAGAGGATTTCAGGAATGATGACATGAGATTCTGAATCTCCTTCAGATTCCCTGCCCCTAAATAACAGCATCATCCAGCCAGTTGCTCATACCAGAAAGCTGGCCATCATCCTTGACTCTTCCTCTCCTGCTGCCTCTGCTGAGAATCCCTGTCTTGCAATGCAGGCTGTGTGGTGTTCTGTGCAAGCACCCTCAGTTCTGCTCAGCCCGTGTGGACAATTGTGGCAGCCCCGCCTCTCCCACTATCTTGACCTTTCATCCGTCAGACTGAATTCTGTCAATTATTCCTCATAGATATCTTTTGAATTATCTACTTAGCTCTATTTCCGATGCTTCCACCCTAATCTAGGCCACTATCATCTCTGGCCTGGATCACAGCAAAAGCTCTGCTAAGTGGATCTCTCACATCCACTCTTGCATTTGCTCTGTTTAAAATTCACATGTGATCATGCTACTTCTCTGTGTATGACTCTTCTCACTGTTCCCATATTTCTTATGATAATATCCCAAACCCTCGGTATCTCACTGAGACCCTGAACAACTGGTTTTCTGACACCTCAGCAGCCCCATTTGTACCCCCCTCAGTTCCTTTGTTCTAGCCCCATGGACATCTTACGGTTTCTCTGGGGTGAATATGTAGGTAATTTTCCAAACTGGGACACCTGTTAGCGTGAAAGGGGGCACAAAGAATAATTCGGCCAGGGCAACAGGCTATAACCAGGACAGGTCCAGGCAAATCAAGACATAAGGTCACTCTCAATTTCTCAGACATGCCACACTCTTTCCCACCTCAGAGCCTTTGAATGTGATTTCTCTTCACCTGGAATTCCCTCACAGTTCTCGTTCTTTAAGTCTCAGCTCATACGCCCGCCTATTCAGAGGCACCTTCTATGACTTCACAGGTTAAGTGAGGTCCTCTCATTATGCACACTAAGAGCATCTTTGCAATCCTCACACAATTATAATTGCATTATAACTCATATTATAGTTTACACATCAGACTAAGGTGACCAACCGTCTTGGTCTGCTCGGGACTGAGAGGGTTCCCAGGACGTGGGACTTTCAATGCTAAAACCAGGAAAGTCCCAGGTCACCATGTGAGAATGTCATTCCCTCAATGGCAAAGACCATATGTGTCTTGTTCTGCACTATATGCTCTGCACTAGCTTAGTTCTTTATAAGTTATAGATGCTTAATAAACTTTAGTTGATTACATGAATTAAGGAGAAAGGAACAAAATAAAAGACGAGAAGTGACTTTCAGATGGTTTTATTAAGGATGCTTTGTGTATTGGTTCTATTTCAGGCTAAAGGGTGAGTTCTAGATGCAGTATGAGGTTAGGAGAAGAGTATTACAGGAGTGGAGAAAACTCTCATAATAGCTCCTCTTCTCTTCCCACTGTTAAGTGATATCTGGAAAAAATTTGAAGATCATTGCTGTGAATGCATGTATATCCCCAAAATTCATATGTTAAATCATAATGTCCAACGTGATGATATTAGGTGGTAGGGCCGTTGGGAGGTGTTAGATCATAAGGGTGGAGCCCTCATGAATGGGATTAGTGCCCTTATAAAAGAGACCCCAGAGAACTTCCTTATCCCTTCCACAATGTGAGGACACAGTGAAAAGATGACTGTCTATGAACCAGGAAGTGGGTGTTACCAGAGACTGAATCTGCCAGTGCCTTGATCTTGGACTTCTCAGCCCTCAGAACTGCAAGAAATAACTTTCTGTTGTTTATAAGCCATGCAGTCTGTGGTATCCTGTTATAGAAGCCCAAATGGAGTAAGATAGTCATTGACAATGTTGTCAATGGCTGCTATAGTCGAATGTGTTACCCACTCCCGGAGTAGTTGCATTTGTAAGAAGAAACACAGGGCCAGCCCCGTGGCTTAGCGGTTAAGTGCGCATGCTCCGCTGCTGGCGGCCCGGGTTCGGATCCCGGATGTGCACTGACGCACCGCTTCTCTGGCTATGCTGAGGCCGCGTCCCACATACAGCAACTAGAAGGATGTGCAGCTATGACATACAACTATCTACTGGGGCTTTGGTGGAAAAATAAATAAATAAAATTATAAAAAAAAAAAAAAAGAAGAAACACAGCCTTCCATCAAATGGTTAACTCATAATGGCAGATATTTTGACCTGGGAATGGGGGCTTGGGGGTAAAGGGCAGTGAGGCCCACCTTCAGATGACCCCAAATATCCACCCCGTAGGTGGCAGCCTGCTCTGCCTAGATGTGGGACTCCAGGGCTGTGGGCTCGGAAAGGGCAATGAGGTGTACAATCACATCAAAATACTTTGGGTAGAGCATTATGGAATAGCAGTCTAATTGTTTTCTCTCAAATTATGCAGACCAATCTTTTCTAGCCCCAGTTTTGGAGAGGTTATTCCCACCCACTGTGTTTCTGGCATCTGCACTTGGCACCAGATGAGAAGTTTGCGCTGGGAGAGATGAGATGATCAGAAAGGCACATTAGAGCTCTCCAATTGGTAAAATGTTGGATAATAGGATTTTCAGTGTTTCCTTTGGACTACATAAATTCAATAAATGAGAGCCCAAGATTCCTATGAATTGAAGGCTTCAGACCGTTCAATCCATGCTTGTTTCATAAAATAATAGACTACTGGACACAAAAAACACATTTTTGATTCTCATTTTGTAGATGGGGAAACTGAGATCCATTGAAGTTAAGGACTTGACCACATTTTATAGCTCATTCATGCCACACTGGGACCCGAATCTCCCAATTCCAAGTGCTATACCTCTCTGCTCCCACACCTGCATTTTATTATGAAAACTTTTCGACATCCAGAAAAGTTGAAGAAATTGTATAGTGAGCACCTAAATACCCACCACCTCAATTTTATAATTACCCATTTTGCTACATTTGCTGTATCACATATCTATCCATCCTATTTTTGAAGCATTTCAAAGTAAGTTGTAGACATCAATACACTTCACCCCTGAATACTTCAGCATGCAGATATTTATCTAGAGTTTGATATTTATTTATTATTATTTTTAATGTAAATTTTATACACAGTGAAATGAACATAAGTTTTGACAAATGCATATACACCTGTGTATCCTAAACCCCTATAGTGCTTTGCTTTTTCCATTTCAAAGATTTTAAAACATGTTACATTTTGCTTGAATAATCATTTTTAAATCATTTGCTCTAGAAGATGCATTTGCTTATTTAGAAAACATTTTTACAGGAAATGGGTTTGTCTAACATCAAGCTATAGTTTTACAAGCAGATTTTATAAAGTGCTGTGTTCAAGTAGTTGCTAGGAGGCAACTCTGTGCACGTTTAATTCATGCGAGATGAAGTCCTGAAGTCAAGGAAATGCACTGGAGTGGGAGAGGAATGGAGATATTCAAACAGAATACATGAGGATCACAGAGCCTTATAGAAAATTCAGCGTTGTTCCCAGCTCAATATATACTTGTGCACAGCAAGCCTCCCATCCCCACACTCTGCAACTCAAAAAGGCAAATTACCTGGAAATTTCCAACTGGATAGGGAGTGGGCATAAGCAAAAGGGACAAAAAGTCACGCATTCTTTTGCTTCTGCTGTAGGAATGCTCTATTTGACTACAATCTTTTTTTGTTTTTTCTCTTTTGCTCCTATGAAAACAAATCAGAAAAACTAGAGCAGGTTTGAGAGACAGATGCTGAAGAATGATGCTCCACATTCTCTTCCCTGGCTCCCTTCCCACATCCTGCAGCCTGTGCGAAGAGCTCCTGCTCTTGCAATGGTGCGCGCGCACACACACACCACACACACAAACACACACACACCCCTCCTGGTTGTACCAAGGAGACAAAGAATGATTGGGAAACTTTTGTTGGCTGAAACTTTGGGTAGCTAGTGGTTCAATATTGTCTCCAGACATGATGGGGAATTCTGCCCCAACAACTGGAAGAAACTTGAAATGCTTTAGCTGCCAACCCCTCATGTCAAAAGGTAGAGACAAATCCTGGGAGGACTTGGTGAAGCCCCTTCTAGTAACCAAATTCTTCCCACCATGGGAGGTCTATTGGTCAGAACAGAGGGCAGTAGCAAGCCCAAGGCAGCCAGAGGCCTGCTCCCCAGCTGGCTTCATGGAGCAGAATTTATGGGCAGCAGTAAAATTGGAAAGGTATGATAGCCTACTTTTAAGGCAGAGAAGGGGGAGGGAGAAAGAATGGAAAGGGAATATTCTGGAAGTCTTTCTGTGGGAGATCCAGAAAACTATTTTAGAAAAATCAGAACATTTCAGAAACAGCTGGGCCTTCAGCCAAAGCAGATGGTCCAAAATGAGGACTGGGAGAGCAGTGCAAAAAAAATCAAGTTGCTGGCTACGGAAGCACCATACAAGTGTGGTGGTGGTTGTATTAGGTGGAAGTCCACCAATGCTGACCCTGCATTAAAAAGCACACATTTAGGCCTTTTCCCTTGGCATCTGAGCCTGCCCAACTCCAGAGACCTGCATTCAGCACTGGCTGGTGTGGAAACTAGACTCTCTTACTAGAGGTCCAAATGCCCTAATAAAAACACTAAATGATCAATGTACAGAAGAAAGTGAGTAGTGTCAATTTACTGCAGTCCTTGTGGTTTGCCTAATGATCTGAGAGAGCTGAGCTTGTGGTTAGAATTCAAATCACCAGGCAGGATAGGGGGACTCCATAGTTTTTGGATAGGGCAGTGTCCAAAGGCATAAGAACACAAAGGAAAACAATAAAAATGAAACAGAACATTAACATGAACAGGAATGCACATTCTATCCCTGATTATAATCAGAGCTAGCTATTTTTAGTGTGTTTCTGATGAGTCTAATTCATTGTACATTATACCAGAATGGCGCAGTGAATGGTATTTGCTCGTTATTGGCCAGTAGCTGAAGAGGTAAATCTCCATGGAAGTGTGTGTATAGGGAGTGCTGAGGCTGACGTGTGGTAGACTTTTTTACATCTACAAAAAACAAACCACTTTAACTACTGATATAACATAAGTGTGTGCATGTGTATGTGTGTAGATGTGTACACACATGGGTATCATACACATCAGCTGAGTTTCACTAATCAACTCTGTTTTCCTAATGCAAGGAATAAAATATTTTATGGCCAGATAGTCATTCCCAAACCATGATTTAGAGACTCTGAGGTGCACCTAGGTTGGCTATGGCACTGAACTGGAGTATCAATGAGACCTGTGTCACAGTTTTCAGCAGACAGAATACTTGATCTTTATTGGAGAAAGGTTTGGGTGGACGAGTGAGTATCTTTACAGATTCAACCATAGAAGAAAAAATGAAATACCGTAACCCAGTTCTGCAAATGTAGTCTATATAAAGCGATGGGAATACCTTGGCAAATTTTATCCCCACTCTGTGGCAAAAACTAGAATTACGTCTTCCAGTATACATTTACAAGTCGCAATTTCCTCCAAAAACGAGTCGCATATTTCCCTTTACAATCTGATGTGATGTTCACTGACCTAGATTTTTACCTGCTCCTTCAACTAGTTATCTCCTACTGATCAAATGCCTACCATGGGCTGGGTGCTACTGGAGATGCAAAAGAAGAGTAAGGCTAGATTCTGTCTTCAAGGAGTTGACAATCTTAATAAAGACATGAAAGGGAAGTGTAAGAAACAAACCATTCAGTAAGAACCAAGAATCAGACAAGGTATGAATTTGAGTTGGGGAAATTATTTGGGTTGGAGCAGCTCTAAGACGTTTGATCTTGATGTTTTCTATCAGCATGATCTTCCTTCAATGACTCTTTTGTGTCCTTGGGGTGCTAATTTCCAAGATATTATTAATTAAGGATGATAACTCTACAGTGGGGCACCACCAAGTTATTAGTGTAGTTTCTTGTCAATGTCAGCTGTTGTGCTTACAAAGCGTATGAAGGTTTTTCATCAAACACACAAGTAATTTAAGGGAAAATGAATGTGATTTCTTTTTTCTCTTTCTTCTTCTTTTGACTGACAAGGTTAATCTGTTTCACATAATCTTTATCATTTAAAGTCAGGCTACACCTGTCAGTATTTTCTAGATGCCTTATGGATGTAGATAATAACTGTAATCCACAGAGCAGTCCTGTGGTTAGATCAGTACAACCTATGATTCCCAAGCCTAGTTCTACATCAACATCTCCTAGGGAAGGAACTCCTTGAATCTGCTCATCTGTGCTAGTCATGTAGAGAAGGATCAGCCAAGGGATAACTTTCAGTGAGGTCTCCCACAGCCTTTTGCTGTCTACAGTTTTATGATTTTAAGAGAAGCTTGTGGCAAAATTCTGATTATTGTGAATACTCTCTTGCAATGGTTCACTTTTCAAAGGGTTTTCATCTTCATAATTTTCTTTGATCTTCATAATTCTCCACTGGAAGGGAGAAAATTGGATCTCTTCTCATTTTTCTTTTCACAAAAGAGAACCTCCAAGAATAGTGGAATGTATCAAGGTGATATACAGCATGTTAGCCACACAGTGGTGATCACGTCCCCGTTTCCTGACCTCAAACTTAGATTCTCATTCTATCTCTGGTGCAGGACGTGAAGTTGGCTTATTTTATTGCTCTTGCTAACAATTGGATACAGGATTTGGGAACCAAGTTACAAATATTTGACTTTTTGATTAGCAATGATTTAGAAGTTAAATGGAATATTTTTTATTTATTTATTTTTTTGGTGAGGAAGATTGGCCCTGAGCTAACATTTGTGCAAATTTTTCCTCTATTTTGTGTGTGGGTCACCACCACAGCATGGCTTGATGAGTATTGTAGGTCCACACCTGGGATTTGAACCCATGAACCCGGGCCATGGACTGCTGAAGCAGAGTGCACCAAACTTAACCACTACGCCACCTGGCAGGCCCCCAAATACAATATTTTTTAAATGATTGATAGACTCCCACCTTACAACATATGCAAAATTAACTCAGAATGAATCATAGACCTAAATGTAAAAGTTAAAACTATAAAATTCATAGAAAAAGAAAAATAGAAGTAAACCTTTGTGACTTTGGGTAAGGAAATGGTTTCTTAGATATATCGGAAGCGTACGTGAAAAATAAAAAAACGATAAATTGGACTTCATCAAAATTAAAAACTTTTAAGCTTCAAATGATGCCATCAAGAAAGGAAAGACAACCCATGCAATGGGAAAAAATATTTTCATATTGTATATCTGATAATGGACTTATATCTAGAATATATAAAGAACTGTTACAAACTCAATCATGAAAAGACAATACAATTTTAAAATGGGCAAAAACCAGCCCGGTGGTATAGTGGTTAAGTCCCCGCGCTCTGCTTTGGTGGCCCAGGGTTCACGGGTTCAGATCCCGGGCGCAGACCTACACACTACTTATCAAGCCATGCTGTGGCAGTGTCCCACATAAAAAATATAGGAAGATTGGCATGGATGTTAGCTCAGGGCCAATCTTCCTCAAGCAAAAATAGGAAGATTGGCAACAGATGCTAGCTCAGGGCCAATCTTCCCCGCCCCCCCCAAAAAAAAACAGAAAAGGGCAAAAACTTTGTGGGATATTTTCTGACACCAACGACCAGTTCCCCAACTCTCTGACACCATCTGGGAGTCCAACAGTTCAATTCAATTCTGGCACTATCCATCTGAAGTTAGCATCAGTTCCCCAAGTTAAAGGACTCAGTCCCACAAGACTGCCCCTACTTGAGACACCAATCACAAGTCCCGAGCCACCCATACTTCTGACCAATCAACTAGAAATTGGGGGTCTCCACTACTCCCTCCTCAGATTCAATAATTTGCTAGAAGGGCTCACAGAACTTAGGAAGGCACTTTACTCATGTTTACTGGTTTATCATAAAGGATACAAGTGAACAGCCAGATGAAGAGGTTCATAGGAAAAGATCCCAAAGGGTCTTGAGGACAGAAACTTCTATACTTCAGTGGAGTTGGGGTGCACCACCCTCCTGGCACATGGCTGTGTTCGCCAACTCAGGAGCTCTCTGAACCCCATTGTTTAGGGGTTTTTATGGAGGTTACATAACATAAGCATGATTAATTAAATCATTGGCAACTCAACCTCCAGTCCCTCTCCTCTCTCAGGAAGTCAGGAGTGGGGCAGAAAATTCCAACCTTCTAATCATGCCTTGGTCTTTCTTGGGATCGGCCCCCATCCTGAAGCTGTTTAGGGGTTCCCAGCTTCCAGTCATCTCATTAGCCTACAAAAGACACTCATCACTGTGGAGATTCCAAGGGTTTTAGTAGCTATATGCCAAGAACCAGGGACAAAGACTTTTGTTTTTAATACCACAAATTTAAATATACATTTGTCCAAGAAGACTTGCAAAATAAGTACATGAAAAGATGCTCAACGTCGCTAGTCATTAGGGAAATGTAAATCAAAACCACAATGAGATACTACTTCACACCCACTAGGATGGCTGTAATCAAAAAGATGGACATGAAGAAGTGTTGGAGAGGATATGAAGAAACTGGAACCCTCATTCATTGCTGATGGGAATGTAAAATGGTGCAGCTACTTTGGAAAATAGGTTGGTAGTTCCTCAAATTGCTAAATATAGTTTCCATATGACCAGTAATTCCACTCCTAGGTATAATGCAAGAGAAATGAAAATTTATGTCCACACTAAAAACTTGTACATGGATGTTCATAGCAGTATTATTAACAGTAACCAAAAATTGAAAAGAACACAAATGTCTGTAAACTGATGAATAGATAAACAAATATGGTCTATCCATGCAATGAAATATTATTTGTTGATAAAACAGAATGAAGTATTGATGCATGCTACAACATGGATGAACCTTAAAAACATCATGCTAAGTGAAAGAAGCCAGTCACAAAGGACAATGTGTCATATGATTCCGCTTAAAGGAAATATCCAGAAGAGGCATGTCTAGAGACAGAAAGTAGATTAGCAGTTGCCTATGGCTGGAGCAAGGGGAGAAAAGGGGAGTGACTGCTATTGGGTAAGGAATTTCTTTTTGAGGTGAGAACAGTGTTCTAAACTTAGATTGTGCTGATGATTGCACAACTCTCTGAATATACTAAAGACCATTGAATTGTACACTTGGGGCGAATTTTATGGTATGTGAATTACATCTCCATAAAAATGCTTTTAAAAGATCAAGAAATGATACCTCCTGGAGTTGGGCCATCCAGACAATAGATAGGTGTCTCTAAAATTAAGTCTCCAAGCACTGCAATTCTCTTTTGCCCTCTGATGAACTTGGTGAACTGGAACTTGAAGTCAGCTCTCCTTGTAAATGAAGACTGCTGCTATAAGACCTAATTGACAGTGTTGCCAGATTGGCTTTGCCAGGGAGAAAGCAGTCATGGTGATCCTGAAATTAACAGGCAAAATATGATGATAAATTTTATTTGAGAAGTTTATTTTCCTACTTGTATAAAGAATTCATTTTCAAGCAAATGAAATGCTTAACACAGCTGCATTAAAATCAACTGCCACCTAAAGTTCTTTTAATTTTTCCTTTTGTATAAAACTTCAAATTAAGGAAAAAATTGCAGAGCACTGTGAGGTTTTTTTTGTATGTTTTTGTTTACCTGGTTAATGTCTTAAGAAACATATAATAAATCCTATTTACTAAGTGTATTAGTTTTCTAGGACTGCCATAACAAAGTACCACAAAGTGGATGGTTTAAATAACAGAAATTTGTTATCTCACTGTTCTAGAGGCTAGAAATCCAAGATCAAGCAGTTGGCAGGGTTGGTTCCTTCTGAGGGCTGTAAAAGAGAATGCGTTCTATTCCTCTCTTCTAGCTTCTGGTAGCCTCAGATGTTCCTTGGCTTATAAATGGCCTTCTCCCTGTGTCTTCACATCATCTATCTTCCTTCTATGCATATCTGTCTCTGTGTCCAAATTTCCCCTTTTTATAAGGGCACAATCATATTGGATTAGGGCCCACCTGATGACCTTATCTCAACTTGATCATCTACAAGGACTATTTCCAAATAAAGTCACATTCACAGGCATTGGAGGTTAGGACTTCAACATCTTTGGGGGGACACAATTAAACCCATAACACTAAGTCACATCTTAGGATTTATATTTTTTTATATTCTTTTGGCCTAGCTGAATTTATAATTTTCATTAATGGTATCCATTGGAATGGGGCAAGAATGGATGCTCTCTTAAGATCACCCATGTATTAATTGAATTTTGCATATGCCCTTTGATTGACTTTGTCTTATTGCTTCTGTAAAGAACCACATGACAAATCCCCAGTGTTCTAAGTCTGTAGAAAGAAATAATGAAAATGATTATATAATCGGGAAGTTTGCTCATCCTCTAGTTTTGTGTCACTTGTCTCCAGAATGCTTCTTTTATGGATTGCCAAGAAATGTATGTGTGTTACTATTTCTTAGATCATCTCAGCCTGCAGATTGAGGATAAAGAGTACAAGGATAAAGCAAATTTACCATATTCACACAATCATTTAAAAGAAAAATAAAACTTGAACCCACTTCTGATCACAAGTGTTTTGACCCAATAAAATGAATTACTAAAAGTGTAGGCAGTGATGTTTTTCTTTAGCAATTGGTACTTTGACTAAAAATAAATCAGTCAAAAAATCAGAAAAAAAAGAAAAGTAAGATCTATCAAGAATCCTAAAAAATGTTCTTTGTGAGATCATTCCCAATGCATACAAACATGTCCTAAGTTCTCTCTCTCATATACACACATATATGCAAACATATATATATACAGTAGTCCCCCCTTATCCTCAGTTTCCCTTTCTGCAGTTTCAATTACCTGCGGTCAACTGCAGTCCAAAAATATTAAATGGAAAATTCCAGAAATAAACAATTTATAAGTTTTAAATTGTGGGCCGTTCTGAACAGCATAATGAAATCTCGTGCTGTCCCATGTTGTCCCACCCAGGACTTGAATTATCCCTTTGTCCAGCATATCCATGCTATATATGCTACCCACCCATTAGTCACTTAGTAGCCATCTTGGTTATTAGATCACTGTCATGGTGTCAGGTGCTTGTGTTCAAGTAACCCACATTTTACTTAATAATGGCCCCAAAGCACAAGAGTACTGATGCTGGCAATTCAAATATGCCAAAGAGAAGCCATAAAGTGCTTCCTTTAAATGAAAAGGTGAAAGTTCTCGACTTAATAAAGAAGAAAAAAATCATATTCTGAGGTTGCTAAGATCAACGGTAAGAACGAATCCTCTATCCATGAAATAGGGAAGAAGGAAAACAAAATTTGTGCTAGTTTTGCTGTGGCACCTCAAATACATATGTATAGGAAAAAAAATAGTATATGTAGGGTTTGGTAGCCAGCCCTGGTGGTCTAGTGGTAAAGATTGGGCGCTCCTACCACCACGGCCCTGGGTCGTTTCCCAGTCAGGGAACCACACCACCCATCTGTCTGTTGTCATACTGTGGTGACTGCATGTTGCTGTGATGCTGAAAGCTATGCCACTGGTATTTCAAATACCAGCAGGGTCACCCATGAAGGACAGGTTTCAGCAGAGCTTCCAGACTAAGACAGACCAGGAAGAAAGACCTGGTCACCCACTTCTGAAAAAATTGGCCATGAAAACCTATGATTAGCAGTGGAGCATTGTCTGATACAGTGCCAGAAGGTGAGAGGATGGTGTAAAAAGACTGTGCAGGGTTCTGCTCTGCTGTATACAGGGTCACTAGAAGATGGAATCGGCTTGACATCACTAACAACAACTAGGGTTTGATGCCATCCATGGTTTCATGTATCCGTTGGGGGTTCTTGGAGCATATCCCCCGTGGATAAGGGGTGACCACTGGATATGTATGTATATGTATATATGTGTGTGTATATATACAAAACTTGGCCTCAGGGGTTGGCCTGGTGGCATAGTGGTTAAGTGCACATGCTCCGCTGCGGTGGCTGGGGGTTCGGATTGGGCGTGCACTGCCACACTGCCTGTCAAGCCATGCTGTGGGGGCGTCCCATATAAAGTAGAGGAAGATGGGCACGGATATTAGCCCAGGGCCAGTCTTCCTCAGCAAAAAAAGGAGGTTTGGTGACAGATATTAGCTCAGGGCTGATCTTCCTCACAAAAAACAAACAAACAAAACTTGGCCTCAGTTTTCCTCCAACTATTTTCTCATATTTCTGTCTCTTTGATAGCAAAATTCCCTAAAGGAGGAATTGTTTCCAGTTTTTTTTTTCCTCCTTCATTCTCCTTTGAAACCGCTCCAATCAGGCTGGTACCGCATACATTCTACCCCAGCACACTTTTGTCAAAGTCATCAACAACCGCCACGTTCCCAGATAGAATGGACAACTCCCAGTTCACCTCTTGCTCACTAGTTGCAGCTTGGGCGCACTTGATCACTGTCTTCTTGAAACACTTTCTTCTCTTGGCTTCCAGAACTCCATAAGCTCTTGGTTTTCTCTCGTTCACTGCCCACTTCTCTCAGTCTTTGTTGGGTCCTCCTCATCCCCCTGATCTCTTAACTCTGAAGTGCTCCAGGCCTCAGTCATTGGACCTTTACTTACATCTACACCCACTTCGGCAGTGATCATATCCAGGGTCAGGCCTTAAATCATCTGTATGCTGTTGACTCCCAAATTTCTATCTTCAGCTCAAATCTTCCCTTTGAACCACATACTCCTGTATCCAACTACCTACTGAATGTTAACACTTGAATGTTTCATTGGCATCTCAAACTTAGTATTTCCAAAACTGAAATGTTAATCAGCCCTCTCTTTCTAATTCTTCCACGTCCATCAAAGGCTACTCCATCTTCCTAGTGCTTTATTTCAAAAATCTTGGAGTCCTCTCTTTCTCACACATTCCGTGTATAATCCGTTAGCAAATCCTGTTGGCTCTATACTAAAAATATATGTGGAAGTAACTGCTTCTCACCATCTGTCATCATTATTATTTCCACTATTTCCATCTGAATTTTTATAAAAACCTTCTAATGGCTCTCCCTGCTTCTGCCTTTGCTGTCTTTTCTCCAAGTCTAATCTCAACACAATAGCCAAGGTGATCCTTAAAACATGTATGTCACGGTGAATCACTCTCTGCCGAAAACCCTCCAGTAGTTTTCCATCTTATCTACAGTAAAAGCAAAAATCATTACGATGCCTATAGCTGCCACCCATGTGGCCCCTCACCCTTATCTCTCTGTTATTTTCCACTGGGTTCTTTACTCAGCTCCACGCACACTCGCCTCCTTGCCATTCTTCCAACTTGTCAGCTCTGCTCCTGCCTCAGAGCCTTTTACGTCTGCAGTTACCTCTGTCTGGAAAGCTCTTGACCCGTATATTTTCATGGCTTGTTCCTTGAACCCCTTCAGTCTTTGCTCAAATGGCACCTACTAGGTAAGGCCTGCTCTGCCAATATGATTTTAAATTACAACTCCCAAACACTGGCCTTCACTGTTCCTCTTCCTTGCTTTATTTTTCTCTGTAGCACTCCTTGCCATCAGATATGCTCTCCCTTTTACTTATTTAGTGAATTGTTAGCATCCCCTAGAAGAACATAAGCTTCTATGAGACACGGATATTTGGTCTGTTTTGTTCACTGCTGTGTCTTCAGTGCATATAACAGTGCCTGGCACATAGTAAGGGCTAAGTAAAATTTTTTTGAATGAGTGACTGAATAATTCTTAACCTTTTCTAGTTCGTAGATCTATGAACTATTTTAAGATTTGATGAAACCTATAGAAACTTTTCCCAGAAAAAAAATGCTCTATATGCATAATTTGGTACCTAAATTCTGAGGTTAATCTATCCCCTGAATTCCATCCAGGGATCCTTTACCTGCCCCAGACCTGCTGGTTAATCATCTCTGGCCTAGAAGAGGGGCAAAATGTACAACCAACTCTACTATTGTCTGTTTGATGACGCTACTCCCTCTAAATGAGTTTTCTTTGTTCATTTTGCTATTGGGACCTTAAATTTGCCTGTATAATTTTAGAAAGGTGAAAGTCATTTTTTGAGAAACCTTCATAGCTTTCTACCTGTAGCCCCGACTCCACCCTGAGTTCTCTCATTTTCCTTTCTCACTTGCTTCCCAAGGTATTTCTTTAACTTTCATAAACCTTCAAGAGAAAACGACACAAAATCATAATTGGGAAGTGGCTTATGTAAAGGGTCAGCAGTGAAATTATTTGAATTCCTGCCTTTCCCTTTTAAAGCTCTGCATTCATGCCCTAAGTAGGTGCCCTCATGGATGGAACAAAATGGCACATTTGTTGCTGAGAAGTTCTATGGTAGCCGAAGCTTGCCCTCGGCACTTCCCGAGGAAAACAGCCTCTGTGAATTAAGGATTTATGGGTGACTATGTTTCCACTAGAAGGATTTGAAGATCTGGACTTACATGCTGGGATCCTGGCTTGATTAAAGGCTGCAGAGAAGCTGATACAGTAAATAGTCTTTGCTATCGGTGGACTCATATTTCCTGCTAGAGATAAACCAAGCCTTGTGCTATAAAGCAATCAGTGAGCGCTGCAGTGGCTGATTCAGCACTCTGCCTTCTACTGTGCTGGCACCTTCTATTGCAAACGGCCTTAAAATCAGAAATGCTGTTCACTTCAGAGATACAAGACCTGAGGATGAGTTGAGTCTAAGTTGGATTCGTTCTTTCATGTAAACACCTGGTCACTTTTTCCACATTACACTATAAAACAAACTTCTATGGTTTTTTATTTCTCTGAGCCCTCACTGATGTCATTTATCTGGAAATCCAGCTAAAGCCCTGGGAGAAGTGTGCAGATTTCTAAGAAAACTTGCTTGGGGCTGCCCCGACAGAGAAAGTGTTTGAGTTCCATATATGTACCTGCCAATGTCAGCGCCACAGGAAAGAGGCTGTCACAGGAATAATCCAACCTAATCCATTTATATTTGACTTTGAAATCCATCGTGTGCCTCGGATTCTTGCTAATTTTTCCTGGTAAATTTTTTTGCAGGTGGGAGGTTTAACAGTAACAGAAGTGTATGTTCTTTGGGCTCATATTGCATAATGGAAATAAGTAACAAACTGTGTCTGACAATCCATGTGGATACTGATCAGTAAACACTGTTTCAATTTAGAGCTTGCTGCTCAAAGTGTGGTCCTGGAGTGGTAACATCAGCATTCCCAGCAGCTTTTTGGAAGGTAGATTCTGGAGTCCTGCCCTGCACCTAATGGATCAGAATCTACATGTTAACAAGATCCTCAGGTGATTCATTTGCACATTAACATTTTTTCAGAAGGGTTGGTTAAAGCCCTGGTTCTCGAACGTGGCTGTGCATTGGAGTCACCTGGGGAGTTTTATAAAGGCTGATTGATATCTGTCCTACCGTCAGAGAGCCTGATTTTATGGATATGGGGTTCAGTCTGGTCATGGTGGATTTTCAGAGCTCCCCAGGTGGTTGTAATGTGCCACAGTTTGAAAGCCCCTGGTTTAAAGCAGAACCAGAGTGCCTCTGGTTCTGTGTGTAATTAAGGGTTGATGATATTTACAACAGACTTGCAGTTAGTTACCTGATGTTCTATCAGCCACAAGTTTCCCTTTGAGTTTTATCTACTGCTATAGTATTAGCTGTCTTCCGAATCACCAAAGAAAAATTATGATCTCTTTAGTTTGCCACTTTTTCTATTTTATCTGCATATTTGAAAACAGATTAGGTTTTTTTTTCTATGCTTATTCTAGAATAGTCAAAAGATTTGTTTAATTTTAATCTCATTTTCTAATATGCTTTTAAAAAGGAAGGGTATGGTCTAAAGATTGCCATTTAAGGCTCCCACCAACACTGAGCAGTAGTTCAGATCTGTCTTAAAGAAGCAAAAGCTGAGATTTCAAAAGGGAAGTAACTGCCCAAGTTGCACAACTGGCCACTGGAAACGCCAAGGTTTAAATTTGACCTTTGACTAGGCTTTATCTGATTCTTAAAGCCCATACTTTTCTACTCCACCATGTTGTTTCCCAATAAACTTAGCTGTGTATGATTAATAGCAACTTAAAAAAAATCAATTATAATTTATTTTATTTTTATGTAGCCTTTTTTATATGTAGCTTTTTAAAATTTCATGTAAGCCACTGCACTAACCATCACTGAGTAAAAGGAGTGTATGCCCTGTGGTTCTGATTTAAAATTGTAATAAATAAACAAACAAGTTAGGGGAATTGAAGGTGACTGAGGAGCACAGGGTTTTGAGATGCTTGTTAGGTGTCCTGGGTACAGTAGCTTGGAAGAGTTTCCAAAAGGCAGGTGCTACACAAAAAGTTGCTGCTCTGGTCAGATGGAGGGAAGGGACAGAAGAAAGACAAGCTCCAAGAAAAGAAAGGAAAAATAGCCACTAGCGAATACTAAAAAGTTCTTTCTGATTCTGTAGAGCAGCAGATGGCACAATGTAAAGGACAAATGGATCAACTTGTTGGGATTTTTGGTGTCCACTTCATAGCCAACCGTAAAAGGCACTTGGATGAATTGGAAAAGCATCGACTTTGTTAAATGATAGCTTCCAGAACATGCCATCTGTGGTCCCTGCCTGTTCTTATTTCCTGATGAAGACTGGAACTGCTCTGCCTGAAAAAGCAGATTCTTTCATCTGGTTGTTTTTCTTATTCTTTTGAATTCTTTTCAGAGATGGAATTCTTGTATATCTGAGAAGGACCTTGGCTTCAAAACAGTTTTGCTCTCAATGGTTTCATATGTCTCCACAGCATCACACTGAGAGATTGTTAGCAAAGAGGCAGCTTTGTTGATTTGTTGATTCATTTATTTATTGAGGATGGGTGTCTTCTGGCATCATATGGGATTCTAAATGTTATACCAAAATCCCAGGAAAGAAAAAAGGAGATCCTGGTAGGTAAGCTCTTGTTCCATATTCTAGTCACCATTTCTCCTCTTGGTCACCATGGTTACCAAAAATCTATCTATAGAACTAGAGATCTCCCACCTCCCCACTTCCTCCTGCTTCCCATGCCCCCCTTCAATTTTCCTTTGTTTCTCTAGTTTCCATTGCCTCCCATGTCACCTTGATTAAATCCCTAAATACAGTCTCTCTCCTGTTTATTTTTTTTTCTCCCATTTTTTCCCCCTTTGAATAGCCACTCTTCTCCATTACCATTTTTGATTAAGTTTTCTTTCAAATTTATTTATTTAAGACTGTGATGACTAGGCCAGGGGCTAAATTGAAGTTTATTTTTATGTAGTCTATATTTATAAAAGATTTGCAAAGATACTTAACAACAATGAATTCTAGGAGGATATTTAAAGTACAATAGAGTATGAATGGATCTTCAATTCTATAGAAACATCATTTAGATATAAATAGAACCACAGCGTAAGAGGAGGATAATCCTTAAACTAGCAGTGCTTTGGGAGTGGGTGTGTGCTTTTGGCATTTTGAGTGGGTAAATTTTCAGTGTGAGGGACTACTGGGGCTTTGCAGGAAGTTAGGAATCCTTGGCCCTGCCTACTAAATGCCAGCAGTGCCAACCAACTCATTTGGCAACCAAGGACATTCACACAGATTTCTAAATAAAGCAGTAAGGCTTGTTATATTGTAGCATTCTTATTCATTAAGTTCTATAATACTATACCATCATTTAGATAGATGCCCCTTATAATTCATTCAGATTTCTTACGCTTACTGTAAAATAATTATATCTATATACAAATATGTCAGTGTTGAAGATCAAGTGCCAGGCTGTTTCTTCAAAAAATGGCACATAAAACATTCATCATTCTACTTAAAAGCAAAAAAAAACTTGTCTTGATTACATAGATGCTATCCTTCCATTCTTCTATTGAACCTTCTAAGCAGGTCCAACAGTTCATACCTTGTAGTAATTTACAATGTGAAGATTATTTTTTCCACCTTAGGGTTTTAATGAAAATTAAATAAGTAAATGTGTTAAAGCACTTGGAACCAATTTGAACACTATTGTCTTGATGATATCTGGAAGATAACTGCTTACCCACCCCTACTTCCCCAGCAACTACATCTCAGTGACTACATTCATTAGTCTAGGAATTTGAGACCCTCTGTGAACATTGTCAGCCTCAGGCAGGACAAAAGTCTTCTAGATGTTTCAATGTAACACTTTTGCATTTCGTAACAGGGGACTTAAGTTTAGTCAAAACTCTCATGTGGCAGTGCTTCTGGAAGCCTCTCCAAATAAGGCATAATGCAGGATTTAAAGTAACGCTTTAGATGAGCTGAAGCCTCAACTGAAGAAAACAAATGAGTTTGATCATTATCCTTTCTTGTGATGAACAATAAACTCCAACAGTTATTTATATGCATTTTCTTAAAACTCATACAACCATCGAGAAGAGAATAAAAGAATAAAAGGAAATTGATTCCTACTGTAGCAAATGGGATTCGGGTTAAAAATGAAACACACACACAATCCAGTTGCAAATGTGGTTAAATCTGATGAAAATGAGAACCAAAAGTGATTTTTTCCCCATATAAGTGAGAGTGGCTCTTTGAACTAATAAACCTTTTATTATCAGGTGAATAGAGCCTAAATGTGCTTCTTGCCTATAGCAAGGGGAAGGAATCCATGTCCTCACCAGGTCAGTTTGTGATTCCCTGCTGTGTCTGGGTTGTAGATGGAAATAAAACCCCTCACTTCTATGAGATGAGTCAACCTTCAGTTCACAGTGGCCACATCCTGGGAAAACAACTTGTCAGGAGAAATGATTAAAGAGGACTATGTTTGACTCCAATGCTGCCCAATTGGTGAATTATATTTTTAGAGCAATCAGCTTAAATCCTAGGGATTGAAATTGTGCTGCTTGCTGACTATGTGGGTGATTTGGCATGAAATTTAATTTTAACATGCATGGGGGGTAAGCAGAGGGGCGTTAATTTCACATATGACATTCGAGAGTTCCTGTATTACTTTGGAAATAACTAAAAGCTTGGTGTGAGAATTTGCTTTCATTTCCTTTCTTCAAAACAGGCATGAGGCTCTGCCCAAACTCAGTTCTTAGTCTACTAGTCTGGGCTGATTTTCTCTATGATTCTCATTCTTTGATGTTAATATTAATTGAGCACTTACCATGTACCAGGCACTTGATTGATCATCTAATCAACATTCAGCACCTCTAGCATCCCAGTTTTATAGTTCAGGAAAATTGATATCTCCTGACAATTCCCTTCTGACCTTAACTATATTTGCAGGGGCACAGAGGACAGCTCCTCTATCAGGGTTCCTTGTCTTTTTCTTTCATATCTGCCTTCCATATTACTCTTGATTGGAACTCTGATCCACATTGCATGAGCCTAGATGCAAGGGAGAGTTTTGGGATCAAGGGCTCTATTTTAAAATTTTTACTATGTAGGAATCCAGCTTTCAAGAAATAAGTTGGTCCTCCAAATCATGTCATTTTGAAGTGATTTATCTGATCTGAATAAGTCAAGACCGAGCTAAGCTGAAAATCTGCAGGCTGATAACAACAACAACAACAACAATAATAATAATAATAAAGTGTTGCCAGTGAATCAATGTCTTGAACCTACCAAGACAGCTGAGATCTATGAATGTGCTATTTTATGTACTCGAGGCTAGTGAAATGTAATGAATATTGAAAATGTCTAAGCCATGGGTCTGCCCTGACAAGTAATCTGTACGTGCCCAAATAATTTCCACTGGTTGGAGTTTACATCTAAATGTAAACTGGAATCTACTTGGTCATTGGAATTCTAACTAGTAGCAGCCATTGATTCGTGCAGTAGGTCTGATGTTTGATAATTCCTGGGCTCTGTAAACTCGAATTAAATTCTAATTGTGCTTGTAGTAAATGTTTTAATAGGCACTCCTTCAACAGTAAACATTCCTTCTCTGGGATCTTTTAGTAGATACTTTTCTTATAACAATTGTAAAGGGATGTTTGCTTGGCCCCCCCAAGATCCTCTTTTAGTTTATCATTCTGCGTATTCAGCGGATGCTGGCATGATTTATTATTTAATAGGTTATGGAAATATGCCATTTCTTGAAATGATAGTCAATAAGTACTGTAAAGAATCTCAGAAGAACTATGTGCTTCATCTAATTAAGCTGTTTTGAGTTTATTATAAGACAAATGTATCTTCAGTTGATGTTATTGCGTGGAATACCAGGCAATGGGGATATTTTTAACTTCTTTTTGATCATATATTTTACCACACTGTGATTTTCCACAAATGGTATCAGATCTAGAGCTGATTTTTTTTTTTGGGGGGGTAAGATTCCAACAAATGTGTTCCCTTTGGGGAAGTGAGTTCATCACTTCTATTAGGACAGTACATGTATCAGTGCTTGAGAAGATAAAATCTACTAAATGAGTGTTCAAGAGGTTTTAAATATGAGTATGTTTTCCCCACAGGAATCTAGTCAATCTTGTTCCACCAAAATGCTCAGGTCCTACAGTATCTTTATCATGGCTAGAATTATCTTCCTCGTCGATCATTAGCATTTCCCCTCATCCTCCATTTAGATTCTCAAATCTCTGATAAATAGCAAAATAAGCAGTCGGGGGTGGTGGTTTAATTTTTAAGTAGTAAAGGACAAATTTTAGCCATGAAAATATAGGACTAGACAAAACACCCCAACAGATATTACTATTTTCTGTCTTAACGGAATTATGTGGTAGTTTGCCATGGGTGTGATAAACGTACAATTGTCTTCCTTTTTCAAGTATTTGACATACCATTCTGGTTAGAATATTATTAACTGTTGTCTCCTTTCTACTATAGCCTAATAATGTATTGGGCTACAGTATGCCCAGTTGCATTGAATAAATTTAAATTAGAATATCTACAACACAATCAAAGACGTATACCCTGATTGAAGCTCTTTTATTCCCTCATGTCACAGTGGGAAAAATTCTGAATGAGTAGTTAGGAGACAGACATTCCAGACCTACCTCTGCCTCTAACATAGTTACCAGATGACTTCAGAACATCTAAATCATTACCAAGCAATGATTATGCACCAGTTCTACCTAGTGCGCTGAGTTGTTGCCAAGACTAAATGAGATAACCTCGATGAAAGTGCTTTATAAACTCTAATGGCATAATGCTGTGAAAATGTGACATTATTTAGTGTCCTGGAGCAGTGAGGTACTAAATAATATCTCAGCGGCTTGAATTAATACCATTTCCAAAAAAACCTAATTTAGGAAATTGCTTCAACGTGAGAGAATTTCATTCCACATGCAGTGTTTGCTGACTGACACAGTCTCTCTGTGCTCTAAGAGATATCTTAACACCAAGAAAGAGGGGAGGAGGTTGGCAGGGTAAATGAGAGAACAGTTATCTGCTGCAAAGAGCAGCCCCTGCAAGTTTGGTTGGAGCAGTTAACCACTCACAGCTGAGCCGCTGTTGAAGCTGCTGCTTCTTAACCTTCGACAAATGAGTCCTTCACACACTTCAGTTGTGGCAACCCAGCTTTAGGAATACTTCTGCCAAAACACCTTATTGAAAGAAACAGAAATACGCATGGCACGAGTAGAGGATACAAGGGATAGAATTTTAGCGGGGAGGGTGTATGGAGGAAGGAGAGGTGAGTGAGGATAGGGGTACATTACAGAGGAGAGGAGAGGATATAATTACGGTGCTTGATTTGAAAAGACTTTTTGTCCTACGTCATCATTACCAAACCACTCATCCACTGGGTGCGTAACCAGAAAAGGCCATGGGTTACACAACTTCCTTGTTCACTGTTGGAAACAGATGTATCTGCAGTGCCATGTGGATTTCTAGGGACAGAATTTTAGGGGGGCAAAGATACAACTAAACACAAACAGAATCACCACGGTTGTGAGAGCTGTGAAAGTAAATGGGTAAGGAGTATTTGGGGGAATTTTAGAAGGGAAGCCTTAGGGAAGATAGAATTTCTGTAGTTCAAATATTTGAATTCATGCCTTGGGCATGGGTAGACTTACAGGGACGTATATTTCCAAGGCAACATGTGGAAGATCTTTTCTAATTCACAGAGCTGTTCTCTGGAAGTAGTCACGTCGATATCAGTGTTTCTCAAACTCAAGCACTGATGCTTCTGCTCTGGCACCATACGCTGGACAGTGAGGGTCTAGATAGCCCTTGTTACTTGCCAGAGGACTTCAGGCATCCGCAAGAGGATCAGCTGTCAGGGGTGGGAGTCAGGGATTGCTGCACTGGATGGGAAGGTGGACAGAGAGGCTCAGGTGTTTCTTTCAACTCTACACCTCTCTAACTCCATATGTCTCAGTGATTGTTGATTTGTTGACCACCCTGTATTACCTAAATCCTCAGCAGATCTTCTCTGTTGGTGGTGGTCCTACACAGGGAGTACATTTAGTGGGATGGCTGATTTTGTTTATTTGTCTGTCTCCAAGGGTCCAGGGCACTGATGTGGACAGGATAAGGGCTCATTTAACATGTGAGAAAGGCTGTGTGCTATTTGTTTTGGCCATTCTAGTTTCTATATTAGTTATGAGCCATTTCTCAATGACCCTTGCTAATTGTAGTGTACACCCCTATATGCCTACCACAAGTCCATTCTCTTGTCCTTACTAATAATACTATCCAGGTTTTCAGTGTGCTCAGCTCAAAAAAAGTTGACTTTCTAGACTTCCTTGCTGCTAGAAGTGGCCTCACGATGTAGTTCTGGCCAATAAGATGTAAGCAGAAGACTTCTGGAAGAGATATTGTTTTTCTGATAAAAAGCCAATGTGTCTTTTTTCTCTTTCCTGTCCTCTTCTTGCCTGGAATATGGATACAGTGTCTGGAGGTTGAGCAGCTGCCTTGTGATGATGAGGACTAGAGCTGCATTCTGAGCGTTATAGAGAGTCTGACTTTCTTGAGCTGCTGTACTACCTCTGAATAGTCTTTTCAACAACTTCTTGCTATATGAGAATAATAAATCTCATACTTTTTAAGCTGCTCTTTGGTGGGTTTCCACTACATGTTGCCAAATATAGTCCTGACTGATATTCTAGCAATCGCCGTGCCCCAGGCAGGTAACCTGTTTTCACTTGAGTTTCAGCAACTCAACATCCCCAGTTATCATCAGCAAAGATGCTCCTTTGTATGTGATGTTAGATATTTTAATTATTTTTACACTTGACATATTTTTCTGTCTTTCTTTTTTGAACTTTTATGTGATTTTTTTTGTCTTGTTTTCAATGAACATTAAACTGACATTTCTAATTAGGCAGAACAATCGGTACTGTCCTGAGGTTAAAATAAATGACATCCAAGAAAAGTCAATATTTGCCTTCCATGGTCTATAATACTGGGTACAGAGTACAGTCACATTGTTTGCCCTTTTTTCCCCAAAAAGAGTCCATTTCTTAGTCCATCTATTTCGCTCTTGAAAATAATCCCTGTCCTCCACTGGAGCCCTCTTTATCCTTAGGAACGCTCTGATGTCAATTATGTAATAGTTGGGCCCTTTTTGGCTTTTGTTTCACTTTGCTTCTTTTCTCTCTGCAAAGCATCCTGCAGAGCAATAAGATAGGGAACATGCCTGCTGGGCCTGATTTTCTTCTCCAAAATAGCTTTGGCCACTGGGTAGTGATAAAAGGATTGGCTCACTGCAGAAGCTAAAAGCCAGGTAAGTGGGTTTAGCCTCACATTGGTGCAAAGGTGACTTCTGTACAGAAAGTGGCATCTGTATTTGGCTTGAATATAAACAGGGACAACAGGGCACAGTGAAGACATCACTATACCCAGAGTCAGGTGACCAGGGACTCCAGCCTGCTGATTCGACCTGCTAATCCTGCAAGTTGTTTTGTCCTGGGCCAATCTCTTAGCCTCTCTGGGCCTCATTCAGAAAAGGAATGGTCTCCAAGATATCTTCCACTTCAGACATCCTGAGTTATTTTCACTCAATAAACATTTTTTATGCACTCATGGTGGGCCAGGCATTGTCCTGGTGATGGAGATGCAGCAGTGAACAGTAGAGAGAGAAGAAGGCACCAAGGTTTAAGAGTCTACAGAATAGAAGAGAACAGAAGGAAGACTGCCATGGGGGAAAAGATTGGGAATAGAGGGGGAAATGGACACTGATATTACAATATGCCTGGATTCCACATTTTCAATAAAGCCCTCTTGGACCACTGCGCTCATTATCAATCTGACTTTCCAGAGAGTCCCAAAGCATTTCTGTCAGCATCATTTTTCAGCACTTATCAGTCACCCGTATTAGGAAATCTCTTTCTGAGCATTTTTCTTGTCTTGTCAGCTAGGTTGAGAACACTTAGAGGTCAAGTGCTGCTGTATAACTGCATCAAAATACTTTTTGATGTGAAGTATTAAATAAACCAGGCAAGTGCTTTGGATCTCCTCAAAGGGCTAGAGGCATAGCAGGAAGTCACAAAAGCTATTTAATATTTATAGACTAAGTTGAGATCATTGGAAGGTGATAAAAGTCAGCTAGGAGTGTTAACTTCAGGCAGGCTGACCACCCATAATCAAGCACAAACCGGAAGTTATGTGCACCCCTTGGGGAGTGCAAATTGTGACAAAGTGAGAGGTCAGTTAATGGCTATCTTAAAGTACAGTTTTTTCATTTGCTTAATCCATGGCGTGTGTTCCTGTCCACAGACCACTGAAGGTTCACCTTAAAGTTGCCTTGCAAGGAAGCATTTGGAGCAGCTCATTGTTGACAAGGAAGGAAGGAAAAGATTAAGCAGGAGGAAGGAAAGGGATGAAGAAGGTAGCATGATGTTTTGTAGATACATTTCAACAATCTCACAGTCCATCTGTATTTGACATTAACGGTCATATTGTCCCCTTTCTTTGTGAGTCCTCAGAGGGCAGGAAGTCTGACTTATATCCTTTCTCTCATAGAACGTCTCATAGAGTTGGGCACAAAGCAGATGCCTCCACAAACAGGAGTGAGTTGACAGATGAAGGGAGCCAATGCCTCTTCCTTCCTCCCTGACTCCAACTAGATCCAGAAGATATGGTGGCAGAAGATAGGAAAAAAGAGGATCTCAGGGTCTTGTTATTTCTTGATGCTTGCATAGTGAAGAAGGAAGAGTCAGTATGATTCTTCTAGTCAAATCCACCCATTTGGCACTCAAGCACTGAGAATAAAAGGCAGGGCTTAGGGAATCCTGGCTCCAAGCCTTGGACAAATTCATAACCTATTTGATTTGAACAAGTAATGCTGTCAAACACTTACCTTCACAGATTGTCAATAGCTATTACCTGACCTAGGACTCTGCTAGGAGAAGCTATCTCAAAAGTTGATTTTCTGGGGACGGCCCGGTGGTGTAGCAGTTAAGTGCACACACTCCGCTGCGGCAGCCAGGGGTTCGATCCTGAGAGCGCACCTATGCACCACTTGTCAAGCCATGCTGTGGCGGCATCCCATATAAAGTAGAGGAATATGGGGATGGATGTTAGCCCAGGGCTAGTCTTCCTTAGCAGAAAAAGGAAGATTGGTGACAGATGTTAGCTCAGGGCTAATGTTCCTCACAAAAAAAAAAAAAAAAAAGTTGATTTTCTTATTGACACTTGGTAATAAAGGAGACTGTTAGGACATAAGAAAGCAGAAGTGAAATTTTTCACAGGACACCTATAGATAAAGATAAATGGGGTTGCCTAATCCCTAGTCTTCATGGATGTAGGCTCTGGGAGGGCAGAAACTGTGTTCTTCTTGTTCATTCCTTAGCTGTGTGAACTAAGGCAACATCCTTAACTTTCCATGCCTTGGTTTTATCATCCAAGAAATGAGGACACCATGAGTACCTATTTCATAGAGGTGAGAGAAGGAGTTCAGTTAATCCTTCCAAAGTGCCTAGAACAGTGCCTGACACATAATAAGTATTCAATGAACATTAACCATTGTTTGCTATTATTTCAGCCTTATGCTGAGTCTGGCACATAATACTCAAAATATTTGTGTTAAATGAATATATGCGTGAGGACTTCATCAGTAATCCTCTACTTTTTTGTTTAACTTGTGATCTCTTAAAGCATTTTTGGAAAAGTACGTGTTTTCTTGTACATCTTTAAGGAGATATCTAAAATGTTTCATCCCAAATCTAATCAGTCGCAAAAGATGCAGTTTCTAGTGTTTTGTGTATGTTGACATTTAAAAATAAAACTATTATATAACTCTTTTAAATATATCTAATGGAACAGAAATATCACCATCATTCATTAAAAAATACAAATAGGTTATTTTATAACATTTTCATGTGTTGCATCATTTCTTTTCCTCTTTGGTTTGGAATTCCTATTCTATCTTATCACAAAAATTGATACTAAAGCAATTTATTTTTAAGCTTGAAAATTTTTACTGATTTTTTAACCCCCAGTTACTAGGACCACTTATTGAAAATACCTTTCTTTCCTTATTGAATTGCTTTAATGACATTATTAAAAATAAAGTGATCATATATGTGTAGGTCGATTTCTGCACTCTCCTTGGTTCTATTGACCTTTTCGTTTATATTATGCCAATACCACACTATCTTAACTACTGTAGGTTTACAGTAAATTTTGAAGTCTAATAGGGAAAGTCTTTCAACTTTATTCTTCAAGAGAGTCTTGGCTCTTCTATTTCGTTGTATTTGCATATAAGTTTAAAATCAGATTATCAATTTGTACCAAAACTGCTGTTATTTTAATTGGGATTGCATTCATCTATACATAAATTTGGGGAGAACTGACATCTTAACAAGATTGAATCTTCTTATCTATGAACATCATATTCTCTCCAAGTTTTGTAGTTTTTATTATTTATTTATTTATTTATTTTTGTGAGGAAGATCAGCCCTGAGCTAACATCCATGCCAAACCTCCTCTTTTTGCTGAGGAAGACCAGCCCTGAGCTAACATCTATTGCCAATCCTCCTCATTTTTTTTTTTTTCTTCCCTTTTTCTCCCCAGAGCCCCAGTAGATAATTGTATGTCATAGTTGCACATCCTTCTAGTTGCTGTATGTGGAACGCCGCCTCAGCGTGGCTGGACAAGCAGTGCATCAGGCCCATGCATGCCCGGGATCCAAACCCAGGCCACCAGTAGCAGAGCACACTCACTTAACTGCTAAGCCATGGGGCCAGCCCCTAAGTTTTGTAGTTTTTAATGTAGTGGTCTTAAATGTCTTTCATTAAATTTATTCGTAGGTATTTCATGTTTTTAGAGCTGTTGGAGAAGGTAGTGGAACAAAATATTTAAATTGATACTTATTTTTTTTTTTTCTGGTGAAACAAAAGATTATATGCTAAGAAGTTTATTTCTGGATTGAGCTATTGTTATAACAATTATTAACACATAATTTATCAAAACAAAAAATAACTTTTGATGAATAATTATAAAACAAGATATATTTCTTGAAAATATTATAAAAAGATGGAAGTGGCAGTTATGACACTTTGATTAAAATAACTGTCCCTTTTTATAGCACACCAGAAATTTTTATGCCTCAGAACAATACACTTGAGTAAGATGTGGAATGGGTGAGAATTGTGCCTTTCTTTTGTAAAATGGGAGAATAGTAAGCATGAAAGTGAGAGAGAAAAAGGAGGACTTCAACCATGGGAGCATCTCAAACAGATTAAGTTTAGATAAGAATATAAATGGAGTTTAAGGGTCTGGAGATTGTTGCCTTAAAATTGTCCTGTCAGTGTGCTCAATGCTCGACTTTACATATCCTTAGGGGTACATATTCTTGGACCTGCTTGAAAGCCTCTCCTCTAGGACAAAAGTGCAAATGAATTAAAGTGCTGATGTTTGCAAATGCCTTGCTATAAAAAATGAAGTTAAGAGTTCATCTATAATAGTGACATGCTCACTTGTTTGCTTTCTTTTTTTTTTTTTTTTGAGATTTTTTCATCAAATTCTTAGCTTTACTTATTTTTTTTTTTTGGTTTTATTTTTTGTTTATTGCAGTATCACTAGAACATTAATAAGTATTAGGAGCATATTCAAAGTAGCGACCAGACAGATAGATAGACTGGGAGTTACACAGAGATCCCCATGACATGAGAAATCACATCAGAAAGCAAACAAGTGATGTGCCCCAGCTGGCCTTCATTGCTTCAAAGCCCTTTATGTTGTACCTCCATTAAGAACTGTGTAAAACTAATTTGTGTAGGCTGTAAATTGATTTTTTAGCAGGTGGAATATCAACCTGAAGAAGTAATGAGTGTTTATTAACCAAAATAGGGCAAGTATTGAGCCCTTCCAGTAACTCATGAGATCTGAGAGTCCCTATGAAGAAATATAAGTGCATTTCTTAATAGTAATAAGTGGCTAAAAATACAATAGTAAGAATCATACTTCCACTTGTTCCTAATTTGGGCCACTTTGTTTTCTTGGATCTTAGCATGGGTGCACAAGGGATTGCGGTTCACTCAGTTCTGAATATGTACTTACAAGTGGAGGTAGATCTTCTTCATAAAGCAAAGGTGATCCTGAGGAGTATGGTTAAAGTAAATGTTCATAAACCAGATGCCAATTTCTGAAAAGGTTTATTCTTATTCCTAAAACCACAGATTAATAGTTTGACTTCCATTCAGTTGACACAATAGTGTCAGTTCCCAAAGAAAGATATTTTTAAAGCAATGATATGACATGGGCACAAACCGAAGGATACACCAGGATAAGTAGCTGTGATGTACAGGGAGATGCAACAGATGGATTCAAGAGGCCTGACCTGAATCCCAACTCTGTTATTTATTATATGTGTTACCTTTTGGGGAAATATAATTAAAAACAAAATCTCCTCCCAGCCCAGAAAACCTCTCCACAAAGGTAGAAAAGAAAGAAATAGTGTTACTATTGAATAAGCATTAAGCCAGAATGTGTTGCGTATCATAGGCAATCTGCTAAGAGATTGCAAAGACAGAAAGAAATCTACCCTTTCATATACCAAGAAGATACAATCCATTTCTTACATATTCTCGGGGTAAACAATGACTAGTCCTCAATGGACAGCACCATTTGTCACACATAGTTCATCCTAGATTCACCCGGTAATTGGGATGACCATTTGTGTTAGCTAATTGACTTTATCCAAAGAAAAAATAAACTCATATCTTTCTGATGTGAGGTAGTTTTGCAACTTGGAGAGAGAAACCAGCTAAAGTTAGGCTCCTACCCTGTCACAGGAACTGGGAGACAAGGGCTGTTATCTTCCTTGATGTTTGCAAAACAAAGAGATAGTTCCCAGGTCCTTGAGAAAGACACTCCTGGATTGTAAAATCTGGCAAGAGGCTTCTTTAGCTTTCAAAAAGATTTATATATACATTTCAAAGAGACGGAAAAAGAATTTACAAGTTTTCTAAATGCTCTAAGAAAAAGGGTGAGGGGTGGCGGAAAGTCCCCTCCTTTATTTTCAACAGGGATAATTTTTTTTCAAATTGTATTTACCTTGATATGCTTTAGGAAGCCACTCAATTTCTCTGAATCTCAGTTTTCTCATCTGGAAGAAGAGAGTACTAACACCAATAACAATTATTTCTCTTCACTAAGGACTTAAATAAAGGAACTGTGCAAAACTTATTTGTCTTTTTAAATGCTGAAATTAGTAGAAATTATATATCTTCACTGGTATTAGATTTACATGCAAGCAGTTAATCTAATATTTAATGTGAACTTACATTTTTAAAAGTCTCTTTAAGGCCGAGAATCCTTTTGCGACGATAATATGTCAGCTCCACATTTTATGTGTTAGATTTGAGCATTTAATCTCTCTCTTTTATGCCTTACTCATAAAACCAGTTTTTATAAATCTTGTCCACCACTTCCCTTGTTATCAGTGTGTTCAAGTTCCATTTTATTGTTTAAAATAAATGTCTCAGTAAATTCAAAGCTGGTTTAGCCTCTATTAAGTTAATCACCAAGATAAACTTATATTTTCAAGAAAATATATTTAAAAATATATATCCTAAATAATTATTTTGGTTAAAAAATACTGCAAGATACATTTCAATACAAAAATCAGTATAAGTACAAGAGTTTAGCTATGATGAAAAGTAAGCAAAGAGAAGTTTTATTTCCTGGTTAGTGCTTTTAAAAAACATGAAAAAGGAGAAAAAAAAACGGATGCCGTTACTTGAATCCAGAGTTACTTCGATTTGACATATTTGACATGTCATGGGATAAAATATGAGCAAAGCAAAAATGACTAAGAATAGCTCCATGATAATGCTAAGTTTAAAAATTAAATTGAATAGTCAAAGAATCTCAAACAGCACGTCGCCTGCAGTTACTAGCGATCTCCAGGGAAGCCAGGCTGGGTAAATGCTCCATTGAAACACAGCTCTGAGAGGGGCTTTGTTCTTTTGACATCAAACTCATCACCTGGTTATTTAATCATTGGTGAGACCAAAATTATGTAAACAATATGTCAAATCCAAGTTATCTTCTCCCATTTATATGAGGGTTCTATAATGAGGATTGAGTCCTGCCACATTTTTATGATGGTGCAGGCAAATGGGTAGGCACACACACCAATAAATCATGTGGCTAGTATGGTTCTGGAAATTACAATGCAAGTTAGAAATTATTCAGAATGAAATAAAATATTTAAAAACTCTGTTATAAATCTTAGCCTGGAAATAAATTTTCATGAGACCAGTGATTAACCCAATAGCAAAAGGGAATTTATATCAACCATTGATTAATCCCATTTCCCTTCTCCCAACACCATTAATTAACTGTCTGCTCAATTCCCATTCCTGTGCTACACTCGTGTCGCTTACCCAATTACGGCTAATTTTCTTGCGTGCAACAGGAGTGGTAATAGCCTCTAACAGTTGTTGAAATGTGGTTCCTAGCGCTTACTGCAATGTGTCATCCTTAAATATTCCATAACATCTTTTCTAGTTCTGTTTCTAAAATCGAGTTTGTGCGGGGAGGATTGAGTTGAATACAGTAAGTGGGTGGTTTCCTTCCTTTCAGGTCTTTGGAGACCCTTATCTGATTTAAGTTTTGCCTCAGGAGAAAGCTGTACCACTGAGATTGCTAAAAATAACTGTTCTCCTGTCTTGCTGTTTTACCTATGACTCTAGGAGAAAAGGCTTTGGAAAAATAAACTTTTGATGGCGTGTTTTATAAATTGTATCAACCTGATCACTTCCAGTTCAGTAGGGAGGGCGATTTAATTTGTTTTATTAAAGCTTCTGTGAAACACGACGCTCCCCTCTCTTCCTTCTCTCTCTCTGTTTACAAAAAAAAAGGAGATGGTAAAGCCTGCAAATATTAAACATAAACTCTTTGCCTTGTTTTAGGTGTTTCTGAAACTATGGGTGTAAATTCAGTATTTGTATCCTCAAATTTTTTCCCTTGGATGCCTGTTATTATTTGAGATAAGGATGCCAATATTGCGTTATCTGATTGATCCTCATTTGTCAGTGGCTCCTAATAATTTGGTTGATTACGTATCTTCTCTCTGATGTTCCCCGTACATCCTACCCTCCCTCCCCCAAAATAATTGATGATCTATAAATAAACACTTAAAGTCCTTAGAGGAGCTCACTATTTAAAATAAGCCTGCAGAGAATCCTTTTGTTAAGCCTATAATCCTGTTACATATAACCACCTCTGCTTTATCTGCACAAATTTCAGTCTACCAGCCTTTTGCTAAAGCAGAAGTTTTATCTTAGAAGCAAGTAAAAGATTCCCCTGATGTAAAGCTGGGCTCTGGAAGGGAGAGCAGGGGAGAACTCGGGTTTATGATTACTGATGGGGTTAAGTGGAATAGCAATGGTTTGATTTCAAGCCATTGGCTAGGACGTGCTCTAACACACTGTAATCTCGAGTCATTGGTGGGTTTTAGCCTCCTTCTAACATCACTTCTTCTCTTTTATCTGCATGCCTTTTGTCTCTTCCTCTTCCCCTGTAATTGAAAATATCCATTTTGGGTTGTTGTGGTCTTCTTTACCATTTCTATTCAAGAATTAATATTCTGTTCTATGTACGTACATGAAATAGTTTAAGGAAAACCTATGAAATTTCAATCCACTCCACTATCTCATTGCTCCTAACCTATGAAATTCAAGGAACCTCTTCAAAGCCAGTTGGAGCACAATAGGTAGTGAGCACCTGCTGTTTAAATGTTGACAAGGCATCCATGAATGGAGCAGAACATTTTGCCCTCTTAGAGCTTACATTTAGTGATTGCAAAATAATCTTGTTTTGTCAAATTTGGCAGTAGGTTTTTTTTTTTTTACATGATTTTTAAAAAATGTGCTCACCAAAATGATTGAGCTGGTACACTAAGCTCACTGTTTTCACATTTTAGCAAAAACATTTCATTGAATCTTTTGTCTGCATCATGATCATATTGTTTTTTAAATCTCTAATTTATTATCTTCTTTATAGCTTTTCTAATTTCTAAGATCATTTTGGCCTATAGATACTTTAAAAAAGATGCTCTCTAAATATGAGGAACATAAGATTGTATAACTGTTTTCATAAATGAAAAACTCACACCATTGTAATCTGAGAGGAAATAATGGTTTAATTAGTTTTTAGATAAAAAGATTTCTGCAATCAGACTGTGTTTGTAATGGCATTTATAAAACAATTTTCTCCCTACAGTAGCATTATAATTAAGACTTTCAGTGAAATTGTCAGAGGAGAGGAGTATAGTTTTCCCTGTGGTCTGCTCTTGTGGCCTGCCCCTCAGGGCCTTCCGCTGCTCTGCACCAGCCTTGCACTAATGCCCTGTAATTGTGTTTTACTTCCTCTAATTAAGCTGACAGCAAACTCGAATTGCTGTCACTTACCTCATTGATCTGAAAGGTGACAGGATTAGATTGTGACATTTCTTGCACAGAGTGTTTAACATCCCAAACAAATACCCCATTGCCTGGAGGACTGTTAGCCCAGCAGGGAAGACCTGAGGACTTCTGGGTTTCTGGCTCCCCAGCTTGGGCAGTGGAATGCTGAGTTAGAAAGGTCACAGAGAACATTCTGTTCATGGATGGGCTCCCGGTGTGCTCCTCTGAACAGTTGTTCCTAGAAATTGTAATGGGTATGACAGGGGAAAAAATGTTTTTACGGCCCAGTAGATGTTGGAAGAGCAGAGTTAAGTCAAGTTAAACAGGTTTCTTCTATCTGTAACTGTATGTATGTGACCTCATACTTGCATTGTAAAATTTTAAAAAAAGGTGTGGTGTGATGTGATGTGGGTGTTGAGGGGGTGGAATGAAGTACTTCAGAAACATGTTAGAGAATTTTTTTTGGAGGCAAATTCAAGGCATGGTATCCTGCGGATCACCTTTTGAGACTTGCAGATCTGGCCAATGAGGACCATTAGATGGTTATTTGGTGATAGGGCTCTCAACCTTGGTGGTAGTGATGGTGGATCCACCTAATGTTGGATCAGCCTTTCTAAAAATACCTCTTCGAGTCTCCTTGATGGTCCCTTCTGTCTTCCTCCACTACTGCTGGTGGTGTGTGTCAAATCCCTCAGGTATGTCCCATGGAAAAACAAAAAGGTAGAGAGCCACTTCATTGTCACATTGTTCTTCTCTTCCATTCTGTTCGCTGCTAGACTAGAGTATGCCACTGTGGTGAATTGGAAAGTGCACAGGTTCACCTGGGTTTAGAACCTTCAACTGACCAGTCTTATGAATATAGGCAAATTTCTTACAGCCTCTGAACCTCCATTTATGCATCAATAAAAAGGAGCTAAAAGGACCTTGGTTCAGGGTTATTGTGGAGGTGGGAGATAACGTATGTAAGTCAGTTGGACCGTAGCAGACACAAATTTAATGGTAGCAGTTATTATTATCTTAAGATTTTTAAAACTTTATTAGATTTTCTTTGCCAGCAACTGCTCTATGACCAATACTGAGATGCAAATTGAAAAAGTCGGTTGAGCATTCAGCTGTTTACAAATAGCTTTATGCTTGGTAAGAACTAGCATTATGATTAACTGGATTTTTTTTCATTTTTATATACCACTTGGAATAGTGTGAAACAAGTTTTGGGATGTTGGAATGATACAATTTTTTAAAAAGAGTTAAATATTAAATATCAATCAGCTCCTTCAACTAGTAGGAGTCACATTCTCTTCTTCTCTGTGAGTTTTTTCATCATTCAACTGAGTAGGATATCGGAAATTGTAGAATCTGCGCTATTGAGCTTCCTAAAAACTTGTTAATTTGAGATGGGATTGTGTTTAAATGTGACTTTTAGCAGTTGAGTTCCAAGGTATTTGTCAATTTGCTCAGATTGTCATCATCATAAAACTTGGAAATCCATGTTACCTAACAAATGCATGCAAAATTGGCTTCTACAAACTTGACACATTCACAGAAAGCCATGTTCCGGTGGGCAGATATCACACAGTATCAGTTTAGAATTTGATTGAATCTCTGAGGCCACATCAATGTCATAGGCTGTTTGGGCGTATATTTGCATTAAAATCCTGAATGTTCCACATCTGTCTGCCGGATCTTCACACTTTTGGACCTTTAACATCTGCAAATAGAGAGTATAAATATTATAAAAGTTACAGCTTGTTCTGAGGATTAAAATGAAATAATGCACAGAGAAGTACTTCATAAACTGTGAAATGCTGTTCACATTTTAGTGGTATGGTTTTAAATTATGAGTAATAGTACAGTGCATTTAGAGGACAGGAGTTGCCTCACACTGTAACACTAATCCCCACTATATAATCTGCTTTCTATGAATTTTCATATGAGTGTGCTAAGATTAGAGAATTTACAACACTATACACAGATTCTACTTTTTTAACCGTTTTGTTTTGATTTAGAAAGCAGGCTAATTTGGGTGCAAAAAGTAAACTTAAACACAAAGGCTTTTGAAAGTATGGGTTAGCCTGATAGTCTGTTTGAGGCACAGATTTGTTCATAAGGCACTTACGTGATACAGATGGGGAGATGTCAGATTCTCCTTTTATGACACCACACTCCAAATTTAGGGGCATATTTCAAATTTCACTAACTCTCCTTAGCAGCCTGTTTTGAATTTGTAACTGGCTGATAGGTTTGTCAGATTTAGTGGGGACGAGGGGACATCTATATATCTATATCTATATCTATATCTATATCTATATCTATATCTATATCTGCAACCCTAGAATGGAGAGTGATGGTATAACTGGCAAAATATTTTTACCAATAGTTTCAGTACAGGAAGGGCTGTGTGTGTGCAGGGGATGGCAGAAGCTGTCATATTTTACTTTATTTACGTGAATATTTTTCAAAATATTTAAGTAAATTTTATCTTGTAATTTTGAAAACCATTTGTAAAAATATTGAGGAAAAAAACATATCCGCAATAACGTCAAGTCAATGCTGATTCATTGACCATCAGTCAGAAGACTTGGTATGTTATCTTGACCAAGGATGACTTATAATTGGGGAGAAAAGAAAAAACTTAGAAATTATCTAGCTATTCTAACATGTTGGTTTAGAGATAAGAAAGCTGGGGTCTGGAGCCGGCCTGGTGGCGTAGCGGTTAAGTTCGCAGGCTCCACTTCGCGGCCCAGGGTTCGAAGGTTCAGATCCCAGGTGCACACCAACGCACCACTTGTCAAGCCATGCTGTGGCGGCGTCCCATATAAACTAGTGGAAGATGGGCACAGATGTTAGCTCAGGGCCAATCTTCCTCAGGAAAAAGAGAAAGATTGGCGACAGATGTTAACTCAGGGCTAATCTTCCTCACCAAAAAAAAAAGAAAGAAAGAAAGAAAAAAAAAAAAGCTGGGATCTAATACAGTTGAATGACTTGCGTGGTCTCACAGAAAGACCAAGAAGCAACACAAGAAATAAGACGCAGATATTCTGGCTTTTCACTATACCTCATAGCCCCTTACTTGTGTGAGTTACAAAGCAAAAGCCACATGCCTGCCACATGGTAGGCACTCAGTACATTCCTACTGATTGTCCAAAATATGGCCAATTCTGATTTTAACAGTCACCAGTGGTGGTTGTTAATCAGCAAATGTGTATCAAGTGTGAACTGAGATGACATTTATATGAGATCTTCAATAGGCAGGCCAGGAGTGAAGGGGACGACATTGCAGGGTCTAGCACAGTGGTCAGTGTTATTGAACAGAATGTTGGAAGGAATATACCCATTGAGAATGCCGTGTGGAAGAGCCTAGAGGCATGAAATCACCATCTGTTCAAGGAATAGTGACTAGTTCGTGGGGTTGTATTGGGGGTAGGAGAAAAGATTGGCGGGACAAACTGAGGTCAAATTGGCCAGGACTTTCTTGGACATTATCTTGTAGGTGTTGAATTGGCGTTAGAAGAATTTAGGCGGGTGACTGAAGTAACATGTGTATCATTAAAGATACCAATCAAATAGTAGGTTGGGTTCTCACACAGTGAATCTGATGACATAAAATAGCGGGGCTAAAAATTTTTAAGCTCAAGACTTAATTAGACTAATAATAAGGTGATCATAAAACTTGTCATCTACGTTAGGACACTTTTAAGAGTGAAGGGAGGCATTTGTATCAATTACACTGGGACAATGGAAGCAAATTGGAAGGTATCGTCAAGCTACCTATGAAGCAAACTCATACAGATGTGAGATGACTGGTTCTGTGGATGGTAATTAGTTGGCAGGTAGGTGTTTGGGGACTCCTGGAGACCAGGCCAACCCAAGGACTCATGAATGTAGGATGGATGCTATGGATCCCCAGAGCCTTGTCCTATAGAACCTCTGCTCACTGCTTTAAACCAATTTCCAATTTAAATTCTTGCAATGATACATTTACTTAGTGTCACAATGTCCTGTGCAAGCCCCATATTTAGAGAAGTTTTTTTTTTTTTTTTAAATCTGTGAACTACTTTAACCCTCTTGTAGTAAAAGTTTCTCTTTCTTAAAATTTCTCCATTCCTAAAGAATTAGCCAGACCTGAGTTTAGAACCCAGATGAGATCCTGGGTCCATCCCTCACTCTTTGAACATTGAACAAGTTTATTTCTTTTTTAAAGTATACCTGTGGAGTGGTTGACATATGGGCATTTCATAAGGATTAAATAAGCAATCAAAGTCTAGTGTTTAACACATAATAGACGTCCAATAAGTAGCTATTGTGTGTATTTATTTTATATTTCTTCACTATGGAAGCAGCTTTTTTTTTTACTGCCACCACACCCTCTCAGTTTATTTGGTTCCCTTCAGGTACATAGTATCTGTATCATAGCACTTATCTTACTGCATTATAATTGCTTTTTAAATTATCTTTCTCTCTCATTAGGCCAACAGTTCTCAAGTGAGGGCAATTTTGCCCTCCTCCCCAGGGTACATTTAGTGATATCTGGAGATATTTTGGTTGTCATAACTGAAGGAAGGGTACTACTGCCATCTAATTGGTAGAGGCCAAGGATGCTTCTAAATATCCTACAATGCATGGCCAAACGTTTAGCCGTGATCCAGCCTCAAATGGATTTTGTTACTCCCTTTAGTCGACATGTGGGTTGTTGCTGTGGCATCTCAAGTACACAGCTGACAGCTTCATGCCTGAGGTACCAGGTATGTTAAACCGGAACTCTAAGAGGGACACCAGAAAAAAAGTTACCAATAAGGGAATAGGCATCATATAGCTACTTAAATACCTCATTTACGCTTCTTAATCAAAAGCACCTGCAGGCTTTCATATAAAGGACAAAAGTCACATTTTTATCTGAATTAAATTATGAGAGAACATGAGATTAAATCATCTTTGGCTGTTTTGTGAAATGAGAAATGTGTGAGAACCTATTAGGAAGATTGCTTTAAATGGCTTTATCTATCTATGTATCTACCTTTCTATCTATTTACCTATTTTTCATCTGATAGCTGCCAGTTGTTAATAAGAGCTACAGGGCTCTTTAAGGAGATTGAGAAAAACTGAGGAAGCCAGCCTAGTATTCAGAGCAAGAAATCTGCTCTCAGACTTGGGAAACCCATTTTCCGATTGTTGGATGAGATGGGGCTCCTTCTCTATTCAGACAAGCTGGTTGATATAGGCCTTGTGCTGTGAGAAACTGAAGAGCTTTCTGAGAAATCAATTAGGGCTTTTGGAAACAGTCACATCTTCCCTCCCTGCCCTCACCCCAGTTCTCTTGGACTCCTTGTTAGCCTGAATCAGTAATGTATTTTAATAGGAAGTCAAAACCCTCAACAAATCATTATTCTGGTGTTTCCTGTTGCATCTTGCATTAGTTTGCTGGGGCTGCCACAACAAAGTACCACAGGCTGGGGTCTTTAAGAGTGGAAATTGGTTTTCTCACAGTTCTGGAGACTAGAAGTCTGAGATCAGGTTTCCTCAGAGTAGGTTTGTTCTAAGGCCTGTCTCCTTTGCTTGTAGATGACTGTCTTCTCCTGCATGGTCTTTCCTCTGTGTGTGTGTTTTTTCGTCTCATCTCTTCTTCTTTAAAGACAACAGTCATACTGGATTAGGGCCCACCCTAAAAACCTCATTTAACTTTAATTACCTCTTTTTAAAGATCCTGTCTCCAAATACAGTCACATTCTGAGGTACTAGGGGTTAGGACTTCAACATATGAATTTTTTTCGGGGGTGAGAGGACACAATTTAGCTAATGTCACACCACCACAGGGCTCAATATCAAGTAGGTGCTCAATAAATACTTGTTATTTGACAGAGAGATTTATTGTTTGAAGTAGAATGTGGTGACTGACCCCAGGACACACAGAGACAAAGGTCAGCCTGGCTGGTGTGATTCACAGCATACACATTCCACCCTGGCTCAGGCCACCACAGATGGAAGCCTACTCCAGTGCTCAATGGTCCTACCCCTGGAGTCATTGAATTTAAGAACACAAAGTTGGGATACTTAGACTATAGTTAATGTTGATTGGTTTGGTAGTTTTCTCTTTGTTTGTTTGTTTTCCACTTAGTAGGCCTTGATTAATCCACAAGGGAAAGAAGGCAATGAGAGGGTTGGGATAGCCCTGGAGAAGGAACTCAGATGGGAGACCCCTTCTGGGCAGTGAGTGTTCCTGTGGAGCTCTCTGGATAAGGAGGAAGAGAGGAGAGGGAAGGTGCATAGCTGAGTGGTGGTAATCCTGGTCTTGTGCTTCTACACATGTAGGTGAGGGAGAGAAGGGCAGACTACCTAGGCAACTTTGAGCTTAGCGCCAATCTGGCTTCTGCACAGGGAATGAAAGGACTTGAACTCGTAACATGGTGATTCATTCTCACATCAGACTCACTGCTGATTTCACTCAGGACCTGAACCTCCCTTCTGGTTCCTGGTTTCTGGTTTCTTTTTTGCCCAACTGTGAGTATTTTCTACCTTAGTAATAGTAACTGGATCCCTGGCCTGTTGTTCTGTTCCCTTAGTAGTTCCTGCTTTGGATCCACGGCAGTGCTGGTTTCCCCAAGCTGCAGCGTAAGGTCTCAGCCACCCTTTGCCTTAAACTACATACATATATCTTATTTTTCTTCTCTCTTTGCCTCCCCCATATCCCTACCATTATTTGATTTTTTCCCCCTCAGTTTTTCTTTCAGTGTCATGGACATTTCTAATTTCTAAATCCTAAATTCCCTGGTCAACGAATTTCCAATAGAAGCAGAGTTTATTTTTAACTTTCTAGGCTTCCTTCTCCCAGCCCGCACACAGAGGTTTCTGTCCTACCTTTTGTCCTGTTTAGAGATCAACTTTCTATTTTCCAAAATGACCACCATTTTATATCACTCCTTCATTGAGAACCTATGTGCCAGGTGCTGGACATAGTGAAACACACTTGAGTAAACTAGACAGAAGATGTTACTAATCTCATGAAGTTTACAGTTTAATGGTAGAAACGGGTGAAAAACCAGGAAACAAATCATCTATTTAAGATCTTTTTCAATTTTATTAATATTTTAGCAAAGAACTACTCAAGTCATTATAAATGAATTAAAATAATTCTCTAGAGATAGATCTCTAGACTTTGCATCATAGTGGAAGGGACACGTAGAGAAGAGATTTGTTCTTGCTGCTCAGATCTGCCTCTGGAGGCCTCCACTTACTGAGGTGTGTGTAAGTAATTAGCAGCTCCCCTCGAGACTCCCCTTCAGTGTGGGGCAGACGTGGCAGGACAGCTGCATCCGGCTTCCTCTTTTCAGCAAGGCCATCCCTTCCTTGACACGCCAAATGACAGTGACTGAAATAGAATCCACACGTGCTGCTTGGGGGATCTCCCTCTTCGTGGTGGTTAGTTATAGGTGCTTAGTTTGATTCAAATCATCAGTGAAGTGTGTTCACTCTGATTTCATTACCCACGCGTAGGGCTGAAAAGGAGGAATCAGTCCCCAACATTTGCTACATCTCTCACCAGCATAAGAAACCACAGTTGTCGGAGTTTGAATTTGTTACTACTTTATTAGTGAAATTTCTGGGTCCATGTCTGGTTCTCCTTTTTCATTTGTTTCATATTTGAATTGTATCATAAATGGACTTTAAAATGGTAAAAATTTCATGTGTGTTAAATACCACTCAGGTTTTAGATTTTCAGATGGAAATCTTGGTAAACCCAGATCCAGCGTATAAAACAATGTATTCTCACTAGACATTCAATCCATCCATCTTTTATTCGTTCATGGTTCAGATGCTGGGCACTGGGCCCCTCCTTAAGAAGTTTACTATCAAAAGAGGAAAACAATCAGGGTAAAGAATCTGTTTACTGGATACCATTTTCATGTTTGACTCAGATAGTCATTTTGCATGCGTTATCTCACCATAATCTTGGGTTAGGCATTATTTTCACTATTCTACAAATGAGGCCTGAGACTTTGTGAGTTCAGGTAAACTGCCAAGGGTTACACAGCTAATAGGTAGCAGAGCCAAGATGTAACTTAATACTGTTTGTGTCTGCTTCAAAAATTTTTCGAAGGAAGGGAAGGCATGGGAGAGGGCATGAAGGAAGGGCAGGTGAGGGTGTTCATTTGCATTGTCATTGTACATAAGAATGAGATAACACTGATTTCTTTATCAAAGCATCCCTCTGCCCCCACCCTAAGTCTTAGTAACATCAGTCCTCAGGAGACTAAGGTGACCCTCGGAGCTAGCACTATGTGTTTCCATGGCTGCACGTGACCAAATAGATAGTTATGGATGCACATAAACAGGTCAGTATTAGATTCTGGAAGGACTGAGATTTTCAGATTCATTTTCCTCAGTGGTCTAGGATCTCAACTCAGCCACGGAAGCTTGGCAAAAACATTCTTTGACTCCCATTATCAGGACTGACAGTTATCCTGTCACTAACTATAACTCTTATTGAGTACAAATGAAACTCATTTTTAGGACGTTGTACCTGATATGGGGAGATGTGATCTTCCTCTCTCAGAGCTTACACTCTGCTAGTGGAGAGAGTACCCATACAGTTAAGATAACGGCAGGTAAACTTGCAACACACACACAGACACATTCATATACACATGCATTCAAATGCAAAACATGATTATAATATTTTTATTTTACTCTACTGTGTTATATATGCAATTGACAGATGCATCACCAAACAATTCGGGGGTTAGTGCCAACCTATTCCAATAGTTTTTCTTTTTTTACAATCAGTGTTAAAAATTGAGTTTTCTATAGGCTTGATGACATAATTGGAAGCAACAGTAGTCCATTCAGTTCAGCTTACTCTCAGTGAACAGAGAAAATTCAAGCAATAACCCTTCGCCCTACTCCTGCCTTTTTCATTAGAGCTTGGAAGTCAAGGGACAGTACTACCAGATGTCTGACTATGAAGGATGTGGGGTGAGACCACTCAGTGCCAGCTTGCGCAAAGAAGGCTATGTAGGGATTTGTCTGGGGGGATGCTATGGCCTGACATCAGAGAAGGATTCTGCTAATTGCTATTGTGGTTGAGAGAAGGGAGGATTCTGTGTGGGCTGTGGGGTCAGGGAGAGGCAGGGCTTGATCTGCGCTGTAGAGGATTCTTCAGGATGGGGAAAAGAAGGCAGAATTGGCTTATAGGAGATTATTATGGGGTGCTCAGAGGAACTCTTTTCTGAGGAAGGACTAGGATGTACTTACAAGGGGACAGGGAGGTTGAGACCATGGGAACTTAAGACTAAATTTTCAGAAAATTTTGGGAAATCAGCGAGTGTAGACTTGAGTTTACCAGCAGAAGCTCTGAAATACTGCCTAGTTCAGGATCCTGTTTTTTCCTGTGTGTATGATCTTGCAAAATTTTCTTAAGCTCTCTATGCTTTAATGAGTTCGTCAATCTCCTTATTCCTTTGTCTGTCGCATCTAGCGAGACTTATTTTAAGGTCTACATGTAGATGTGACAATGACAGGCAAGGAATTTGGGGAAGCTGGTTTAATTTCTTCGTGCAGGGACTTTTTATGAAATGATGTGGCAGGCTGTGTCTACTCCGTATTGTTTTGGTTTCTCAGTCAGTAGTACAGCTTTTCTTTTCTAATTAAATGGTTAAGTTTAGAAACTTACGTTTTAGAGACAGAGTGACTAATTCATTGAGAATTAAGCAGAATTGCCTAAATTGTGGATTCTTGGTCCTATTTCAGGCTTACTATCAGTAAATTGTTACAAAACTTATGGTTCCCAAATCAACGGAATTTCATGAAAATCTGAAAATGCAGATTCCTGGGAGGCAATTGGAAAGGTTTTGATTAATCAAATGATTAGTCAGGTTGGGAGCCACTAAGCTATCCCTCTGTTTCCAGAACTTGTCTATAATTTTAAAAGTACTTATTAAAAAAATGAAGATTTCCAGCCTACTCCAGAACTACTGAATGGAATCTCTTGGTGAAGGGACCCAGCAATCTGCATTTGTAACAACTATCTCACATTGACAGTTTCTGACCTAAGGATTATTGAGCCTAAGACTATCCTACCTACCTTCTCGTTTCTAGCCACCATTTACTACGATTTAACCAACAACCTCCTGGGGACTTAATTCACCTAAAAGTTTTCACTGACAGCCTGTCACCATAGTCCTGCATTGTCAGAGATGTGTTTTTGAGAACAAGATGCTGCTCTTCTGGCTTTGTGAGTAGACAGGGATGAGCAATTGAGAAACACTCTCAGCCACCACACAAAGGCTCTGAGGAGGCCCTGGAGGTCAGAATCCGGCAATGGAGAATTAAGTGTAACCCAAGAAGTTCTCTCAATTTTGGCTATTTGCCCTCTTTCGCTTATAGTCAAGGGCTTTGCACTGTCATGAGACTTCAGTGAAGTGGGAGATGTGCACACAACTTGAAAATGTATAAGATGCTAGGATTATAATCTAAGGCAAAGGTTTTTGTTGTGTGTGTTTTGTTTTGAATTTTTTTCCTACAGCTGGTCTGGAGAGAATATGATGCACTTCTTAAAATTCCATGCAGACCTAGCAAACTTTCAGTAAGATCCCAGCATAGGAAGGAAAAGGATTTCAGTGTCTGGCTGGATGTGATGCGCATTCTCAACTCTCCCCCTTAATAGACACAGTGTACGCTACAGAGAGCAAAGTGTAATTTTAAGAACCTTGTAATTCTTTACAAGTTAACGCAGCAGATGGTGTTTATGGGAGCCACATAGTGAAGAATATTTGGGACGATGTGAGACATGTGTTCCAGGGTTTCGGCCTGCTTTCTACTTAGTTTAGTTTTTAACTGCCATGCTGCAAAAAATGCTATTTGCCTCATAAAGTTTTCATTGGTTCCAAGTGTCAGCAAATGCCCCAAGAGATGGTTCTATTATGGGGCAGATTCCAAGCATTCTCAGAAGGGCCTCTGAGGGGCCCCTGATTCACTTAAGCCTGAGGAGTGCCCCATGCTTGCCCCCTGGTCACACAATAGCTTCCTGGGCATTGGTGCTGGAGGTTGGTGGGCAGCCTGGGTTTCCAATCTGACTTGGGGGTGGGTTTGGGAAGTTGAGAAACAGCCCAAAGCTTGATAAGTTCTGCTCCTGGAAAGTAAAAGACAGTTTGAAAGGGCTCACAATGAGGTTAGCCATTCTAGATTGGGGCTTGCTAGTGTATAAATAGTTAAAATATTTCTTTAGTTATTTTGACTCTCCAGATAATCAAAACCAAAATACTATTCTCTCTTACTTCCCTCATAGTGATAAAACTTAAAGTGACCTGGACCTGCGTGGCTGTTTTCCAAACAGTGCTGGCCTTTTGAAGGGGAGCATGAGAAGAAGGAGAAAGTGCCAAGATGTATTGGGTGGTGGTGACACTGGAGAGGACAGGAATAGGTGTTCCTCCCAGGCTTTGGCAAAGACCAAGAGGTCAGATTTGATTTGGGCAGGAAAAATGCCTTGGTTCTGAAGCGTGCAAGAAGATCTCTTTGGGGGACCCTGGGCATGCGGGCAGAGCCTCGCACTGCTCACCTGTGTAATTCATCTTCCCAGTGTCACCTAGGAAGCTTTCTCATTTTCCTTTGCTGTAGGGTTGGCAAACAGAAGAGTCACAGGTGTTCTCTAGAATGGCCAGCCTCTTTGTCCCAGTCAGGGTTATACCCATCTCATGGAAGTGCCATTGCACCAAACCCATTGTCTTTTAGTATCCAGTGTCCTCAAATTTATCTACTCCCATCTCCCACTATTTTGAGAGAAAGATTTGATACAAAGTCATGTACTATTTGTATGTTTCTTCTCCCAAGTGTGTGTACATCTTAATCCTATGTGTGCAATTGAAGGCTTTGATTTCCATTTTCTTCCTGCTTAGATTTTTAACAGGAAAGGAAGAGAATGAGTGTAGAAAGAGTAGGGAACAATATTATTCTACCATTGGTGAGGATATAGCTACTGTTCAACTCCACCTCTGCACAAAAGCAGCCTTGTCCCCAAAGATCCATATCATGTAATTATGTCAAACAGCCAGAGTACTAATTATTTCATTCATTCTTATTCAATATATATTCATATGTATGTATCTATACATATTTCTAATTTACTTAGCACCAAGTGTGTATAAGGAACTGTCCAGGAAACTTCCAAGTTTCAAGGAAATATAATTGGCTGACATCTTCCTGTCTGCTATGGACTGAACTGTGTCCCTTCAAAATTCATATGTTGAAGCCCTAATCCCCCAGTGTGATGATATTTGGAGATGGGGCCTTTGGTATGTAATTAGGTTGAGATGAGATATTAGAGTGTGGTCCTCATAATAGGATAGTACCCTTATAAGAAGAGACACTAAAAAGCTTGCTTGCTGTCTCTCTCTACCATTTGAGGACATAGTGAGAAGACAGCCATCTATGAGCCGAGAAGAGAGCTCTCACCAGAAACCAAAACTGCTGGACCTTGATCTTAGACTTTCTAGCCTCCAGAATTGTGAGAAAATAAATTTCTTTTGTTTAAGCCACCCAGTCTATGACGTTGTGTTCTGGCAGCCCAAGCTGACTAATACACTGTCCTTAATTTCCCATGCTTCTAAGTGTGAGGAAGGGACAGATAGTCCTGATTAGTTTCTGAACAATTCACAATCATAATGATGCGTCTTATATATTTATTTTTTAGCTTTAGAGTGTGACATCTGAAATTCAATTAACAATGCAAAAGCTTTGCATGATATATAGTTGTTGCCTGAGTGGGAATTGTTTACAAAACACCAAATAAATGATATAAATGGCTATAGGTGCTCAGATAAGGATGGGTCACTGTGAGCTAGGAGGGCAGGAAGGTGTGATGAAGGAATTACAATATGGAATGGTCCCTGATATATGGGTAGATGAGGCACAGATAGACTTTCCATAAACTAAGGTAACCCTTTGCCTGAGTGTTTTCTGATTTCTGTGGACTCTCAGCAATGTGGACCCAGTTATTGACCTCTTTTTGAGATGGTGGAAAATGCTAAACTCTAGGGATCCTTTAGGTGTTGATAGCTTAAACTGTAACTGAGTGGTTTGGGGAATATGCACTTAAAAATGAAGTGGAAGTTTAAGTTTCATTGAAATTTAAATCATTTATTCAGTATGGGTATATGTGTTTGTGTGTGTATAAAATCAATGGAAATTTGCACTTTGCCTTGGCTACTTTCATCTCAACCGTAAAGATAAAATGGCATTTTTTAGCAGTTTGCTCAGTTCATGGTCTCTCACAGGCTTCGAAGAAATGTACAGTTAATTAACCCTGGCTTTCAGCAATCACCCAAGGTTGGGAGCTGAGGAGGGGGGCTCTGATGAAAAATGCCTTCTACTCAGGGTTGCCTGACAGATAATCACTGAAGACTACACCTGTGTTGATAAAATAAATCAAGGAGCAAGAATTGTAACATTACACAGGTGCCAACCACTTCCTGTGGCTTTGATCAGCAAATTGTGAAGTAGGTGAAATTTATTTTTAGGACCCCACATTTTCCAAATCATTCATCTCTTTCATACCTACTTCCTATCCCCAGGTGCCCACTTGGACCATCCACCCTTCTCTTCATAAACAAGTATTTCCAGAGCACTTCTGAGGCATTTCATACTGAGTCCTCTAGGAGGAAACCAAGGCGTTCACCAGGCACAAAAATCTTGGATTCTACTCTGCAGTCACATGAAAACGATAAATAATGCAGGATGGTGTATTGTTAACATCTCCATTATTTGACACAGTACCTAACTGAAGGATGTGGTTAGAGGAGAGGAAGATCCTCAAGGGCTACATCAGTCTAGAAACACTCCCTGGAGGTGGAGGATTTTGAGCTGTTCCTTGAAAAATAGGTAGAACCTGGTTAGGTAAATGGTTGAAGGGAGAATGTCAGGGACCAACATGAAGCAGAAAGTTTGTGAGTTGTTGAGAAGGAACAAATTGATTAGAAATGTGGGCGATTACAAGAGGGAGATACGATTATGAAGTCTTAAAATACAGACCCAAGAATTTAGTAGAAAGTAGGGATACAGTAAGAACTCAGGAATATTGAGCCAAAGTGAAAGGTTGGTTTTTACAGGCCATATTGAGGATGAAGAGAAAGAGAAATCAACAAAGGATGGTGTGGTGTTGGATATCTATACCAGGGTGGATGGGTGTCATGGGCAGAGGGATTTGAGGAACAGCAGGAATCCTAGAGACTTTCTGATGGACAAATTCTCAAGGCTAGTGACTAACTGGATTTAGGGGAGAAATATGACAGGATTTAGAGCTTGGGTGATGATTAGTGCTGGGGAAAACCCTGGAAGTGAAACAAAGGCCTGAGTTTCCAGGGTGTGCGTTAGGCTATGTCGATGGGGGACCTTGCTGGGGTCTTCCCTCTCTACCACCCTGCCTTCAAATTATTTTGGTTTGGTATTTTAAGGTCTCCGATTTAGTCAGGCCTTTCTGGTTGTAAGTGGCAGAAATCCAACATGAACAATCATGGGGGAATTTATTAACTCATCACACCAGGAAATCCACTGATAGATATTTATGTCTTAAAATGCAACTGGATTCAGGAGCCCATGTGTTTTATTCACTGATTTAGTAAAATTTATTGAATGCCCGTTATGTGCCAGGCACAGCTCCAGGCTCTAAGGATATAATGATAAGCAAAACAAAGACTGTACCCTCATGGAGATTTATTTTACAAGTTAGTATATAACGGAAAATATTAACTGATTTGATTTGAGTCTAAAACCTGACTTCCCTTCTCCTTCTCTTCTCTTCTTTCTCCTCTTTCTGTTTCCTTTCCCTACTCCTCATCCTTTCCCTGCCTCAAATTAATCCACCTCCCACTCTCAGCTATGCTTTTCTTTCCAGGGTGTCTATTTTCAGAGACTTCCCAAGTAGCTCAAAGTTTATCTGCTGCCCATTTATCAATCCCAGTGGGAAAAATATACTTCCTTCTTAATAATTCTGCCTACAACTCGATAGTAGGTTTCTCACTGGTTTGGATGTTTTCATAAGTTTATCCCTTAGCCAGAAACCGTTGGTTAAGTATCAAAAGGAAAAATTAGAGAACTTGCCAAAAGAATATGGGTGAGTTGCTGGGAGGATGAACACAAGTAGTGGTAGACCCGGATCTCCTGGAGCCAGTCTTTCTTTGTGCTTTGCCTGATGGGTGTCCTAACATTGCTATGCTAATAAGCAGGGTCTGAGAGTCTCGCCAATAATGCCATCCTAATCTTCTCACCTTATATACTGATGATTCTTTCCTTGAGCATTGACGGGGTCTGGCAGAGAAGTGTCAGATACATTTTTGCCCTGACACTTTGTCATCAGTTTTTCCCTTTCTTCCTTTATCCCCCCACCCCTCATCCCAGGGTCCAGGAAAGCTGGGTTGTGATGTGGTCAGAGCATCCTGATCATGTGGTTGATTTGTGGCCACTGCTAAACTTTCATCCATTCTAAAGAGATATTGCCATTTCTTTTCCAAGAAAAATGTCCATAGCTAGCTAAAAGGAAATATTTAGAAAGGTCCATATTCTCAGGCTGCAATTTACACATAATTCAAAGGTATTATGAAATGTTCAAGGTTCTATAAATAATGGTGCTATTTGTAATAAGAATAAGATTTCTATATGCAGGATTTGTGGGAAGATGGGCAACCCTCCAAATATGATAGAGTGACTGCTGGATCAATAGATAATTTTTTCTGCTCCCTCTTGTTGTCTAAATCATAGGTTTAAATGACAGGAAAATGTGTTGGAGATAGAGTGCAGGGCACATTATTGCTTTCTGCCATGCTGATGACTTTGCCTTCAAATGACAACAATTCGAAGACTGGGCATTTGATTAGCTCCCCACACATTCAATATATTAGAGTCACAGCTTTACAATATTTTGAAGATTTCTCATACATTCAACAAAGTTTGCAGATACCTTTGAGGGAAAGGAAAAGAGTGATGGACATCTGCCTTCTCACAGCCATTTCTCACATATTAACATTGTGCCCTGAAACTAACATGAAACCATGGATCTGATGGAAGCATTAAGATGGTAGATTTATATTTCCAGGGCCTCCGTGAATAACTTGTATTGAATTATGTGTTTAGGGTGGGATGAAGGGCTGGGATGGGGAATGGTTTTTTAAGAAATATTCGGTCAATTTCAGAAATTTAAAAATTAATATTTCTTTTTTGTTTTACAAATTAGGGAGTTGGTATCTGTTGTGTAATAATCAGCATATAATATAAATATATTGCACACATCTTCAGTATTTCAGAAGTGGTGATGGATTTTAATGTAGTAAAAAAGAGAGAGAAAGAAGAAAAAGGAACATCCTCATCCAAAGTAGAGGAGCTTTTACTTTTATTTCCCAAGTGGGCAAAGGGTAGTATTATAAAAAATTGTTGAAATAAAATATTGAGTTTTTCTTGAAGACTAATTGTGAAAATCAGTATTTCAATTAATGGCCTCAATCCTTTTGTGTAGGATTAAACTGAAAATATGAAAGTCTCCTTGACAGCGTCTGATACTTTGGCAAACTGGACTTGAGTTTAGAGCCAGAGGATGAGAGAATAAAGGATCCCTATAAAAATCCAAATCAGGAAATTCATTCCCTTCCCTCTCATCAATTCAAGCCATGGATCTACCCCAAATGTGTTTTGTCAAATAGAGCCCAAAGACTAAAACAAATAAAGTTTAATAAACACGCACCTCCCTAGCACAACAGATGGCAACTAGGAAAGCTGCCTGAAGCAATGTGAGAGAGGACTCTCTTCTTTTTTTTAGTAACGATATTTATTAAATGGCTATCTCTATTGCAGACTCATTTCTGCAGGTAAAGATAAAGAAGGCAAGTGGGGAGCAGGTCCTAGAAAGGCACACAAGGTCTGTGGACAAAACGTGACAAAGGAAATGCATCTCAAACTAAGTTTTTTTTTTTTTTTTTGATAGCCTTTGAAAAAAAATACATGAAACTCTGTAAAATCATAGAATCCTAGAACTTTAGAGATGGGAGATACTTTAGACATAGAATGGAAGAAGCCCTGAACTGGGAGTCTGGAGGTCCTGGTCAGACACTCCTTAGCTGTGTGATGAGAATCAGCGAGTTCATCTCTCTGAACCTTGCTGTCTTCATCTTTGAGTGAGGGAAGGGGAGCCGGGAAGGATAGAAAACCAACATTGATTGCATTACCTCTGCTGGGTTAGGTACTGTGTTAAACACATTACCTATCTCTTTAGTGTTCATGGTAATCCCACACAGCAAGTATTTATCCACATTTCAGAGATGAAGAAAATCCCAATTGACAGCCAATTCCCAGCCCTTTCTGCCATGCCATGAGAGCTTCCCTATAACAAGGGAAGTGTGGTTCCATGTTCTTGACGGTGTTTCAGGCTCCCACGTTTCCTGGTTCTGAAACTCGTCTCTGGCCCCTCCATTCGACAGATGATAAGTCTGGAGTCTAGAGAAGTTGCCAGATCACTTAGTTACTGGCAGAGAGTGGTTACAACTGTTTTTTTTTTTTTTCCTTTTGTTTAGTAAAGTTAGGGAGTAAAGGTAGATGAGTGACTTGAGGCTACACCTTGTTGTTTTATTATCAGGTGATGATGTCAAAATGAAGACATAGATCTCCTTTCACTTCAGTTTATTAAACTATTTTTAATGTATAGAGTTTGGAGGGTCAGGGAAGGAGAGTTGACTGAGGCTTCTAGTTGATTCCCTGGGAACTAGAATTTGCTCAAGATGATCAACTTCTTAGTTATTTAACAAATATATCGAAGAACCTACTATGTAAAAGACATTCATCTGGAGTTTCTGCCCCTTATTTCACTCTTAGAAATATCACAGACTAGTTGCCTATTTAAAATGAACTGCCCCAGATATTCCTTCCTTAAAGAGAAATAACCTTTCCTTTAGGAATTCTAGTTTTTGGCAAGGTTTTCATACATTATCTGCCTGAGTGGAGAAAGCAGAAGTCCAGGTAATCCAAAAATAGTTTCAATGTCATTTCCAAATCAATTCTTTCATTTTTCCCACAGCAGAAATAGTTTCCTAATTACCCTGAATACTGTTAATGCCTTTTATTGTTTCCAGCACATTGACATCATGATTGATTGTCCTGCTAACCTGGTGAAGAAGACAGGGCATATATTATGCTATCCATTGTGCTTATGAAAAAACTCAGACATAAAAAATGGGCAAATCGTTAGTCTAAGATCACAGGGCCTAAAAAGGGAGGGCTGACACTAGAAGGCAAGAGTCTTTTTTTGTTTTGTCTCTCTCAGTGATTGCCTTCCTGTCCAATTTAGGCTGATAATTTAAAAGTATTTCCACATGGGGACAAAACAGAGCCCAGAAAAGTATGGAGTGATGGCTTGCTAGTCCCCATTTGGATGTAAATCTGAGCGTTGAGGGGTTACTACCGTTATTTCTACATCCATACTTTATTTAAAGAAATTAGAGCTGACAAAAGGCCAGAGAATAGAGAATTGACGATTTTAGCCAGTGGCCCAAATGTCCTAGATTCTAGTCCTTGCTTTCCCATTCCCCAGCCTCTCTAGACAGTGAGAACAACTATGGCACCCAAGTCACCTGCATATTTTTTTTTTTTTTTTTTTTAAAGATTTTATTTCTTTATTTTTCCCCCAAAGCCCCGGTAGATAGTTGTATGTCGTAGTTGCACATCCATTCTAGTTGCTGTATGTGGGACGCGGCCTCAGCATGGCCGGAGAAGCGGTGCGTCAGTGCTCGCCCGGGATCCGAACCCGGGCCGCCAGCAGCGGAGTGCGCGCACTTAACCGCTAAGCCACGGGGCCGGCCCTCACCTGCATATTTTTGATTGCCTTCTGCCAAAGACTTGGAAGCTAGAGAAGCCCAGGATTGCAAATGTTATACAAACAGAATCCCAAAAACACAGTGACATGGAATGCTAATGTCACCAGAGATCCTCTGAGCTTGCAGATCAAAATATAGCTGGCAGCAATCACACTGTAAAGAAGCTCTTATGAAAATAACATCTCTACAGCTAGTCAGACTGATTCCTTCACATCATGGAGAAAAGGCTGGCCCATTCCACTCACTGTCCTTCCAGAATCCACCCTGCTGTTTCTCATCTTGCTGCCTTTTTTTAAGCCATTCAGTCCTCCGTTTAAACGCCTCCTTCTTTCCTCTTCAAATCTTAAGCAGGACTTCAGGTCTAGCTAAATTCCCCCACCCCTCTGTGAAACTACTTGACTTCCCAAATGTAACATCTCCCTCTTCAGAGCTACTCATTTTTCCCTTTAGAGTGCTAGTCTCTCTGCAGAGTTGTTCGTGTTGTTAGTCTCATGTTCTGTTCTGTTCACCTGGATGAGGAGCTCTTTGGGCATGAGGACTGTGGCTCTCGCTTTTTGTGTGTCCCCATGGTGACCAACAAGATGCCTCACATCTAAGAGATACAGGCTTTACAGTCACACATTACTAATGCCAGATGGGATGCAGAATCCCATGTTGCACTTCTGTTCACAGGATGAGGTAACCAAGCCTTCCCACATGTGTCTGTCCCAACCCCAGTTACAATCTTGAGCATTGCTATTACCCCTGGGGGTTGGGTTGCCTGATTTCGCACGTAAAAATACAGGACACCCAGCTAAATTTGAATTTTAGGTAAACAATGATTGTCTTCTTTTTTTAGTATAAATGCATTCTCCAAATTTTTAAAGTTTAAAATTAAAAAATGATACCTGACCTGTACTTGCATGACCTACCTCACTTATCTCCCCCTAATCCTGGCCCTGTTGGGTCCTGTCTTTATTTAAAATTTTGATATTTGTTCAACATGGATTTTTTTGCATTAATTTTGAGTTTTGAAAATATTGCGTTAAAATATCATTTATCTTGATTACTGAGTCCTTTGGTCCCCCCTTAAATTTCATACCTCACGTGAGTACTTCACTTTCCTCACCTAGTCCCAGACCTGCTCTGATCTTCCTTTTCTCATTTGTAAAAGGACGATAATGATACACCACTGGGAGGGTGAAATTAGCCCAGTGTCTGACACGCAGTATTTATTTAGTAATTATTTTGTGTATCCACACTGTCTGGAATTTTTTTTTTTACAATGAAAAGTTTGGTGATTCAGTCTCCTTCTCTCATAATCACATTTTAAACCAAACTCATAATTGTTAATTTTCAAAGTAAGTTTTTATCACTCTCGTAAGTGGAAAGGGCTTAGGAAATCTGCAGTTCTCAGAATGATCATGGTCCGGACCTCCACAAAAGCGCCCCCTATTTTGATGGCAGACATCCTATTTGCAAGGAGAAAACCAAAGAGACAAGAAACAGCTCTGGCTGCTACACCTGTGGCACCCCTGAATGTGGAGAGCCAGGGCACTGAGGTCCCACTTGTTATGTAACCAGCTTCCCTCGAAGGATAAACCAGCGCATTGTTCTTCTCCATATACTTTGTTTTCTTGGAGCTAGTTGTACACTGATATTTCACAGTTGTAAATGTTAGTCACTTTATTTTAAGCTCTTTCTACTTAAAAACTTCAGTGCATTTGTCTGAAAGGGTCAGCATATGAGTGTAGGGAGTGGAAAAGGATGATGGGGATTTTTAGGATTTTAGATGATTAAAAATATACACACATATGCCCTGCTTTTGGCTTTTTCATGAAAAAACCCTGTAGGGTTACACATCAGCCATTTGTTCAGAAAAAAATGATAAATTAAGCAAGTTGCAGAAAAGAGTGACTGCTTTAAATGTAGATGTGGTATATATATGTATCAGCTTTATGTAATCTGGATTTTGTCATTGGAAGAGAACATTTGGAAATCTGTTGGATGGTAATTTCTATGGATCCCAAAACACATTATCCTGTTCGGCGCAATTTATGACCTGGGATCTCATTGCATCATATACACAAATTACTGCAGAAACTTACATAATTTCACAGAGACTGAGTATGGAAGAAGAATTGGTCTGCCACCGGGACCATAAATAAACAGATCTGTAGGGTGTTGGACTAAAGTTTAGATACTTTAATAGATTTGACAAAGCTCTTGAAAACAGTTTTCTCTTAAAGGGAAGATAATGCCATCCATAAAGTTATATAGGTCCTTTTATCCATGGGAATGTTGTTTTAAAAAGATAATGGAGATTCTGTTTTATTTGGTTTTAATTGTTTTACTACAGCCATCAAAAAAAAAAAAAAAAGATGGAGAAAAAAAGAAACTAATGAAAATTCCAAGTGAATACTTTATTTAAAAAATCTTTTTTTCCCTGTATCTTTGCCTGTTACAGTCATAAGGGAAAATTTCCTCATGACCTCAAGCTGTGGGTTCCTTATTATGATGGTTAGCATTCCACTGCATGACAGAACGGAGATTACAAACACTATATTTTCTAGTAAAGCATCTCTTTTGATTTTGGTACAGAAGTTACAATAGGGCCTATGATATAATGGTATGAAATTCTGAATTCTAGTGATTTACCTTAAATTTCTTTTCTAATTTAGTTTTTATCCTCTCAATCATTTTTTATTCAGAAGTGTGCTTACATAACAGAGGAGCACAAAGCATTGGTATTTGAAGGCAAAAAAAAAAAAAAAATCCTTGTTTTTACTTAATTGCTCAATGTCTGGAAGGGAAGAATACATAGATTTGCATGGAGTTGAATATGGACATATGTGTAACCATCCCAAGAATGTATTGATTTTCATCAATTTTAATTTTTATTTCAGAGGAAACCAATTTTAGAGACCAAATCATGTTAGCTGTGTATTGAAAATAATCTTTCATTTTTATTGGTTGGACTCTACAACTCAAGTGTATTTCTGAATTTTTTTTTTAACCTATAATGTCACTAACATTAAATTTTCTAAATCAGAAATTATTTCTCTTTTCTTAATAGACTGGAAGGAAAGAAAAAGGAGATCCTCTAAACATTGCAATTGATAAGATGACCAAGAAAACAAGAGATCTAAGGAGACAGGTACTCTTTTTTGTTTTTATTTTAAGTGCATGGTACTTACTGGTGGTTTCCAAGAATGTCCTTTTTCAGGGTGCCTTCTTAGAGCTGACGTTCGGGTTGCTATTCTTTATAACATCTGCATATACACAGACACACTTCATCTACCAGGTAGAGTCTGCTGAGCAGACAGCTGTGACAGCTGCAAGAGGTGTGATGATGAAAACAACCTCGGAATGGGCAGCCTGCTCATGGCCTAGACACAACCTTCCCAGGTAGAGACTTGATGAATTCACTACCTTCGACATCTAGTTTTCAGATTTCTGGATCCAGGTATGCAAAAAGTTGTCTCTGATTTCTGCTGGTTCTTACTTTTCAAATTTCCAAGGCATTCAATGAATAAACAAGAATGCTAATGGTTAATGAGAAATACAACTCTGATGTGCCAATTAAGGTCTCTGACCCAGTGTATTCCTTTGGGGTCACAAATCTAGGGGACAGTTTTCTTATCAGATGGTTTTTTGGGAAGCAGGGAACCAAAGCAAGGAAAGTCAGTTGGATGATTTGAATGCCTAATGGCATCGTTCATCTGATGGGTCCGTTATGGGGGGGAGCGTAATCTCTGGTCAGGGCCCTTTTTCCTCTTGAAAGTGCTATATGAACACTGGTAACCCTATTGCTTGTAACCTTTATTTTTTTTGTTTCCATGGTGAGTTCCAATTTCTCTTTGGGTAGTGTTCTTTCTCTAGAAGAGTTATATCATCCATTAAGTTACAATAAAATTCCTTCTTGATTTTTGCCTGAGAGGCATCCTGTCTTCTACTGGTAACTTTTGCATATATCCATCTCATTCCTTAAGTGTTGTTTGTGTTAGTCAGCTAGAACCAACCACTGCCCCAGGGCAACACCAGCTTTGCTTTCCGCAGCTGGAAAAACTGGACTGGCATGGCTGCATCTAGCACTCGCTCCTGTAGCATGTCAAATACAGATAAGATCAGTAAGGTGCTGGGGCAAGAATGGCCAAGGAGCATCTTAGAAATGGTTTGAATGGGAGGAAGACACCACTTCTGATTACTGCTGGGGAGCTTCTGGGCTCTTTTCAAGATATCACCAGAAGGTGTAGACACACTTGAGCTAATGTCCTCCAGAAGATATCACAATTAGTTCTGGAATATGAAGACTCTAGTTTGACTGCCTAGCTAACAAGCTCTCTTGGGGAAAGTGTTTTCTTTTTATTTTACCTTGGAATAAAAGAGAATAAAACATTGTCCTCTTTGGCATTAGTAAGTAATACCAAATAGATATATGGCCGGGTCTGTCTCTCCTTGCCCTCTTAGATCATCTCTCTATACAAAGCCCCCATCTGATGTGAAATGATATGGGTAGTAGGAATTGGGACTGGGGTTAATGGAAAATATGGAATCAGGTCTCTAGAGCCCAGGGTTTTACTTCTAGCTCTGCCACTGAACTGCCCGTGAGACTCTGGATCCTTCATCTCTTGGTCTCCTTTTCTCATCTAGGAAAGCAGGGAGCCAAACTAGATCTGTAAACTGTCTTTTGGCTGTATAAGATTGAATGAGTCAACCCTCATTCATTTCCTATGCCACAGGTGCTAATGCCTGATAGTCACAGATTTTAAAAAGCTGTGGGGCTTGCCTTTGGCTAGATTGTCAACCAGACAAAAATCATGAACTGAGTCTTCTCACCTCCCCAATCTCTTAGTCTGAGTAGGGGACCATTCTTTTACATTCAGGAGCTAACACCCTCAGTTCTCTGCACTCATGGACCTATCATAGCAATGTTTTGTCTTATTGAAGGAATGGATAAGGAATTTTTGCTCTGGTGTCACAATTCTCAGAAAAGGGTTGACTGTTTTTAGCTGGGGACAATGGTGAAATTTGAAGGTGGATTTTATGGTGGAATTTTAAATGCTTTGGTGACAAGCTCCTTGGAGAGCTTCTTTTAGGTTGGCAGTGGGAGGGGTATGTCATCCCTTGAAATCATTCCATGCATAAGATAGTATTTTTATGCTCACCTTTTCCAAAGATCGAGGAGAATAAAGGTAAAAAGAGAATTGTTTCATGATATTGAACTCTAACAGTTATAGCATAATTTTACATCACATCCCTGAATTTGGTTCAAACATCTTTCTCTTCCCCAATCTGCCTTTCTAGAACTAAGATAGTCCCCATCTGTCAGTTCCATCCCTACTCATATGCTGGGATATTTTTGTCTTTCTTCCCATCTCTTCTGTTTCTCCATGTACACCTGTAGTGGTACAAAAGCTTCTCTGATCTCAACAGAAGCTACCTAGCACTTATGCAGATGGAATATGCGATGACTCTGATTAGCTTGGCTCAGGTAGATCTTCAGCTTAGATCTGGGTAGCTAGTTAATTGGATTAACAAGGTTTTATGTAAGTCTCTGATAGCAGCTATGTAGTGTGGCCAATGGATGCTAGCGGTTCAAATGAATGTTTCTCTCTTGCTGAAACAATTTCTGTTCTTTCAGTTACAGACAAGCCTTTGTTAGAAGAGATTCTAAATGAGAACCCTCAGTTATCCATGTCTACTTCTCTGTACACGTTTATTTCTTTATAGAATATTTAGAGCAATCAAATTACATAGGAAAAAATGCTGAAATCAAAGAATAATATTTCTAGTAACTTTATAAGTTCCCACTCTTTCACTCTCCTGCCTCTTCCTCATAGCCCTAAGGCTGGGCAGTGTCCTTCAGAAGGGTAACTTTGGATTCTTGCAAAGTTCTAGTCACCAAATTAACAAGAAATAAAGTCAATCATGATCATTATCTTGGTCTTCTTTAATGAAAGAAAGTAGACTTAAACTTTTGTAGACACTTGAAAAAAATCAAGAGTAATTTAACAAAAAGCATTTCTAAGTAGAATTTTCAAGTAAGTAGAACCCCTTTCTTCAGGTAGTATATCCCAAGGAACTGGGGAATCATAAATTGTGAAAAAGGTCACAGGACCCCAAGGGTGTTATTTAAAACTGATTGGCTTGGAACCATCTTGCCAATTAAACTCGTGAGAGTAGGCAGTGGTAGAGCAGAATCCTCTTAAGAGTATTTTGTTTGGATTTAAAAATGATTTAGGGGAATATAACTACCAGCATTAAACATGAGGTTTTAATTTTAGAGCTGTGGGCACAGGATGCCCCATGTCTGAGCTACTGTCACCGCTGTGATTCTGGAATAAGACCATTATAAAAACAAAAGCTTTGGCTGACTCCCTGCCTGGGTACCTAGTAGCCCACACGGTCTGTCCATCCCTTAGATGACTCAGTTGGTATCTATCAGCTGCTTCTCGACATCCTCCTTCTATGTGCCACCTGTGAACTATTCTAGGCATGATCTCTTAATTTTCCCTAAACTTACAGGGATGCTGGTTTATCCTGGTTATTATTTTGGTCCTTTTGTTAGTCTTTTTTTTTCCAAGTTGATAAGCAAATCAGGACCCAAATGTTCCCCTATGAGGAGCTAATAAATAATGATCATAACATGTTAGGGTGTTGCTAAACTTAGCAACTCTCTCCTTCCCAAAACCAATCAAGGGCCTAATTCTTATCCCTTCACCCTTAATAGCCATCACAATAATTCCAGCAATGAGATGCAGCGAGTATCTACTTGACAAAAGTGTCAATTTTGCTGTTATAATCAAAACATTTTCAACAGACAAACAAAAACCATGTATAGAATGCTTTTACATTGGGTTGAATACTTAATAGAATGGATTATATGACAAAGGATTAAAAACAAACAAGCAAAGCGTGTCACATAAAAGTCGATTTATCAAGACCCTTCCTCCAGATAGGACTACCGAAAAGTCTTCCAAGATTAAAAAGAAATAACTATCGTTGAAGAATTTCCTCAGCGGTCTACTTTGTGAACCAATTCCTTTTATAAGAACTATGGCTAAAGGTGGGCAGTCATCAGCAAGAGCTTGTAAACTAAACTATAGCTGACAAGTATTGAGTCCTTACAATGTGCCAGGCTCTGTTCTAAGTTCTTTCCATGAATGGACCGCATTTAATCCTCACACCAGCTTTGTGAGGTAGAAAAGATTGTCAACATGCCCCTTTAACAGATGAGGACATGAAGCAAAGTAATGCACCCATGGCCACACCAAGTGTGGATGCTTGGAGGTTCCAGCCTATCAGTCTAGCTGTAGGGTCTTTGCTCAGAACCCTTCCCCATCCTGCCTCTCCATAGAACCAGCATATGCAATTGGGTCACCCATATACTAATCTACTCTGGGGGATGCAGTTGGGGAAGAAGGAGGGTTAACATAAATATGTAGAGGTGCTTTGTGGTTTTCAATAGCACCTTCACCTTTACTGCTTCAGAGTTTGGGTTGGGTGACATGTACGTATTGCAGGCAGAAAAAAAATCTGTGGTGAATGTCAAAGATACGGTTCTTGCTTGTGATATGGTATGGTCTCTCAGGTCTCCAGCTGTTATGGTTCGTTGAATCCTTTTTTTAAAAAGAGCTATTATGTTTAGGTAGCTGTCTTCTCAAAGCATGAATTTTAGGCTTTCCAAAACATTTACAAAAAAAAAAAAAGGAATTTTAAGGCATTCAGTTCTTTTTCTCACATCTACTCATGATGGGGCCAATTATTTTTAGATTCATTGTAAGAAAACTTTTTAACATTGTTTATTTCCAGGCTTGAATCTGCTTTTCCTCATAAGGATGTGAGCCTATCTATATAGGTACAATAAAAAAATTCAAATTAAAATTAAATATTGATTTCCTCTAAATGTTCAGGTTTATGTTCTTCACACTGAAAATGTATGTCAGAGCTAATAACCCCTGGAGTTTGCTCCCTAGGTCAGATTGCTGTGACGTAAAAGTATAGAGACCATAAAATGATCATACAGAAATTGGGATTTGAAATGCAGAACATAAGCAACTCAGGGACAACTGAATATAAATGGCATCAGAAACACTAAAAACTCAAAAAGGCTGGGAGGAGAAGGGCAGAGGTAGGAGAGGGCTCAAGAGCACTGTGAAAGACCATCCTTTGGACATGCTCATTGATCACAGGTTATATATTCAAGCCACCTTAGGGAAATCCTGATACAACAGCCCTGAATATCACACCTTCACATACTTGTTTATCTTCTGGAAAACAGTTATTAGGCCAAGTTCAAAGTACATGATACCATCAGTTGGAAACAGTTCTTAAAATATCACTATGGGCAAGCTCTTCCCTTGTGAAGACACTGTTGAAGTCATGAAGTGGTTTAATCTATTTCTCTGAGCCAACATTTGATTGATTGTTCACACATTAACACAAACTTGTGGAGGACACCAGGCTTGACTTCTCTCTCACTAGCAAGTCTAGATCACGGAGAGAGTTCAGTAGCTTGATCAACTTTGATTAATCAAATAACACACTATACTGAGCAGAGGGATCTATAACATGTATGAATAGGAAAACACTCATTTAAGTGGAAGCTTCAGCTACTGATTTGTTCTCTTCTGCTAGTTTCTCCAGGCCCTGGAAGTCAAGGAAAAGTGGGAAGGGGAAGGATAAATAGCAATGACTGAATCTCAAAACACATTCAAGAGAATGTCTGCATTTGGTTCAATCTGACACCTTCTCCGGTTGCAGGCAATGAGAATGCCATTAAGAATCTTGACCCTGACCCTGGAAGATCCACTGTAGGATCATAAAAAAATTCTGTCATGTTTTCCAGGATGAAGTTCTTAAGTAGGAAAATTCAGAAGATTTTTAGTGATGATGATTGAAACAAGGACTTTTTTTAGAATGCTCTTTCAGCTTATAAGAACATTCGTTTCAGAACACCCATCCCAGTTGAGTGAGGTTGGCCTATATTCGTTGTTGGAGGTTATGGGTTATGTGTAGGCTGGGATTTCTTATCCAAAACTGTCACTGGAAGGGAGGTAATTCTAAAGTGTGTTATGCAGAGTTTTCCACGATGGCCTGAATTGAGGCGTTTCTAGAGCTGACGGTAGAAGCTAATCACCTTGATTCTGACTGAATGTGCTCACTGGATTATTGCAGCCAGCTTGTGGCCAAATATATGTGTTCTGTTTGACCACTCCTTGCTTTTATTACCTGAACTGTCTTCTGGCATCAGTTTCCCAGGGGAAATTTCCATCAGGACAGCTGATATTTCTTTATCTCCCCATTTCCATAGAAGGCTGGATAAATCTGAAATTTAGAAAGTGAGCCGTCTTCCTGCAGGCTCTGCTTCTCCTGCTGCTGCCACCAGCCCTGGTGGAAGCCTGTTGGCTCTAGGATCTCATCACTCTGTGCCTTCCTGGCTCCTGTGTATGTCACTGGTGATGGCTGAGGGAATTCACCGTTGCTCTTTGCTGGGGTAGAAAATTGTGAAGAAGGTGATGTTGGTTATAATATCCATCTGTTTATTTTATATACCCTTGACCAAACTTCATTCTCCTTCTTGGCTGAATGAGATTTCCAGGATACCTTAATGCCAAACCCTCACCCTACCCCTACCCTGCACTATTGTGTGCTTCCTACTGTGATCAACTTTTCAAGAGAGTTTCAGCTCTGTGCCTTTCCTCCCATTGTCATTCCTTAAATCCCCACCAGTCATTTAGTCCAGCTGGTCACACCTCCTAAATGCATTTCGGGTCCATTGCTTCCTCTCCACTCCCATTGGCGCTACTTAATTGCTTTTCACAAAAATGATGGTACTAGCCATTTGAGGACCCCAGCCTCTCTGCCTTCAGCTCACTGTAGCTCCAGCAGTCTATTAAGCCAGTGTTCACACATCCTTGTACCTTTGCACTTGCTGTTCCTTCTGGCTGGAATGCCCGCTCTCCATGCTTTTTTTTTTTCCTTCTAGGAAAATTCACAATTTTTCTTATAAGGCTTAGCTCAAATGTCACTTTATAATCACAACTTTATCCAATTCCTATAAACAGGGTTTATCCAATAGGCTCCTGGAGCATTTTAAAATACCTTTATTATGGCACTTTCTGGGTAGCTTTAAGTTGTGTATGTGTTTTTGCCTATGCCCATGTCCTATTATATTTTGTTTTTTCAGGGCATATCCTAGTGCCCTAAATAAAGTAGGCCAGCACCACACAGGTGTTGAAAGAATGAAGAATCCCCTGTATGCAGCCATCCTACCCGAGAAATATCCCAATCATCCACTTCCCTCCATTATAAACACTCATGTCTCTAGTTCCGTTGTTTTAAGAATTAGATTTGTTAACTTAAAAAGTCCCTTTATACTGTGATAATAATGGCTATTTCCATTTTAAGAGAGGGCTTTTATGCCTTAACCTAGAGTTTTATGTTGCTGGGCTGGCTTTAAAAAGTCAGCTCAAGAACCTGCTGATGGGGCCGGCCCGGTGGCGCAAGTGGTTAAGTGCACGTGCTCCGCTGCCGTTGGCCCAGGGTTCGCCGGTTTGGATCCCGGGTGCGCACCGATGCACCGCTTGGCAAGCCATGTGGCGGCGTCCTATATAAAGTGGAGGAAGATGAGCACGGATGTTAGCCCAGGGCCAGTCTTCCTCAGGTAAAAAAGAGGAGGATTGGCAGATGTTAGCTCAGGGCTGATCTTCCTCACCAAAAAAAAAAAAAAAAAAAAGAACCTGCTGAAATGTAGATATATGGCTCCATCTTTGGAGAGTTTAACTTCATGTACATATGGTGGCACCTTAAACTCTGTATCGTAATAAGCTTTCCAGATAATTTGTGATGTTCTAGCAGGTTTGAATTCCACTGCCTTTGTTTCTGATAGGGGGATCTTTCAGACGTCATTGCAGTAAGTTGGGGGATGTATTGAGGATCGATGAAGCCCTCCAACTCCTCTCCAATCCATTTGGCCTCTCCTAGACCTCGCCACTTCACAGATACAATACCTGATTCCAGGGAGGGAGAATCCATGCTTGAGCCTCTTCTCTCCATGGGCCAAGATTAGAAATGCATGGTTTGGTTGCTCACTGTGCTGTGTTGAAGGGCTTGGCAAGATCTGTGCTTTCTGGGGCAAGGCCAAGAGGAGGGTGAGGTGGGCGAGGCACAAGCCTCAGGCATAAGATTTTAGGGAGCACCAAAAAACTCAGTGATCAAGATAAATAATATTTTATGCAGTATTTTATAAAATTGAAATTAATGTAAAAAATCCATGATGAGTAAATTATCAGCATTGTATATAAGGACAGGATCAGTAACAGGGCAGTGCTGAGCCATGCTGAAGCCTGAAGCAAAAGAAAAAACCCAGCAATACTGACCCTGTCTTTATTTACAATGTTGCTATTTTGTTTATGATGGGTGAATCTTTCCTTAGTGTTGGCTCTGCTCCAGAGCTTCTATCTATTGAAGTTTTTACTGCACCTGCTGTATGAGAAAGTTCCCCCCAAAAGTCTCAATGTCAGGTAGTTTTCTTTATTTGTCCTACATTAGTGGCAAAAGGGCTGGCTTTTAAATTTTATGAGGTGACACCTTGGACTCCAGAGTTGAAGACCTATTTGAATTGTGGTGTCTTTTAGGTTGTCTTGTTCCAAATGCGTTTCTTCTTGATGTTTATCACAGTGACACGGGCTTTTTATGGCACTCTGAAGTGCTTCAGAGAAAATGGAGAGCATTTTAATACTGCTGATTTACTCTTTCAGGTCTACAGTAATTTCCTTACTGCCTAATTATAAGGTTCAGTTTAATTTACTCTACACATAATGTTTACTGATGCACATATGGTGCCACATTTCAGGAAACTGTACCCAAAACAGGTATTTTTGTCAGGCTGGAGCATGGAAATTTTCCTTCATGTACAGAAAAAAAAAAATCCTAAGAAATTTAATCATCTCGACAAAGAAATGTCCCCCAATGAGAGGGAGAAAATCACACATATCTTTAATTTGAGGAAGAAGGATACAATCTCTTTAAATGTTTATTTTAAAAGCTGAATGATGATCATGTGGTTGCATGTGTGTAAACATTTCATTTACCCCCAAAATCAGAGGAGTGGGTAGGAGTTAGGGAAAAGGAGAGATAAGAAAGGAAGGCAGTAATATCTTAGGGGCTTATATCTCACCTATCTTTGAAAAAAGGAGATATGTATTCAGAAGTCATGGATTCATAAACTCTTAGAGGTGGAAAGGACCTCTAAGATCCTTTCCCAGGGCAAAAGGTCTTTTTTTAGCATCCTAAAGATGTCCTTTCCCAGTCTCTGCTTGAGAGGGGGGAGCTCATCCCTTCACCCAGTGGCTGGTACTATTACTGGCAATTTTAGGAGTTAGAAAATTGAGTTAAGATCAGTGATTTTGTAATTATCAACCATTGATGTTGGTTTTGTTCTGCAAAACTCATGTTTTTTCTACTTTGCAAAAGTTTAAGGACCAGATGAAAACTTTACTAAAGAACTCCATTTAGAGTTCCAAAGACCTACAGATAGTGACTATTATTGCATATGAATTCATGGCTTCACAGTCAATTGGCTTACCTTTCCATCACCTGAGTGCTAACAGGGGTTAGGCTGAGGAACTGAGCAGCTGATGCTGTCTCGTCATTGAGACAGTTGAAATAACCAACTCTCTTCATCATCTGATTGATTATTGCCATTTGTACCTGGTTATGTATGAAGGTTAGGAAAGCAAGCTACCCACTGAAACTGTTTGACGTTTGTTTAGTGTCTGTTCTTTCCTTGGCACTTTATCTACTATCCCTACAACAATTCTGCAGAGGGAATGTTACTACCAAAAATATATATATTTTTATTTTTTACGGAGTAGAGTATTGAAGTTCTGACATTAAATTTCTTACTGATGTGCAGCTCTTAAGTTAGAGAACCCAAGTGGGCAGACTCTGAAGCCTGTCCTTTTAATGATGGTAGTTGTTCGAGTTGATACAGTTTCGTCTTAGTTTATAGCTTTTATTAAAATTTCCTTAATGGGAAGAATATAAGGTAAATATAAATTAATAATGAGACTTGTGATTCTCAATAACAATCTTCATAATAGGCTTCCTGTTTAATATAATCACTATGTTTTCTTCTTTAAATCATCCATATCGGTGTCCAGCCCCATGCAAGACACTGAATCATGAATGAGATTTTGATAATTATTTTTCTAATTAATCATAGGGGAAAAAAGTAAAGGACTTTTATGTTAGCTGAGGGGATATCTGATTAAATGCAGATCATGAGACTAGCAGTCCTGCCTGGTATATCCAGTGAGAAACAATTGAACGGATTGTGCCCCAGCATTCCAGGATTAAAGAAGAACCGTTTGTCCCGAGGACTTTGGTGATAAGAGGATTCTATCTGATCCAACCATAAGTGCTTGTCACAAGTTTGGGTGAATAACCAGTCCCAGCCCCTCCTCTCTCATTCTACAGTTTCTTAGTTTTTCATGAGTGTATCAATCCTATTAACTGTTAAGGGCAGGACTTCTATATTTTGGTTTGATTCCTTCAATTTCAGTGAGGATCAAGCTGCCTTGAATAGCTGCAGTCTAAGGTGCAAACGTGTGAAGAGGGTGACTGTAAAGTTGAAAAGCCCCTTTGGTCAAGGCCAGCTGGGAGGTCTGGGTAGTTGAGCATGGGGGAGGAAGGGCATGGAGTTGCAGGGGCAGGAAGAAGTCAGCACTAATGAAGCATGCCTGACCCAGCAGGTTTCCCTCAGCCCCTCCTTGGGAATCCACAGGCTTAGATCAATGTGGCCCTGAGGCTGTATCCACAGATGCCATAATAACTAGTTGAAAGGGGATCATTTGTGGCTGATCAACTAGTCATTGTGTGTGTGTATTACCGTAGCAACCAGCTTGCCTGGTGCTCTTTGGGTGCATGCTCCATGTGTTTGGCCAGGCTGTAAAGTACCCTCAATACTTTGGCCAAATTAGGAGGAAATATCAGGATTTGGAGTTCAGTCCGGGTCAAAGCACCTATATCAAGCAGGTGGGGCAACCCAGCCAGATACTCCCTTAATCTACTTAATTTTTAGGAAAAACCAACAACTTCTACTCTTCTACATCTTCCTTCTCCTCTTCGTTCCTTACCTCAAAGCTTCTGCTAGAGAAGGAGTTGCTTAGAGACCAGTGGAATAACGTATGTTTTCTTTCTTCTTCTTCTTTTTTTTTTTTTTTGTGAGGAAAATCAGCCCTGAGCTAACATTCATGCTAATCCTCCTCTTTTTGCTGAGAAAGACCGGCTCTGAGCTAACATCTATTGCCAATGCTCCTCCTTTTTTTTCCCCCCCAAAGCCCCAGTAGATAGTTGTATGTCATAGCTGCACATCCTTCTAGTTGCTGTATGTGGGACGCGGCCTCAGCATGGCCGGAGAAGCGGTGCGTCGGTGAGCGCCCGGGATCCGAACCCTGGCTGACAGTAGCAGAGCGCGCGCACTTAACCGCTAAGCCACGGGGCCGGCCCTAACATATGTTTTCTAGCAGAGCATGAAGCAAAGAGAGAACAAAAGTCAACTTGGTCAAATAATACGGGTCAAACTCGCCACTTGGGGGCTCTTTGAGGCCATCTCTAACATCCTCAGTTCTCATCTTAAGCAGGTAGCTGCTGGGTCCAGCAAATGCTCAGTTATAAGGAAGCGGTAGGTGAATGGAGGTGAAAATAGCCAGGGAACTGCTGTAGTGCTGCAACAGAGTGACATGGACAGTGAAAGGGCATAAGCCTAAAATCCAGTGATGAACCATCTAGAACAGGTGCCTGCAAAGGACGACCTGTGGCCCAACTCCAGCCCTCTGCCTATTTATGTAAATAAAGTTGTATTGTGCTTTGTGCTACAGTGGCAAAGTTGAGTATTTGTGGCAGAGACCAACTAGCTGCCAAGACTGAAACATATACTATCTTGCCCTTTACTGGAAAAGTAAGCCAACCTAATCATCTAGAAGTAAGTCTGCTTCAGATAAAACAAATATGGTGTAAGAGTCCAGATTCCCTGAAAAATGGAGGGACCTTAAATCTAACTCTGTCTCCTTTCTTTCCCTTAAGCAGTGACAGCACCAGTGATTTTATGGGATTTCCACAAACTTGAGAATGTGGAATAATCATTAAGCCTCTATCTGAAAAGAAGCACCTCTAGGGAAAAATTCAGCTGCTGTTGGAAATGCAACGCTGTGCAATAGTTAGAGACACGAAGTGAAGAAGTATAGCATGTGGTGGCAGACTCCAGGGAAAGAAACTAGCTCTGAGGCACACAATTATCCATAATTGGAGTAGAGCAGGGGAGCCTGGTGAATGGTTTTCCGTATTAGAAAATGTGATGGACCCTTTAACGACCACAAATGGTCAGAAGCTTCAGAGGTTCATTTATAAATGACATCTGTACCAACAAGTTAAGTGTCCATCATCCTTCTTCCCTTACCCAACAGCATCTTATTCCCCCAAGTTTCCCATCCTGCTCAAGTGAACTGAAGTGTCACTCGTCTGATACCTGGAGTGGGAACTGGTGAGTTGGGGCGGGGGTCCTCCCAGGGGCTCTTGTATTTACAATGGGGATTTGTCTGAGACCCACAGGACTTGTGCTGTCATGTGGAATGGCAGGAAATATGGAAGTTTGGGGCCAGATGACTCCATCTGGTACAAATCCTGCCACACTGTGGCAGGTGTATAGGATTGACCCCACCAAAAAGAAATGTGGTTTTAGAGAGTTGTTCTCTGTATCTTGCTTTAAACTTTTTAACCATACACTTTTTATAGGCTTCTGCTGTTAGCCTGCCATCAAATCCATCCATTCAATAATTGCATTTCCCAATTGCCAATGTACTTGTAACAGGATCAAGTCTTTTTTTTGAGGAACATTTCATAAGCTTCCTAAGGATCCCTCCGGGGGTGGATGAATCTGATGCAACTCTTGACTTTCACACTGGATTCAAGCAACTCATGCCCATTCAATGCCAGTTAATCAAAGGCAAATATTAGATGCTCAGAATGAAATATCCAGGCATCTAAATTTAGATCTGCTTTTGTGATAAGCAATGCTGGAGGGGATATAATGCTGGGGGTGAGTGGGAGACCAGATGTGGGAGTGAAGAATGGAAAAAAAGATGATCTTTGTCCAGTTGAGATTTGTGAACTTGAACGGCCAGATTTGTAAACACATGGACCTTGAGTGAAATAGCGCTATTCTTAGAATCAGAAGACCTGACTCTGGCATATGCTATGTGCAACCAGTGGACTCTCCCATTCCTCATCTATATAACAGAGAAAATGATGCTCACCCTGCAAATCAGACCCCTCGCCCCCACTATGATATTGTAAGGAAGGTCAAATGAAGTAATGTCTAGGAAAGTTCTCTGCAAGCTATAAAAATGAACATACACAAGATTATTATTAAAGGCAATAAGCAGTCAGAAACTGAAAGACCTTCCAAATATACCAAAAAATCATTCTGCTTTTTAATGTGAGTTAAATGATCTAAGCAAGGTAGTTATACTAGAAATATCTTTTCCACCTTCACCCATGCTACCTAAAATTCCACCTTTTGAAATGCCAAATCTTCTGGGCTAACAAATTAGGTATTTGAAAGTGTGTCTGTCCTGATGGAGGTGTAGAGAAATCCTGAGAGAACATTGAAGTGTGAAAAAATCTTAAGTAATATAATGTGAAGGAAGTATAACAAATTTGGACTTTTTTAGAGCGTTCCTTAGGCCAGCCTGCAACACATTTAACAGGAGGAACTCATGGTTGCCTCTAACCAGCATCATTTATGAGGCCAGTCAAGTATGCATGTGGTCAAGTTGATCACTATAGCTTTGTTAGTAATTGGGAATTGAGATAGTAGAGGAGTTTTCAGCAGTAAGTGAGGATAAATGGCTTATTTTGTTTTTCTCTGTACTCCTGGTATAATTCTTGGTATACCAGGAGCTCCTCAAATGCTAGAAGAAGGAATAAATGAGTAAACACCAATCACTGAATAGAGAGAGTGGAATAAAGTAAGAAAGAGATAAAGCATATTTGCCTCTCTGAGATCTTCTTACTGCTGTTATAATAAGGTTCCTGCCTTCTTTGAGCTAATTGCATTGCTATCTACCCCATTAAATTTTTGTGCATTTAGTCTCATTTCTTTGGCATAATATTTAAATATCCTTAATAATAGTGTGGCATTTATATGGACCCTTTTTTTCCCTTTGAGATCAGAAAAAGATTTTGAAATGCACAACTGAAGACAAATAATCATGGGATCTTTATTAGTTTTCAAGAATGAACATCTAGAGCCAAGAATACACAATGGAGAAAGGATAGTCTCTTCAATAAAGGGTGTTAGGAAAACTGGACAACTACGTGCAAGAGACTGAAACTGGACCCCTATCTTACACCATATACAAAAATCAACTCAAAATGGAATAAAGACTTGAACGTAAGACTTAAAACTGTAAGACTCTTAGAAGAAAACGTAGGGAGTAAGTTTCTTGACATTGGTCTTGGCAATGAGTTTCTGGATGACACCAACAGCAAAGGCAACAAAAGCAAAAATAAGCAAGTGGGATTACATCAAACTAAAAAGCTTCTGCACAGCAAAGGAAACCATCAATAGAATGAAAAAGCAACCTATGGAATGGGAGAAAGTTTGCAAATCATATATCTGATAAGAGTTTAATATCCAAAATATATTAAGAACTCATACAACTCAATAGCAAAAAAACACAAAAGCAAATAATCTGATTAAAAAATGGGCAGAGGACCTAAATAGTCATTTCTCTAAAGAAGACATGCAAAGGGCCAATAGGTACGTGAAAAGATGCTCAACGTCATTAATTATCAGGGAAATGCAAATCAAAACCACAATGAGATATCACCTCACACCTGTTAGAATGGCTCTTATCAAAAAGACAAGAAATAACAAGTGTTGGCAAGGATGAGGAGTAAAGGGAACCCTTGTGCACTGTTGATGGGAATGTAAACTGGTGCAGCCGCTATGGAAAACAGTATGGAGGTTCCTCAAAAAATTAGAAATAGAACTACCATATGATCCAGCAATCCCACTTCTAGGTATATACCCAAAGGAAATGAAAACAGGATATCAAAGAGATATCTGCACTCCCATGTCAATTGCAGTATTATTCACAATAGCTAAGATATGGAAACAACCTAAGTATCCATCAATGGATGAATGGATAAAGAAGATGTGGTATATATACAATGGAATATTATTCAGCCATGAGAAAGAAAGAAATCGTGACATTTGTGACATCATGGATGGGCCTTGAGGGCATTATGCCAAGTGAAATAAGCAAAACAGAAAGACAAATGCTGCATGGTATCACTTATATGTGTAATCTTAAAAAAAAATCAAACTCATAGAAATAGAGAATAGAAAAGTGGTTGCTTGGGGTTGGGGAAATAGGGAGAGGTTGGTAAAAGGGTACAAACTTTCAGCTATAAGATGAATAAAGTCTGAAGATCTAATGTAAAATGTGGTGATTATAGTTGATAACGTTGTATTGAAAAATTGAGATTTGCTAAGAGAGTAGAACTTAAATGTTCTCACCAAAAAAAGAAAAAAAAAACTATATGAGGTGATGGATGTGTTAATTAACTAGATGGGAGGGAATCCTTTCACAATGTATATGTATGTCAAATCACCACAATTGTACATTTTAAGCATCTTACAATTTTATTTGTCAATTATAGCTCAATAAAGCTGAAATTAAAAAAAAAAATGAACATGTGTCCGTTAAAATGAATCACAGAGATATCCTTTCATTGGATAGATTAAAATTGGACATGCAGCCTTCAAAGTCTCATCCAGGTTTAAGCTTCTATGATTATAGTTGGCTGAGGAGAGCCATTTTTTCTTATACTGTCTTTTTCAGGGAGCTGTTTCACATTCATCAAATGGTTGCTGGTTTTTAGACTTTGTGGAAAACACTTTGGCACTATCCATTTAAAGGTGGCTCAGTATACATCATGCACTCCTCACATCTCACCCCATAGGCAGACACTTTTTGGTCGTTTTTGACACAGTTTATTTTTCTTCTTGAGTTTGTGAGTTAAACTGTGTCTATCCTTTCATCATTCTGCCCTCCCGTGAAATAAGCAAGTGGATTGTTAGAGTAGGTATGATCCATCGACTGCATTCCTTTTGGTTTGCTGAAGAAAATGCAGTTATTTACGTTGATGAATAGCCTTAATTGGGTAAAATAGACTGGTAGTGCTGAGCTAATACCTTTAAATGTCTTGTCTTATGCAATTAATATTCCCTTGTCACACATGCATTTAAACAGTTGGAAGAAAGCCTTGTGTTCTTGACTCCTGTCAGACTTAACGAATGATTTTGTCAAGTCATTCCTTTCTGCCCTGGTTGATTGATAGCTAAATTTTGGTCTTCTAGCTTATGTAAAAAGTGTTAACTATGCCTTTCAGCTTGTAGGCAAGGGCATTTAAACCCTTCTAATAGTCAATTTACAGAGGAATTACATTGACTGTTTACTGGAGGGGTCAAGAAATGTGCCCCTGTTTATCAGGGACACAAATCACAGGGCCCATGAGCCAATGAAGGCAGTATTTATGACTCCTTGCACTTGCTGGATGCTACCAAGTTCAAGGTGTCCCTGGTCCTGGATGCTGAGGCCTCTGGTTCCCCCTTTGGTTGTGCCTGTGCTCGTGGACTATGTAAGAAAGAGATATATTTAGGATGAATATGGTTTGATCCTAAAACTCTTAAGAATTAGAATAAAAACTAGAATACTAGATTGTCACTGTACTAACTTTCATCTGCAGCTTTCGCAGATCTCTGTGTAATGAGACAGATCTCCACTCACCTCTGCCACTACCTGCTTTATACATTTTCACACATACCATAATTACAATCTCAAAGCATGGAAAGTGGATCCCATCGTTTCTGGGAGGAGTCTCACTTTCCCTGGCTTGAGCTTTTGTTGATAATCTCACAATTTACCATTCTAAAATGCTTTGACCAATAAGTTATAATAAGATGGTTACGTAAAGGCAAGTATAACCCATCAATACATTTTTGTAGTAGACATATCTTGAACCGTGAGTCCTCCATTTTTTTTTACAGACTCCTAAAGCCCAAGGATGTCACAGAGTCTCATAGTGAGTATCCAGCAGGCCCCTTTCCACTCCCGGAGTGGGGATTCATTAGGACTCAGCATTACTTCTGCCTCTGGTGGGACCACTGATTCCCTCCTATGGTGTCCATCTGCCACTGAGTCTGTTCTTCCATCCTCTCAACTGGGGTTTTCTTTTTTTTTGCTCTTATTGTCTCAGAGGAGGCTTCCAGAATTCTTTATGCACTTCACTCATCATCCAGGAAGCTGGATCACATTTGTTCCTGAAATTTTGTATGCCACTATCATATATACCATTGCTTTTGGTCAATACTGTATGCAAAGCTGACACAATGTAGACATATGAGAGGTTGTGCTATGTTGGTAGTTTAGAGCATGAACGCTCGGGCCAGACGACCTGGATTCAAATCCTGCCACTCCCACTTATTAGTCATGTGAATGTGGGCAAGTGACCTAATTCTATTGCCTCAGTTTCCTCACCTATAAACTGGAGAAAATACTAGCCTGCTCTCTTGAGAGAAATACATGAATTATTCTAAGTTTTTAGAACAGGGCCTGGCACAAAATAAGCGTTAAATGAAATCTGTTAATATGAAATATTAATTTTCTGCAATCCTTTCCTGCTATCCTCACCACCTCTTCTTCTCCATGCCTTACTGCTGCAGTTAGCTTCTGCCTGCTGCATACACCCTCCATTCCACCAACCTCTCCTTTGCTTCCTTATACTGCACCTGGCAATTGTGGGCTCTGTGTTCTGCTAACATTTTTACCAAAACCAAGGCAAGCTGCTGTACCCGCTGGATTGAGGCCATCTGGAGATCCACAACGATCCCAGCACTCCCTTGGATCCTAAGGCACCATGTCACTGCCTCTTCCCATGAAAGCACTTGCCCTTGCCTATCATGGGGGGAGAAGGGGACTTTGACACAGTCCTCTGTGTGCTGGGGCAGAAAATGGAACCATAGAAGGAGCCAAGCACCTGCTGCTGTTCTTCAGGATGAGCCCTGATCCATCTTCCCTGTCCCAGTCCCCTTGACTTATCTCTTCAGTACAATTTTTCAACTAAAGTATTCATTAAATCTGTAAAAATAAGAAATTGCATCTGTGATATTGTTAAGTATAGCCCATGGCTGTATAATGGAACATGTGAAGCAGACCACTGTTAATCCAATGCTTTTGGCCAAAGGACTGAGTTATAATAACACCAAACTAGTCAACTGATTGATCAGAAATTTATTTTCTAGATGTCTCTCCAAAAAGATGATTTAGTGACCACAAAATCTTATTCTATTTAAATATGTATGTTATCAGCTATCTATTGTCACAATAGTGCAGTATAACATCCCAGTGGCATACAGTAATAATATTTGTTGCTTACTAGTCTGGGGTGGTCTCCTTGGTCTGGCCCTCTCATGTGCCAAGGCTCAGTGGCTCTTGACTGACTTAAGATGGCCTTGATGGTGATGACTGAGGTGACTCAGTTCTATTCAACATGTTTGTCTCCCTCCTCCTGGGACAAGCTGTCTAGCCTGGGCATGTCCTTCTCATGGAAATGGTAGAGAACAAGACCAAGCAAGCTCAGTGGTGAATGGGCCTTTAAAATCCCTGCATGCATCATGGTGTGGCCAACATCCCTTGGCACTAAGCATGCCACATAGCCCAGCCCAGAGCCAGAGAAGGCAGGCACTACAGAGTTACATGGATATGGGCATGGGTACGAGGAGAGGTGAAGAATGGGTCATTGATACAACAAATCTACCACAGTTATTAAAGTTTGCCTCAGTGCTTCTTACTCCCTCAGCAAGACATGTTCCGACTGTCAGCACTCCTAGAGGAAAAATCTAGAGGACAAGGACTGTTTACCCGGCTAAACTAAATCATTATGTGTTTGCTGCTGAGGCCATGCACATAGGTGTTGCTAATGATGACAGCTGTGCTTTTAATTGATCCAGTAGCCTGAATTGGGGGGTGTCGGGGAGCAGCATGGAGAAAAGCCTGACACCAATGAACTGTTCTTTTTTTTTTTTAGAAGTAATTGGTTCCATCAAGGAAAGAAACTAGTATCCTAATTAAAATGATTTTTCTTCATAGAAGATAGTCAGTGCCATCAGGATAATGAATAGAGTGACCAAAGAATATTTTGTGTTTCTCTTGTAAAGAAAGCAAAACAAAGCAAAAAAGGTGATTATTCTCTAAGTGCTCTTCTTCAAGCTTCATAGATATACCTCTGCTCACCCCATCTGCCCCAACCTCCAGCCCAAGCAATGAACAGTGCCATCATTACCACTGAACTGTGTGCATTGATGGCACCTTAGCTTATTAGAGTGGCTTTGGGTGGATTACTGCACTGACTGATTACCTTGATTGACCTCCAGACTGGCTAAAATTTGCCTGACTTAATGAGGCTCAATTCTTGTCAAGCCCCCTAGGCTGGATGGCTCCTAGCTCAGACATTTTGTTGCTTTGATTTTTCATTTTTAATAACAATTACACCCCAAAGCTTAAGGAAATATGGTAAAATATGTCAGTAACCGTGAAGAGCCTGGAGCAGACGTATCCATGGAAAGATTTAAGGCTTCAAAGTTTTGAGCCCATTTAAAATCATCCTCTACCTCGAATTTGACCTTGGTTGGTACATCTTACATCATTGTCGTGAGGAAGTTAATACATTATTCTTAACAGGATTTTTTTAAACATCTGTCTAAAAGACAAGACAGATGTTAAGTGGTCAGACATTTGTTAAATATCATCAGCCCAGCCTAGATTTGAGTGTTAACTTTTGTTTCTGAAAGTGAAGATGGCACTGGATTGCTCAGACACACACAGCCAATTCTGCCTAAAAATTGGCGTGTAAAAAGACTTAAATTTCAGGGAAGGTTTAGCAAAGAAAGAAAGCTTTCATTTTGCAGGATAAATAAGATTGATTAGTAGTAGCTACGTGGAGCACTGTGCTGAGAAGGATTATGAAATAGTATTTGAGCTCAGCATAAAAGAATGCTGTCATTGATTAATCATGTCTGATGTGGGCATAGAAAGGAAATGTGGTCGCATTCTTGCCATCCCTGTCCTACTTCATAGTTTCTGATCTTGTTCCTTATAAACAACCCTTTACCTTTTAGTTATTTCCTATAAATGTATCTATTTTTCCACCTTCCACCCATGCTTGAGTACTTGAATTATTGTTCTACCAGATCTATTCTTTATTGGCCATTTTTTGTTTTTGAATCAATATCTGAATTCCCTTCCAGTGTTTGGGGAATTCCTCATTATATGAATTTTAGTATAAGGAATCAAAATTGCCAGAACACTTGTTTTCACAAAACACTTTCCTCTCAACACTTTCCTCCTTCACCTTGCGACTAGGGCGTTGACACATGACCCAGAGTTTGGGTCTATATTTCATCCAGATAAAAATCAGGTGCATCTGCCTAAGACTTTGAGTCAAAAGCTAATGACACAAAGATACAGTGTCCTAACGTTTCTGATTTCTGTCCATTTGTTCTGTGAATGAGTAGGACGGCTTTTCTGCTTAAATCTGCCAGAATTAGTTTCTAATGCTTGCAGCTAAGAACTTGACTGATATAACAGGTCAACTTCTAGGGTAGTGCTCCTCAAACTTTATTAGGCAGAGGAATCACCTAAGCACTTTATTAAAATGCAGATTCTGATTGGAATGCAGGTCTGGGGTGAGGCTTTGGGTTTGCATTTCTAAAAAGCTCCCAGGAAATGGCAGTGATGCTGGCCTGTTGTCCACTCTTTAATTAGGAAGGATCTAGGGAAGGAAAGGCAAGCAGAAAGAAGGCAGAATTAGCAGGAAAAAAGAGAAAGAAAAGGTCTGTTTCAACGTGTTCTAGTTAAGTTAGGGCAGACTAATTACTGTGACTAATAAACTTCAAAATGTGCAAAGGCTCCAACACAATAGAATTGCATTCTTAATCATGTAACAATATACTGGGCCAGTGGCAGGACACTGGGAAGCTCTGCTCCATGCATTCAATGGCCCAGGTTGATTAGCGGGAGGAGGTTGTCCACCATCTTCAACTCATGACTTTCCAGGTCACCTTGGGGGTCATCTGTATTCCACCCAGAAAGAAATGGAAAAGACGACCAAAGAGCATATGTTAGAAATGTTTCTTTTTTTGTTGTTGAACTTTTTATTATAAAATAAAACAGATATAGAAACCCACACACAATAAATACATAGTTTATTCAATTATTGTTATGCAAACACTCTTGTAACCACCTCCCAGGTCAAGAAATAGAATTCTGCCAGCCTCCCTAGAAGCTCCTCTGTAGGCCTCCTGCCACCCTCCAAAATTAACCATTATCTTAACTTTCAGAGGATTCACTTCCTTATGTTTCTTTATGCTTTCATCACCCTAATGTGCACCTTCAGATGATATAGTTTAGTTTTGCCCACAGTTTGGGATATGTCTTTTAGTCTCTTAGTCACCACATCCCCTTCCATCCAATTCTTTGTTTATAATCCATCTGTTGAAGAGCCTGAGCGGTTTGTACTGTAAGTTTTCCACAGTTTGCATTTCGCTGATTAGATGTGTTTGGTGCACTTCCATACATTATTCTGTCCTCTGTATTTTCTACAAATCACCAGGGTGATCCAGAGCCTCTACCAGTATCAGGTTTGATCCCTTTGGCAAGACTATATAGTTGGGATTGTACTGTTTCGTCAGAAAGCACACGATGTCTGGTTGTCTCTTTTTTTGTGTGATGTTTTCAACCACTGATGTTCATTGCCTAGATTTTTTAATTCATTAAAGGTTGCAAAATGGTGATATTCTATCTTTTTTCATTTATTAATTGGAATAAGTTTATAAACAGATACTTTCCTCATTATAAAGAATTCTAGTTCATGTAGGAAAGGCAAGATATATTCTTGATTCTTTCAAGATAAATGAATTGGTTCCTTGTTGTCCGCTAAAGTCACCAATTAATTTTTTCTTTTTCTTTTTTTAATTATTATAAACTCATAAATTTAAACGTATTTGATAAATATCAATCCATTGGAATTTTAATCCTTTGTGCAGTTCAAATTGGCTAATTTTTGGCCAGTGGGAGCCTCCTGAGTTATTTTCACAAGCCTCCTGAGTTATTTTCACAAGTTATTTGATAGCTCTTTTCTATCTAGTGTAACAAGATATTTCAGGCTTATTTGTACATTTCCAGCCTCAAAGTTCCTGGAATCAGCCATTTCTCCAAGGAGCCTTGGTTTGTTTTAGTGGAAAATTATATTTCAAGGCGTTCATTGCTACTGGGCTGGCCATTGTTTTTATGCTTTTTCGGTGGACAGAACCGGAAAATTGTGTGTGTGTGTTTGTGTGTGTTTTCAATTTAAAATCTCATGTGTTCATACTGATATTTCTACTTCAGATCTAGGATTACAGAACTTTTCCTTAACCTCTTCTACATTATATCTTCTTTCTTCCACACCAACGCTCCTGGCTAGCAAGAACACAGGACATAAGAATAAACTTTCATAACTAATTATTTGCTTTATCTACTTTTGAACACAATAGTGTCCAAATAACAATATTCATACTACCACTATTATTAAAATTACATAAAACTCTTAAAATCTTTTTGTACATTCTATTCACTTTTTCTTCTCATTTTACAATGTTGTACTGTGTCTTCATTGCCAGAGTGTACAACCATTTCATATATACTCTCCCATTTAACCATCATATATTCTTAGTTCTATAAATAAATATATATCTAACGCTCACTGCCAGTTCTTATGTTAATGTTTTTCTAGTCATTTTGGTTGTTAAAGCTCATTCTCTAACAGATTCCCCAAGAAAGTCTCATGGGAACAATATTTTCTGAGTTCTTGCATGTTGACCAAATTTTGTCTGTGCCTTATATCCTTGAAAGTCAGTTTTGCTCGTTATAAAATTCTTAGCTCACATTTTTTTTTTCCTTGAGTATCTTAAACACAGCATTTCATTTTCTTCTGGCATAAAGCTTTGCAATTGAAAAGTCCAACAATCATCTAATTTTTTTTCTTTTATAAGTCACATGCTCTGTTTACCTAAATGCACGAGGATTTCCCCACCTTTTTTCTTTAGAATCCAGTTATCTTGATTGATAGCATGGGTCAGTCTTCTTGGGTACATGATATGTTCTTTCAGAATGTAGTTTATATATTATATATGTATGTTCAGGAAAGGTTTTTTTTTTTTTTTTTTGCCAGAAAGATCCTTTTAAACACAAGTCAGATCATGTTGCTTCTCTGCTAGAACACTTAGGTCAATGACTTCCCATTTCATTTATTTATTTATTTATTTATTTTTATAATTTTATTTATTTATTTTTCCCCCAAAGCCCCAGTAGATAGTTGTATGTCATAGCTGCACATCCTTCTAGTTGCTGTATGTGGGATGCGGCCTCAGCATGGCCAGAGAAGCCGTGCGTCGGTGAGCACCCAGGATCCGAACCCGGGCTGACAGTAGCAGAGCGCCTGGGATCCGAACCAGGGCCGCCAGCAGCGGAGCACGTGCACTTAACCACTAAGCCACCGGGCTGGCCCCAGGAAAGTTTTATGAGTTAACAATTTTTAGTTTTCATTCTGTTTTCTTGCTTTGAGTTTCTTCTTCGGGGATCACTGTTAGCTATATATTAATTTTCCTTGCCTATCTTCAATATTTGTTCACCTTTTTTCAAATCTTCTTTTATCTTTTCTTTAAAAATTTCTTTTCGATTTAAAAAATTTCCTCTTTTTCTCTTTTTATTTCCCTTAAGACATTTGCTGTTGTGTTTATTCATTCTTATTTAGTCTTCTTTTTCAAATGATTTTTCTTGTATTTATAATTCTTTCTTGAGTTTCATGACCTTATTCTATAATCTTTTCTTTTTATAATTTATATTGTTCTTTCGTATCTTGTATCATTTCCTTAGTGCATTTTAATTTATTTAAAATAGTAGGTTATAGTTTTAATCTGTTGTACAGGCATATCTTTCTGGCATGCTTTCATTATGTATAGGGATAATATTATATTCCTTATTCTTACTTTTCTTATAATAACTTGAGATGAGTTTTGACCTTGATAATTTTAAAGTTGCTCATTTTTATGTGAACTTAATCTTCCTGAAGGTTTAGAAAGAGGCCTGATGCAGATAGCTCTTCTAGCTTCATAGAGCTCTTACTTCTGTTATTTTTGTGTGGTGTTTAAAAATATGATGGCCTGATTGGTGAGATAGCCTAGCTCTGCTCATCTCCCCCACTTTATCTGGACCTTTTCTTTCTTTTATCTCTGTTTTCTCTGTCAAGTTCAATTTTGATTATACTCCCGATAGTTTCGCCTTCATGTGGGGCTCTGTCCTGGAAGAGAGCCAGGGCAGATCAGTTTCAAGTGTTCACTGCACTGCCCCCTTTAGACCTTCTTACTGTAGGCTCTGCCACTTGCTACCTTATGATTGCAGGCAAGTTATTTAACTTTTCTAAGTCCCATTTTCTTCATTTAAAAACTGGCAAATGATAGCCCTATCTCATAGTGTTGTTGTGGGGATTAAATGATATAATATGTAAAGATCTTAGTTAAGTATCTGGCACATTTAATGTGCCTGGAATAGATGAGCTCATTAATAACCAACATTATTCTTGGGCAGTAATTTAACACATGTTGCCAAATGAGCAACTAATTAATGTTAACTTTGCATAGGCTTTATTATATTTTATATGGTGAAATGTCAAACCCAATTCAGAGGTAAATCAAACCAAGTTACACATGCACACATGCGTGCCTTATGGTAATTAGTGTAAAAAGAAACTGAGATTTGTTCAAAGTTTTCTTTCTTCTCACCAATAATAGATGTGTATGTACCACTCTATCAAAAGATTCGCCCAAATACTCCTGAATGGGTATATTCATTTGGAAAACATACACGTTGTTTAGCATCTCATCTTGTGTTGATTTGTATTGGGAGTGTTTTCTCCTGGTCTACATTCTCATAATTATGAAGAAAGCAGCAGCACTGAAGTGATTGTTCAGGTACAGTTCCATTTCATTTCCATGCAGCTGCCCTGCTTCCCATTTTAACAATGGGAATGATGTGTAATTATGCAATGTTAGAAATTTGGGTCTGTTTATTCTTACCTTGAAGAATAAATTTAAGTACTTCTTTCTGAAGCACAGCAACTATATCATCATAGCACCTGGGCAGAAACATTTTTGAGATTGTTAGATGTTTCCGGTTTCTACCTCTATCAAATACAAACAATGGATCTAGCAAGGCAGGAGACTGTGAAGTGGTAAGGTTTTAGGGTGGCTTAAAGGCCTAATTCTTCATCTGAAGTTCTCCCTACCTCCTGGTTGATGTGTAGATGTCTCCTTTTTCTCAAGAGCCTGAGTCCTTGAACTGTATCATGATTCAAAACCTGAAGGGAAAAATTTAGGTTGATGAAGGAAGAGAGCAGAAATTTGATAGGAAGAGGGCCTGTAATGTATTGAGCTACAGGCTGTATATGTAACTTTCTCTTTTTCTTTTTTGTGAGGAAGATCAGCCCTGAGCTAACATCCATGCTAATCCTCTTCTTTTTTGCTGAGGAAGACCGGCTCTGAGCTAACATCTATTGCCAATCCTCCTCCTTTTTTTCCCCCAAAGCCCCAGGAGATTGTTGTGTGTCATAGTTGCATATACTTCTAGTTGCTGTATGTGGGACACGGCCTCAGCATGGCCAGAGAAGTGGTGTGTCAGTGCGTGCCCGGGATCCGAACCCGGGCCGCCAGTAGCGGAGTGCGCACACTTAACCGCTAAACCACGGGGCCGGCCCTGTAACTTTCAAGGTGACATATAATACAGTTAATTCAGAACCATCCATCAGTCATCTCTCTTTGTTTTCCTTTGATATGATAAGCACTGGAAAATTAAAATGAGGGTTGAAACATTATTTCCATGGCTAATGAGAGCTGGGCATAGTTTAGAACAATTCTTTATTCCTGGGCAATAATTTAATCCATATTGCCAAATGAGTAATAGACTCATATATAGAGAACTCTTCTATTCCTTAATTGTGTGTGTTTTTGTTTTTATTTTTACTGTAGCTTCGGAAAGCAGTGATGGATCACATATCTGATTCTTTCTTGGAAACCAACGTCCCTTTGCTAGTTCTCATTGAGGCTGCAAAGAGTGGGAATGAAAAGGAAGTGAAGGAATATGCCCAGGTTTTCCGTGAACACGCCAACAAGCTGGTGGAGGTAAGTCAGGAGAATCCTGAAGACTAGAATTTGTCAACAGGTTTAATCTCTACATGTGGCTTTTGGAATTTCAATAGACAGCTCTTCTATGGATTTCCTGGAGAAATAAAGTCCTGGGACTTTCCTTCTCTTTACCTTCTGATTACTCCATCCCTTGGAAAGGAAACAGATTATCAATAATCTCTCCTCTCTCTATCCCACAACTCTAAACAAGCTCTGGAACATGTCTGCTAATTTTCCTGAACAGTAAGCAGAGGCTGAAACAGAAGTAAAAGGGATGCTCCAAAGTGCTGAATACCAGCTTTAATTTGAGAGAGTAGAATTAAAAGTGCTAAATGGAGGTTAAACATGGTTCCGTTTTCTCCCTCTTCACCCCCCTCTCCACTCCACCCACCTAAACCTACATTAGCTGGCCACATTATGAACTTGTGAAAAAAAACATCCCACTTCCCCCAAAGAGATGTTTGACTCCTGGTGAAGGATCCTAGGCAGTAGTAGGAGTGTAAGTTCGGGGTCATAAGTATATTCTACATGTTAGAGAAATCTGTGGGAGTTGCTTTGTAAATGCCAAATTGTGCTGTATAATATTGAAAAAAATTCTGTTCAAGGGAAACAAAATAAAAGTGAAATGACTTGCCTAAATCTGCCTGCGTAAATCTAGGACTAGAAATCCAACAGCTTGGCCAAGGTTGGATTTAGTGATGTGGGGCTAAATAGAAAATAAAGACATTAAACAGGAAATGGATGTGCTAGAGAAAAAGAGTCCAGGAGGAGTGAGGATCCTGGCAAATTTAGGAAAAGGTTATCAGGGCCAGGTTAAAACTTTTGCAGGCTCTGAGCGCTTAAGATGTTACAACAATAGCGACAACAAAACTCTGGTATATTCCCACTTTAATTCAAAATAAAATAACATTACTCAAAATGACAGAGAACTTAAATGCAAACTCAAAGTAAAATGTTATTTTCTGTTTTTTTTCAAATGGCAAAATTAAAATCTGAATAAGTTCATCAAATGTGAAATCCTCTCCATTTTTCTTGGGGTGAGTGATAGGGTGGGTGCTCTGATTTCAGTGTGCCCTAAGCACTTGCTTAGCTTGCTCCTTAGGTTACTCCAGCACTGCTGTTGCCTCTGGGGCTGAAGACACTCAGCCCGCAGGAAGTCCTGCATCAAGCCCATAGGGAGCCCCGGGTCCTCTAGGACACAGGCTGAGCCATCACCCACAGCAGCAGTCAGCAAATTGAGTGTGCTAAACTCATAATAGTGCCATAATAATGTAACCCCTGAACTTCCTACCATAACGCCCGTGTCTTGAGGTGACGCCAGCCTAGAGCTAAAACAGGGTCATATTTATCAAGGCAGTCTTTCTGGCTCTGTCCCTACCTATGGGCAAGCACTCCATCACCCCTCACATTCCACCCCCATGTTGCAAGAGTTCACTTGGTTATTGAGGAATCCAGAGCCTTTCCAAAGTTGTTCTTGGAAGCCCTGGCCGCTCCTATGTCTTGAGAAAGAGAAGGTGAAGAAGGAGCAGGGGTGGAGGCGGAAGGAAAGGAGGAAAAGGAAGAAAAGAAATAGCGCTGAATGAATGCTAAATATTCAGCATCTTAAAGTTTTAAACATTCATATGTAATAAAATAATACTAACATGCAAATATACCATCCCATTTGTATAACGATGGCATTTACAAGATACTTGCAGAATATATAGAAAGTGTTAATTGATGGTGTGTTGTAGGCGTTGTAGACAAAGAAAGGGACATGAGTTTAAGGTTGTGTGATGAACATCTACTTTCAATCCTGTCAGTGTCTTTCTGAAATTCTGTGTGTAGCTTCATTTGTAGATAATATTTGAAGTTCAGCCTGATGCCCTGTATAAATGTGAGGCCAGGGCCAAGTAGCCCTCTTGTCTGTCTACTCATTTCCCCCTCTCCTGTGATAGACCCTGGAGATGTCCACTGTTTCCCCTCATCCCATCTGTAGGTTTCACTGTAGGGGCATCCAACCACTGCTGGTGATCCTTGATCCTCAGCTTGTGGCAGAAACAGAAGGCTCGGGTCCGTCAGAGCCCCACATTTCAGAAAATCGCTGCTTTGCCTCCTTCAGTTATTTCCTTCATTACCCCTGGGTGGTCACTGCAGCCAGCAGCATTTTAGAATGTCTTGATGTCCAGGAGATGTGGGCGCTAGGGCGTGGACTGGCCTCTGATCGGAGAGAAACTGGAATTGAAAGAATTTCTGCAGCTTGTGTCCTTCAAACAAGTGCTTCAGTGCTGATGCGTATGTGTAAAGAAACGTGGAGCACTGGGCTGAGAGTCGCCATTTTTCTAACTTTAAAGTGTCTGTGTGGACTTGGGCACTTTTCTGGGGCTTCGTTTCTGTGTCTGTAGTATGAAAAATTTGGTTGACATATGGATGTTATATCCATTGACGCTGATGAATTCACTTACTAATTCCAAAAGTTTGGTGTTTTTTTTGAATTTTCTATGTACACAATCATGTTGTCTGCAAATTAGGACAGTGGTATTTCCTCGTTTCCAATCCCTATATTTTGTTTTTTCCTTGCATTATGGCGCTGTGCAGACTTTCAGTACAATATTATGGTAATAGATATTTTTGTTACTTCTAGATCTCAGTGAGAAAATTTAAATATTTTACCATTAAATATGTTGTTTGTTCTAGATTTCTTGCAGATACTTCTATTAGATTTAGTTTTCTTCTATTACTCCTTTGCTAACAGTTTTTAAAAATCATGAATAAGTATAGAATTGTATCAAACCAGTTTTCTGCACATTTTGTGACAATTATATGATTTTTATTTCCTTATTTTTTATTTTTGTCTCCTTCAGAAGTATTGTTATCAAAATTATGCTTTCCCTCAAAAAATGAACAGGAAATTATTCCTTCTTTCTATTTTTTGGAAGTGAATGAATGTGTAAGACTAGCATTTATTTTTTTTTTAAATATTTGGAGGAATTCACTGATAGCAATCTGAGCCTACATATTTATTTGAGGAAAGCTTTAAAATTACAGATTAAATTTTTTTTATTAAACTTATGTTGTACTTTGTGTAAACTATGTTTTTACTTTATGTTTTACTAAACAAAAGACTATTCAAATTTTCTATTTCTTTCTGGGTCAGCTTTGGAAAGTTGTATTCTAGGAATTTGTTATTTTCATTTAATTTTGTAATTTTTTGTCATAAAATTGTGCATATCCACTTATTGTTGTTGTTTGGTGAGGATTTGCATTACATTTCTTTTTTTTTCATTCCTCGTATTGCTAATTGGTGTCTTCTCTCTTTTTTCTTGGTTAGTTTTATAAGAGGTTTATAAATTTAATAATCTTTTCTAAAACAGCTTTCAGCTTTGTAGATTTTGTTTTCTATTTTATTTATGCTCTTATCTTTATATTTCTTTTTTCTGCTTTCTTCTAGTATAACTTACTGGTCTTATTCTAACTTTTTGAAATGAATAATCACATCATTGATTTTTAGCCTTTCATATTTTGTTAATATATGCATTTAAGGCTGTAAATTTCTCCTTAAGCTATGCTTATGTCTGGTTATTTTCCACTGACCTAATTCTTAGCTCACTCATCCTGTCTCCATCTGTGTCCAATATGCTTAAAACCGATCTATTGAGTTCAGTTATTTTTTTTAAGAATTTCCAGTTGATTTTTTTAAAACTGATTCTGGTTCTCTAGTAAAATTAATTATCAGATTATCTCATTTTAAAAAATATATTAATCATAGTTATTTTTAAAATCCAAGTCAAAGAACTCAATATTTGGGTCAATTTTGTTTCTGTTTTGTGGTGGTCCCACAGAAGGCAACCCCTTTTCTCCCAAAACTTGGCTTGGATTTTGAGACTGATGATGCAACAGCAGCTGCCAAGAGTGTTTGATCAGGTTTATTGCTCACATAATGGGACTTTCTGAGGAGAGTAGAGCAGGTACAGAAGCCAGTCCACAGTGGCTTCAGCAAAGAGAACAAGTGGTTTTGGTTTTTATCATATTAGGGACTGGGGCTGGGATCAAGATTTCCATGTGGAGGCTGGGATTTAAATAATTTGAACTTCCCTACTAGCACCAAAAAAATGGGCTTTGTTATCAACTTGCTCAGTTGTGGAGCAAGATGAAAAGAGGAAAGAGTAGGCTTAAAAGCTGTCAGTAAACATTCAAAAGAGAGTAAGGCTCTTAACTACAATTCACCCCTGATGTTTGACTGGTGACTGGAATGTGCCATGTTTCCTTTAATTGAACTTGAACTTATTTAAGTAAGCTATTATGGAACCCTGTGAGGCTTTCAAAATGGAGACAGACTTTATTATGGTATGTATTTATATCTTGATTATTTATTTATGTTTTTTTGATATGCCAGGTAATTTTTATCGAATGGCAAACATTTGTATGGAAAAATATAGAAGGTCTATGTCATAGTCTGTTTGGGCTGCTATAACAAAATACCATAGATTGGGTGGCTTATAAACAACAGAAATTTATTTCTCACAGTTCTGGAGGCTGGGAAGTCCAAGACCAGGGCTCCAGAATGGGAGTATTCTGGTGAAGGCCATTTTCGTGGTTCGTAGCTGGTGCTTTCTTGCTGTGTCCTCACATAGTGAAAGGGGAGATGGAGCTCTGTGGAGTCCCTTTTATAAGAACATTGATCCCATTCATATGGGCTCCACTTTCATGACCTAAGAATCTCCCAAGGCCTCACCTCCTAGTACCATCACATTGGGCATTAGGATTTCAATATATGAATTTGAGGGGACACAAACATTCAGGCCATAGCAGTTTGGGTAATGTTTTCTCCCTCCGGAGAGAATTCACCTTGTGCTCTGTAGGGCAGCAGAGAGGCAGACCGTCTCAATCCAATTAAAGATTGCAGTGACTTGAGGCTAATTTGTGGTCTTTGTAAAATATAGTCTACCTTTCTTTTCCCTAGTCCTATGGAATAATCTTCCAAGGGTGTCAACAGAAGATCAGATGTGTTATTTAGTATCCCTCAGTTGTACAGCATTTACTCCAATTTTTGTTTTCCCAACACCATGAAGTGGCTGTAAACTTTGCTTTGCTTTCTGTATGCTTTCCATTTACTTCTTTCATTCCATGTGTAATTTAATAGACAAAGACCTTGGGAGAAAACTTGTGATAAAGTGCCAGTCTTTGAATCTCCTGTCTCTATGGGACCTTAGGTCCAAGTCTTTGCTTCCTTGGCTGGCCTGGACTCCAGTTTTTGCTCCCCAGCCTGATGAAATTGCTGAAAACTCTAAAGAATTATCTTCTTCTCAGCAGCTACCTTCTATCTGGCACCTCAGTTTCTCTTTCAACACTAAGAATTTACAAATCCCTGGGAGGAAAAGTAAAATACAGCAAGTTGGGCTCCTGTCAACCAGCATCCTTTTTGATCTAGTCTAAGTTTGACTTCTTTGGCCACTGTCCAGTGCTTTCAAGCAAATTATTTTTATTCTGCATTTCTAGTTGTTCTCAGCAGGGGAGTGGATCTCTTATTGGCTACTCCTTCACGGCCAGAAGTGGAAATCCCTGACAGAGCTGGTTTAGATAAGTTTGTGGGGTGTTTTTCGTTGTTGTGAATATTTTTAGTCAGAGATCTCTTTATTTAATGGAAATATTGAGCTTCCATACCTCAAATAAATACATAAATCAATGAAATAGTTCTGACTGAATTGAAATAAGGATCTTGGTCCCCTGTCGCCTTCCTGCAGGTCCTTCACTTAGAGCCTTCTCCTCCCAAACAGCCTCACAATCCTTCTAGGGCACATTTGATTCCTGTTTGAGAACCTCTGATGAGTCTCTAAGTTGCCATTGATGTAAATCATATTAGAATTATATATCAGATAATTTTGACTGACGAATGCATGAATACATGAAATTATCAGTCTACAAATCAATGATGATAGTTTTAATCCTTCAAAATTTCTAGATTATTGAGTTTCATTATAGTGTATTCAGTTTTGTATTTTTATGCTTTTTCTTATATTTGTATGCCATTTTCTCCCAGTTTGGATTTTGCTGTTCACAGAGATTGATGTAAGGAAGTGAATGGAGGGTGTCGCGAGCTATTACACAATGTTATGGTCCTTAGAAAATCCTCAACAAGGATAGTTTTAGTGCAAATAAAATATTAGCAAAATATGAATAGGAAAAAATAATTCAGCTTTTAATAATTGCCTTAACAAGTGATATTTTGAGGTTTTCTTTCCCCATTTTATTAACATTTAATAAAGACCAGGTGAACTTGCACCAGGGTTGGTTGATTAAAAGAATGTAATAGGTCAACTATGATGCTTTGTGATCTGTAATATAAGCCACTGTAGGAAGTATCACCAGCAGAACTGAATTTTTTAAAAACTTAGTGATTTTTCCTCATCTCCAGAATCCAGCTAATTCATCACCTCTGAGGATTGGCTAAGGGCTTGCGGGCGGGCCTGACTCTGAGGGTGTGCTGAGCGGATTAGGGGATACCTGTTGTACCTCCTTTCTAAGCCTTTTGGAGAAATAGAATACAAATTATGGCAGCTTACTACCAAAGTAATGTGGTCTGGGTGGGGGTGGAGTGGGTGTAAATTGGGGGCACAATATGCATTGCAGCAAAGAAAATAAAAGCTAATCTGGAAAATGAGATGCAAAATCAATATAACTGTTTTCAGAGCCTCCAGACTTGTTTTATTCCTTCCACTGCTTTGCTACTCTTGTCAGTCCGCCTGCTCTTCCTTCTTCTCTGCCATCTCTACCACAAATGCCCTAGTGCAAGTTACAAACTGCTGTCTGGGAAGCTGCAGCGTCCTCCCCACGGTCCTCTCTCATCTGCCTGGTCCTCCTTCAGTCCCTTCTGCACATAGCAGCTGGAGTGCACTTCTAAAAATGCAAATCAGATCATGCAATTTCTCTGCCTGAGACTATTCAGAGACTTCCTATTGTTCTCAGGTTAAAGATCAACATTTTAAAGAAGACTGCAAGGCTTGCATGTCTGGCCCCTCCTTCAGTCTCCAGGCTCACCCTCCTGTCCTCCCCTACTTGCTATAAGGCGTCAGCCACACAGGCCATCTTTCATTTGTTGAATGCGCCATGCTCCCTTCACCCTAGGCCAATGCTTTTGTTGTCCCTTTCCTGATAGACTCCCTGCTCTACTCCTTCCTCTCATTTCTAATCATTGTTCAGCTTTCAGCTCAAACATCACATCTCCAAGTGGGATCAGTTACCTGTGTTTTTCACTCTCATGGAACCCTATTTGCTTTCAGTTTGCACACATCCGGCTCTCCAACTATATGCTATTTCTCCTGCTGGATTAGCAATTCCTTTAGGAAAAGGACCATGGCTAATTGATTCCTAACTACACCCCAGCACATAGCTGAGTGCCTAGCATATAGCAGGTATTCCATAAACAGATGTTGCCTAAAGAATGAATAAAATAATAAACGTAGCCAGGGGTATTGCCAACTTTTTGGCTCCAGGGTAATGTGTTTTAATAGCACGGCTGCAGGACCCTCAACAGGTGCCTCCCAGATCAGTAAAGAGGCATTGTGCTTATTTAATTCCCTAATTTACTACCAAGGAGGAATTTCAAATCTAAGGGCTAATGTGGAGGACTGCCATTTCCACAGACTAGAAAGGCCTTGCTGTTTGGAGACTCCTGAGAAGAAATTGAACTAACTGTTAGGCTGCTCCTGAGGTAACGCCCCTAACTCTGCTGTCATTTCTTCCCTGCCCTCTGCCTCACAAGCATGCAGTTGTCCTTATTCTTGGTTACAGAAGATGTGAGAGAGGGAGCTGGTTCTCTCTGACAAAGTAAAGCACTAATTGACGCCGTAACAGTGATGAGTTAGACAAGGGGATCTCAATTCTCCGCTTCATCCTCTTGACGTAGTTACTCCTGATAGCAGCGCCCCACGCAGGGTAAGAAGCTGTGCCTGTTAGAAAATGCAAGGTTTGAAAGTAAGGGACAAACCCTAATGTTCAGAATCACGAATGTGATCATCAGTAAAGCACATACTGCCTTAGTGTCAGCCTTGAACAAATTGATTTTCTCCATTAACTTCTCCACTTGCACAGAAGATTCATTCAGCAACAAATATCTACTCAGTGGCTACCATGTGCTGATTGTTGCTGGCGATATAACCACAAACCAAACAGATAAACTTCCTGCTCTCCTGGGGCATACATGCTGTTGGGGAAGATAGAGAAAGAGTGAGGTAAATGTATGCTATGTCAGGTGGAACTATGTGTGTAGAGCAAAATAAAGCAGAGTAGGAGGACAGAGAATGATGAAGGAGGGCAAGTGTTGTCAGAAAGGGCTTGTCTCCTAACATGACTATTAATCAGGGACCTGAGGGAAGTGGAAGAACATTCCAGATTATGGGAACAGAAAGGGCAAAGAGCCCCAAGGCAGCAGTGTGCTTGGCTTGTTTGATAATGAACAAAGAGACCAGTGTGACTACAGCTGAGAGTGTGAGGAAAAAGTTTCAGAGAAGAGATTGAGGGCTGGGTGTAAAGATTTTGTATTTTAGTCAGATATTTGAATCCATTGGAAGGCTTTGAACACAGGCATGACGTGATCTGACTCCCATTTTGAAAGAGTCACTCTGCTGCTCTATGGAAAATATACAGCAGAGTGACAAAAGTGGAAGGGCAAAGAGATGAAGGATGTTCAGTGGTCTAGCAAGGGATTAGTACTAAGACTAGAATAGAGGCAGTGGAGGTGGGAAGAAGTGGTAGCATTTTGGTTATATTTTCAAGGTTGAGCCGATATATTGGATGTTAGGATGTAGATAGAGAGGAGTCTGGGATGATTCCAAGTTTTGACATGTTGTGGAAGTGAAATCACGTGGAACTCTTCAAAAGCATAGCCTATACTCTCAGACTGTTTCTGGATTGGCTCTGGCTGCAGCTATTTGATAGGTGTGATCTTGAAAACCCTACACAAATGTCTTGGGTTTAAATAAATATAATAGAGCTTTGTAAATTCCAAGGTCTTAATTCAAACCATGAACCAAAAAGAAAATCAAGAAAAGCTGCATCAAAAACTACATTGATGGAACTGGATGTCTATGCTTTTTTTAAAATATAAACTGAACATTGTCATCTTTTTGTCGATGCTGCCCTCCTCAATCTGGTTAATATATTTGAACTAGAACTGAATTATTGAAATTTCTCAAATAGTTGAGCCATCACAAATCTGTAAATCATAATATTTTATGAAAAGCTATTTTCTTCAGCTCATGCACATATTAAGCTTACAGTAATTTTTTTCTGTCCTTTAAGAAGTATATTTTCCAATACCACTTCCCCCCAAAATGCCCTAATTCCTGAACTCTACCATATTTTATAATTTTTCCTAAAACATACAAAAAAGTTTAAGTGTTCACCTTAGTTCTTAATAGTTGTTTAAATGTAGGGCCAAGGTTCTTTATAATCTCTTTATTACCTTATTTAATGCTTTTGACAACCTAATAGAATAGCCACTATTTTTTACTCCATTTTATACATGAGAAAACTGAGATTTCAAGAAGTTTAATAACTTGCCCAATGTAACACAGATACAAAGAGGCAGATTTCATCCACGAGCCCAAGTATCCCAGACTCCAGAGACCATGCTGTTAACCACTCTGCCACGCTGCCCCCAGTCTCTTGTCCGTATACATATAGAGTAGCATCCAGTCCTTCATGTTAGTATCTAGTACAGTGCCTGATCCCAAAGTAATTGCTTGAAAGTGTTAATTGCTTCTGTTGCTGCAATTGTACAGGTGTTAAGTTCCATATCTCTCAAACCACATTTCAGAGAAGAGCTGTACCTTACTGCACACATCCCTGGGAGTAATGTGTGCTACTGCAAAGGAATTCCTGTATGCCTCAGTGGAGTAGATTGTCCAAGCTGCTTTTTGGTACTAGTATTGGGCATAAGCTAAGGTCACTCACTAGCTTCATGAATCTTTGTCTCCACAGTCTGCATGGTTCGTATCTGTTCAAATTACTAAATGCCATGGACTTTCAAGGTTGCTTGCAAATAGTGGGTTCTAAGGATATTAAATATTTCATGTCAAAGGTCTACTGCACTGCTTGAGTTAACTATGCACATAATGTACATATTTCCAGGTTACATTTCAATCTTTACAACACAGTCAAAATGCAAAGTCTAGGGCCATGTTATGAAGTCAATCATTTTTTAGATGTAAAGAGGACCAACAATTAATTTCCATGAAAACTTGGTTTGCTGGCATCTGGATAAAAACTCACCCCACCAAGACCTACCCCCAAAATTCACTCAATATTGTAAATTAAGTACCCTTATGAGGAAACATCCAGAAAAGAGAGGACAATCAACTATGTTGCCCATACCTAAGGAGAAGAGGAAAGATAATTAACACTTAGCTTGTTCTCTATGGAAGATATTATAGTAATTTTCACATATTATCTCTTTTAATCCTTTTTATCAAGTAAGTGCTTTAATCATCAATATCACAGTTTTGCAAATTAGGAAACTGAGGCCCAAGGAAACTAGAAGTAGCCTGACCAAAGTCACCAGCTGATGGCTGACAGCTGGAATTCAGATGACTTAGGGTCCATGTTCTTTCTGCATATGTGCTCCCTTTCTCCCTCCCGCCCACCTGCCTTTCGTTCTGTATATGTAAATATTTATATTTACAGTTTTATTTATTAGCCTCACACATTTCTTACAAGTTTACTCTTACCGCAATAAAATCATAAGTCAGCACTATATTTATATTCTTTTAGTCTACTCTCCAAAGTTGAGAAAGAGTAATATTATGTATTAGAAAGAATCCAAGGAACCTGGGATCTGGGTTGTAATTGTGATGCTGCCAGATCAGACTTTTGAGGGTTACATTCAGTGTTGCTGTTGCAAACAGGTGGGAAATATTTGGTATTTGTTGTACTAAATAATTAATTTTACTGTTTCACCATCTATGTAGAGTGACTGTTCTGTGTGTGTGTGTGTGTGTGTATATATATACATATATGCATGTTTTCTCCTTAGTTTATGTTTTCTGCAACTGTTTAAAGGTGTGTATACTTGAGTCCAGCTAACTTAGAAACTTTGCTGTGTAGTATATAACCTTACATTATTAAGGTCAGACTCCTCCAATGCAAAAATGAAAAATTGAGCCCCATTAAAAATGGTGTAGTTTGTTTAATAGCAAGAAGTTTTTAATTGCCCGGGGAAAAACTCTTCAATGCTCATGTGTTCAATCTTTGTTAGCTGTAAGGTTTTTTATATCATGAAGCCCTGTAGCCAGCCTGAAGCCATAGTTTGAGAGGGATGGTGTGTTGGGACATTGCTCTTTTGAATGAAAAACAAGTTTTCAGATTCCTTGAATCCATTAGCTTTAAAAGCAGGTGGAATTCAGCTTCATAGAGCCCTGTGGCCAGCCTGAAGCTCAGTGCATGTGCACTTTCAACCCTTACCTTAAAAACAACCCTGGGTCCTTTAGACCTGATGACTGGGATTTCTTTGACGATGTAATGATCTAACCCTACGGCTGTAGGGGAGAATGAACAAATCACTTTAATCCTCTGACCCTCAGATTTTGCATCTGGCACATCATCATTTAGGTCCCATACATCTCTGACATTCTATATTCTAAGGACCTTTCTTGACTTCAGATTCTAGGAGAACGGAAGACGCAAATAATTATCTCCTTCTAGAATGCGTTTGTGATTGAAACTGGAATTTGGGGGCCACAAAAAGAACACATCACTACAACAGTTTCCTGGTGCCCTCATGCCTCAAGTGAACAGGGAACTGAAGCTTGGGGTACAGTTGGTGGCTAAGCTGTTTCAGACCATAAAGTAACCAAAAATATGGATTCCATCACTACTTATCACACTCCCATGGCTTTTTCCTGTGACTGACTCAGTGCCTGAAAGATAAGTTTGAATCTTAATCACGTTGGCAATTATGTATGTGGGAACCAAAGAGAGAATAGAGGTCAATCCCTGCCACAGAGAAGAATCTACATGTTATTAGCTAAATTATTAATGAAATCATTTGTTTATATGAATTAAGAGCTTCTATTGTTTTCTTTTTCTGCAGGCTCATTAATGCCTGCTGGTTGAAAGCCAATAGTTGTGAATGGCCTCAGTCCCAAGGAGTGGTAGGTGGTGTGGCATTCTTTAATGCACCCCGCTCCAATCTCCAAAAAGCATTCTCTGCCCCTCAGAACCACTCTGTTATGTGTGAGTGTGTGAGTATGTATATTAGACATGTACACATATTCTTTGATCTAAAGAACAAATATTTTCTCAATCATATGTAAAATACAATATGAGCATCTTTAGGAAAAAATTGATGTTTTAATTGACCTTTAATATAAAATCTAAGTAAAAACTTAGATACAAATGCACCTTCTAGAAATTTCCCCACTACCATTTCCAACCAGATTGCTGCCCTCAGCTCCTCCTATTTAGACATTCTGGAGCTGCCACCAAGTGTGAATTTCACACATCAAAGTACCTGGGAATTGAGTCAATATTTTCACATAATGCCAGTTGCCATCAAAATATAGTTACTTACTTAGACTGACAAGTTGTTATTTTTCATGCTAAAACAATAGGAGCCCATGATTTATCTCTCCAAAATGTTTTCTTCGTAGACTGAAAACACAAATATATTTTTCCAAATCTCTACAATTTCCTGAGTAAATGATTCCCTTACCAAGTTTATGTGGAAGGATCCAAAGCATCAGACCTACCACCTTCCCTTGCACACATAGTTTTTCTTCTTATTATTTTTTAAATTATTTTAAATTTTCCAGAAGGTTGGTTTGTAACAATTTCAAAACACAAGATGATTTTTTGGTAAAGCCTGTATATATATGGAGAATGATGCATTTCAGACTGCCTGTATGAGGAATGATGCCACAGATTTTCTGTAAAATGTCATGACAAGTTCTACATGGATACTGAAGACGTGGAGGTTGTTAATGGCAACGGGCAGCAGATTTTCCTATGGATCAGTAGTTTTGCAAACTAAAAATAGGCAGTGATTTGACCTATCTCAACACAACACTCAGCTAAAGAGGCTGTTCTGATCCCCATAATCAAGTATCTCAAAAAGTCGAGTCTTTTCAAGTAGGTGCCTTCAAGTATCTCTGTTACATAGAGCTTTAAAAAAAAACCCAAATTTGCAATTTACATTCAACTTGGTATACTTTTCATGTGCCCATTCTATAAACATGACACCAGGCAGGTGTTTGTGTCCATCAGAGGACGTCTGACATCTTAGCCTCATACCCCTCTGGGGAAGAGGCTCAGGTAGGCCCCCCATGGCCCATTGTGGAGGGTGAATCATCCCCACCCAGGTAAAGTTCAGAGTTGACAAAGCCATAGCCAAAGTCCTTTAATGAGGAGTCAGGAATTAAGGGCAGCTCACATGCTGGCAAAGGAAATTGGAAATACAGTCAGGAACAGTGCAGGAAGTACAATTCAGGCAGCCATGGTGAAGTTAGAAGCTCAGGGTAGCAGAAGGAAGACTGGAGAGTTCCTAGGGGAGGAAAGTGGGATGAGGAAAGTCTAACAGGCAGGGAAAGCAGGGACTCTGGTTGCCTCTGCTAACTGCTCTACCTGATGCAGCTCTAATTCATAAGTTAGACTCTGGCTGTTTCTCTGCCCTTGAATTTTGCCTTGAGGACCATTTTCCCCTCTCATTGACTTCATATAGACTCTGTCTGACCTTTATTATTTCTCCCCATGGTCCTCGTATCCCCAGAAACCTTCCAAATGGGTATTCAATATATTTATAGGTTTCAATGCCTTGTATTTCTACAAATAATGGCTATATTATTGCCCATTATTTCCCCTGATTGTTTTTCGGGGGAAAAATTTCTAATATACAATGAATTCTCTTTGTTTGATTTTTGCCTGGAATTTTGAGTTTAACAGTTGCTTTTCTCAAAACGAAAACAATTTGACCCTTGTCCTAGCTGCTTAACCAGAGTTTTGGAGGAAGAGCTTTTGCTCAAATACCATCAATAAATGGCTGCCTCAGAATTCTGAATAGTTTCTCACAGTCAAAAAGAACTAATGCCATTTGTGCAAGTGATTTCCTTGTCCTGAAGAGTCCAAGTATGAATCCACAAGGAGAGCATTGAAGATAATATTTCTTCAGTCTATCTTGGAGAAGTATGATGTGAAATTACTATTGCCATGACAAGTTTTCCTAGAAGGAGGAAGGAAGTTAAGTGAGGTTTTCATTTCCACATAGCGGCTTGTCATTTTCTAGCCACAAAACTTAAGTTATTAAGATAACAAAAAGCTATCTTCCACAATAGCTTTCAAAAGAGTCAACTCTGTTTTGCTCAAAGAAATTTACAATTTTGCAGAAACTTAATGCACTAGCAGCTTTTAAGGTGGTGTACTTTAAGTTGTATTGTAATTGCTTATCATTCTGGAACAACATGGTGGATGATCATGATTTCAAAGGAGCTGATCTCTTCTACTTTGCATGAAATTTTGTACATGGGTAGAGATTATGAAGATCAAAGTATTTAATGAGGAAAATATGATTACTTTACAATAGGGTTTCTCAACCTCCTCACTATTGACAGTTTAGGCTCATAACTCTTTGTTGTGGGGGGCTATCCTGTTCATTGTAGGATGTTTAGCAGCATCACTGGACTTTACCCACCAGATGCCATTAGCACCATGCACCCCCCCCCCCCCGCCATGTGACAACCAACAATGGTACAGAAATTGCCAAAGATTCCCTGGGGGACAAAATCGTCTCTAGTTGATACCACTTCTCTACAGTCTTAAATAAAATAAATACGTATATCATGAAATTTAAATTGTGTACCCTCAGTGCCCCAAACCTACATTGGTTAATTTGTAACACACATTATTTAATCTGAATAAAGTGACCACATAATAGAAGAAAGATCTATTTCTTAATTGAAATTATCTCTGAAATTGCTGTTACTCAAAACCCTCATCAGTCTTTTCCCTTGAGTAATTTGGTGAAAACCCCTTGTTCCCAAACGATTTCCCTATGATCTTTAATGTTGCCTAAAATCTCGCAATTTAAAGAATGTCCTAGTATTCTGAAACTACTTCCAGAAGGGGACACTTAACTGTTGTTCCAATAGTAATACCTAATTAGGATTCTCTCATTGATTTTTTTTTAACTAGGGTAGCCAGCTGAAAGTAACGAAGGAGGACAGAAACAGGTATTAGAGGAAAAGGTAGGTAGATAATATGGTGGAAAAGCTGTGCACAAAGAAGAGAATAAAAGATGACAAAGTCCACACTCATTCACATCACCAGTAAGGCTCGGGAGCAATAATTAAATGAAACTACAGGGCAGACATAACACATGCTCAATAAATACTTATCAGTTAAGAGTTAAATTTGGGTTAGAATTCCCTGGATTGGCCTGGTCTCAATCTACCTTTATAGTGTGACTTTCTATTAATTTCTTAAAAACAAAAAACCCCGAAACTTTCATGCAGTTAACGGCTTTCTTTAGTGCCCTGACATGTCTCAAACTTGCTACCTCTGAGCCTTAACTCCTGCCATTTGCTCAGCTAGGAATTTCTTTCCTGTTTTTCTGCCTAATGATCTCTTGCTTTATTTTTTAATGAAAAGATAGGAGGAATGCAGGATAGTTTTCAAGCAATTCAGGGGAAATATGTACTGTGGATCTTGTACATAAGCCATGTCTGAGGTGAGGATAGTATACAAAAGCAAGAACATCGTCATCTGTGCGTCGTCGTCATTGGCCTTGGACAGACACTTCTCCCAGGGCATGTGGATACTAGTTACAGAAAGCACAAGGCCTTGCTGCTCAAAGTGTGGCCCTGGACCAGCAACATCGACTTTACCTGGGAGCTTGTTGGAAATGCAGAATCTCAGGCCCCACCCCGACCTCAGTCTGCATTTTAACGATATTCCCAAGTGAGTCCTGTGACCTTCAAATTTGTGCAGCACTGGCATAAGAGACATCATTTTCCAGAGTGGATCTCCATAAGATGCTTTAGGGGAAAAAAAAAAAGATTATTAGATCAAATATATGTGTGTGGATCTCCTCATACTATAGTTACTTTTTAGAGATCCACAATGCTCATTGACCTGAAGAAAGACACTTTGGAAAATCCCAAATTATAATGTCAGGGCTTGGGGGTTGGGAGGAGGCTTACATTGCAGACATATTATAATAAAGATTTGGTTATAGAAAACAACTGGAGGAGCTGACATGATGAAAGTAATGTTTTGGGTGATTACTTTGAATCAACTTTATTGTTTTTTCATGCTAAAATATGGATGAATTTTCAAATGTCATAACAGTCAGCTTGCTAAATGTCATTAGCCTCCATTACCTTGTCAAAGGCAGTCCAGAAATGCATAATTACTGTTAAGTCAATGCTTATTTGCCAAGTCTAATTATTTATTTAGTTGGCAATTATTTTTTTTTTCTGGCATTTGTTCCAAATCTATTTGATAAAATGTGGACAATTCTAAGGTATAGATTCTGCATTCATTTGCTAGGGCTGCCATAACAAAATACCACTGACTGGGTGGCTTAAACAACAGAAATTTATTTTCTTGCAGTTAGGGAGGCTGGAAGTCCAAGATCAAGGTGTCAGCAGGTTTGGTTTCTCCTGAGGCCTCTCTCTTTGGCTTGCAGATGGCTGCTTTCTCACTGTGTCCTCACATGGTCTTTCTTCTTTGTGCTCACATCCCTGGTGTTTCCTTGTGTGTCCAAATTCCCTCTTCTTATAAGAACATCAGTCAGATTAGATTAGGGCCCACCCTACGGTCTCATTTTAACTTAATCGTCTCTTTAAAGGCCCTGTCTTCAAATACAATCACACTCTGAGGTACTGGGAGTTTGGGGCTTCAACATATAAATTTTGGGAGGACACAATTCAGTCCATAAAAGGTACCAGTTGGCTTTCTTTATGAGAAAGAAGGCAGAAATATTTATTTTCATATGTCTATTGTGAAGAGTTTACGTTTTAATTTTCACCCATTGTTTAAGCCAATGATTGCATGCCTCAGAGATGAATTTTATAGTGAGTGGTCTGAGTCATCACTAATTCTTTTTTCTCTGACACCTAAAAAAAAAATCCTCAACCTTTCCAAATGTGTTACATAGAGCAACTTGACAGCATAAAGTTATTCCTACAACTCTTAAGTCTGGTTCAGGCTGGTATAGTCAGTCATAATCCAGCTCATAGTATTCTTCATTCTACCCATTTCCTTATTTACCAGAAGCAGAGTTATATGAGGTTTTCACACTGCTATAATTTATTCACCAATGCCTATATTTTTTTCCTTCCAGGATTCATCACTAACCCCTATCCCATGAGGCCAATGTTGGTTTTTTTTTTCCCCATCACACGTTTCTTACTCATCCATGTCAAGGTACTCTACTTACAACCTGAAAGACTTCTTTTGAAGCCTGGCTCTGAACAGCTGAAAAACCACACAAGACCCTGTTTGCTGAAAGGGCTCAGAGAGGGATGAAGGATGGGTATTGCGCTGACCACTGCTTCCTATGCCCCATCTGGGTATATCATTTCCTATCCTAAGCAACTGCCATTCTCTGATTCAGCCTGTTGCCACTGCTGCTTGAGGAATATGTATTTTTAAAATCTTTTTCTCTTTTTGATAAGAAAATAGTCACTGAAAATTATATGAGTAAACACAGTAGGAATGAGAAGTGAGGACAATAATGATATTGAATATATCATGTAATTATGAGCTAGACTCTCCCAAGTCTAAATAATTCCTTGACTGCTTTAGGCCCCTTTGCCAGCTGCATCAGCTAAAGCCACGGTATCTTATTATATCTAGTGAATTACACTAGCAACAAAGATAGTGAAGAAAAATTCTTCATCGATTTATTGTTCATTTCTACTAATGCATTTTAATGTTAGGATATTTGCAAAAAAAGGTAGAAGTTGTGTGTGAACAGATGAAGCATTGTATGCAGCGGTACTTGACAATAACATCTGGTGTTTGTATGGCATTTTAATATCTTTATATTGTATATTTTTATTTTTTTCAAAAACACTTTCATCAACACACATTTGATCTTTGGAGCAGCCCGCTGAGGAAGATAAGGTAAATTGCTTTCCCAGGAGATACCACACTGCCAGTTGGTAACAGACGTGATTCTAGAATCTGAATTTCCACCTTCCTAATCTCAATTCCATTCAGATGATATTAATTGACCACCTACTATGTGCCAGACACTGTTCTGAACATGTGAGCTGTATCAGTGAACAGAGTCTCCCCCTGGGGGAACTTAACTCTAATTGTAGAAGACAGACAATAAATGATAGACAAAATAAATATGTAGCTTTTTAAATAATTAGACAGTGGCAAATGCTGTGGAAAAAGAAAATGTAGTGCAGTAAGGGAGAGTAGGAGTAGGAGGTTGCAATTTTAATTAGAGTTGTTGGAAGAGGCTATGGTGAGAAAATGACATTTGAGTAAAGTCTGGAAAAAAGTGATTTTGGTGTTTAGTAATTTATCCACTGTGCCCCCTTCCACTTGGACGTTGGTTATAGCATAATTACTCAAACAGCCTGCAAGTATTTTTTAGAAATCTCAACAATGTGAAGTGATTAAAAAGAACAATGAGCGTTGGCCTGCACTTCTAAAAAATGTCAACGTGGAACTAAGAGAAAGCCAACCCTCTTCCCCCACTGAGTTCTGGTGAGCAGGACTTGGCAATGCCTTTTATTTTTGGTCAAACTTCATTGAGGAATAATTGACAAATATAATTGTATATATTTAAAGTGTACAGTGTGATGATTTGATATAGATATATGCATTGTGGAATGATTACCAAGTTCAAGAAGATATTGAACACATCCATTACCTCACATAGTTAACTCTTTTTTTGTATGTGTGGTGAGAACACGTAAATTCTACTCTCAGCAAATGTCAAGTATACAATGCCATATCATTATCTATAGTCATCATGCTGTACATTAGATCCTCAGAAATTCTTCTTATAACTGAAACTTTGTGCCCTTTGACTTATACCTCCCCATCTCCCTTTCCCCCCAGTCTCCGGCAACCACCATTCTATTCTCTGTGTCTATGAAATTGGCTTTTCTTTTTAGACTCCATGTATAAGTGATACTATACAGTATTTGATTTTCTCTCCCTGGCTTATTTCACTTGGCATAATGCCCTCCAGTTTTATCCATGTTGTTACAAATGGGAGAATTTCCTCCTTTTTTTATGGGTGGATAATATATATATACATTTTCTATGTTTATATACATTTTTATTTATAAATATATACATTTTCTTTATCCATTCATCGATCAAAGGAAACTTAGGTTGTTTCCATATCTTGGATATTGTGAATGATGATGCAATGAACATGGGAGTGTAGCTATCTCTTCGAGATACTGGTTTCATTTCTTTTGGATATATACCTCAAAATGGATTGCTGAGTCATATGGTAGTTATATTTTTAACTTTTTGAGAGCCACCATACTGTTTTCCATAATGGCTGTACCAATTTACATTCCCATCAACAGTGCACAAGGACTCCCTTTTCTTCATGTCCTCGCCAGCACTTGTTATCTCTTGTCTTTTTATAATAAGTATCCTAACAAGTGTGAGGTGATATCTCATTGTGAATTTGATTTGCATTTCCCTGATGATTAGTGATGTTGAGCAGCTTTTCATACACTTATTAGCCATTTGTATGTCTCCTTCGGAAAAATGTCTATTCAGATCCTTTGCTCATTATTTAATTGGATATTTTATTTGTTATTGAGTTGTATGAGTTCTTTACGTATTTTGAATATTGACCCCTTCTAAAATAGATGGTTTGCAAATATTTTTTTCCCATCCTGTAGGTTGGCTTTTCAATTTATTGATTGTTTTCTTTGCTGTGCAAAAGCATTTTAGTTTGGTGTAGTTCTACTTGTTTATTTTAGCTTTTGTTGCCTGTATTTTTGGTGTCCTATCCAAGGAATCATTGCCAAGATCAACGTCAAGGTGCTTTTCCCCTATGTTTTCTTCTGGGAGTTTTATGGTTTTAGGTCTTACATTTAAGTCTTCAATGCATTTCAAATTAATTTTTGTGCGTGTTGTAAGATAAGGGTTAAGTTTCATTCTTTTGCATGTGAATATCTAGTTTTCCCAGCACCATTTATTGAAGGGACTATCCTTTCCCCATCGTGTATTCTTGTCAAAAATTACTTAACAATATATGCATGGGTTTATTTCTGGGCTTTCTATTCTGTTCCACTGGTCTATGCCAGTACCATACTGTTTTGATTACTATAGTTTTGTAATATACTTTGAAATTAGGAAGTGTGATGCCTCCAGCTTCCTTTTTCTTTCTTAGGATTCCTCTGGCTGTTCAAAGTCTTTTGTGCTTCTGTACAAATTTTAGGATTGTTTTTTCTATTTATGTGAAAAATGCCATTGGAATTTTGATAGAGATTTCGTTGAATCTGTAGATTGCTTTGGGTAGTATGCACATCTTCACAATAATAATTTTTCCAATCCACGAATATGGGAAATCTTTCCATTTATTTGTGTCTTTGTCAGTTTTTTTCATCAATGTGTTATAGTTTTCAGTGTACAGGTCTTTCACATCCTTGGTTATATTTATTCCTAAGTATTTTATTGTTTTTGATGCTACTGTAAGTGGGATTTCTTTCCTAATTTCTCTTTCAGATAGTTTGTTGTTAGCGTATAAAAATTCAACTGATTTTTGCATGTTGATTTTTATCCTGCAACTTTACTGAATTCATTTAGTAGTTGTAACAGTTTTTTGGTGGACTCTTCAGGGTTTTCTCTATATAACATCATGTCATCTGCAGATAAAGATTATTTTACTTCCTCCTTTCAGATTTGGGTGCATTTTATTTTTTATTCTTGCCTAATTGCTAACTCCTATGGCTAGGAGTTCTAGTACTATGTTGAATAGAAATGGTGAGAGTGGGCATCCTTGTCTTGTTGCTGATCTTAGAGGAAAAGCTTTTAACTTTTCACCACTGAGTATGATGTTAGCTATGGACTTGTTATATCTGGCTTTTATCATGTTGAGGTACATTCCTTCTATACTTAATTTGTTGAGGATTTTTATCATGAAAGGCTGTTGAATTTTGTTAAATGTTTTTTTCTGCATCTATAGAAATGATCATGTGATTTTTACGCTTCATTGTTGTAATGTATATCACATTTATTGATTTACATATGTTGAACCATTCTTGCATATTGGGGATGAATCCCACTTGATCATTGCCTTTTTAAGACAGGCAATTTCCAACTTTTTAAGAAGATCTTAGACTTAAAGAAGTAAAAGATGTTTCTATCAATGCTGAATCCATCTCCATCATGGGCATTCTCTCTAACGTGACCACGTGCATATTTAAGGACAAGACTGCTCACATATTAATAGAAAGCTACTACTTCTCTTTGTCCCTAAGACTATTCCTTAAGGGCTTAGAACTTCACAAGGGGAATTAGGTGTCCTCTCTGAGCAGCAAAAAGAGGCCCTGGTGACTTTGTGACCTAAATGCATAAAAATATATCTGATATCGCTTAGAGGGGCCCTTTATCCTGTGACCTTAAATTCTATCCTGTGATCTCTAATTATTTCAAGTAGATGGGGTAGAATAGGCTAGGTAATCCTGTGGTAATAAACAACCTTCGATCTCAGTGGCTTAAAATAGCATAGATCTAATTTACCTTCCTATTACCTGTCTATCAACAGTTCTAGGGTTATTTGGGAGCCCCTGTTCCTCTTTGTCATCCTCACACCAGGACCCAGGCTGATGGAGCAGCCAGTACTTGTAGCTGGAACATGCCGGTATTTGAGCTGAAGGAAAAGTGAATGTGGCCAAACATGCATTAGATTCTAAAGCTTCCTCTTGGAAATGGCACATGCTTCCTCTAGCATTCTATTGACTAGAGAAAGTTCCCTCAGACAGACTTATGTTCAAGTACTTGTGGAAGTAAATCCTACCCTGTGGCTGGAAGGAGAGAGAACCAGAATATTTGTGAACTGTATAGGAATTAGCACAGTGGGTAAGGTTTTGAAACTTCTGTATATTCTGACACTTATAAAAAAAATTTATTGGAGAAGTTGCTTTTTGTTCTTTGATGAGGTGTCCTTTGCTTCCCAGACTGGATACCTGATTCTTCTTGTGAAGTTCTTCATTTTTCAGGGAGGAGAAGGGCAGGACCAATTGTTTGAATATTTGAAGTTGAAGAGAGAAGCTGAATGTCAACACTGATGAAAAAGACAGTTTTGTTGAGAGTACACTGATTATGCACTAATGATGAAGTGATTTTCTCAGAAGCCCGTACTGGTTTGCAAAAAAAAAAAAAAGCAGTCTTATCTTCCGATGGTGAAACTTAAAAAAAATTACAACTCTCTACCATAGACAACACTTTGTTCTTTTATCTCCATGACTTCTATGATACGATTCCAAGATAGTAGGATCTGTGGCTCCTAAGAAGGGCTCATGTTGGTAGAAAGGTCTGACAAATATCACAGGTCAGGTAAGCAACGGGCTTAGTTGAAAAATCGTGACAGAACTGGGGAGGCCAAGCAGATGTCAAAAGTCACATCAGAAATAAGCTGAGCCTAAGCATCTGGTAAGATGAGAGAGGACAAGCAGGTTTCAAAGGCCTGATTCAGAAGTAAGAGGTAGGGAACTCAGTCAGTAACTCTGAGGAGCAAGAGATACCCATGTGAGCTCTTTTCCTAGGGCAGAAAGTGGAGACCAGAATTGCAGGTGGTGGTTCAGGCAGAAATGGGTTTAGCTAAGGTATTGTTTCAATGAGGCTGCTTCCCTGTCTTTAGCCACACTAGAGGTGGGCAACCCTAGATATCTATATTTAAGTGCCGGCTTATAGGAAACTTCCAAAAATGTATATATTTTTTGAAAATGACTGATCCTTAATCTGCAAAGACAATGACAAGTACTTTATATTTGTGTGTGTAACCTGGATACGAGTGGACTTTCTTGGTCTATCTCTAAGACCAGTCTCTCTAGGGGTGACATATCCCAAAGGAATCATAGGTCTAGCTCACAAGGCCTTGAAGAAGAGCATGGATCAGCACTGAGGGTATATAGGGGAAGAAGGGGTTTATGCAGTAAAAATTTGCTTAAAAAATTCTCTTTCTTAAACTCTTCCTTTCCTCAAATGTCCTTTTTCATGCCATCAATCCAAACTCTTCTGATATGGCATACTGACTAATGGCAGACTTGGAATTCCAATTGCCCGGTTTGAATCTTGGTTCTACCACTTGTTGGCTGGGATGTCCTTAAGTTAATTAAACTCTCTGTAAATCAGTTCACTCATCTGTAGAGTAAATAATGATAGGGTGGTTGTGAGGATGAGATAACTTAACAAACCTAGAGTAGGACCAGGTACATAGAAAGTTCTAATGAAGTATTAGCTGTTACTATTAAATTCAGGACCCCAGTACCACAACCTTTCATCCCCACTCTACTGCCTTCTATCTTCTGACCCTCTATATCTTTATCTTCTTCTTCTACTTATCCATGGCTTCTTCATTTCTGCATATTTGCTTATCACTTCATTTCATATTGAAGCAGCCTGCCTCCTCAGAAGAGAGAGTGGGAAAAGCAGTAGATGTTTATACTTAATGTGTTTTATCTCAATCACATATCCAACGAACTCTAATGACTATGTTGTAGCCTATGTGACCAAATTGCATTTCCTTCTTTATTAGAAACTGCTAATAACCTCATTCAGTGTGTCTAAAGTTATAGGACTGTCTATCCAGGATTTTGACAAGTCCATGAATCTCCCTCTGGCAACTCCATCAGTGCAGGAATTCTCGATTCTTCATTCAGTGTTCTAATTATTAATTGCTGAGAACTCATAGTCAAAACTTTTGTGCTTGGTAAAAGGCTTTTTCACCTTATTTGATGTAATGTTGGCTTCTTTCCAATATGATGCTAATGATAATAATTATAGCCAATTATTGAGTGTTGACTACATGGTAGAGCTTATACTTGGTACTTTTCATACATTATTGCATTTAATCTTTGTAATGAATCCTATGAGATAGGTAGTAGTTTCCAAAAAATAGGGAAACCAAGAGCTCAATAGGTTAAGTAACTCATCTAAAGTCACACATCCACTAAGTGCTGGAGTCAGATTTTGAACCCTGGTCATGCCTGAATTGGAAGCCACTTCAGCAGGCGTCTTTGCTTCCTTACAAGGTAAGGAAATACTTGCATGTTACTTCAGCATCTTGAGTCTCTATCCTAAGTTCTCTCTGACAGCTACCATGCTGTGAGGTCACTGTTCTCCACAGGTTAGTATGGTGAGTGGTGGACTTCATCCTTCTTTCACAAGAAAAGTCTGTTCTTCTGTGGAGTTAGGACTGAAAACACATTTCCCCAGTAGGGAGATGTGGACAGTATGTTAATTTCTGTGCAGCACGACTGAACTGCCTGAGTGCAAATATCAAAGCCATCTCATGTTAGTTGTGTGACTTTGGGAAAGCTACTTTTCCTTTTTTTGCCTCAGGTTCCTCACCTGCAATGTGGGGATAGTAATAGTATCGGCTTCGTAGGCTTTTGTGAAGAATAAGTGGAGAATATCATTTAAATTTATAGAACCATTTTTGATGAATAGTAAGTGCCCTATAAACTTTATCATTATCATTTTTAACCCATTGTTGTTGTTACTGTTTCTGATATTCTTCTTGATATTGTTGTTTTCTAGAAGATGTAGCTCAGAGCTACATCTCTTTTAGTTGCATCACCAGCCAGAGAATGAGCCAGGGCCAGCAAGAATAAATACTGTTGCTGATTAAGGACAAAAGAGAGACACCAGTCTTGCAGCCTATGTGGAAGACAGTATGGAGATTCTTCAAAAAATTAAAAATAGAAATACCTTATGATCCAGCTATCCTACTTTTGGGTATTTATTCAAAGAACTTGAAATCAACAATCCAAAGAGGCTTATGCACCCCTATGTTCATTGCAGCATTATTCACTATAGCCAAGAAGGGGAAGCAACCCAAGTGTCCATCGACAGATGATTGGATCAAGAAGATGTGGTATATATATACAATGGAATACTACTCAGCCATTAAAAAAAAGACAAAATCGTCCCATTTGCAACAACATGGATGGACCTGGAGGGTATTATGTTAAGTGTAATAAGCCAGTCAGAGAAAGACAAACACTGTATGACTTCACTCATATGTGGAATGTAAACTAATACAGGGACAGAGAGAACAGTTTGGTGGTTACCAGGGGGCAGGGAGTTGGGTGGTGGGCACAAAGGGTGAAGGGGCACTTTTATATGGTGACTGACAAGTAATAATGTACAACTGGAATCTCACAATGTTATAAACTATTTTGACATCAAAAAAAAAAAAATGAAAGGAAAAAAATTTTCACAGAAAAAGAAAAGAGAGACACCAGTCTTATAGGCAATCATCAGGGAGAGAGATGGCAATATCTCTCTCCTGCATCTTTCTGCCTAAAGACCTCAGAGGACTGACTGCAAGAAAACTAGTACCTGCAGAAGAAATTTGTATGTTTTTATTCAAGATTCACAAATATGACAAAATTTACTCGCTTACTATTCTAAAAAGCAAATACATAAGCAGGTCTTTATGTGTGCCATCCTTGCCTATCTCTTCCACTCATCAACTCACATCCCAGCCTTCCTAGTCATCCCCCTTCAGGGCCCCTTTTTGGGACAGCATAGAGATATGAGCAGAAGGCATTAATGAGCCCATCTCTTACAGCTCCCAAGTAATTGATGTGCGCTTCTCCAGAGGAGGTCAGAGGGCTGGCACAGTAAATTTTAGTATCTTGTTTCTTTTCTCGCCCAGTCATTGGACCACACAGGAAACCTCTGTCAGTATTATAGGACTATAGTAAAATGCTAAATACTCCAAATCAGCCATGAGCTATATAGTGAGTTCTCATAACTCACATCCCCTTGGCACACATGCTAACCTCCACCCCCAGCAACCCGACTACATCTTGCTTTTGCTTCTTAATGTCTCCACTTCTTCTGTTTCCAAGGAGATCCCATGTACCATCCTCTTGGGATAAGAGGGTGATTAGTTGGTGTTAGAATTCCAGGCCGTGAATCCACTCTCCCTTTTCTTTTTTTCTTCCTGTTTCCTGTCTGTTAAATGGAGATCCTAACCCCTTCCCCTCCTCTGGAAGACGAGAGAAGAATTTAATGAGTTTAAGTCTTTAGACCTCTCCCCTTGCCAAACAGAACTGTGAGTGGTTTCAGAGAAAGACCCAGACAAGGGCTCACATCATCTTTGCCATCATCTCCATCTTATTTTCTCCTATTAATTAGTCTCTAGATATCTCAGAACAGGAAACAGAGTGACCTTAGCTCTGACAGGGTCAAAAATTTCCATTTCTCTCTCTCCCCAGCACTTCCTGTAATACCCACCTGAGGCTGGCAGTGAAAGAGGCCCATAGTAAGGAACTGAAGCTCACACTTTTTCTTTCACCTCTCTTAATCTTCCTTTGGGATCTGCAGTTGAGGGAAAGATGAATTCATAGCCCAGAAGCATTATTAACCAGATGGAAGAAAAACAGCCTTGCCCGGGAAGTAAGTTTCCCTTAATCATGCCTTGAACCTGTGTATATACAAGTGATGTTCTTTAGTGTTGATTCAGAGAAACATCACCTGCTCTTATAAGCTCACAAGACAATAACGGAGGCTGAACGAGCCTCCTCATCCCAGCTGTGTAGGCTGGCTTTAGAATGGAGAACAAGGTGTAATTTTCACCCCATGATAGGATTAATTCAAACTGACAGAGTGAGGAAATTAATTTTTCAGGTTGCCATTCATTTGTTTTCTCTATCGGTCAATCAATAAATATTTATTGAGCACCGTCTATAAGCTCCACATCAAAAGGGAAACAGAAGAAGCATAAGACATGACCTCTGCTTTTACTGTTTATGATTTACTTGGGGAGACAAAGCCAACACCGTGGTCTAATAGGAAGAACTCTTAGCTTGGAAACAGGAGACCTGTGGTCTTGTCACAGCTTGCTGAGTAGTATAGTATGTGGTTAAGTGAAAGTGTCCTGAAATTGGGCTCTCAGAGCTGTAAAATCAGCCACTCTCATTAACTACCAATGGAACCTTGGGAAAATTCCATACTTCTTGTCAGTTTTCTCATCTGTGAGAATGAAGTTAATAATAGTGCCCAACTCAAAAAGTTGTTGAGACCTGAGAGTTAAAACTTGGCTAGCATCACATTTAGGACATGTTACGTATGAGATATTATTAGTTTGATATTTCAGGCAAGCCTTTCAAAGTCTCTGAGAAAGAAAAGGGACCTGAAATTGTGTTCTTCCTGTGCCTTCAACACCACACCACATGGGGTACATCACATATGCATTTTTATATGTCCTCACAAACGCCTTGTGAAGTTGGTAAAGGAAATTTGAAAATGTTAAAATAGCTTCATAAGGTCTCCTATCTGGTAGAGGACAAAGCTGAGGTTCAGACTTCCGATCTGTCTGAATCCAAAGCCTGTGCACTTTCTTACTACCCCGCAACCTCTCTGAGCCTCAGCTTCTCCTGTTAGAAAAGTTGTGGATGGATCAGAAGGTCTCTGAGTTCAGCTCCAAGTTTTATGATTCCTAGTCATCCAAGCTTGTGGTGAAACTTGATTTTAGGTTAAGGGAGATAAGAGTGGGCGCATTCAGAGAGACATTTTTAGAACTATTAGTACATGAAGGAACAGTAGAATTTGGTTATATGGAAAGGAGGAGAGAGGATATTTTAGCTAGGCATAAATACTAGAACAATGGTGGGATGGAAGGAATGATAGGTGAGGAAGACAATGAAAACGTGGTCCCTATCAAGAGGAGGCTGCTGTTGAGGAAAGGTAGGAGACAAGGCTGTTCTGCTTCCTAATACCATAATCCAGGGTTTCTCAACCTCAGCACTATTGACATTTGAGGCCAGATAATTCTTTGTTGTGGAGGCTGTCCTGCATGTTATAGGATGTTGAGCAGCATCCCTAGCCTATACCCACTAGATACCAGTAGCATCCCCCTACTTGCAACAACCAAAAATATCTCCAGACATTGCCACTGTCCCTGGGAGGAAAAATCACTCCTGACTGAGAACCACTGCCTTAACCTTATCCCATAGATCATAATGTAAGGGTAGAGAAAATTCACTTCATCACCTACAAGTTTAATCTTGCTGCTGTGGGCTTATATTTACCTAATACAGTGGTTCTCAAACTCTGGGTATAAGAATCACCTGGAGGAATATGGTGAAATACAGATTCTTGGTTTTCCCTCTACTGAAAACTTGGTACAATGGGTCTGGGTTAGAACCCAAGAATCTGATTTTTAACCAACCTCTGCTTCCCACACCTACCCCAGGTGATTCTGACACAGTCCAGAGACCCCATTTTGAAAAACACTGACCCAGTTGCTATAGTCAGGGTCAACCTTGACCCTACTGGTATCATAGAAAGCCTTGGAAACTAGTAATGTGAATTTAAACCTTTACTTCATTATTTACTTGGAATTTTATACTGATCTGGTTAAGCATGTAGCCTCTGAAGTCTGATGCCCTGGTTTCAAAGCCTGGCTTCATCACCTACAGGACGTGCAGCCTTTGGTGAATCACTCACCATTTCTGTGCCTGTGCTTCCTCATCAGTAAAATAGGGAATATTGTTAGCATCTGCTTTGTAAATTGGCATTATATGTGAGTGGATACATGAAAAGACTCTTGTAACTGTTCTTACACAAAGTTCTCCATAAATGTTTAGAGATAGTGGCAAAGGTTAATTAAAAATAAAAAGTGTGGAATGTTGCCATCGCAGCATTGCTGGGGCACTCCTGACCGTTCTTAGAATCTGTAGGGTACTTAGAACAGGATTTTCTAACTTCAGAGTTCCTAAGAGTCACTAAGTTTGCAAAATGCATATTCCCAAGCCAACTCCCCCCTGTTGTAAGATAGTCTAATTCAGTATGTCTCAAATGAGGTGTAGGAATCTGAATTTTTATAAAATTATCCAGGTAAGTATGATGCAGCCAACTCAAGGACCACATTTAGAAACACACTGTCTTGGAGGGAAGAGCTTGTACTATGTGCAAACTTGACCCGCTCATTACACTGACCTACTCAGAGTGACAGACCATATTCTGGGACATGATCTTTAAGTCTGTTTTCCAATGAATGCCCCATATATTCATGATTATAAAACATTGTATGAATTTCTTGTTTTTGAATTTGATACTTATTAAGCATTCTTATTAGCTTCTAGTTTTCTTTGATTTACTTGGATGTTTTTACCAAATTAATTGGCGTATGAAAAAAATTATGTAAGGATTTTTATAGAGGGAGGAAGAAGACACATTGGAAAGGATGCCATCTAGCCTTAAAACCCTTTCCAGCAAGACATTTCAACATGTTGGGTTGTGAACTTGAGAAAATTACTTTTTAGAAATTCTGAAAGCAGCACAGATTCCTAACAAGCCGGAATCCAGTCATGAAATTCTAAAGACCTGTTGGTATATATTTTCATTTTGTGTTTATTCCTATTATTTGGTGAAAATAAAAATTTTGAGTAGAAAATAATCTCCTCCTTAGGGTTCTTTCAGGGGAAACAAGGATTTTGCTTGTTAAAAAAAAAAGGCAAAAGAATTCTGATTGCACTAACTTTCCTTAATGTGCACTCAAAACTCTCCAGCTTTTCTACCCGTAAATCTGATAAGAATTGTGACCATCATGAATATGTTCACTATCAAAATCAAAGACATTGCTGAAAATAGATAGAAGTTAAGTGTTCTTTTGGTTAAATGGAGGATTTTATCTCTGTGCTTGGTGTCGTTTTTATTATTAACATAGTGGAATATTTTAGGAAAGATGATAGGTAATCCAAATTCTCTTCTCCAAGAACCAAGACACCCTCTGGTAGTTTTTCTCCTGTTGTATATTTTCTCAAATGAACCAAATTCCTTCAGAGTCAGTCTATTACTCCTCCCTCTGAAAATCTCTTGGGTACTATGAATGTGTAACGGGTATGTGTTTGCTCCATGAAGCTCATGAACAAGAATATCACCTGTTTTTATTTTTCTAAGGCAAATAAATATGGCTGGCCCCTTCTCAAGAGCTCTGGGGATCTTATGGCAGTCTAGAAGCACCTTTGTCAGTGCGGAAATGTTGCTCTTTTATTTCTCTTCTAGGCCTGGGTGGGAGGCATCCACTCCAGTGATACATGATACACACAGGTTATTGCAGAATGTCGTGTATGCGCAGATGCTCTGATACCTCCTGGTGTACGAGGATGATATTTATTAATTCCAGTGGGGCAAAAGCCACTGGTGGAGTAATTCTTCCTTTCCTTCCCCCATCAGTCAGGCCCCGTCTTATTTCTCCTCCCACTCTGGGGTGACTTCAGATTGATGACTCTTGGATGGACTTAACCTTATAAACAAAAGCATGGGTGGGAATTTCCTTTAGCTCAGCTTTAGAAACCCAAAGGTGCTATTAACTTGTGTGGAAGGTGGTGAGGGAGGGGGCAAGTTACAGTGGGGATGGAGATGGGGTGTGACTAAGAAGGACCTAGACCTGGGAACACAAAGGCTTGCCCATTCTTCCAAGGAAAGAGGGGGTACAGCACAGAATTACCATTTCCTCTTACCTTTTCAAAAAAATAACAAGACAGATATGAACATGTAAATAGATTGTCCTGCTGAATATTTATGGTAAAGTCTCAAATAATTAAACCCAACTAACCAGATCCTTAATTACTACACTGATTTCTATAAAGTGTCAAATTACAACAAAACAAGCTGGTATCAGATGCTTAGTTTAAGAAGAACTTTCAGGAAAAGTTCTCTCCTGGGCTCTCTCGTGACTTGGCCCAACACTGACATGTTTTCCACCTTTGTCCTCAGATCTTGTGAAGCTCCCAGACTGTATAGTAGTGAGCCTCACTCACTCAAGAAAGACATCATTTTGTTCACTAGCCTGGACTTACTAGGCAAGGGAGAAGTGGGCATTTTAGGACAATGTTCAGCAATAGGGTAAATTCAGTTTCACCTTCAGTCAGCTATATTCTGAAAATTTTCAAATAGTACAGGAAATGAAACTACTTTTTTTTCTGAGGAGCATTCAGCAAAATTGAATAGGCAGTGAGATTTGCTCTTAATTCCTATGTTTCACTTAGCCCATGTGTTTCTGAACCCTGACTACACATTAACATCACCTGGGGAACTTTAAAAACTCCTAGCCTGGGCCCCACCCAGAGATTCTAATTTGATTGCTCTGGGATGGAGACTGAGCATCAACCAGTTCAACCGTCCCCAGGTAATGCCAATGTATAGCCAGTATTGAGAACCCCGGCTGAACTATTTGCACAAGTCTCCTTTCTTGCTAGCTTTTTTTTTCTTCGCCCCTGCCTGTCCCTGGACTGATTTTTACAGGATCCTGTTCTTAGTAGGCAAGGAGTTGATAAAGTTTAATGTGTCCCAGGGGCCTTTGCATTTCCCAGGGTCTCCAGGAAATCAGGAGCCCAAATAAAGATGCTAAAATTATGGATCGACAAGGCAACAATGCTTTCATTTCCCCATCCTCCATCCTTTCCTCCCTCTTTCTCTCTCTGACTTTTTTCCTTCCATTCATTTTTAAAAGCAGTTCTTAAGGGATTCACACTCAAATTCCCAAACTCCTGCCATGTGTTTGATCATCCACCTGTAGAGCTGATGCTAGGCCCAATGCTTTCTAAGGAATAGTCCTGCTTATCCCAAACATTGGTGATTTTGGTTTGCACATTTAGCCTGGAATGTTTGATTAGCCGCCGACAGTGAGGGTTTTTAAATCAGTAGAAGCCTGCTTAAGGACTTGGAAGACTTCAAAACAAAAATAAAACTCTATTGGGTCTATTTTTTAAATTGCAACAGTCATACCTGTTCATTGCAAAAGCATTAGGAACAGCAGATAAGTTACAAAGAACAAAGCAGAAATCACCTGTAATCCTTCCACATAGCCATATACTTTGAGTTATCTCTGGCTTTCCTTCTGTCTCTGTTTTCTGTTTCCCAATAACTTCCTGTACTTAAAACGCCTTTTAATGGATCCTTCCCCTGGTACATTTTAAAATAGAGCCTCTGACTAAGGCAGGAACATTTAAGATTTTTAACTAACTTTGTACCTTTCAATTCAAAACTTATAGTTTCTTGGAACTTCAGACATCAGAATGTAGAATTTATCTAGTGATCAATAAAGATACTGAGTCTCAGCGAGGTAACAGAGCTTAACACAGGACTAGTCAGTGACAGACCTACATATAAAATCACTCAGTTCTAGGGGCCATGTTCCCTTCTAGTTTACCCCACACTGTGACCTTGATGTGTAGCCAAGTACAAGGATGTCACTTTCATCCAGGTTTGCTAATAGTAAACGATGCTTCCAAAAGTATTTACAGTTGTGGCTGCACATGCTACAAGAAATAAGAGTTAAATATATTATTGGCATGAGTAAGAAATAAAGTGCCTGTGGTTGAATTTCTTGGACATTTCAGAGGATAAATAGATTGTTCAGAGTGTGCATCAGGTATGTGCCTCATCTTCTCTTAATGCAGAGCTATGATGTTGGAATGTACAGAGACATTAGTCACAGAAGCAATAGTGTTTAAGCGAACATGTCACAAACACTGGTTTGTGGAGCATTGTTTCTTGAGATGTTACTAGATATTCCATGGAATACTCTGGACTAAACCAATTTAAACAAACAGGTTCCATAATTGTAGGAATTCTCCAGGTCTTTAATATCCTTGTGGGCATTGTAAATCTCTATGTGAAATGTATTATGCAAATTTTCTAGTTGTATCAATACAGCTTTTTTTTCTTTTTAACATCTTGAAAAACTAGTACTGTGACCCACAGTTTAGAACATGATGGTTTAGTGTAGTTAAGTTTCATGTATTGGGAACCAGGGAACATCAAGAGAACATCTAAAAGATTAAGATGCGCTGAGACCATAGGGTTAAACCCTTGTAATTTAGCCCAGGAAAGAAAAGCAATTGTCATTTCTTCTCAAGGGATGCTTCTCATGGTAATAATCCTTGCCTGGAGTTACTCTCCCTTAACCCTCCAACGGCATCCTTTTTCTTTTGTTCATGTCTTTTCTGAGAATCCTAACTTTGAAAAAGCAGAATGTCATCTCTACTTTTTGCAAAACCAACAGAAGAAACATTTTTTCAGATGCTTCCTTGTATCTCCAGGTTTCCAGGCTAGACAGTCTTAGAAAATTTTCAGAGGTGTCCAAAGTAATCAAAGTCTTCTGCTAAGAGCACTTGTTGGTGGCAGATCTGTATTAGTCTATGGTTTATGGTGATTAAAATTTGATGTAGCACAGGTAAATCAATAGAGTCACAGGGCTGGATGGTAAATTGCAGCAGTGGAACTTGAGAGGATCATTTCCATTTCTGCTTTATAGTCTTTTTGTCTATTTGTCTTACCTGAGCCTTCATTAATAGCCTCCTGACCATTAAAGTGTCAACGTTTAAAAAAAGTATTTGCCCCTTCCCACTTTGGAAGAAATATATACATCCCACTCATCTTTCTCTGAAAACATTTGAGGCATTGTCCTTTATATGGCCTTCTCACCCGTCTGTGTTATTCCGTGTCACTATGAGTAGGTGAATCCCTTTTTATGACACAGACCCCTGACCCCACATCCACAGTGCATAGTAGTTGCTACCATGTTCTTATTTGACTGGACCTAGCTCTGTCTCAAGAGACTGAGGTCTGAGAATCACTGCATTGGGACTCATACTAATATGTGGTCTAACCCTTTAATTTGGAATTCCTGCTCTCTCATATTGGGCAATAACTCAAATCAGATTTGAGTAAAATATTTGATAAAATTTTAGTGAGTGGGAAAATGTTTAGGATCTCATTTGTGAATTAAGGAAAATCTAGCCAAAATCAGAAGCTTTTATAATCCAAATTCACTAATTATATATTCCTTCATGCTGATGTTACTTTCTCAATCCAACAATTATTCTTAAATGGGAAAAAAAAAAAAAGATTTTCATGTATATTTAAATCAACATGTACCAGATTAGATTTAAGTTAAGCATAAAGAGGATGGCAAAAAGTGGAATTTGGACGTGGACAAAATCCCACGATCCAGAATATGAGGGTAGTTACATATCAGAGCATATTCAATAGATGGCTAATTATAACAATACTTAAACTGTATTTGGTACTTATTATGTTCTAGGCACTATATTAAGACTGTAACAACCCTCCCATCAGAAATCACAAATACTTGTATTAGTTTTCTAAGGCTGCTATAACAATTATCACAGAAGTGGTGGCTTGAACAACAGAAATTTATTTACTCACAGCTCTGGAGGCTAGAAGTCTAAGATCAAGGTGTCAGCATGGTGAGGGCTCCCTCCTTGGCTTGCAGATGGCCAGCTTCTCCTTTTGTCTTCACATGTTCTTTCCTCTGTGTGTGTCTGTATCTTAATCTCGTCTACTTATAAGGACACCAGTCGTATCACATTAAGGTCCATTTTAACTTAATTACTTCTTTAAAGGCCATATCTCCAAATACAGTCACATTCTGAGGTACTGGGGATTAGGGCTTCAGTATACATCATCCATCCATTCATTTAATCAACAAGTATTTAAAGTCGCCTCTTTACCAGGCGTTGTGCTTGGTGCTATAAACATTGGTGAGTAAAGTAGACATGATTCCTGCTTTTGAAGCACTGGCTATAATCCAGTCAGCTGTGCACTCAGTGGCTTTAAAGCTAGCGGTCCACAAATTTCCATCTGTTTTCCAAATCATTCAGGCCTCATGGAGCTGATTGCCAAAATGGGTAAGGTCCTCTGGGCAGCTCTCACCATTCAACATCTCAAGCAAAACTGATCCAGAGCCCGAATCACACACTGTACCCCTGATTTGGACTAGCTCCCTCACAAATGCTTGGAGCTCACAGGGGAGGAGAGGCAGCACTGGTGGTACTGGGCGCTCCTTATAGAGTGGGCTGGGGAAAACCAATTTTGGAAAGGGTCAAATGTTTAAACCATGAAGTTTGATCAGAGCAGATTTGTGTTTGCATTGAAGGATTTGCATTTATCTGTGGATGGTGAAATTAATCGGTCATGTTGTCCAGACATCCTTGAGATATGATGAGAGTCTGTCTTTTGTATCAGGGAGGTTTGTTCTTGAGATAGAGCAAGCACATGAAATCTCTTGAGAAAGTGTCAGCTAGAATGAGGGGAGAGCATCAGAGTCTGTCATGCGGGTCATGGTGGGAGGGAGTGGGGTGGCGTGGGGTTGATTCTATCCCTGGTGGAGCTGGAGTTGAAACTGACAGCCTGGGACCTGTCTGAAGGCCAAGGAGGCAGACTGTCTACACTCAATGGGTATTAGTTAAGGGGCTGTTGCCTAATGTTCCTGTGGGCATTTTGGGTTAAAATCACAGCAGATAGCAAGCATAGGGGCATCAGATGGATTGCCCAGACCCAAACAGGAGAGTTTGGATCTCCTAATACATCCCTTGTCCAGATTTTCTTGGTTCAGAGCCTGTACAAGATTGAGAAGGCTGAGCGCAGGTCATTACTGGCCTTGGCTAGTTATGGCCAAAGCCAGTAGGGCTTGAAAGTAACCTCCCACTCCCACCTCAGCCTCTGGCATGTGGAGGGGTGGTATGTCAGGAATGTCATTCTGAGGGCAAAACATCGATTTGCAGTGTTGGTGCAGGTTTTCACTGTGGAGGCAGCCAATGGTTGGACTCTAACATGGTGCATTCAAAACAGGCATCCTCTGCTGGCTTTAGCAATGGCTTCCTGATTAGTGAGTTTTCCAATGTGTGAGCTGTGTTCAGTTAATTCTGTTTAGGTCCACAGAGGCAGTTAAAAAAAACCCAAACAAAACAGAAAAACAAGACAGAGAAGAGAAACCATCACAGAATTAGCAGCTTGCTTAAATAGGCAACACCCAAGAACATATCTCTGTTGGGGGGATCACAAGGTCTCACAAAACAAAAGTTGTGTAGGAGAATGTGAGGACAGACAGGGCAACTTAACATAAAGTCTTTTCAATCAGAATGATTTGATCCTCTGACCTGAATGTAAATCAAAAGATATGTTTCTGTTCTCCACCCCCATATTTTCCTTGATGGTGATTTCCACTGAATGCCAAGCTTTCATGTAATGAAATATAACCCATTCTATAGGCCCCATTACCAGCTGTCCTCGCTGCTGCAGGAACTTTCCTTGACTGGATAATAATAAATTATTTCAATCATTTAGAAATTAGCTGCACAATTGTCAAAGCTCTGGCTTCTATTAATATGCTGCTGGAGAAAATGGAAAGGGCAAAGAGGGAGAGAGGAAAACATATCGAGCCACATTCAAATTGGCAAGGGAAGCTGTTTGAGAACAAAGGCGAAGCCACATAGTTTACTGTTATCTGGCCTAATTGTTCTTTCGCTTAAAATATTACAATTGATTGGATTGAATGTCTTTATCCTTGTTGGGAGAGGATCAAATAAAAGAAAAGGAGGGCTGAGGGGGCTGTTATAGGAAGATAGATTTTGCTTCAGTATAAGGAAGAGCTTTCCCTTAAAGGGAGCATGAGCTGTTCTGGAAGCCTCTGAGAGGCAGGACAGTGCAGAGTTCATCTCCGTGGGCTCTGGGGTCAGACTGTCAGGTTATGACTTAGCGTGTCGCAAACCACTCCACACCTTCCCCACATGTAAAACGGGGAAATCACAGCCCAACCTTCAGGTGTGGTTTTACAGATTAAAGGAGACAATGTATGCTTGGTATTTGGTAATAATCAGCTATTTAATATTATTATTCATGAGTACCTTGTCACTGAAGATGTTCAAATGTTTAGGGTTTTTTTTTTTTTGAGTCCTATTCAGCTCGGAGACTCAGTTCTTAGATTCTGCCAGGGAAATGAGGAGACAGATGAGCAGAACCCACTGAGGCTGACTGACAGAAAGCACCCTGGGCATTGGGTCCCTGCTTATTGTCTGCAGGGCAGCATGCTACACACTTGGTCTCCCCAGGTCTCCGTCTGCAGCCTCTCAGACAGTGTGTTGAGCTGACATATGGTGCAGGGCCAGCCCTGGGCGTTTGATCACTGTCAGACTCCCAGTGGAGTCTTTGCCCTGAGCACAGATTGGCAGGCTGGCAGGCAGTCAGTGCTTCCCTCTCTGATGATGGGCTAGCCCTGGGAAGGCCTGGAGCCAAAGGTCAGAAGGAAAACAGGAAAGCTGTGAAATCTAATCAGAGGATGCTCATGCTGGAAAGGGGCCTGGAGCCCATTGGAGCTCAGCCCCTCTTTTCACAGATGAGGAGCCAGAGGCCCAGAAAATGGAGCTGACATGCCGAGGCCACATCCCTGTGAGTAGCAGAACTTGATCCAAAAGGCGAATCCCCCTTCTTCCAGATTAGTGGTCGCTCTGTTTCAGCGCACTGCTGTCAAGTGTGGCAAGCGAATGGCCAAATGGTTAGGTGGAGTGGTGAGCTGGCAGAGCTTTATGACACAGCCTTCTCGTACCTATAAATGAAATCAGACAACTGCAGTGGTATACCCAATATGTTTATGTCAAAAAAGAAGGCTCATCACGGAAGTCTGGAGTGGGGCCACCGGGGCAGAGGCAGTGGGAAGACATAAAGAGAAACTACTACCCAGTTAGTAATTGCAAGGTTGAATGGGCTCATTTCAGGGCCATCTCTCCATTGGGGTGGTTGGGAAGGACTTTGTAGAGCTTGTGTGAGGGACAAGGAAAGCAGATTTAGCACGAATTTTTTTTGTGCTAAAGAAGAATTTGGGAGATTAGGAGAGAAAAATTTGAAACCAACATCAGGATCTCCAGAGGATTAAGTCTCTGTGAAGCTGCAAGTTGGTGGAAATGTGTATTTCATGCCTTCCACCCACCTTACCTTTTGTGCCCTGTGGCTCCTCTTCCGTATCTTCCTGGGAAGGAGTATACTCTGACAGATCCTGCCTTAAAGTGAAGAAAACTATATGATAGACTAATTCTCACTAAGGTGGTGGTGGCGAACGTGTGTTGTCCACGTGATCTTTGAATTTTAAATGGGGATTGGAGGAGAAGGCTAGTATTTCCATTGAGCAGGGAATCTCTAATAGCAGAATGTCAGACAAGGGAGGGAGGAATTGTGAGGCTAGAAGCTTTCTATGTGCCAAATTGAGTTCTAAGTGCACTGACACATTTAGCCATCAAAAGAAACTTGTGATTACCTGAGGCATGGAGTGGCTATGTGACAAGAGGAGGGTCACATGGGTAAGAAGAGAAGTTTGGAACTGAGCTCAAAGAGGCTGGCTCAAGAACTTCTTACTTCCCCTTTGACTATGCAATACTTATTATATGAGCAATTACTTTCTTCCTCATTTGTAACATAATTATCTTGAGGGCTATGAGGATTTTGACTTGGAGATATGATTCCTTATGTCTAAGGACGGGTATGGGAGTTGACTTTCTAGTTCCTACCACTAGGCCAGAAGCTGGACCCTGAGCTCATGGAGACATTCCACCCTGCTCTGCGTTGTAGACTGTTGTTCCTATGTGCAATAATAATATTTGTTTTTGGTGGGGGAAACCTCTTCATACAATGTGGCCAGTTTAGTATCCAAAATTGTCTTTTGGTTTCTGGTTTTTTGTGTGTGTGAGAAAGATCAGCCTTGAGCTAACATTTGTCGCCAATCCTCCTCTTTTTGCTGAGGAAGATTGGCCCTAGGCTAACATCCACGCCCATCTTCCTCCACTTTATATGGGATACCACCACAGCATGGCTTGACAAGCAGTGCATCAGTGAGCACCCGGGAGCCGAACCCCGGACCACCACAGTGGAGCGCGTGCACTTAACCGCTATGTCACCAGGCCGGCCCCGTCTTTTGGTTTCTCAGTGTCTTACAAACAATTAAATGCAGTTAGTGTTTAAAGCTCAGTGTTTAGAGTAGGTTAGATCTACTTCTGAAAACCCAGCCAATTAATTCTAGCTGGATGGCCTTGGAAAATGTACTTAAACATTTTGAGCCTCAATTTCCTTAGCTATAAAATGGGAATAAATAATAAGTATCTAATTGGGTGCCTGAGGGAATTTGATGAAAAAATGTGTGTGAAAGAGTTTTTAGTACAATACTGGCATATAATAAGTATACTACACACATTGTGTTTATTATTAATGTTAGTGTTAGTATTATGGATAAAGGAAAAAGAATATCAACTCCTTACTTGGCTTTCTAAGACCTATCATTTGCCCCCAGAATTCCCCTTCTGGATTCGTCGTTGCGTCTCTCCCAAGACCCAACACATAGATTTGGAGTAAATACTGGATTTTTGGATGAATTCACATTTTTCTTCATTTCCTTTTCTCTGGAGAATAAACTTTCATGTGATGATGCTCTAAGTTTTATTTTATTTTTTCAGAGTGTTTAACACTTATTCCTCTTCCTTGTCTCCCTCGGTTAGTTTTCTGCTCTCTAAGGTTTTGTTTTGTTTATTTTGTTTAAAAGTCAGACACCCTCCAAACTCCCTTGCTGAGGAGATCTAAAGAGGTGATCTCCTTTTGAAAATGTGAAAAGTGACTTCCTTGAAATTTCAGTTCGTTGAAGACAGCATCTTCTAACTGCCTCCCTCACCCTTGCTACTTCCTTCTAGAGTTGAAGTTAGGCTGCATGGGAGGAAGGTAAGAAGGAATATTTCTCTATCTTTCTATCCTTGTGTAAATGCCAAGGGCCTCGGTAACTACAGCTGCAGAAATAACTTATGTACATCTTGTCTAACTTCATTCTTAGGCTTTGAAGAAATAAATAAGCCTTCAATTTTTTTCTTAGAAGTATTTAGGGTAATTCTATTTAGGCCAATTGATAAGTTACCTCTAGTAGAACCGAGGGACTGTCAGAAAAACTTGGATGTTTCAATTATTCATATAGTGATATAATTTGTAGTTAATATGGCTCAGTGTCTATTAATCAGATGTGGACTACTGAAGCCTAATTTATTCATAGTTATAGGAGTTAGGTAAAGTTTAAGAAGAAGTAGACTGTGTCAAATTATAGAGTTGATTTCCTGGACCCTTGAGACCAATAAAAAATAAATTTATATAAAAAAAGACAAATTAAGATTCTTGAAAATATTAGATTATTATGTTAAAAAAACAAATTAAGATTCTTGAAAATATTAGATTATTGACATAGCTACAAAATATGTATTTATATTTATGTTTAGTTAGTTGGAATTATCTAGATAGAGGGCTCAATTTTCCAATTCATTTTGTAAAAGTCTTTCTCTTAAACCTTGGAGAATCTCTTCCACTGCCGTTTGTGAAAAATCATTTCTGTAGCCGACTGCGTTCTGAAAATCACTATCCTTTCTTCTGTCTGGAAAGAACCTTAAAGTTCACCTCTTTCAACCACACACCGAAAGCTCTAATCTTTCCTCTAGCAGCTTAGATAACATCTAGTTCAGCAGTTTTTGTCTATCCTGGGTTTATATTAGACTCTTCTGGAAACTTGAAAAATTACAAATGCCCAGGCCTGCCCCCTCCCTCTGCCTCCCAACAACTTTGATGGAATTGGTCTAAGGTGGAGTCTGGCATTGGCATTAAAAGAGCTACCCGGGAGCTTCTACTGTGCCACCAGGCTGGGAACCGCTGAATGAGTTGACCTGCCATGTTATGTGTTGATGCTAGAGGGCTAGCAGGCCCAAAGGACCACAGACCACTCTGATATTTGCTTAAGTTAAAAGACATGCGTGAGATATTTAAATCTGTGGTGTTAAAGGAACTGTATCCTTTTTTTAATTCAGTAAGGAAGGGACAGTCCCTGCTTATCTTAAGGGGATCTCAAAGAGAATGTGAGTCCAGGCAGGAGCCAGGGAAGAAATGCCTTTCAAAAAATTGAGGCGTTAAGGAAGTTTGTTGAAAGTGGCAGCTTCCCCTCATTGCCTTGCTTAGTGCTTGAGATTCTAACTTGGAATCTATGTAGTCTGTGCGAGGACATTCCACACAGATGTATACTTGTTCTTAATTCTTTTTCCTCCTGCTTTTCTGTGCTTTTGAAAACCACCTTCCTTTTTTTTTAACCAACAGAGTCTGCTTTGGGTATATTATACTGGCTTCCCTTTGCCACCTCGTTTTGATGCCTATAAGAGAGACCACTGATTTCCTACATAAGGGTACTCAAGTCTTTGCAGGCTGGGCTGAACATGGTGGGTCAGTGTGTGCGAGCTTATTGACCAGGCAAAGACTTGGGGCATTCTCATAGGGTCAAGGTACGCTGGAAGGTTGGGTAAGCCTGTGGGATGCTCTAAGACTCACAAGGATTCCCTGTACCCAGAATTTATGTGGGCAATCCCTAACCTTCCCAGACACACTATGAAAATGTCAAGGTGTTGAAAACAAATTACTTCTCCCCCACAACTTCATCTGGTTAAGACTCTATGCCTGAGTCAGATATGGCCCCATTAAGGAGGATAGTTTGAGCTCAGTTAGCTTCTTTATATTTTGTCCAGAAAAGAAAAAAAATTGTCTTTGTGAACGGGGCCTCTGGGCAAACTGCTGTGAAACTGCAGCCTTTCTTTCTTTGGAAACGTAGAAACCAACATATGTTGTCCCTAATCTTGAGTGAGAGCCATTTAGGCAGCAGACATTTGCATGGTCTTTGGAGAATTATAACACATATTAAGTATGCCTATATCCTGTTCATTTCTTATGCACACACTCGCAGGCAGTGCTTTTTAGATCTTTTTTTTTTTTTTGTAAGGAAGATCAGCCCTGAGCTAACATCCATGCTAATCCTCCTCTTTTTGGTGAGGAAGACCGGGTCTGAACTAACATCTATTGCCAATCCTCCTCCTTTTTTTCACCAAAGCCCCAGTAGATAGTTGTATGTCATAGTTGCACATCCTTCTAGTTGCCATATGTGGGATGCGGCCTCAGCATGGCTGGAGAAGCGGTGCCTCGGTGTGCGCCAGGATCCAAACCCAGGCCGCCAGTAGCGGAGCGCGTGCACTTAACCGCTAAGCTACGGGGCCGGCCCTGCTTTTTTGATCTTAACATGAGGCTTCCAGAAGAAAAAGAAACTGTTAACATTCACAGAAGAGTAAAGGATTCAAAAGGAATGCAAGGTTGGCTTTAAGTAAAAGCCAGAGTATGAGAAAAGCAGTTAGCATACCTATCCCTCTATATACTATGTACAAGATATATATCTATAGATCTCTCTCCCTCTCCCTCACTCTCTCTCTCCTCAACCCCTATCACCCCTTTTCCATCTATCCTCACTCCACCATCATCAGTTCTATTCATTTTAAGAGTCTGGCAAATAACCTACCACATGTGTTATTCTGTAAACATATACACATATGCACACACCATCTAATTCAACTATAAATGTTCCCTGTTGGTTTGCAGCTTGCTTTTCTTACTTAACATTCCTATTCTAGGTAAATGGAGGACATCTCTCTAGCTCATTCCTATTCTAAGTAAGTGGAGGACATCTCTCTAACTCAGTGGTTCTCATACTTTAGCATGCATCACAATCACCTGAAGGACTTGTTAAAATACAGATTGTTGGACCTCATCGCCCAGAATTTCTGATTCACTCGATCTGGACCGGGGCCCAAGAATTTGTATTTCTAACAAGTTCCCAGGCAATGTTGATATTGCTGTTCCAGGGACGCACTTTGAGAAAGACTTTTCTAACTCATTCCTTTCAGTGTCTACATAATCTTTAATGGTAGAGTTATAACATGGGTTTTTGAGCCATTCTGCTGTGGACACACATGCAGTAATTTTTGCCTCTACAATCAGTGGTGCAATAAGTGCTCTTATGTCATATCTTCATGTACTGGTGCTTTTATTTTGATAGGACCCAGAACTTTTTTGAAAATGTCTTCTGAACTAGATTATGAGTCACAGGAGAAAAATCAGTCTCACTGCTTTGTGTCACACTTCAGGTAGATCTTATTCACCAGACGTGGATCTTATTCACTGACATTTTTGTGGAAGTCAACCCTCCCTCATAAGAATGATATTTCCCACCTTTGTGGATAATCAAAGGAATGTTCCCTGAGCTCCTACGGCAGTTCCAGAAGAGGGGTTCCAGCCATGAGTGTTGTGAGTTTTGTGCATATCCATTCTGGGGATTTACTTTGCAAGAACGTCATCCACTGTGAAATAAAAAGTCCGGTAATATTTTTATTGTTGTTTAAAAGCCAGTCAACTTATTTTGTATTTGCAACTCATGTACAGTGCCTTGAGGCCAGCCTCAGAAAATCTGGGAACACAGTTCCCAGAACAGTGTTAATTGAGCACCTGATACATGCTAGACACTTTAAAAATAACATCTTATTGCATTATAAAACCAAGTCTGAGAAGTAGGAATCTTCACATGTTTATTTTGTCTTGTTGTTAAGGAAAATGAATCATAGGATGGCACAGTGACTTTTCTAAGCTTGCCCTTGCTAGGATGTGGCCAAGCCGAGATTTGAATTCAGAGCTTTCTGGCTTCAAATTTATTTTTTCTTGAAACATTTGCTCCTTTATATTGGAGGGCTTGAGAGCTGCAAATGGAGTGTCTATCTAGGTTATAATGATTGAGTTTGAGTTTGTACAGGTATTGATATGTTTTTAATTCTTTTTTTTTTTTTTGATGAGGAAGATTAGCCCTGAGCTAACATTTGTTGCCAATCCTCTTCTTTTTGCTGAGGAAGATTGGCCCTGGGCTAATATCCATGCCCATCTTCTTCTACTTTTTCTTTATATGTGGGGTGCCTGCCACAGCATGGCTTGATGAGTGGTGTGTAGGTCTACGCCCATGGTCTGGGTCCAAACCTGTGAACCCCATGCCACCGAAGTGGAGCACGTGAACTTAACCACTATGCCACCAGGCCAGCCCCAATTCTTCTTTTTTAAGCCTCTGTTTCTTGAGTTATATCTGTTATAGGCAAAATCAGTTACTCCTTCACTTTAAGGGAATAATTGTGACTGGATAAGTCATTTGGTTTTCCTATTGATGCCAATTTCATCTAAGTACAATTGTCTGTCTCTCTCAGTTTTCTCTCCTTTTCTTCTTTTTTTTTTCTCGATGAGTAAAAAGCTTCTGGTTCATCAATTTTCAGCCTAAAAAGTCACTATTGATCTTGAGAGCAGTTTTTTTGCTTGCAAAGACACCTAGACACAAGTGGCAAGGATCCAGGAATTAGAGTATCTACCTTCTTTGGATTTTATCCTCAGCAGTGTCTCTTCTATATTCAGTTTCCTTTCTTGTCCTGGAGTCACAATTTTACCCTTTTTTGAATTCCCCTTCCTACCCTCTCCATCCTAGTTTCTCTTTGATCTTTTATAGCTTATTTTCTGATGAAGTGTTTGACCTCTGCTCTGAAATCATCATTCTGTTTTTCCTTCCCACTTAGCTGGCACACTAATTATTCTAAATTCTATGACTCCTGTTCGAGACCCTCTCAGGCTTTCTCATCTTTTATCTGGTTCTCTGTGAGTTGGCATTGCAAAGCGATGCTTACTTGACTCCGTCTCTGATCTCTTTTCCAATACCTTTTCATACTGCTGCTTACTAAGTACCCTCTGACAACTCTCCTGCTCAATTCATCATCTCTCTAATGGTCCCCTCAACTGTTGTTTTATCTTATGTTCTTTTTAAGTTCATCGTTTCTTCACTTCTTTATTCAGTAACATAGACATGTGAGCAAGAGTAAATAAAAATAAAACAACCCACTTAATAGTCACCAGCACGAAGTCTAAATTCCTTTCTTGGTAAATGAAAGATGAGTGCATTCTGGGGTGTCAGTAATTTTTCAAGTAATTTAAACTAGATTAGTCCAGGTAAGGGCTGAATCTCTCTTAAATGGGTTACAGAGCACAGGGAGGAGCCATTAGGCTCAGGTTGAATCTTATTTCTCCTCTTTTCTCTTTCTATATAGAGTTATTAGGACTGGTTTCCCTAGAACTTTTTGGGGTTTTTCATGTTCATACTGCTCTATGAAGTTTGTGATGGAGCTTTCTAATATGTTATTGAATTTAATTACATTAATAGTCCTATGAAGTAGATCTTAATATTTCAGTTTTACAGCCAATGAACCACACTCAGAATGAAGAAAGAAAATAAACATTTTATCCAGTATATATATTTATATATCTAGTATATATTTACTAGGCACTTTGCCTAAAGGATAAATGATTTGTCCCAAGACCCATAGCTCATAAGTGGAGGAGGTGGAATTTATTGTTTATCCCACTGTCTCAAAGTGCCAAAGGCCGTTGGGTCATCCTTTTAGTGACTGGTAGCTTATATACTCAGAGGTGTAGGGATCAAGCCCTATTCTCCCATTTCCTCTTCTGCCTCCTCATTCCTCTCTCCTCCTCCTACCTCTCCCCTTCAAGATTCTGGGAACCTCCTTCATATTTTTGCAAAGGCCCACAGGCTTACTCTTGTTCTGTTCTTGACTAAGCGTTGGTATCTTTCCTCTCTGCCGAGCCTTCAAGCATCACTACAGCCGTCCCAAAATTCTTGTTGATCTCACCCCAGTAGGTCCAGTGTGAACCACGAGAAAGAAGGTTCATTCTGTCCTGCATGAACCATAAGAAGGAAACTTCTTCAACATATTGGGACCCCAAGAGTGGATTTTGACAATGATGTTAAATCTAAAGCATTTACAGGTTCTTGAACTTTTCATCATGGCAACAGGTCATCCATGGAGCATCAGCTGTTGGGTTAAAAGTGATGCAGAGAACGGAATGGATAAATTCAAGTGGTAAAGTGTTTTAAGTAATTCTCTTTCTCAAAGAGTTTCTCTTGCCCTGGTGATTGAATCTCCTCTGTTAAGCTCTCCATGGTTGTTTTCTCATTGTAAAATGTGCACCAGCAGATCTGAACTGTAAAACAGGTAGAATAATAATGGCTGAAATTCCAATATTTGCTAGAAATTTATGCTTTATAATTTTTTCCTTCTTTCTCTAGTGCCCCCCTCCACTCACGTGCCCACGCTGGCATGCACAATACTCCTATATCACCTTAGTATGACATGTTATTTAATGTAGCAAACACTTACAAAGTGTTTCCTATATTCCAGATACTGTTTTAAGAACTTTACTAACATTAGTTCATTTAGACATGAAGAAGGTGCTATTATAAATCCCATATCACAGATGAAGAAACTGAGGCACAGAGAAGTTAATTAACATCAATTAGCTAGTAAGAAGCAGATCTGGGGTTTCCAGAGTCTTTGCTCTTAACTATCTGATTTTTTCCCCTAGATTTATGACGTAGACCTTCCTAAATACTCATTTCACTGCATTTTAATTACTGTCTAGAGGTCTGCATCTCCCTTCGCCCTGCTCCCCTGGGATGAGAGCTACTTAAAAGCAGGGGTTTTGAGTTCTTCATGTGCTCCATAGGGAACCATGTTGTCACTTGTTTACTGTTGAAATCTAGTCCCTACAATCAAATAGGTTCTCAATAAATATTGGTTGGATGAATTAATCTTTTCAGCCATAGCACCAATCGCAGTGATTCACTCATGATAGGCCCTATGGATGTTAAATAAATATATGCATTTTGTGGTGGAGGGTATGATCTTAACACATATATTCTTGAATAATTCCCCAATATGAATTATAAGAATATTTATTGCATCATCCAAATTTAATGACTGTGTAGTTAGCGTTTATTGCTGTAATTCCCTCCTACAGTATTATCAATTAGAGAACCATTATAAATGGGGTACTGGATGACAAAGACATAAATTACTACAGATTGAAGTTTAGTACGTGTTGCCAGGAGCAGGTATCTTTTTGGGTACCTTGAAGGCTTGAAGAAGTCTCTCAGTGAGGATCTTCCACTCCCTTGAGATGCTGCTCCAAGCTTTCAGATTAACTGATGCATTTGGAAGTCAAAGCAGCCTTTCACAGAGGCCAATTCTGAGAAGAAAAAGAAGTCACTTTTCCCTCCCGGCATCCCTCCCTTGTTCCTAACTTTATTTATTTTTTAAATAGGGGAATAGAAAAGACATTAAACCAAAGAATTTCATTTTTATAATTTAATTTTCATTTTATGATGCAGTTAGAATGAGCTTTTCATTTGTTTAATAAGCCCAAACCTTCACTAATGTTTTCCTGAATGTTATATTCTGTTCCAGTATGGTGTGATGGTTTTTATTTTATCTAAAAATGAAGCAAGCACCTTCCCTCTAATATGAAATATTAATAATGTGTCTCATGTGGTTACTTAGTGCTGTGTTTTAATCCTCATTGTTCGGGGCCGCAAGTCATCTGCGGCTCGTCTGCCTCTATTTGTGTTTATTTTTTTCCTTTGTTGCTCCTGCCTGCCCTTTTCCTCCAAAAACAGAATAAGAAAGCAAATTCTTATGTGTTCTTCCTCTGTACTTTATATTGTAATTGCCACATTTCTGTTGTAATATTGATTTGGAAAACTCGAAGTAATGGAAATCTGAATCCTGCTGGAGGGAGTTATTTAGTCTTTATTGAGGTGATTTACAGAGAGCTTTCCATTTAAATAGGATGCTCAGAGAAAAAGAGGAGGTGTACTGAAAAAAATCATGCTTATCTCCCAAGCAGCACCAAGAATAGAGAGATTCTGTCATTCTATTTTTTTGTTTTTTCCTTCCTTAATTTTATGAATGAATGATATTAGTGAAGTAAGTAAATGTGCACCATATCTGTGGTTTTGGCAAGTTATGGATGATGTATACCTGGAAAAGTCCATTCTTTAACATATCAAATAATTTAAAATGTACTAGGAAAGCCTCTTAAAAAATGGCAGGAACAATATTTTTGCAAAAGGAAGAAACTTTTTTCAAAGTAAGCATTCCTTTTTTATTTGTTTTGTCGATAGAGTTTTTCAGAAACTCTTACTTTGACTTGTGATGTTCAGATACAGACGGAAAAAGCACGTTTGATTGATACATGAAAAGTACTCGCAGTTCCCATAGCATTTGTCTGTGAGTTCAGGCAGGATGTTATTTCTATTTGATGTTATCTTGCTTAGGTCCCAGCAGGATATCCATCAAAGAGCTCAATGAAAATAAAATTGTAAATTTGGGGTTCCCCCAGGAAGGACATATGTTAGATAAGAAGGAGAAGGTTGGTATAATGGATATATTACATTTTTCTCCTCCGAATAAATCATCAGCAAATATCTTTTAAGTAGGTGATGTTCATGGGGCTGCACCACAGGATGTGATTATATCTCCAAGCCAATGTGATGGGAAATTTTAGGTCTCATAAAATGTTAATTTAGCTAAGGAGCTTCACCTATGACCAGGCAATTCCTGCTCACTCATTACCTCATCTTAAATGCCTTCAAATACCCTAACACAAAGAAGCATGTCACAGGGAGAGAGAAAAAGTCTCAAAGAGGTCATAAGTCCCACACTAAGTAAGTGGTAGCTGTGATTCAAACTTAGTCTTACTTATTTCACACTCCATATACTTTCTCACTCTAAACTCTTTACCTCCATACACAGACACACAAAAAAGAAAGAAAGAAAGAAAGAGAGAGGGAGAGAAAGAGAGAGAGAGAGAGAAAGAAGACAGAAAGAAAGAGAGAGAGAGAGGGAGGGAGACAGAGAGAAAGAGAAGGAAGGAAGGAAGGACGGAAAGAAAAATGGAAGGAAGGAAGGAAGGAAAGAAAAGAGTACATGCAGAAACTGGTAAAAATCAAAGGAAATCCACAGGTTGGCTGACTGTATTGAACCAAAGTACTATATAGTTCTATAAGAGGCCACCACTGGGGGTAGCTGAGTGATAGGTACATAAGATTGGTCTGTATTATTTTTGCAACTTCTGTGGGTCTATAATTAGTTCAAAATAAAAGTTTGTATTTTTTTAACTACCTTCCCTACACACTCCTTCTAAGATCCATTGTTTCTAAGAGATCAGAGTTTCCTGACATCTAGAAGTTGAAACTACGATGCAATACTGGCTTTCTTTTTCTTTTATTTAAAAAAACACAGTAGAATATATTCACCCAAGTAAGTGTTAGATTCCCTTTCAAGATTTACACTTTTCCTAATCGTTATTCCATGGCTACTAGTGTCCATGGCGCTCCTTGTGAGGAAATGCAGAAGAGCTTGTGGCCTATTCTTTGGAATATTCTCAGTAATTATCTCTTTATACTTTGAAGATAGATTTGACTTTTGGAAAAGCCAAGAGTCATCTGGGACAAAGTCTTGTGAATAAAGCAAAATAAACCAAATGGAATTTAGTAACCACATAGCACTAAAATTTGGGCCCTGTTTGAAAACAAAACAACAACGGTAACAAAAACCATGTTAAAGGCAGTGTTATTCACGCTTGTAAACATGGAGATAGCCTTATGTAACTGAAAGGCCTGAACACTGAGCCTGTAGAGATGGATTTTACTCCTACATGTGCTATTTTTAAGACTAGAACCCATCCCTGTAGACTCAGAGTTCAATATCGTGTTGAGATGATAAGTATCAAGTGCTTAGCACAGGGCCTGATCGGTAATAAGTGATCAGTTAAAATTTAGCAGCTTTAATCACGAAGCAGATGTCGATGATTATGTTGATGAATTTTGCCCTTAGACAAATGCCTTCCTTTTTCTGAGCTTTTTTTGTCATGCACAAAACACAGGAATTGAACAAAATTAAAATTAAAATTTTCACCTCTGCCATTCAGTGACTTAGCAACTTGCACTCGGGGGCAGGTGGAGGGAGGCAGGGCGAAGGTGTGGAGGGTGCAGGTGAGAGGAGGCAGATCTGCTGTTTCTGAGGTGGCGTGACAGTTGAAGATTCCTATACTGACAGAGTTTCCATCCTCCCCCTTGATTTATCTCAGAGAAAGACCTTTGTCCTTTCTTTTTTTTAGATTCTAGAGTTTTGATAATTTTGCTAATATCTCCAGGCTGCACTGACATATATTCTGTCTTAGAAACATTGTAGAAAAAATATCCAAGGAGTTCATTATATATCTGAACAGCCAGAACCATGGAGTAATTGATAATTGTTTGGTAAATAGACTTATGTCTCTCAGTGTGACTGGTGGAAAGTCATGTTTCTGGAAGGCCAGTGGCTGCTAATATTAGTTGCTTGAAAGATAGACAAACTTTTCCAGCTGAAAAAAAGTCAGTTCAGATATGAGAGAATTCATTGCATTTGGTTGGGAATATCTGACGCTAATCTGCCAGTTGAAAAAAATATCATCTAGAAAGAGCAGCTTCTGGAGAGTTGACACTAGTAGCTTCCTTGGTGAACATTGAAAGACTGACAAGCCCCAAACTAATAGGAATTCAGCTTCCTGGTGCCTCTGAGTTGTAGCTTACAGGGGCAGGGCCTGGGTTTAATTGCAGAGTTCAGCATGTCTGCCAGTGGGGCTCGGGGCATGGGCACAGACAGGCTTGTACATCATTGAGCGTAAGCCTAGGTACAGAAGCAAGTATGGGGTGGTGAGGAAGTAGGAGGTGAGCGAGGGGCCTGTGACCTTGGTTGGTGACCTTTACGCAAAAGAGACATCATATTTTCACTAAATTCACATGTCTCAGTGTCTTATTTTTGGCTTCAAAATCTCTTTTCACCATATTCTTGTCAATGGCCATGTCAACATACCTTTAGAAAGAGGCAATATAACCCTTAGACGTGGGTAATAGCAGCTCCTCTCCAGAGCTCGGTGCTTCAGAAGACTCTGCTGTGGCCCTCCTCCAACATTCCCTTATCCACAGGGAGAGGAGTCAGAGTGGTCAAGGGGCATGCCCAGCCAAAGCCAACATTGCTTGCCATTTAGACCACCCAGAAATCCCTGCCTAATAGCCCAGACCCAATTCTAGGACCTGTTTCCTAGGCCATTCTCTTCAGGGCATATTGAGCTGCTGGTGTGCACACGTCTAGGCAAAGGAGTGGCCGGGGAAGCTATTGGGAAGAGGTTTGAGGTGCCCTCTGATAGGGCACGATAGAGCTGAGGGTAGAGAGGAGAGAAAAGGGCCAGACCAAGGTTTAGGGGCCATGATCTGGCTGTCTCCTGCCTTCACATTCTGTCACAGAACTCCAAGGAGTCAGAGAATTCCCAGTTTGAATTCTAGATTTGGAGTCTTGCTCCAGATTCCAAAATGTTACGAGTAGGGCTGGGGAAAGCAACAGTGCCCCCTGCTCCCAGCTCCACCCCTGCCCAGGGTCTTACTCCATACCACAGCTAGCTGGACTACACTTGCCAATGAGGATAGATAGAAGGGCAGCCATCTCTGTTGGTTCATTCATTTACCAAACATTCATTGAATACCTACTCTGTACCAGGTCCTGTAGTGGACACTGAGGAGACACTGACCAAGATAGACATGCTCCCTACCTCACGAAAATGGGGTTACAGAAAATACACAAGATATGTTAGTAAATAGACAATAACTACTTTCCAATCGTGATAAAATCATGAAGCAAGCAGATTGAGTTCAGAGACAGGGAAAACATGGGAGAGGAATTAATTTGAGATGAGCTGTTCAAGTTGAGTCTTTCTGAGCAAGTGACATTTAAGCAGAGCCCTGTAGTGAGTGAAGGAGCCAGCCATGCAAGAGCGGAGTGGGGAGGAGAGCTTCAGCCCGGGAGACAACACATGGAAAGGCTGTGAGGCAGGAAAGACCTTGGAATGATGTGCAGAGCCAGATCATAAAGGACCGTGCAAGCAGCCCAGGATAAGGGGTTTGCATTTTATCCTAATTGCAATGGGAAGGCATGGAGGTCTTAAGCGTAATATGGTTTGCATTTTTAAAGATCATTCTAACTCCTATGTGGAAAATGTCTGGAAGAAGGGAAACAGGAAGCCTAATTAGGGAGGCCTTTGTAAGAATTCAGGCAAGAGATGATGGTGATGAGTCTTATCCCCAAGAAAGCCTGGATGCTTCCACACCAAGTTATCTCACTTCCCACAAGGTAGAGCTCACTGAATCTTAAAGGCTGGAACCATTACTCTGTTTAAGAGCTGCATTCATTTAAGACTCCTTTTATTCATTCATCCAACACATGCTTATGAAGCACAGACTATATTTCAAGCCCCACTTTAGGGCTAGGGATCCAGAGATGAAGGAGACACAGTCCCTACTTTTAAAATACTTGGAGAGACCCATGCTGTTTAAAGGCAGGAGCCAAAGGTCAGGAGTTGGGGAAGAAATCAAGATGAGGCAGTTATCACTGAGGACAGTAGTATCAAAACAAAATTTTACCTAATTTTCCAGCTTAGCTCATGGATGTGGCTATGTGATATGGCTTCACGATAGCCCATTATTGCATTGTTGGACTGTGAGAGATTTTAAAATGTTAATTGTATATTTACTTTGATCTCCTATAATGAATGAATCAAAAGGGGAGAGTGGATGAGAATTTAGTATTGGGGGGCTTCCTCCTCCCCAAGTATATTTAAAAATATATAAAGATTGTTAGAAAAGATCCCAAACTGGAAAGCTAGAGGACTTGCACATTAGGGAGGGATTTGGCTAGAGGTAAAGGAAACAAAAGAGAGTGGCCATGAGAGGCTGGAGATGGGGTTTTTATGAGGATCCTGGCAGCTGCAATGGCACCAAAAAGGTCCCACACTTCATGGACTGCCGTGGCCGAAGGGGGAGTGGCAATCTCTCACAGTCAAACCACCCCTCAGCGGGGACTGATTTGGAGGGAGATCAGGGAGAAGGATGCCACCGTATTCCCTCATGAAGCTTGCAGTGCATTCCACCTGAAGCCAATTCTGGTGGGAAGAGGAGATTTCTGCACACACAGGCTAGAGCCAAGAAAACAACCTCCCCTCTCATTCTCTGAACACTTAGTGCTAAATTCCCTGAAGGAAAGGGTGATTTTCCACAACTTTAGTTTAAAGCTTGAGTCCATTGGATACCACATTTTCATGTACAGACGAGAGGAAGGATTCCCATACCTTTTGGAGGAGAAAGGAGCTGTGTCATGGGGTGGAATGCTCAAGAGAAGACTGGGACCCAAGAAGTCAGTTCTCTTGATCTAACTAAGGTGAGGAGGGATGGCGCCTAGACAGGGCTAGTCAAGCATAAGCCAAAATGAAACAAAGAGGAGGGCAAATGGGGTAAAGGGGGAGATTTGTATGGTGACAGATGAAAACTAGACTTTAGATGGTGAACATAATGTAGTTGATACAGAAGTCTGCATATAATGATGTACACATTAAATTTGTATAATGTTATAAACTGATGTTATCTCAATTAAAACAAATGAAACCAGGATTGTGGGCTAAGTGGGAAGGGAATTGGCTGATACATTCTTCTGTTGGAACAGGCAGATTATCACTGGTTTTTTCTAATGAAAAGGCCTCTGGTTATTGTCACTGCACATGCTATTGGGCTAGGAGAGGATGAGATGTGAGTCCCTCCATCCTATCTTCTTGTCCAGTATGTCAATAAAAATGGATTAAGCACTTCCTGAGTGCTCCTTTCTCTGCTGGACCCCTTAAAGGTACCACACAGTCACCAACAAGTCAGTGTATACAACTTCTGCTTATAATTTAAGTAGATAGAGTTTAAGCCCTTAGTACTGTTTGAGACCAATAAAGATAGGAGTCAACTGAGCCCTTACCTGAATGCTAGAGAAGGCTGTGCTGCTTAGATTGGGTGCATTCTGTACAGACTGGTAATAAGGACCCAAGGCTCCTCAGGCCTCAGTCTCCTTAGCTATTGAGGTGGAAGCCAGATCATTCCAGGTGGTGGGAACAGAGGAGCAAAAGACAGAGGTCAGGTTATGGTTCCCACGGCTGCTAGCACAATATTGGGTGCATTACAAAGCAGATTACACAGTAGGAGCTAATATTTGTAAGAAACAAATATGTATGGAAGAGCTTTCTCCAAAATGTTGATTATCTTAGAGTGTTTAGATATTGGGTGATTTCTAGTTTTTACTAAATTTCCTAAAATAAAGACATATGACTTATGTAATATGCTCATAAACTATGAGCACTTGATGAATTCTTGTTGAGATTAAAGTCTGCACATTTTGAAGTTATAAGTGCTGCACTCACTGGAAACCACCTCAGCAGTGAAAGCTTACTTAGCTTCACTCTATAACAGATACAGCATTGTGAGGACAAAGGATTATATTTTGATCTGTGTAAGGGGAAAGTGATTTCTTCACTTTCAGGAGATGAAGTCGATTATAAGAAATCAAGGACGTAATATCAGGGTCATAGAGGTTTGGATATAAAAATGTGATAGATGGTTGTTTCTGAAAGCCAGTGCCAGGCCTGGGCATGCTGAGAGCTCCTCAGCAGTCAGTTTAAACTTTTATTACCAAACCTTCTCAATCTCTGTTTTTGGACCTCAACAGCAGGAAAGTATGCAGAATCATGACCATGGGTGCTTGAAAATCCAGTGATCAAAAATATTTCTAAATAACAGGTCAGATGCTGCAGGGAATGGTCTTTATTTCTTCTAATCTGGAGGTCCCTAACTGGCAGCTCATAGATGTGGGTTTAAGTTTTTGATTTGTGTAGTTTCTGATCATTGGAGAGTTTTTTTAAAATTGAGCTAGTATTAAAAATCAAGAGTTTATATACAAACATTTGAATCCCTATCTTCTCTTTAAAAACCCAGATATTCTATACCACCTGGTTCACATTCTTGCATGGCCGCGCTCAGCTCCAGTGCAGGCATGACTTGCCCCTTTGGTTGATCAGATAGTCCTCACAATCCTCTCTTGCTTCCCAACGCTGAGGCCAAAGGCAGTTGCCATTTACCAAAAAAAAAGGAATTTTTTTTTAATGGCAGAATCCTATTTATCTATGTTTCTATCAAAGGTAAAAAATAAAAACGTATCTCAGAAGGGCCATGTATATTAAGAAGAAAATATGAAAGAACATACTTTTTTATGGCAGCGAAGAGTATTCAAACAGCATACACAACATGATTGACTTTTTTTTTTTTAATATTATTTATTTATTTTTTCCCCCAAAGCCCCAGTAGATAGTTGTATGCCATAGCTGCACATCCTTCTAGTTGCTGTATGTGGGACGCGGCCTCAGCATGGCTGGAGAAGCGGTGCGTCGGTGCGCACCCGGGATCCGAACCCGGGCCGCCAGCAGCGGAGCGCGAGCACTTAACCGCTAAGCCACGGGGCTGGCCCAGACATGATTGACTTCTGTTGGCATTTGGGTTTTTAATTCTTACCCTAAGCCTTAAGATCTTCCTTATGGGCTAGAGTGCTGACAAAGAAGACCTTAAGGAGAGCATGGGGGTGGGTGTTCCATGTTCAAAGTATACTTCTCCACTTGAAGACCGTGTCCACCTCCACCTTACCCCATCCCACCCCCAAAACAACAAAACAGCAACAAAACAAGAGTTGAGCATTTCCTGGCTTGGAGTGCTGTGAGGTAAAGTTTGGGATTGCCTACTGATTCTGACCTAGCTTATACTGTACCTACATTTTCTAACCACAAATTGAACTATTTCTTTCCAGTGTTCATTATAAAACCAGTAAAATGCAAAGTCCTTATATTATCAAGACAATGACTGAATGGAAAACCAAATGGCCTTCCTGAGGCACTTTATTGAAATTTCCAGAGGAGCCATGAATTCCCTATTATTAGGGTAAATATCAGTGGCAGACAGGTTGGTTAGGTAGCTGCTTGGAAGTATCAGCAGGAAATTAAATTTGCAAAACAGGAGTAAAATCATGGTGGAATTTTTGTATACAGGGACAAAAGCAAGGAAATTGAATATTGAGATTTTTGTAGCATTCTTCCCTGGTGATGTAGAATTGAAGAACACACAGTTTGTCATTTATCAGAAGGTCAAACCTAATGACTTAGCAAGATGTTCATTATAAAGACCAAAAAATCATCTGACAGGCCCAAATCTCAGAGATATAGAAGCCTAAGCAAATGAGGTATCTCTGAGTTAGACATTTTTCACTCAGCATGTTGATTTTTTTGCATTTTTAGAGATGGTGCTCTCAGTTCTTTATTGTGTGAAGTTACTGTGAAATATTGGCACCCATTTCTAAGCAAATATGATAAATGTTTCCTCAAATAAATTAACAATTTTATTCGTGAGTTCTTTGGTGTTAATAATAAATACATGTGCCAGTGAATGGAATGGCCAACAGTATCCCTCTGCTGGAAACTATCAATTATATCAGTGCATTTTGAGCTAACAAGAATTGGAGCATATCAGAATTTTTTTTTTTAGCATTTTTTTTGTTTTGTTTTTTTGTGAGAAAGATCAGCCCTGAGCTAACATCCATGCCAATCCTCCTCTTGTTGCTGAGGAAGACCGGCTCTGAGCTAACATCCATGCCCATCTTCCTCTACTTTATATGGGACGCTGCCACATCATGGCCTGACAAGCAGTGCCTCGGTGGGCGCCCGGGATCCGAACCCGGGCCACCAGCAGCAGAGCGCGCGCACTTAACCGCTACACCACGGACCGGCCCCTCTTTTCGTTTTTGATGGTAATATCTGTTGATCCATGTAATATACATGTGCTGGCAGCTGCAGATTTAATAAAGAAGTGGAGAGGGGGTGCAGATATAGGAGAGAGTTCAAAAAGACATTTTTAATTTATTAACAAAAGAGTAATATCCACACATTTATTTACTTATTTTTCATAAGAAAAGGACTGGAACTCTTAACTATAAATTCAAGGTGAAGTGATGGAATGTAAAGACCTCTTTTGTGAGAGTCAAGAAATCCTCTGTTCTGCCACGAAACACCTATGAAACCTTGTAATGTGAAGGTGAGAGATTAGGTGTCTTTGAAGTTATTTCAGGCTCTCCCATTCTCGAATGTGATGACTTTGTTCAGATATGCGTTTGCAGAGCTACCTTAAGCTTAAGATGATAATCTGAATTACTAATTATCAAACCTTCTGAGAGAGGTCTCCAACTGCCAGCCTGAAGTTTGCAGAAGGCCTGTTGAAGAAGTGTGTACAGTATAGTCCACAAACTCTTATTCCATATGCTACTAGAAAAGAAATGGAGTTTGTTGTTAGGGGAGGAAGAACTATTTTTCTACCCTCTAGATTCTTCTGGCTGGTCTAAGAATTAAATTTACATGAGACAGAAAAACAGGAGAAAATCAAACAAATTTAGTAACGTGTATACATGGGAGAAACCCAGGAAAACTGAGTAACTCACCAAAATGGCTGAAGCCACCACCTTAAATGCCATCTTTGGCTAAAGGCAAAGGAGGGTGTTGGGGGTAGTGGTTTGGGACTTCAAAGGGAAGAAGGCAATTTATATGGAAATGGAAAAACAAATGTTTGTTGGTCCATCTACAGATAATTGACCCTTTTGATAAAAATGGACTTATCAAAGTTCCTCACAGTCTACCACATCTAGAGTTATCTATGGTGATAGCTCCTTCCTGGGACAGGCCTTCTATCTTAAATTCTTTTAGGCAGTTAGAAGGAAGGTCAAACTTCCTTTCTGGGTCTTGTGTTCTTAAAAATAATCACGCCAGAGAGACACATTTTGGGGTGGCAAATTCTGATCCTCCACAGTTGCAAATAGTAAATACTTAGGAAATCCTAAAAGAGAAACAAAACTGTATTTTGTAATTGTCTTAAAAAAAAATCGGTCTGGCTATCCTGAGCCACATTCTTGTAGATTAGAACAATAATGTTAGGGAAGAGATGAAGCCACCCCTAGGGAGCATGGGGTATGAGCCCTTCTCAAGTTATCAGCCCTCCTGATACCCAGTCACCAGCCCTGCTGATGCTGAGGCCGTGACAGTTGTCACCTTTCCCTTCACTAATTTACACTACCTGCCTTGTGAGAACTGAGCTAAATGCCATTTGTGAGAATAGCATCTATGTCTTTTAATTAGGTGAACCCATGACCACAGATGATGTCTGACTCACCCCCAAGGAGGCAGAAGGAAATGTGTTGAGATAACTGGGAAGTCAGACTGAAACTTCTTCACTTGGGAACAGAACACTCTCTCTCATATTCATGTCAGTTGGAATATGTCTTGTCAAAGACACATTTCACACACTCATTATGATCCAGATATTGGATGAGCTTTACGAAATTACTAATTTCTTCTCTTCCTTAACTTACTTCTCTAAGTAAAAAGATGAAATAATGGTTCAATACACAAGTTATAGAAAATTGGACTTCGACTCAGAGTGTGCTAATCGGTCAATTCCAAGAAAACAAGAAGTCAAAGAAGTAATTTGGCATCAAGAAGTAAAAAGACCATTTCCCCCAGGTAATGGTTTTACAGCTAAATTATTTACATGTATTGAGGGAGTTAAGAATTATTAAATGTATTTTATCCCTTGGCTCAGCCTTTTACATTTATAAGAAATGAAACCCAGTTAGATGCCTACCAGGCAGGCAGGCCCACAACATGCTTATTGACAGCACTGCAACACTCCCTTCCCTTTTATTTTCTGGCCTCAATCATAGGGACAGAGCCTCTTCAGGAATCAAGTGGAGGCACAATGGAATGAAAAAAAATATGCCCTCCAAAAATGAAATTCAGCTAATTATATGTTATTCACCTGCTTAGCTTCAGAGGATGGACTTGTGATCTGTGCTTGTTCAAGAAGAAAATTGCTTGATAGCAGTGGCTGTGCTATCAAGATTCATAAGAGGAAGATGATTATCTGTTAATTTTGGAGTAAAAAGGCCTTTTACCACCAGGCAAAAAAGAAGCAAAAACCAGGCATTTCTCACACACAAAAAAAGTTCTTTGTTTTGATGGAATAATTACTATTTAGACCATATCAAATTGGATCTGTAAAGTGACTTATCTAGAGTTTATAGCTATCATTATCAGTCTGGAGAATTCAGACAAGGAATGTGTAGATATCATGGTACTGACAAGGAATAGAAGACATTTGTATCTATGTTGCATGCACACATATGCACACACGTGCACATGCTATTTAGGAAGAAAGTCTTTGAAAAGTCAATTTTTTTTTTAAGACTTCGTTTTTATAGAGCAGTTTTAGGTTCACAGCAAAACTGAGAGGAAAGTATACAGAGATATCCCATATACGCCCTGCCCCCTCTCATGCGTAGCCTCCCTCATTATCAATGTCCCCCACCAGGGTGGTACATTTATTATAATTGATGAACCTACATTGACACATCATTATCACCTAGAGTCCATAGTTTACATTAAGGTTAAACTCTTGGTGTTGTATATTCTATGGGTTTGGACAAATGTACAATGACATGATTCTACCATTATAGTATCATGAAGAGTATTTTCACTGCCCTAAAAATCCTCTATGCTCCACCTATTCATCGCTCCCTCCCCGCATCCCCTGGCAACTGATCTTTTTTACTGTCTCCATAGTTTTGTCTTTTCCAGAATGTCATACAGTTGAAATCATACAATATGTAGCCTTTTCTGATTCAAAACTAAACATACTTTTACCCTATAATCCAGCAATTGTGTTCCTTGGTACCCAGAGGAGTTGAAAACTTATGTTCACACAAAAAACGGCACACAGATGGTTATAGAAGCTTTATTCATAATTACCAAAATGTTGAAGCCACAAAGATGTCCTTCAGTAGGTGAATGGATAAATGAACTATGGTACATCCAGGCAATGGATTCAGTGCTAAAAAAAACAAGCTATTTGGGGTCGGCCCCATGGCTTAGTGGTTAAGTGTGCGCACTCTGCTACTGGCAGCCCGGGTTCGGATCCCAGGCGCACACCGATGCACCGCTTCTCCAGCCATGCTGAGGTGGCATCCCACATACAGCAACTAGAAGGATGTGCAACTATGACATACAACTATCTAGTGGGGCTTTGGGGAAAAAAAATAAAGGAGGAGGATTGGCAATAGATGTTAGCTCAGAGCCGGTCTTCCTCAGCAAAAAGAGGAGGATTGGCATGGATGTTAGCTCAGGGCTGATGTTCCTCACAAAAGAAAAAAAAACATGAGCTATTAGTCATGAAAAGACATGGAAGAAACTTATATGCATAATACTTGTTTTTGATTCTGATTATTTTAAGTAGTTTTAGTAATGGTAAATAAAAATTGATTGCTATCTTTAGTCTGTCTCTAGTAAACAGAAGTTAGTTTTAATTTGGGAAATATTATTTATTAGAAGATTTTCTTTTCCTGACCATTATTAGGATCCATTTTATTGTACCTACTCTTAGAATACCTTAGAGGAGTGGTTATCAATCAGAAGTGATTTTAACGCCCCAGAGGACATTTGACAGAGTCTGGGACATACTTAGTTGTTGTAACTAGGGATGGAAGGGAGGAGATACAATTTGTCTTTACTGGGTAGAGACCAAGTTCCTGCAATGCACAAGACAGCCTCTTGTAACAAAGAATTACCTGGCCTAAAATGTCAATAATTCCACGGTTGACAAACTCTGCAAGGAACAGTTGAAGGAATGGGATGTTTAGCACGGTGAAGAGAAGACAAAGGAGAAAACTGATGGCTGCTTTCAAGTTTCTGGAGGGCGTTTATGTGTAAGAAGGGAAAGAATTACTTTGGCTAGTCTTTGTTGGGCGTTTGGACCAATAGAGGGAAACTATAGAGGCAGATATAGAGAAAAGCTTTCTAACAGATATCTGCAAGGCTGGAATGTACCACCTTGAGAACTGGTGAGTTTCTCCTCCACAGATAACTAAAACATAAATTGTACTGTCACTAGAAAGGAATGTCCAATGTATAATTATTATGCAAAATTGGTTTATTGAAAATAATTTTATTCCAGATAATGTGCTAGGGATTCAGAGTCCAGTATTACAGAGGCTATTTAAATAATCTAAGTTACCACTTGCAGATGCAAAACTTGAATGAGTCCATTCTTGCTAATTTTGGAGAAACTTGGCTCCATATAGAGCCTTATAAATATATGTAGGTAGCATTTAAGAAAGATATAAAGACTTATTTCAAGAAATCCTTTACTTCTGTAAGATTTTAGAAATAGATATAACATTTCCATGTCTTCCCTTATATAATTTCCTAGATTAGCAACCTCCAAATTTAATTGATCATGTAACTAATAAGTAAAAATGTTTTAATTCTTACCCATTATTTGCATAGTTATGTAATTTAAAATTTATTTTCTCACAAATGGAAATTTTAAAAGATGAGAAAAAGAAAAATTTTATAGGTTTTCCCACATGGAATTGACCGTGCCTTTAAATTAATGCTTCTTACCTATGAGAAGTGAAGGACCATTGTTTTATTTTTAAAAAAAAATTCATTTCCAATTTATTGTAAAATCTAAATGAATGACTAGTAAAATAAATTTTAAAAAGACCTACAAACAAAATATAAGCCTCAATTTTTAAAATTAGATTTAACAGACATAAAATTCTTTTAAGAGTTTCTAAATGCTTACTCTGAATTTCTGTGCATGTCTCATCATGAATTGTTAACAGTTTGCAGACTGGCCCTCATCTGCATGCCACTCTTTGAGTGCACTTTTGAAAACAACAGAAGTAGATATTGTTGCCCGTAAGAAAACTGAGGCCAGAACTTTTAAGTAATATGAACCTATTAATGAAAAATCCCATAATTGTAAATTGGTATCTTGAGTTTTCAATCCAAGGTTGAATGATACCTTTAATAATTCAGAACCCTTCCCATCTAAAAATACAATGCTCAATTGGGAATTAGAAGTCTGAACTTCTGTTGCTAGTTTTTAGCCTAATTATCACATTAGCAAGCAGCTCACTTAGCCCCTCTGTATCTAGTTTTTTCATCTGCCAAATGGGCATAAACATACCCTCCACCCTTCCCTTACAAGACTCTTAGACCTAGAGATATCAGCTGTAGGACACCACTTTGATAAGATAGTTAAGATACATGAATGAGTCCAAGGGATTTTACGCCCAGGAATTCATTTACATTCAAGCAGATTTCCTAGCTCTAAACCTAAATGCTTTTTGTGCTACTTTTTTTTTTTTTAATTTTTATTTATTTATTTTTTCCCCCAAAGCCCCAGTAGATAGTTGTATGCCATAGCTGCACATCCTTCTAGTTGCTGTATGTGGGACGCGGCCTCAGCATGGCCGGAGAAGTGGTGGGTGCCCGGGATCTGAACCCGGGCCGCCAGCAGCGGAGCGCACACACTCAACCGCTAAGCCACGGGGCCGCCCCTGTGCTACTTCTAAATTTTTCAGACAAAAATGCAATGTCCATCCAAGCTACAAATTATTTGAAAACTGATCCTCATTGAGGTGCCTAGATACTCATTTTCATTACTAAGGTACCTTGATTTAGTTAAAATGCTAAATTGCATTCCAGCAGCCTGCAAGAATGAAAGTAACTCTGGTGGCTAAGTTAGACCAAGGGAGGAGTTTAGATGTGGAAATAATCTCTATTCTTTTATGCTTCCTTATAGTCAAATCAAATGTCTGGTGGAGGAGAAGCCATTGGACCAATATGGCTTTTCTCATTTTGGGGGGATATTATGTACTTTTACCTGTTTCCAGATTCCTCCTTTGTAAAATGGGGATAGTAGTAGTACGTGCTTCATAGGGTCATTGTTAAGGAATAAATTAGATAATTCAGTTACGCACTTCAAAGTCCTTGGCACAGATAAGGGCTCAGTAAATGACAGGTGTTATTGCTATTAACAGTGCTTGTTTTAACAGACGTGCAAGATCATTCAGGATATTATGGCACTTCATACTAAGTGGTGCAATCACCTGGCAGAGATGGACTGGACGAGAACTGGAAAGATGTTAATTAAGCTTTGACCTTCTTGTTGGTTCCCACCAACCAAAGGTCTCTTGTTCTACTTCCTGGTAGAGAGGACATCATCTTTCAAGTGGACACAAAGTAATAGTCTATTATTAACTACTACATACTTGTTGAGTTTCCACTTCACAGTTTTCATGGGTCAATGATCATAATTGAGGACCTTGATTAAAAGGCCTCCTGTTAAATCTGTAGTTGTATGAGAGGAAAAAATAAGTAAGAAAAAAAATGGTACCATCAGAGAACTTCACGCCTACTACAGACCCAGGATGTAAAAAGGTGTTTACTCGTTGGAAAAAGCAACTGTAATTTGTAACATATGTGTCTGATGGAGAACTAAGTTTGGACAACAATATTGGGTATATTATCTCCCCACTAAATAGATCTTATTCACTATGAGGTATAGACATTTAATAACATATACAAAATGTTGAGACTTAGAATTATATTTGCCAATATCTTTTCTCAATTTAATTTAACTTAATTCAGTCAAATAATATTCTTTAGAAATAAAGGCGATAGACTTCTATCATTCTGATGGATCAGGTCCTGTTGTTTCTCACACAGGTCTGGGGGACATCAGTCTGGACCAGAATTATCAACCTATTGACCAGGAACACCTTGAAATCTAAATGGCTGGGTGTGGGCTTCACCTAATCCCTCCAATGAGGAAGCTCTAACTGTAAGAGAGGGTCTTTTGCCATTCATGGTAGTTATAAGAGAACAGTTGCTGGCACTGGTAGGTGGTGGCTAGAAAAAGGAATATTTAAAGCAGGGGTCAGCTAACTTTCTGTAAAGGGTTGTATCGTAAATATTTTAGACTTTGAGGGCCAGATGGTCTCTGTCACAGCTACTCAAGTTTGCCATTGTAATGCAAAAGCAATCGTAGACATTATGTAAAAGAATGAGAATGGCTGTGGTCCAAGAGAACTATATTTACAAAAAGAGGCAGTGGGCTGGCTTTAATCCAAGGGCCATAGTTTGCTGACCCCTCAATTAGAGGAATGGTTGGTAGTTCAGAAGCAACGAACTGGCAGCCACTTGCCAAATTCAGCCAAGATGTTTTGTTTTTTCACTTCAGTGTTTCTCGCATGATGTTTTTATTTCCTATTAGTTGTCAATATTTAAAAATCAGGAGATTTTTACATACAAATATGGAATCTGACATCTGAAAAACAAAGATCTGGTAACACTCATCTGTCTTCCTCCACGGCAGCCCTAGTAGTGCCCCCTTCAGAACAGGCATTCGCTTGCTTGTTTACCACAGTACTCACCCTTCCCTGGTGACTTCCAGAAATTCAAGCTCACTTTCCTCATTTACATTACCCTGCCTTGCCCTTGCTCTGCTCCTGGAAGAACTTGATTCTGTGAACACATTACGGGAGAGCCTATCTCTCTTCCTTCTTTATTCTCCATTCCTGAAAGCTATCTTATTTTGCTTCACTGAGGCTGATGGCCAGGGGTACTTTTGCAAACTGACATATGGCTATACAACATGATCAGTGTCTCTGAGAGAACAGTTGAGCTGAGCTTCAGAAGTAGTGAAACTTCTCATTTTCTATGTCTATCCTAAAATAATACCTCAGGTTTCAAGTCTCTCCTCTCCCGTCTTTCTGCCATCCGCATGCAATGGACCAGAAAGAGGGCCTGTATTCCTGTTCATGCCCTTCAGTATTTTACATATTTTGATCATGTGACTATTCAGTCTCCTTCTTATCCATCTAAAGAATCCTGTTTATTTTACTATATATATATATATATATTAATGAAAGTAGTTTATTTACTGTGCATCAACAATGCTCAGGTCTGTGCTGGAGGTGAAGTTGTTAATTACATGATTTAATTAATTTTATCTACTTCATTTAGTGCCTACTATGTACCAGGCACTGTGCTGGGCATTGAAGTGTAAAGTCAGAGTGTTTGTCATGGAGGAGGGGAGCAGGTAAGCATGAGACTTCCAAACGGAGAATTTTATCTTATAGAGATCTTTGAATTTATAAGTAAGCACATACATGAACTACATAGAATGATGTAAAATGCAACTATTTATCAAAAACTTCTTTTTAATGAATGGTGAGTATATTTTAGACCAGGAAACAAAGCTTTGGGATAAATGGGAAATTCTGCAGTTTAATAAATGGAGTCAGTGGTATTTTATGTAACATCTGCAAGAGTAATCTGTGCTTGACAGTGTGAGATAGTGAGACTTCAGTATCTTTTAAAGACCTACACAGGGTTATACAGGATAGCTGCGTGCCAACCAGATAAAAATTGACTAAAAAATAAATCACAGGGATGTGTAAGGCAAGAAATGAACTTCGTCATGGGTAAATGCAAAGCAACTACTTGAAGGAAAAATAATACAAACTATTTTAAGATGATGTTCTTTGGGGTGTCAATAATGCAGTCTAAAAAGAGTCTTTGTGGAATGTTCATTAATGACAATAGCCCATCATGCTGTTGAAAATACAATACCACTAAAGTATTGGGGATCACCAAGGAATATATAGAAAACCTAACGTTTGCTTTTTAAATTTTTTTTTCATTAAAAGTATGCTCACTTAATTCTGGAATTCTGAATGCACTTGTGGTCAATACACCTCAAGCAAGATTTGTGATACTGCTTTGTAACTAGCACCTCTAATAATCCAGACATGTAGCAGATGCTCAATAAAGAGCTGTTGAATAAGTGTACGTGGACATAGTTCCTGACATGCTAGGTATGCTTTGGAGAACTATTGAATAAGTGCATCGGGGCAGATGGAACTGAAAATCATCGGGGGAGAGTAAGAACAAAGACAAAGAGACATTGCTATTTCCTTAAAAATTAATAATAATAATAATAATAATAAATGACTCTTAAGGCAGTTAGGCTAAAAAGGGGTATGATTGAAATACGTGAAACCTTCATGCATATGGATCAGAAAACACCCCTTGCTCTAGTCCATTGCAAAGGAATGGGAGGAAGGGGGGAGAGTAGGAAAGAAATGGAAACCTGGAAAATTGCTGTAGGATAGATATAAGGAAATGCTATTTTGATACCATACAATAATTGTCATTATTCTGTGTCATTATTCTGTGACAATCTACATACTTATAATAAAGACAGAAAGTTTTAAACAAAACAAACAAAAGAACAAATACATGAAGGATTCCTGGAAATGCTTTACTCATTTAATTTTTATAAAATATAATCATGTGTGTGTGTTTGTATATATTTTTCCAAGTTCTTAAAACAGACAAGGAATGTGTATGTAGATTCTATTCTTATTTTCATCTCCCTCAACATAGCTTCTGTGAAATCCCCTATGAATCTTTTATCAGCATGTATATTTTTGGAAAGTGACATCATTCATCTTTTTGATTCAGCTATAATCAGCATTCCTTGCCAGGAAGGAAAAAGAATACCTTTACTACTGCACTGACCCTTCCAAGAACTACCTGTCGCATGATTTCATACAGAGTTTCTCTGAACCTCTCTGTTCCTCTGCATTCATAATAATTTGAGATTCTATTTAGTGGCCAAGTTTTATTCATCCTGGAGCCTGGAACCAGGACCTCCTGCCTGACAGCCCCGTTAAACATCTTGTGAATGGGAATAATGAATGAAAAGGTCAGACAGTCTATTTAAGTAACATTTTTCAGATTTCAAGATGCTGTGGTATTGTGACAGAATCCATATCTGTTTCAGGAGAGCAAGAATGAAGGCAAGGTTTTAACCTTTAGTTTTAATGAATATTTTCCAATAAAAAAATCAAAACATTTTGGTACTTTAATAAATGAACTGAAAACAACAACTGAAAAAAAAAAATCAGCCAGGACATTTTTTGGTTTCATGGAATTGGATAAAAGCAATTTAGACCTACATCAGCCAGTGTACATTCAATCACTATCTATTATTTAGAGCAGTGGGTTTGGGTTTTGTTTTAATGCTGTTTTCTCTTGAGTTTCATGATGGTATTTTGCAAAGCAAGTTAAACTTAAGAGTATAAAATTTGATTTTAATATTTTTTTGTGTTTGTGCAGCACTATTCATATTGAATTCAGTTATATTCTTTCTTCCAGCTCCTAATTACACCCTCAGACACTGTAAAGATGCATTCATTCCTAAGCGCAATCAAGAAGCATATTAGAAATCAGCTGTACATAGTTAAGCTCTTATAAATGGAAAGTCTACTACATTTATGTTAGAAACAGAATGTTCATACTGGAATTCAATTGTAGTTGATGGACACATATTGATTGCTTAGGACATGCTAAGTGCTGCAATAGATGTTGTGGGGAATACAGCGATAAATAAAATACCATCCTTGCCTCAGGGAGCTCAGGGTCCAGAAAGCAGTATCATGTAGTGACTAATGGTTCAGATTCTGCAATTAGGGCTTATGTTCAATCTCGTTTTGTTTTACTACCTACATGCCCTGTGACTTCTCTGAGATACAGTGTTCTCCGCTAAATGGGAATAATAATATCCATAGAAACACATTTATTATACTATATATTTCTGATTATAAAATTAATACATGCCCATTATTAAATTTCAATTATGATAGAAATATATAAAATAAAATAAGAGAAGATTCACTACTATTTGATCCACAATCCTGAAATAACTACTATGAAGAGTTTGGTGTATATATTTCAAGAAATTTTTCCTATGAATATATTTTCATACTGTAAATTTTTCTGTAAATTTCATGTGTATTGCTGTTTCGTATTGATCTCAGCCTATTAATAATCAAAGTTGTGACTGGATCAGCTCTTGTGGTTCTTATTGTGATTGCAAGATACCCTTCAGCAATAACCAGAGGAAACTTTGAAAAAATAAAGGTTTATTACCTTCAAGACCTAAAAGTTACACAGCACACCTATGGCCACACAGCAAGGTTACAGGTAGAGAGAAACAGAGAGCATGCAGGCCTGGAGTTCTGCTTTTATTGGGGCTGAGGGAGGGGCCTTGGGTTTTGTGGGCTCATTCTTTATTGGTGAATTTAAAACATAAGAATGGGAATTTAAAGTGTAGGAAGAAAGAAAACAAGTCTCCCAAATGGTCAGTTATTGAAATTAACCAAGATCTCTAAAACAAAGGAGCCTCAGTAGGAGGAGGTGGCCTGACTCTTTATCTAGTTGTGTGGCTGGCAATGTGTTTATTTGAGATAGATGTCTTTGAAGTAGATGCCTCTTTGAAGTGGATCCTTGGCAATCAAAGCTTAAGTCAGGCACTTGCATTACAAAAAAGAAAAAAAAAACACGACTGTCAGGGCTTACACTGCAATCCACTCTGTGATGCGGAGGCATCAAAATCTATGGTGAAGACATTAACCACCTAGGTAGATGATATGCTAAAAGTCAGGGGTAGGGCATGTTGTAACCCAGAAAGTACACATCTAAATAGAATTAGAGTAGCAAGTCCTGTAATAATTTTACAGGCAATTGTCTGAAATCCAGTCTGTACCCATTGTCCCAAACTTGAAGTGTTTAGCCATGAATATAAGTCAGTGATCTTGGGGGCTGGCCTTGAGAATCTGTTCAAGGATTTAGATAATATTGTGAAATATTTTAAAGTCTTGGGCCATCTAGTATAAGCAGGTTTGAACCTGTCCGGAGTTGGTAGATTGCTCCATATCTCATTGAACCAGTCTCTTGGTCCTGAGAATAGATCAGTTCAATTAAAGGGTTGCGTCTCATCTCAGGAGGCAGTGATGCAGGTGGGTTCCCCAAGTTAGGCCTATTTGGTGTAAATAATCAGTTATTTAATAATTTTCTATGGAAACAAAAGAAAAAGAAAACAAAGGTTAATGATTGGAGCAGGTTATAATCCCAGTTTCTAAGTTCTGAAGGCAGCCAATTGAGATTTCTAGATGTCAGGCTTGAAGCATCATCAGATGGAGTGAGGGCCGACAGTGGCAATCTGATAGATTTTCCTGGTTTGCACTCTGAATGTCTCTGGTGATCTTTCTGAGTGGCCCACACAGCAATAGGCATGAAGATTATCCATACATAAGTTGTTTTGGTGCTTTCTCTGAAGTCTATATCAAGTTGTCTAACTTTAGCTTGCATGGCTTTGAAAAAAGGGCAGTTTTAGCTCTTAATGATTCCGAGTCAGAAGGGTGGGAGAAAAATTGGAAATGTCAGTTTGGAGAGTTGTATCCAAATATTGGAGGAAACTAGAAGAATTCAGGATCTAGACCAGTTTATAGGTAGAAAATCAAACCTCAAAGACAATGGAACAGACTAGAATGTAATATCCACAAGTGTGTTTCATAGTTTCTACTGAAACATAATTTTTCTCTCTACAATCATCCCACTTCTTTCAAAAATAACCAGAGTTAGACCAATTTGTTTGCAAATTAAGTCTAGTTTCAATAAACTTGGCCTGATTATTTAATAAGTGCAGCAAGAATAGTGATTGACCATATAGTCTCTTTTAAGTCTGCTTCCCTGGAACCTTTCATAAGGGATCTCAGATTGAACTTTTAAAAGATTGAACTTTTAAAAGAACTTTTAAAAGCTTGGCTAAGAAGCCAAGCCAAATACTTGCCATCAGAGTTTGCCTGCAATGCCATTATATTTAGGTGAATTCTTCTCTTCTTGAGGCCCCCAAATATCCTGAGGTTCCTGGGCATGCCAGGAGGTGACCTTTCTTACTCACCTTGCAATGCTATTGGGAACCTTGTAAGCAAGGTACCAGGCCAGTTTTTCCAAGGGACTTTATTGGATCCATAAAGTCAACCTTAGTTCCTTAAAGCTCTCTGCTTATATTTGAATCTATGCATGTCTCTCTCAATCATGACATTCTAGTAAAAGCCTTGGTAACATAACCAATGTTTTCAATTGTGTCCTGTTACAAGGAGAAGAGATACTTAGTGAGCTTATGCAAATAACTATATTGCCATGAAAATAAGAATACTCACTCACTAAGAGTTTCCAAATACTGGACGGATCAGGTAGGGAGAAAAATTGTTTCATCTTTCTCACAAAGATAAATTTCACCAAACTGCTGTAAGTCATAGATAACTTAAGAGAAGAGATTTCTTTAAATCTGGAAAAAAAGCAAAACATTAAAGAACCAGCAATGTTTTAAACAAAAGTCATAAAAAATTATAATTGTCCCCATCAGTTCATTCAGTTCCACATTAATAATTCTTTTTCTGCTCGAATCCAGTTTTTCCATTACATCTGGAAATTCTTACCCAGTTTAGTTTTATGATCTTAAAGTTATCAGAAATCTGTACTTTCCAGAATCCTTTCCATGAATCTCCTTGAAGATGAAGCACTTTTGCTGGAACACTTTTGCAAAAGCATCAGAGTGAAATAGTAACTATAGATGACAAAAAAACTTAAAGATAGCCATAGTAAAAGACTTGATGAGAGTTCATTATAATGCAATTGACAAAGAAATTTACTTATTTCTGTGACACATTTCAAGGTAATAACTAGAATTATGACTGATAATGTTACATATCAGATTTTTAGGAATTTCATATAATTTCTAGAACATTTATATTAATAACATATATCCATAGAAGGATATCCATAAAGAAGGTTTAGCATTATTTCTTTTTTTTTTTAGTTTTTTCTTTATTGCTTTAGCATTATTTCTTACTTGAGAATGCCTCCCGTGTAATTTAACATCACATAAGCCTAATTAGTTTAATGTCTCTCTTTTTTGTAAGAAGAGAGAACAAATCTTTTGAGATGTTCCAGGGGTCCTCTAGAAAATCCCAAAGTTAGTTTGAGGTCAAAACGACTTTATTTATAATTTTATTTGGGGAAGTTTGTCAAAAATATCAAACGTTTTGGACATTTGACTGAAAAGGATCACAGATCATTATGAAATAATACTCAATTAGCCATTTAACCACAGTGACAAAAGATTCAAAGCCAAATACGGAAGGTTACATAGTTCTGAGCAAAACTAAAGATCTGATAAACCACAGAAATTATTTTGATAAAACACAAAATCTTTGCTTTCTAGGCAGATTACTTAGAAACTCAAGAAAAAACTTTGTTGAAATTTCTTATTAAAAGCAAACAAATAATCTAAGAAATCCTTGTTATTTTAACTGAGAGAAAACAAAATTCTAATTTTGTATCAGGATACTTTTGATATTAAAATTTATTAATTTTAGAAAACTTAATTAAAACCATTCCAATCTTAGCCAGCCTAACCACACATAAAATTCCTTTCCTAAGATTCCTTTCCCACAAAGCTTCTACAACTTTCTATGTTCATTTTAGTTTGTCCCTTGTTCTCTTTCCCATCCTAAAACAACCAGCTTTGCTTTAGACACAATTACTTTCTTTTCCCTCAACAAAAATGCATCTCCATTCTTCACATCTTTTGTTACCAGAAATATATGTCCTACTTTCCTTGTATACAGAGATGTTTTCCTTATTATTTCTGGTAGTTTTACTTGGATATATGGATTAAAATTATTAACCCTTAAAAATCTTAATTTCTAGTAAAAACTAAGAAGCAATTGTGAACTGTCTGTTATACTAGCATTCTTTAGATTGGCAAATTTATGAATACATTTCATGATTTCTAGAAACATACATTTCCTCACAGCACAATTTTTCAATGTGGCACAAGGCATGTTTACTCACAGACTCAGATATCTTTAGTTCGTCTGTCGTAAGAGGTCAAAAATAGGTAAACTTAGCCTTGTTTAGAAATTAATGTTTTAGATGTTTTTCTTACTTGGAAATAATCTAGACATTCAGTCAATTCCCATCATTCAATTTAACTTAGCAAAATTTTAAGTGTTAAAGTTACCAAAGTTTTGGGAAACTGTTTTTTAATTCTGAAAAGTTCATCTAGAAAACTCTTATCCCACTTACATCTATCTAAATCATTTGCTCCCAGCAATTATATTTAGATTACCCATGAAAACTGTGTTAGACAGTAGACAAAGTCAGCCATCATCCCAAGCTACCTTTTTTGCTGACAAATTTTGTAATAGAGATAACATGAATTTATTTGACTAGTAAACCCAGGTAGAATAAAAGTTGCCTGTCCGTGTAAGTTACCTCCTAGGGTGTTTACATTTCAAAGACATGATGAGATTTATATCTTTGAGAGGCAGAGAAAGAATATAAGTTTTCTCCTAAGAGTTTTAGTGCTTTTTGTATGTTTTCAGCAGTCCTAACAAAATGTGGTAACCTGCAATAGCCAATTAGTTCCCCTCTCTCCTTCCTGCTGCATAAAATATTTAAGAAAGGTTTGAATTTCAGTTAAGGTATAGTTTTTTGATCCCAGTTTCTACTTCTTGATTTTCTTCTGTTACCTTAATCTTACGTGTTGTTACCGGAAAATTTTGGATGATGTCACTGTGAGCCCTCTTTGTAGGTGGCTGTTTTCCTTTCCAGGGTATCCCCAGAGACCTCGTTGGGTTTGGGATTTGTTTCCACTAGTGTGATATGTGCAGGGTCTTTGGGAAAAGCCCCTAGACCTCTAGAGCTTAATAAGAGTCTTGGCATATTGGTATGTCTAAGCATTGAACACTGCCCAGGAAGCTTCCATAGGGTTTTGCATTTATCAAGGAGCTGGTGTACCTTCTTAGGGCTCTTAGGGGGTACTGGCATCAGATGTTCAGAACATTTATATTTGTCCATTAATTTTTTAGCAACATCACACCAGGGATTGGACGCATAATATCCCATTGGGTCAGAGAACGAAGAGCGACAGTTGTGAGTGAAGTGGTGACGCAGAGACCATAGGCTTCTGTTGTATTTTCCCTCTGGTACTGCCATTGGTTTCTGATTGGAAGGCTATTTCACTCTCTTGGGTTAGGATTTGTAGTCTGGGCAGGACTCACCGACTCAGTGGTCGCAGGTGTTGGTCTCCCATCCTCCTCACCTGCAATAATCTTTTTCTTGTGCCTTTAGCCTAGAGCCTCTCCTTGGGTGGTGACAATACCCTTGCCCTCTAATCCACCCTTCTTAGCTCTCCTTGGCCTTGAGGCATGGAGGACCCTTATGCACAGTAAATTAAGGCCTTTATAATGAGTGAGCTAATTCTCTCATTAGACCGTATGGCCTTGATCACACTGCTCTGGGCAAATTGTTGGATTGTTATGGCGGCTGTGACCTTTTGGGTTGGATACTTCAGGCAACATACGACAGAGACAATATGCAAAAGCACATAGCAGTGCAACAGACCCCCAGCAAACAGTGCTTCTTTCGCAGATGGTGTTACACACCTGAGTTAGGTTAGTAAGCGAGTTGCAGGTAAAGAGCATTCCACTCGGTTAATTGTAAGGCAATCATGTAATCCTGCTGACTACACCAATTATTTTGTGTTGGTCTCAGCCTGTCAATAACCGGTGTTGTGACTAGACCAGCCCTTGTGGTTCTTAGTATGACTGCAAGATGCCCTTCAGCAATAACCATCAGGAAACTTTGAGAAAATAAAGTTTTATTACTTTAAGACCTGGAAATTTCATAGCACACCTGGGGCCACACAGCGAGGTTGCAGTAGAGAGAAAGAGAGAGCATGCGGGCCTGTGGTTCTGCTTTTGTTGGAGTCCAGGGTGGGGCCTTGGTTTTTGTGGGCTCACTCTTTATTGGTGAATTTAAAACATGAGTGGAAATTTAAAGCCCAAGAAGAGAGAAAACAAGTGGCCCAAATGATCAGTTACCGAAATTAACCAAGATCTCTAAAACAAAGGAGCCTCAGTGGGGTGAGAGGACCTGGCTCTTTATCTAGTCTTGTGGCTGGCAATGTGTTTATTTGAGATAGCTGTCTTTGAAGTGGATGCATCTTTGAGGTGGATCCTTGGCAATCAAAGCTTAAGTCAGGCACTTGCATTACAAAAAAGAAAAAAACAAACAAACAACTGTCAGGGCTTACACTACAATTACCCATACTATTTAGGAATTTGCTTGTTTTTTAAATAAACTCTTTATTTTGGGATGATTTTAGATTTACATAAAAGTTGCAAAAATGGTGCGGTATCCCATTTACCCTTCATCGTTTCCTCTAATATTAACATCATATATAACCTTGCACATTTACCAAAACAAAGTTAACAATAGTATATTACTATTAAGTAAATTCCAGACTTTATTTCACCAGTTCTTCCACTAATATTTTTTTTCTGATCCAGGATCCACAGGATCTCACATTGCACTTAGCACTAGTCTGGTTTTATCTAACAAAGCATTTTGGACATCTTATCATATATGTACATATAGTTCTGCCACATTGTTTTCAGTAAGTTCATAGTTTTAATCAATTTAGTCCATATAATATAATTTATTTAACCCTCCATTGAGTGTTGATATTTTTCATATGAATCTTAAATGGAACTAACATGTCAGGACTTCCCATGCATTACATGATTCAGTCTCCACCACAACCTTTATCTCCAGGATGCCAAACCAAGACTTTTTCATCTTTCCTACAGTGGTTTCCTGCATAAGAAATGCCAACTTGTTATTTTTGATGTATATTTTCCTCTGACAATTGATCTCTTCAAATTTTAGTTGTGTTAATTTTCATTGCATAGAAGTTCTTTTTGAATGATCAAATTTGTAGATCATTTTATTTGTGATGGTTTTTATTGCTTTAAAGCTGTGGAAATTATTTGAATAACTCAGTTTTAATGGCTAAGACAGTATTTGGAATCTTATTCCTTATTTGTAGTTTTCCAGTTGTTGAATAAAAATAGCAGCAGTCCTCTGCTGATGAGTGAATTAGTTTTTGGACAATGATCAAAAAATGAGCCATCAGAAGATGGCTTTCTCTCCTATGGATACAGCACAGGATTATAAATTGGGGTTCTGTTCCTCGAAGCCTATTTTATTCCATAAATCTATAAATTTACCAAAAGAGATCATGGATTTTTTTGTTTGTTTATTTGTTTGTTTTTATTTTTTCCCATCTGGCCTGATAATAGGGTTGTGTCTGGTTGCTCGCACCTGTATTTGGGTAGTGAAGAGTCTCTGTGTCCTTCAATTTATTACAATCTGTGCAGTCTTTCAGGAGTCACTTTATGACAGGTGCTATCAATATGATGAGGTAGATTAAAACCTAAGAGAAAAGAAAATATTCCCGCGTTAGCTGTGACTATATGTCTAATGTCCACTGGGAAGTTGAAGGTAGGCATGGAGTTAAAATCAGCACTGTTTGCCACTTGGACAAACACAAATGAGCAGGAGCCTAAGATAGCCACCTCTGAGTTCAGCCTATTGTTATTCGGTTTCCAGTCTAATGCAGTTTCTTCCCTGCTCAATATCAGTTTGTAAAAGCATGTTACGTGTCCACTGACCCCAGTAACTAAATAAATCCCAGTTTGTAGTCATAGAACTAAGTCCCAGTTTTTATCTGTGCAAATGCCTGCTGAAGATGGATACAAGGAATTCAAAGTAAATCAACCGTTAAATCCACATATCTTAGTGGAATAAAAGTAGGAATGAGCAGTGCAGTTCACATAACCACCCCCCCCCCACTTCCAATGTGCTACGTTATTCATTTTCTTTGCTGGATGCATGTTTTGGTTTTGTTTTTCTTTTGGGGACATATATGCAGAGTTGGTTGTAGGGTTTAGAGTCTCAGACATCAGAGAATGGTATTTACTTATGTCTTTGCGTGTGCCTTTGTGACATGTCTGTGATAAATTTATGCTAGTCAGATCTCCCATTTGGATGAGGTGGCAACATCTGGCGAGTTGTAAGTCCCTGAGGTGGACATTTCTCCAATTCTTTTCCATACATTTTCTGCAGAAATCTTTTAAATCGTGTTCACAATGAGACTTAAAATTACTGCTTTCTCAATGATGGGGTATAATCCTAGGGGTTTATAAGCTTCATTCTATGGAAATCTTTGGAGAGCAAATAAAAATCAGTTCATTTTAATGATTTGCAAGCAAAAAAAAAAAAAACAAAACCATCATTAAATTCTAAGAAGGTCTGGTGTATTGAGTCTGAAAAAAAACAACAACATGTAAACTACCTTATAGATGCAGAGCTGACTAATATATTCTAGGTTCTTTCCTTTTCAGTCCATCATCCTGAATGTATTAGCCCCAGGTTACTGGAAATCAAAATAATGGCGTGGTGATAGTTAAGGGACCACGTTATATAACGATGTTCTGATATTTAAATGAATACTTCACTCCTTGTTTCTGAAAGTGAATGTTGGTAGGTTCGTTTTGAATGTGTTTTGAATATTTTAATAGAACTAGATTCTATCTAGGAGGAAAGAAAAGTAGCTCTTTGGGTAAGTGCCACAGTTCCACTCCTTGGTTGTAAACCTTCCTAGTAGCATCGGTTCAAAATGAATTCCCGTTGACATAAATTTTATTTTAACCATCTAACATGTTGATTGTGGAAAGACAGTGTAAGGAATTCAACCTAAGGGCTCAGTCTGGCAGTAAGAGAAATGTATCCTGTGTTTTATGTCAAAAAATAAAAAAGTTTATCTGTTTTGGGAGACAAATTAGTACTAATCGAGTAGAGGGTATAAGCGGAGACCAAATGTGAGCTCACACGGATCCCGATGTCTTCTTAGAAGTGACTCGTGACTCATTTCAAGTGACAGGGAACAGGTCTAGGGAGACTGGAGAGGGAATATGAATGAGGCTTGAGTTAAAGTTAGCCTTTTTGATATCTATGAAAAATTACTGAGCCAAATAATCATGTGAATGACAGGGCATGAAGTGTTTTCTCACGTAAACCAACTGCTTTCAGACCCTTGTGCAATGGCCATGTCTAGAGATGTTAATTACAGTGTCAATTACAAATTATTCTTATCATTTCATAAAATCAGACCATGGAGGAATTGTGTAAGTTATTTGAAAGTAATTAAATTCATAATCTGAAGCTTTAGATTTGGGGCTGGCAACTGTTTTCTATAAAGCACCAGAGTAAATATTTTAGCCTTTGCAGATTGCACAGTCTCTGCTGTATGTACTCACCTCTGCCATTTTAGTGCAAAAACAGTCATGGACAGTATGTGAACTACTGAGTATGACTGTGTTCCAATAACATTTTATTCATGGACATTGAAATTTCTATTTCATGTAATTTTCATGTGTTAAAAAATATTCTTCTTCTTTTGATTCATTTTCAATCATTTAAAAAGGTAAAACTGCTCTTAATTTGTGGGTTCGTACAAAAACAGACTGGCCGGGATGTGACCAGCCGGCTCTGGTGTGCTGACCCTTGTTTCAGATAATTTAAAGTAATCACTAATTCAAGCTGTTTTCCACATTTGTGTAAAGATTTACCTATAGTTCCTTTCTTTTAATTTCTAAGGAAAAAGTGTGTGATTTTTTTTTAAAGGGGTAGCATGTTATCTCCCAAAAAATAATTGGCCATCAACAATTCTTTCTTTCCTTGCCGCCAACCTGATTTGTCAGGGGAGTAAGTGCTATTCCTTTGTGGTATGTTGGCTTCTGAAATTCCAATAAACTTATTTGGTTTCAGGTTAAAATGCAAATACCATCGTTTCCAATGAACTGCCACTAAAGGTAGAGTAGAAAGAATGCCTATTCTGGGAGTCTAGGGGCATAGCCTCAAGCTGACAGCTGAGAGATAAATTGTCTCTAAAGTCTAGTGTTTTATCTTAAAATATTATGTTATTTCTCAATTCTATTCCACCATATATCTGTGTTTGTTTTAATGTACACAAACTGTTTTAAATTACTGACCAATTTACTTCCTCTACCCACAACCTTTGAATAGCTATGCAGTACTCCTGTGACTTCTCATTCCATCAGCATGGTCCAGAGGGCTGGACTCACCTCAGGTTGAGACATGCAGCTTTGAGTCAGACTGGTTGTGCATCAGTCTGAATGCAGTGGTGCTCTGAGCAGCCTCCTAATGATGAAAAGAGAAATACATATGAGAACACTGTTTGTCTTGTGTGGTGACCAGAATGGCCCCCCTTCCCTAGAGCTATGTGGCTTCTACTTGCAGATCCAACTCCAGCCCAAGGTATTAGGATGGCATGATCACCATCTTTGAAGACAGACAGACATGGGTTTAAATTTTGACTGTTTCATGTATAGTTGGGCTAGTTACTGAATGGTTTTCTTGTCTGAAAAATGAGGGTAGATCACTTATGTTTCTTTGGTTACAAGCCAGAGACTCCAGCTAATATAATCCAAAAGGGATATATCAGAAAGCTACTGGAAGGCATATGGAAACAAAGGAAACATTAAAATACCTGGTTGAAGGAAGACAGAAACCAGAGAAACAGACAGGCCATCAGCTTTGCAGGGCTGATGCTGTGATTAAGGAGCCACCCATCTCAATTTGCCCGGGAGAGTGCTGGCTTATACCAGCTGTACTGGCATAATTATTCAAAGCTCCCTTTTCACTCTGTTTACATGGCAAATTACATTGTCACTTTAAAGGACTCAACAGTTTAGTATCACTTTTGACTGACAAATGGTCCTGCGCCTCCTTATGCTTCAAAACCTGGTTTTGTTACCTATGTCGAAAGCCAAGCCTTGTACTCCAGTATCAATTCTAGATTGTTCCAGAGCCACTTATTGGGCTCTGGTTGAAATGTCCACTGGGAGTGAGGAGGAGAGGTGGAGAGGTGGGCAAACCTGGCAGCCATGATATGGAGTCTCAGGTCTTGAGGCTCCTGCTTTTCTGGGAAGAGGATTAGATAAGATAGTTCCATTGTATTTCGCTATTTGTCATTATCCCTGACACTCCTTGGCACTCTTTGGTCTCTCATGCTCCAGAGTTAACCTTCAGTCAAATCTCCATACTATCACTGGAGATGCTTTCTGAAACACGATTCTCTCTAAAACCCTTTTTTGGCTCCGCATTTACTTAGAGGGAAAATAAAGCTTAGCTTGATATATAAAGCCATTGATGGCCTAGCTCCTGTCTTTTTATCTTTCTTTATCTTTCCTCACATGTGCCCTATCCTGTGGATTTACCCAATATCCATCTAACTTGCAGCTCCTCTGCTGTTCCATACTCTCACCCTTTTGTGGCTGGGCACATGCTGTTCCCTCTGCCTGAAATGCTTTGCTACACCAGTTACACTGATTTTTCCTTCCTGAATCAGAGCAGAGGTTGACTTCCTTTTCTAACTAGCTCTCCTTTCTCCTCTAGGTTAGTTATCCCTTCATTCTGCTCCTATAATTCCCTAGGTACACTTCAATCCTAAAATTTAGGTCCGTGAATTTCATTTGGTAGTTTTCTTGTCTTGCTCCCTCACTAGGTTATTGGCTTCTTGGAGGTAGAGACCATAATTTTTACCTCTGCAAACAGTGGAATAGCCCATAGCAACTGAATGAAAGTTGACTGAATGAATAAGTAGTCCACATGAGAAAGGATGTTATTTCTAGGAGAAGAAACACAAACAGGCAGACAAAGGTGATTAGGATTTTAATAAGACGTACGAAACTATGTAGAAGGCATTCTAATTTTATCTAAATTTATATAGGGCCAAATCTGTGTGAGTCTTTGTGATCCCAGTGACAGATGCCCATTCCAGCATGGTGAGAAAGATGAGGATTTTCTATGGGCTCTAAAGAGGGTTCTTACCTTGTTGTCATCAATGAACGTTTCTCATTTTCTGAGCACAAATGTTACCACAATAGTCAGCACCTCTGGTTGCTCTAGGAACTCTCTTAGTCCAGGTGAATATAGCTCAGGGTACCCAGAGAACTTGCAGAATAGAAGTTAGTGACCATTGCAGAATTGTGGAAGGCTTGTGTAGTCCTGGAAGACTGAATAAAGCTAAATGGTGTTCTGAATTTTAAAAACGATTAGAAGGTGAATTTCCCAATCCAGGGGCTTGTGAGGTGGATGCTAACTATCAAAATTCTAAAAAGGATTGTTAAGTGAATTGCTTGTGAATGTGTAGTGGATCCATTGGTTTTCTCATGATCACCTCTTTTATGTGACTCAATTGGACCATGCAAATCTATTTGTAGCTTTGTCTCTCCTTAGAAAGAACATCTAGATTTTTGTTTGCATATTTGTCTCCTCCATTAGATAAATAATTTTATATAAATTTGAGTTCTTGGTTTCTAAGAAACCAAGACACATTGTGATCACAGAGTAGTTGCTGAATGAATAGACTGATGAACGCGTGAAGAACACTTAGGTGGTTTTCATACACTGAAAAAGTAAAAACGAGTTAAAAGTATAATATGACCATCAGAAAAGTTTTGTGATGCCAGGCGTTGTTCACAGAAGTGAAGTTTCTACATAATGTAGAGGTGCTTCAGACCTGTTTTATTTAGGTCTGTTTTATCCTAAAAAGGACCAGAACAGGAGGGGTGTGTTGAATTCATCATGCTCCATGTTAAGAGGGATACTGAAAAGTGGGAAATCTTTTAGAGAAGAATGTCTGGGAGGGTGACAGTCTTAGAAAACATAAGAAGCACAGTTTAAAAACCTGGGGCAGTAATAAAAAATGATGTCTACAGAGTGTTCAACTTAAAGTACCTACAACAATATTAAGTGAGAACAAGAGGGAAAGTCACTGGAACAGAAGGCACCCAGTCCACACTGGGGAAGCTCTGATGGTTGTGGACTGCAGAACAAACACATATGTACCAGAAACAGACTCCAAAGACATTCACCAAGAGATTAACAGTGGCTGTCTCTGATGGTGGGCAATGTTTTTTTCAAATTGTTTGATAATGAGCTAGTATTAGATGTATGGTGGGGGAAACTATGCATACCTTTTTTTTTCTTAATTAAAAAAACAAAACAGAATGGAATTCTTGTGTGGAAAAGACAAGGGTAGTGGAGGAGTTGGGAGAATTGTTTTCAAATATTTATTGGGTTATGTTGTGGAAAAGAGATTAGAATTATTCTGCATGGTTTAGTTAGAAACACTTAAGGAAAAGCTAGAGGAAGGTGCATTTTAGCTCCTGTTAAGTATGTATTGTGATTCTATAGTGTTAAAAGATAATTTCTAATAAAAAGCAAATTCTTGACTCTCGTAGAATAAAAGTGAACACGTGTTAAAAATTTTACTTCACTCATTAATGAGGAAACTGTGAGGTGTTACAACCAGTTCAAAGGCAAATCCAAAGAACAAACAAATTTAAATTTGTAAAATAGCTCCCTTAGAATCAGGTAAGGCATAATTTTCCATTGAATCACAAAATTTTCCCTAGAGTCTTCCTTTTTGATCAAAAATAGTATCAAGGAAAGATTATTCTTGATCGGCACATATGGAATGTGGTGCCTCCTAGTTCTGTGTATTGTTTGCCACCAAAAATGATCTAGAGGTAGGTGAATGACTACATGTTGGGGATATTTGTAGAAAATGTTTATTCATAGGATAGTTTGCCCAGGTGACTTTTAAGATAGCTAACAACTCTAAATTTCTAAGATCTTACCTCACCACTCAGGGAGCCAGAGCCTGAACCTAAATCACTACAGCTGGGTCCTTATACAAATTCAAGCTCTCTGTAATACAGCCCAACCTCCCTTCCCCAACTGATGAGTTTCTCCTGTGTTTCCCACTGTTCTTTGCGAGTCTACATGGGCTTTGGATTCTAGCTCTCTCATTTTTGGTCTGACATTCACCACCTAAAATCTCTTTCTGTCTTAGCACTTTTGATTCAGGAAAAACCAAGCACGGAAGACAATAGTACGTGGGCTGTTACAGATTGAAATTATATCTTCTTTTCCCACCAAAAAAGAAATATTGAAAAAAAAAAAAAAAAAAAGAAATGCCCCAGTACCTCAGAATGTGATCTTATTTGGAAATATGGTTGTTGACCATGTGATTGGTTACATGAGGTTATACTGGAGTAGGGTGGGCCCCTAATCCAATATGACTGATGTCATCATAAGAAGATGGCCATGTGAAGACAGAGGCGTGCGGGGAGGATCCCATGTGAGGATGAAGGCGGAGATTGGGGTAATGCAGCTGCAAGCCAGGGAACACCGAAGATCATGGGCAAACCACTGGCAGCACAGGGTTCCCCTCCAGGAGAGCATGGCCCTGCTGATGCCTGGATTTTTGACTTCTAGCCTCCAGAACTGTGAGACAGTCAATTTCAGTTGTTTTAAGCCATCCACTTTGAGATGCTTTGTTACAGCTGCCCCAGGAAACTAACACAGGGACATAGACAAACTTCTCTGCCATGGGCTGTCTCTGTGCATTGTTCTAAATGTGAAGAGCCCAGAGTAACGTGTTATATACGTATAGTACCTGGCAAATATAAGCCACTCAGTAAATATTAGTTCCCCTCACTATCTTTACTATCTTTCTTTTTTTTTTTTTAATAATCTTAATACCTTTAATTCATAAACGAAGTGGCTGTAGTACTGTATAATGCAAAAAGCATGAAGTGGAATCACATCTGAGTTTAAATCCTAGCTCCACTACCAGCTAGTTTTTCTCTCTGAGCTTTAGTCTCGAATATGTACAGTGTGGATGATAAAACGACTTTTCAGCTCAGAGTAAAGATGAGAAACCATAGCTGCAGATCATTTATTAGATGGTGAGCACCCAATACTTAGTGACTTTTACAATTTTTTTCTTCTTGCATGATTATTCTTATTATATTAGTTCTTCATGACTTGCATTGCTGCTAGAGAGTTTTTAATTGTTATATTTGCTCAAACAATTGAATTTGTAATCATTGCATGTAAATGATAAAGAGAAATTTGACTTCCTTGAAAATTCTCTTTATATCCTGGTCGTTTTGAGACTTAAAAAATTAGTGATTTCCACTTTTAATTTTGAATTGTTACTAATTTTAGAGGACTATTAATCCCCCATGTTTATGACTCACCAATTCATCATCAACACGATGCCTTTTAAAGCAATATGTGACTCAGGAGAAACATGAACCAAGCACCTTAGAGCACTTGGGGGTGGGGAGATGGTTGTATTGAGGAGGGGGTGACGGGGGTTTAGGTTTATTTTTCCACTGAAAAGTGGAGGCTGAAAAGTTTTGCTGAAGGTAGAGATATTTGAGCACATGTTCGGAGTTTGATTCATTAACTTTCAGTGGATTTTAAACTTAGTTTTTCAAGCTCTCCTTGTTTTAATATCACACGATCTGTTAGCAGATATGACAAACAACTCCACCACTGCCTTAATTGTTTTTGATGTAGCTTTTCTCCACCTTCCAACATTATCTAAACAATCAATTCTATGTATGTATCAATAAGAGACAGTGGAAATAGTTACTGGGAATTAGCTTAGCTGAGAACTTTACCAGAGTACAGATGAATCTAGGGCAAAATCCTCTGAGCCAGTGAAAGAGTTATAAAAAGGACAATTTTAAAAATATAATTAAAAAAAATCACTGACTGAGGCCATGTAGCATAAAGGCAGTCTTATTTACCTCAGTCTTAACTGAATGTATTCACTTAAGGGTATAAAGATGATCCCAAGTCATCAAGAAAATGATACATTATATTGACTCTGTGTGCCAGGGAAGGAAAATGTATCATGCAGTTTAGGAATTGTTTTAATAATGTATTATTTTCCTTTTTTAAATGTGAACACCCAAAGCAGCTGATTTTAATTATCAGAAACATTTATTCAAATGCAATTCATATTCCCCATGCCCCACTCTTGTATAAATAATGCCCCTAGGAATTAGGGAAGATCCACGTGAAGGTCATGACCTGCCTCCTTTCCATCACCTTATTCCCTCCTAAGGCAGACCTGGGCTGACTCTTGATCCATGCTCTCAGGTAGCATCTTCTAGAGCTGGGCCAGCCCAAAGAATGGGGCTAAGTGGCAAGCTCTGGAGGCAATTTGTCTCTTTTTTTTTTTCCAGTAACTTTATTGAGATCATAATGGTTTATAACATTGTGTAATTAAGGGTGTACATTATTATTTATCAGTTTCTGAATAGACTTCATAGTGCTCACCCCCAGTAGTCTAATTATTGTCTGTCACCATACCTATGTGTCCCTTGCCCCTTTCACCCACCCCCAACTCCCTTCCCCTCTGGTAACCACTAATCTGTTCTCTTTATCCGTGTATCTATCTTCCACATATGAGTTAAATCATGCAGTATTTGTCTTTCCCTGTCTGGCTTATTTCTCTTAACATCATACCCTCAAAGTCCATCCATGTTGTTGCAAATGGGGTGATTTTATCTTTTTTATGGCTGAGTAGTATTATATTGTGTATGTACGTGTGTGTGTGTGTGTGTGTGTGTGTGTGTGTATATATATATATATATATACCACATGTTCTTTATCCATTTATCTGTAGAAGGGCAATTGGGTTGCTTCCACGTCTTAGCTATGGTGAATAATGCTGCAATGAACATAGGGGTGCATAAGTCTCTTTGGATCATTGATTTCAAGTTCTTTGGATAAATACCCAGTAGTGGGATAGCTGGATCATATGGTATTTCTATTTTTAATTTTTTGAGAAATCTCCATACTGTTTTCCATAGTGTCTGCACCAGTTTGCATTTCCACCAGCAGTGCATGAGAGTTCCCTTCTCTCCACATCCTCTCCAACATTTGTTGTTTTTTGTGCAATTTGTTTAACCACTTGAAAGATGTGGTTAGATGGCAGAAGGCCACAGGGAATGGCTCACCACTAAACTACTGTGTGCACAGAGGGCAATGCAAAGTTCCATAAGGGGGGATGTGGTTACATGTATGCACCCACTTGGGTATTCTTTTGTGCATGTAAGTACATGTGCAGTGCTAGGAACTAGGGAGCGTGACTTTTTTATTCAACAGGCACTTACTGAACAGCTAAACTGTGTGAGGCACAGGGGAGTTGAGGACAGTAAGGAAATACCCCTTTGAAACTGATTTTCTGAAATGCCAAAGATGCCACATTTCTGAGTGGCTAATGCAAGGGAGCGAAATCTACCTGTGACCGAGCTAGAAAAACAAGAAGCTAGTTCCCTTCTTAGCTCCAGATATCTCAAAGAGAATCTTCCGCATGGTCAAGCAGGCATGGAGAGAACAGGCTGGCTATGCTAATGGAACAGATCACACAGAGTTCCCCACAGCAGGAGGTGAGCATTCTTCTGTTTACTCCTTGTAGGGTGAAACTGCTGGTGGTAGGCAGAATTCTAAGATAGCCCTCAAGATTTCTGTCCCCTGCTGTATACATCCTGTATAATGTCCTCCCATTGAGTGTGGGCAGAACTTATGAATATGATGGGATGGTCACTGCCTTGATTATGTTGTTATATTAAACTACATCCTAGCAGACTGAGAGAGAGACTCTTGCTGGTCTTGAAGGAGCAAACTGCCGTGTGTGGAGAGGGCCACAGCACAGGGAACAGTAGGAGGCCTCTAAGAACTGAGAATGGCCCCAGATTGACAACCAGCAAGCAAGTGGTAACATTAGTCCTACAACTGCAAGGAACTGAATTCTGCCAACAGTAGTGAGCTTGGAAGAGGCCTCAGATGAGGTGAGACCCTGACTGACACATTAATTTCAGCCTGGTGAAACCCTGAGCAGGGAGCCCACCTGCTCAGTGCTGAACTCCTAACCCGTGGAAACTGTGAGATAATATGTACATTGTTTTAAGCCACTCTTTTTGTTGTTATTTGTTATGCAGCAATAGAAAACTAATACAGTTATGATTTCTAAGTATAGAGTATCATGTCTCTGAGTAAATTGATAAGCAAGAAAAGTACTCTGTGTATAACCACATCACCAAGTTATCTTTGTTAAGTAATGCACAAAATATTCCTCCCTCTCTCATTAGCGCAGACATTCAGAAAACAGTGGCAGCCCTATAGCTGGACATTGCTATGGTCTACATGACTTTACAGATTGGTCTACCTGAACTTTTGCTGACTTAGCAGAGCAATCATATTTCTGTAATAACTTGTGGACTGACTGAATACCTATTGTTCCACACTTTTGTTATATGTCCTTATAAATGATTTTCTTAGGGCAAATTATGATCTTATATTTGTTTCCCCAACAAAAAATACCTTACTCTTGAAGCGTCCTTTTTTTCATGCTGCTCCTACCTTCCCCCCAAGTGTGTATTCTAAAGGATGCTTCCAGCTTATCTCTACTTTGAAGTGAATATATGAAGATGCTTTTTATATGTGTGGGGAGAAGAGGAGAAGACCATCTAGTAAAAATTTCATACTGATTTCCCATCCAAGTGGATCTTGCTCAGACAAATGGACATCACTGAGGACACTCTGGTGTACCTGCCAAGATTTCAACATCCCATGACTCATCTCTCTCTTAAATGGGAAAATATGTTCACTGATTTCTTATATATTTGAATTAATGTTTTCCACGGCATTCCAGATATATCTGATATGTTTGTGTGTGTGAATTTGAGTATGTAATACTTTTCTTGCTAAATAGCAGTGTTTTGTTGTGAATTGACTTCTGACTATGGACCCATATTTAGAGCTCTGTGAGGTATATAAATTCACAACTTAAAAGAACACCCTCCTAATCTTTGAGGCCAGTAAGTTTGCTTTCAGACTCTTAAAATAAAGGTGTTCATCAAGCAGTAAATTATGTGATTTCTTAATTGCCCTTTCTGTAGATTGAGACAGGTCCGTGTGGGGCAGTTTTTCAAGAATGTTGGAAAGGGCTGTCTCCATAATATTCCTAAATCTGTTTCTTAATGGCCAATATTCCATAATTATATAATGATTCCTCTGGCCCTTTTAAAAGTGGAAGTAAGCCTGGGAAAGCTATAACCCAGTGTAAACCCAGTTTGAGAAACTGTAGACCAAGTAACCATGTTTTACAACTCTTAAGGGGCACAGTTCTCACATTATTCTGTGTGAATAGTCCCCCCCCCCGGTGCTGTGCAACATCCATGCTGCAATGAACTTAATGGATGTATTCTCAAGATTCTGCAACTGTTTTTCTTTAAAGTAGCTTGTATGTTACTCAAGTTTAAAAAACATGTGTGTGATTCACTTGAGTTCTATCAATCTTTATATTTTCATGGAAATTAGTTTATCAGTTCCTCTCTTCAAAGCACATTTGATCAGAAAGAATGTAAAGAGCTAAATGACAGAGGATATCTGGGAATGGACTCCAGGAGAAGGTATAGGAAGAAGAGAAAAGTTTACTTTCTTCACCTTTTTGTTGAGAACTCTCCCTCCTGGTACTTCATTCAATATCTCTCCACCATAATCTATCCATCCTTCCTTCCATGCATCTGTTATCCATTATCCATCCACTCATTCATCCATCCATCTATCCATCCATCCACCCCCAGCCATCCACCCCTAGCCGTCCAACAGTCCACCCATCTATCCATCCACCCCTCCATTCATTCCTTCATCTATATATCCATCAATCCAACAAACACTGGTTAAGAGCCTATCATTTGCAAAGCAGTAAGGGGTGATCCAATAGCCCTGTGCATTTCTTTAGGTAATACCTCAATGGTGCAGAGAGAAGGAGAACTGTTAAAAATTGACCCTTATCTGTCATTTAGAGATTGGAGAGTGATGTGCAGCTGAATACATCCAAACCTTTGGACACAGCTTTTGCAATTGTACCCCTCCCCTTCTTTCCTCACAGAATCATCAAAAGGTCCCAGACTCAGTGCTAATGGGTACAAGTGCACAGGCTATAGCCTCAAGGCATGTAATGTGGTAGCCTTAAAGACTTTGTGAACTTGTCTTACAATATAAATTTTTGTTTGTTTGTTTTCTTTTCATAAACTATTTTCCGTTAAACCTTAAAGTTTTTTCTGTGCTCCAGGAGGCTTATTTTCTAACAAGGTTAGACCGTTTTTCTTTCTTCTTTTTTTCTTATTTATTTATTTATATATAAGAGGAGTGAATGTCTATATTCTTAGTCAGATTCACTTTGATTCCTCATTTCCAAGATGAATTCAAATGTAATGAATCTCTTAAGCCAGACAGGGATTCTTGTTAAATATCACATCCTCTATTTCAGTTTAGTCTTCTACTTAATGGAAAACTGAATAGGTCCAAAGATTGCAATTTCTGCTTTATTTGAAGTAATGCCAATACCAAGATCAATTACATCTTGATTATTATATCCCTTATAGACTTGATTGCTTAGGCCAGTATGAGTCCCATTATTTGAAGCAATCAGAATGCTTTCATCATCTCAGAAAAAGAATAACTTGTTTCTGCACAATCAAAAATACGTCATTGTAACTCTTCTTTTCTGAAAGATAGAGCCATATTCTTTTGACCAGATAACTGAAATGAGAAAAGCTGACATTGTGTTATTAACCAATCCCCTAGACATTTGCTATAGAGTTAAGTGTGACACATTGAAAGACATGGTTAGAGAACTGCTTTAGTTCTCTACCAGCTCAGAAACATAAACAATATGAACTGGGGCTAGATATTCCCTAAAGAATCTATGGAAGAGAAACTCATTAAATAAGATTCCCCCTATTTGGGGGGGAAACTGCAATATCATTCATTTAAAATGCCCTCATAAAGTTGTATCTTGGTGTCTCCAAGAAGCAGCCTTAGGTCAAGGAGTTGGGTGTTAGGGATTTGTTATGAAAGTGCTTTCAGGAGGAACCCCTAAGGGAGTGGAGGAAGCAATCCAGGAAAGGGTAAAAGGCCAAGCAAAGGTGTGGTTTTACCCGAACTCAGCCTGACTCTGAAAGAAAGCTCTGGAGCATAAGTTATACCAGACCATCCTCAGAGTTTCAGGAACCAAGCGTGCAGAAGGTGGGTGATGCACACATCAAGCTTGGAAAGGAATGTGCAGTGATTTGGATGGGGTACCACTAGTGTGCCCTGCACTCAAACATTCAACTCAAGACTGGAGAGCTTTTTAGAGGTTGGTTTCTGTGAAATTGTCCCAGTTTGTCATAACTCATTTTTTTCAGGAGCCTTTTAGAATAGTAGTACAAAGGAGAACATGGCTATGGAGTCAGAGTCAACTGTGAATCCTAACCTGTCACTTACTAACATAGAGGGACTGCTCGGCCTAGAGTAAATTGCACTACCCCAAAATACACACACGAACATATGAGGGATGCCCCTTCTCAGGCACATCTGCTTCCTGTAAAGTTTGACATTTGGGACTTTTTCCACCATAAGTCATTTAAACCACAGTTTTTGACTTCTCTCCTCCAGGGATATTTTAATTTTTAAACTTATTTCTCATTGCAAAATGATGGGACTTAACCCAATTTAAAGGGAATCCTGGCATCAGACAAATGGTTACGACATGCTTATTTGTGGAAACAGAAAGACCTTCATCTTCCCAGAGTCCTCTCTGCAGATGCATCTGCCCACTCAGCCTGCCGACAGTGCTGGCCCTGTTTTCACACCCCTTTGGAAGAAAACTCTCCAAGGAAGCCTAAACTCAAAGAAGACAATGCATTTATTTTCAATTATTTCAATCAAGCTCTTGACCTACGATTATCATTTTGTTTACTTTCCTCTTCCCATGAAGCTGATTTTAGTTTTCCCACTGCATTCCCTGATCCCAGGGTACAGTAGTCCCCCTTATCTGTCGTTTTACTTTCCGCAGTTTCGCTTTCCATGGTTTCAGTCACCCATGGTCAACCAAGGTCTGAAAATATTACATGGAAAATTCCAGACATAAACAATTCATAAGTTTTAAATTGCACACTGTTCTGAATAGAGTGATTAAATCTTGTGCCATCCCAGTTCGTCCAGCCCTGCACGTGAATCATCACTTTGTCCAGTGGATCCATGTTGTATGTGCTACCTGACTGTTAGTCACTTAGTAGCTGTCTTGGTTATCAGATCAACTGTCATGGTATCGCAGTGCTTGTGTTCAAGTAACTCTTATTTTACTTAATAAGGGCCCCAATGCACAAGAGTAGTGATGTCTGCAATTCAGATATACCAATGAGAAGCCATAAAGTGCTTCCTTTAAGTGAAAAGGGGAGAGTTCTCTACTTAGTAAGGAAAGAAAAAAAATTGTATGCTGTTTGCTAAGATCTACCTAACTTTTATTACAGTATATTGTTATAATTGTTGCATTTTATTATTAGTTATTGTGGTTAATCTTTTACTGTGCCTAATTTATAAATTAAACTTTATCATATGTATATATGTGTAGGAAAAAACATAGTATATATAGCGTTTGGTACTATCGGCGGTTACAGGCATCCACTGGAGGTCTTGGAACATATCCCCCACAGATACGGGGGGACTACTATATTGGGCAGTTACTCCAATATTAGAGTAGTATTACTCCAATACTACTATATTGGAGGCTCTGCCAGCAGCCTGCCATTTGGGTCAGCATCCAGTTTACCCCCAGACCTCTCTGCTGAAGCCCTCCATATGTACCCTGGTGGCTTTGGAGGGAAGGCAAATGGCCCTCTGGGAACCAGGCAGCCAGTTGGAAGGGTATGGCCCTTTTGGTGTTGGATGGGGTGAGACTCTTATTCCTGAGTCAGTCATTAACTCAACAGGACAAGAGATTCCACCAACTCCAAAACATTAGGCTTAAGAATCTTTTAATCATAGGGTATTATGGCTGGAAGGAGCTTGAGAGATCATCTTTCCCAGTTGACTCATTTCAGAGAGGAACAGACTGAGGCCCACACAGCTTAAATGTTTTTCTTACAATCACACTACACAGTGCTGGACCACTCTTCTATGACACCAATGGTTGCCAAACTTTTATTTATTTATTAGCATTATAACCTTTGTTTCGAACAAAATACTGTCTAGAGCTAATCTGTATAAAGTAGGGGAAGGGAGACTGGAACCCTGACTGGAACCCTGTGTGCATCTCCACGTTGCAGTTCTGTGCCCACCCACCCCCCAAAACAAACAAACAAACAAAACCCTTTGGTGGCTTGTAGAGGCCTTATCCAGAGCTTTAGGTCTCTTCATAATATTGTTTAGAAAATCCTGCACTCAACGTGTTTTCCAGCTGGCAATGTCCCTTCCCAAAGAGAAGCCCAGGCCACACAGGTCAGTGCTAGGATTGGGTTCAGAACCTGGAGGGAGGATAAGGGAAGCAGGAGAGAGAGCCAAGTAGTGGCTGAACTGAGCCCAGCTCTTCCAAGCCCATAAGATGCAGTCCAGGAAGTGGTCTGGTCTGCAAGGCCAAGTGGAAATGGCTGAACTGAAATCAGGATCTGCAACAAGGGTCAGGAGCTGGGTTGGAACTGGAGGCAAGGAATGTTGGGGAATTGTATTAGTTTTCTGTTGCTGTTGTTTGCTCAAGTTACTACAATCACTCAAATTACTACAAACTTAGTGGCTTAAAACGATACAAGTTTATTATATCAAAGTTTTTGTAGGTTGAAATTTGACCGTGGTTTAGCTGGGTTCTCTGCTCAGGTCCTCAAGAGGCTTAAATCGATATGTTGACCAGGTGAGTTCCTTTCTGGATCTCAGGGCCTCTTCCAAGCCCACGTGGTTGTTAGGCGAATTCAGTACCTTGTGGTTGTAGAATTGATATCTCTGCTTTCTTGCTGGCCATTAGCCAGGGGCTGCTCTCAGCTCCTAGAGGTCACCTGCTGTTCCCTGACACATGGCCCTCTCTACAACATGGCAGGTTTCCTCTCCCTTGGGGTCAGCAGGAGAGCATGTCTTTGATGCTTTACTTTCTTTGAAAGGACTCAACTGATTATGTCAGGCTCACCCAGGAAATCTCTCTTTGATTAACTCAAAGTCAGCTGATTAGTATACATGGGAGTGACAATCCCATCATTTTCACAAATCTCTCCCGCACTCAGGTTAGGGGATTATACAGGATGTGTATATTAGAGGGTGGGAATCTTGGGGCCATCTTAGAATTGTGCCTACAGCAGGAATGAAGCAAAGGAAAGTAAGGACAGATTTTCTGGCTTCAAATCCAGGCTCCACCGCATAGAACTTGTAAGACCTTGATTACGGAACTATCTCTAGGTCTTCTTTATTTCTTACCAGTAAGAGGAGACTAGTAATCATACCTATGTCTGGGGGTTATGGGGCAGATTCAATGGAATTATGCACAAAAGCCCTTAGATTAGTACCTGGCCTGGCTTAATGAATGCCAACTTTTTAAACAGGTGGCCCATGGTTGCCTTCTGAGAGCCCTCAGTACTCTGGTGGATGCACTGGCTTAAGGGTCCAGGATCAGGGCAGAAATAGGAGGGCAGAAAGCAGCTCAGAACCTTGTTGAGAGAATATGACTGCTGGGGCAGGCATGCCTAATGCCCCACAAACCCTCAACAGGATGCCTCGAGTCCTTGTCTGATGGCTTGTTGTGAGTGGATGCTTTATGGAGGTTAGGGGCAAAGCAAAAGATTAAGTCTCAGCCACAAGCCAAAAAGAGAACATCAGAGTTGGCTGAGTTTCTTGATGACATGAAGTTTGAGTTGAGACCTGAAGGCAGGTAGCATTTGGATTGTTAGAGAAGCAGAAAGGAAGTGTTCTTGATAATTGATGAAAAACCCCAGCATAGCACTTGGCCTTCTCATGCATTGAATAATGGCTTGTTTTTCTCTTTTCATACCTGGGGAGCAAGTAACTAACATATACTGTATCAATATCTTATCTCATTTTAAAAATTAATGAATTAATTAAAACCTAATTGTTTAATTTGACTATCCTTTAGGTCTGCCCATGGCCTCTAATGTGTGTGCACTATAGTTAACAAAGTGTAAATGGAGACCAAGCATATCAACAACTGTCACCTCCTTTCTTGAAACTGAAAGTGTATGTCTTCCTTAAGTTGATTCAAAGGCTGTGGGTCAGTAGGGAGAATGAAGGATAATATTAATGGGGATAATATCTGAAGCCACTTAACGATGGACACGTATGCACTTAAAATGTAGAGGAAGACAACTTAAGTTTTTCCTAAAGTTCAGTAAGCCGTGTACATTTCCATTTTTTGCACAAAATGGAACTGCACAACTTTGTAGATCTCTTGCTAACTCGCTTCCTGCCCCACAAATGTATCTGGATGTGAGAATTTCCAGGTGCTTTCTTTCTTTAGCTGTTTGTGCTATTAAAGTTAGTTAAAAAGTTAACTGCAAGTGCTATACCTTTTTTCAGAATGCTGCAGCTGTTTGAGCCAGTTATAAAAGATCTGTAAAGCAGTCGCAAGGGATATATGCAGGATTTTCGTCGGCTAGGTAATTTATAGTTCTGTTTGGTTCCTACTGGATGTCACGTATTCCCAAAAAAGTGACAACAGCGTCAGCTTCAGCCTTATTATTAGTGCACAACTGAAAACATTTTGGAAACAAAGAGCCATCAAAAGACTTTCAGTGGGATTTTATAGACACAATGCATGAACCCTTTGCTGAGGAAGAGTTAACATGGAAGCATCAGTGGTCGCTAATGGACTTTGTCCCCCGTGAGTGACCAGTGGAGTCAATCAGACAACTGTTGGCACCAGTTGCTAGTTAGAGGATCCTGGGGAGGCTTCCTGGAGGAGACAGCACTTGAGCTGAATCTTTAAAGGATGGGTAGAAGCCAGATAAAATGGAAGAAGATCCTGGGGAAATTCATTCCACACAGAAAGACCAGTGTGAACACAAGTGCCCAGGCAAGAAATAGACTGTTAGGGAGGACTTCAAGCAGTTCAGTGTTGGTGGAGGCTGACTGTGAGGAAGTGATAAATGAGTGTAGAGAGGGGAGGCCAAAGAGGGAGAAAGGGGCTAGATAGACAGGGCAGTCCCTGGTGTGCACAGGAATATAGCACACCAGTTACAAAACTGATTGCAGGAACCAGACTCCCCCACTGTGAGTCCTCACTCCAGGACTGACTACTTATGTGACCTGTGCAAACTTCTCAGCCTCTTAGTGCTTTAGTTTCCTCCTCTGGAAAATACAGATGAGAATAATAGTGAGATCACATCTGTTAAAACCCTTGAAATCACTTGGAATAGTTAGAAGAGTGTCTGGCACATCTTAAGTGTTCGATATATGTTAGTGGTTATTGCTGTGCAAGAGGTTAGCCCAGGAGCTTCCAGTCTCCAGACTCCATGAGTTGGAATCCTGGACCAGATACTTGTTAGGTTACCATGGCAAGTTAGCCATTCTGCACCTCATTTCACCATCTGTAAATGTAGATAACAAGAATATCAACCCCCTGGGGTTGCTTGAGGATTAAACATGGGAATATGTGTAAAGCACTTCTTAAGTGCCTGATGTGTAAAAAGTGCCAATGGCTTTTTTTTATCGTCATCATCTAGGCAACTCTTTCATTTCTTCTTTTACTTTTTCTTTGGTGGTCATAGATTGAGAATTGACGTTTATTAGTTATATGTAAACTGAAATGTTCCCCACATCGTACTTTGATTTTCTTGTATATAATTAAATCTTCATAATATAAAACCAATTGGCCTGCTAAATTAGCCTTAATATTTCAAGGAAAAAAATCTATGATGAGTTTACTCATCTTATAATTTCGTATTTGTGTAGCACCTTTGACCCATTAAGAAAGGGAGGTGAAGGTAAAAATGCTAATGGTTTCTAAATTCCGGCTGAAGTTTTATTGAGAAACATCACCTGGCTCTGGTAGTCACATAATCTATTTTGTAGGAAGTGTCATTGCTGTTCTCCAGTATGGTTGCTTACTGCCAGGAACTGAGGAATAGACTGGAATTTGGCACTTGGGTTGGTCTTCAAATTTTAATGGAAAGAGCTCAATTTGTTCTACTCACATCTATTACTCAGATGATATTAAGCACCTACTGAGTTGCCAGCTCTGGGCTAAGTGCTATGAAGATAGAAAAGAATTTGAGTCTAAGAGCTTGCGATCTAGGTCATGCTGGGGTGCTGAATGAGCATCATGTCCTGTGAGCGATGTAGAGATGCTGAGCGCTATGTTTGCTCAGAGCTGCGGAGACAAGCAGTTTCTGGCCCTAGAGAGGACCAGACCTGGGATCAGTCTTAGCAATGAGGCTTTTGCCACTTTAGGAAAGACATTTCCCATCTTTTGGCCTCAGTTTTGTTTTCAGTAAAATGGAGGTGGCAATAAATGATATCTAAGTTGACTCCCAACTTTTACACTTGGTGATTAAATGTGAAGGGTGGGTTTCTAGAAGCTTTCTAAAGAAGTGGGACTTTAAGGTGTGAGGATTTTTTTTTTCTTTAAGGATTCATATCTTTACTTTACAAAATATGATCTCTCCCGGGGGCTGGCCCTGTGGCGTAGCAGTTAAGTGTGCATGCTCAGCTGCTGGCGGCCGGGGTTCGCATCCCGGGTGCACACCAATGCACCGCTTGTCAGGCCATGCTGTGGTGGCCTCCCATATAAAGTGGAGGAAGATAGGAACAGAGGTTAGCCCAGGGCCAGTCTTCTTCAGCAAGAAGAGGAGGATTCGCATGGATGTTATGTCAGGGCTGATCTTCCTCACAAAAAAAAAAATATGATCTCTCCCTAGTCTATATTTTATCTCTGGATCAACTCTGATCAGACCATGATTGGTAGGTCCTCTATGGAATAGATTCCCTTGAACTGAGCTATAGGGTTATGCTCAGAAACTCAAGATTACATTTATGATGGAATGTGGTGGAGGAAATCATTGACCTCTTCACACAAAGTTCCCGCCCTGAGACCATGTTTCCCTAAGGGACTGACATGCTTCTTTCCTGCTGGCAATGGCAAGCATGTATCTGACATGCTTCCCCTTCACTTTGCATGCCAGGAAGCTCAGGGCCAGACTGGTGACTTGACATGCTCATGGGTGATACTTCCACATTTTATTGTTCCTGTTTACTTTCATTTCTCTGATCTTTATTTTTACCTTCTGTTATTTTTCCATGTTATTGCATATATGCATCTAATCCATCTTTAATTATCTGTGGATCAAACCAAGCTGCAGTGTGTGGAAAAAAGGTTTAGGTGCCAAAAACAGAGTATGTGCTCAGGAGACTGTTTACTCTTCTGTGATAAAAATAACCCCTCACATGGGTATAGCACATTTCAATTTATAAAGTGCTTCTTGAATTTTCATTATGACCTTGTGAAGTGGATGGGGAAGGTCTTTATTTTCCTCATTCTTCAGATGCAGAAACTTAGTCTCAGAAGGGTCAAGTGATTTGCTGCATAATGCTTGGTGTGGCAAGGGTGTGGGGTCTGGCTTCAGGAATAGGCTGAACATTGGGAACACTTGCAAGCCAAGGTTTAGCAGGAACCTTGAGGAGGTTCGCAGTCCCCTATTCCCTCATTATCCCTCAGGGAGGTGTGCTGAGGCCAGGGCAATTCTGGCACCATGCAGTAGTACTCTAGGGGTGGGAAACTGTGCTGCTGATCATCTTTCTTCTTATGAGATATGTGTGAGAGTGATCTTCCCTGGGGAAATCAACATATTGTGCTCAGGAAGTAAAGGCAGACTGAATGGATGTCTTCTGGTTAAGGAAGTGCTGGAAAATGCCAGCTCCTCAACACCTGAAAACCTTAGGACCCCCAGGTTCTTGGGAAGCCAAGTTCAGCATACTACCTCCAATGGGGAAAAGGGGAGCCCAGACCCCTGGGAAGATGTGGTCCCTCCCCCTGGAGAATGAGTGTCATCAGGCCCATCTTGCTCATTGATGAGAAACACACAGGACACACTAGGCCAGTTATTGGATAGTTCTACTTGTCTCCACATATGAGTAACAGGGCAGTAGAGTCTGGACTGGAAGCCAGGCCTTCTGACCTCAGATCCACTCTTCTTTCCACTTTCATATTACTTTGATTATAGGGTGGGTGATATGCAGGCCTGAAAAGCAGTATCCCTGTGGAGTTTCTCGGGACACAAATAACAGTTTCCTCTGTTCTGCTTATTGCACTGAATCCTTGACTCTATTAGATTTGTTGACCCACCTGTATCTCTTCCCCCCTCTATCCCTGAGGACTCTATTGTGAGTCTCTACAGGGCAACATCTATGTTCTATTAATTTCATTAGCCTGCAGAGCTTAGTATAGTTTATGGCACACAATAAACATTTAATAAAAAAAAATTTAGCTTATGAATTCAGTAACTCCCTGTTAACTATTTTTTAATGAGTTCCTTGGTGTGCTTAAATTTTTTTCAGTATATCCAGTTACTCCTTGATTTTTATTGCAATAAAACCCACCAAACTGCATATGTCTTGTTGATCAGTAAGACCTATTGAGATACCCTTCCGATTATCTTATTAAGCTACTTTCTTCTCTGTATTCCCTCTTGCTTTAGAACTCATCATCTTTCTTTTGAAATATTGTACTGTTATCTGAACTCTCCTTATTGATTTATCTCTCTCATGTTCCAACCGTTCCCATCTTCTACCTTGTATTCCACCCTTACTGACCTATCTGTCAGGCCCTAAATACATCTGATGAAGTCTTCAGATTCATTCTTCAAGACTCAACTCAACAATCAAGGTGGCTTCACCTTGACATACCATATATGTCAATGGTTTTCTAGGTCATCTTCTAGAAGGGGCTTTAGTTTTTCCTCCTGGAGGTTGCTATAAAATTGGTAAGATCCTCTGCAATTTATTGGTGATCGTAAGTTACAATGGCATTTGAGTCATTGAAAATAAATTGCTTTTCAGGCAAGAAACCTGAGAAGACATAACTTTTAGGGTTCAGGGCAAGAATATAGGGTTATTATGGCATAAGAGTTACAAAATAAAACAGTAGCATCTATAATCCTGGAGCAGGCTAACTTCTGCTAAGTGTTCATTTGTGTCTCCACCACCCTACTCGCCACTACACTCCCTGTGTCCGTAGCAAAGGATTCTGGCCTCCATGTTCTTTATCGAATCCACTTACAAAAATGAATCTGCTCATGGTTATTTATATCTTTATTAGCAAAGAGCCACCGTGTTGCTTTCCCAGGACACTTGCATTTTAGTCTCATCCTTCATCATGGAAGGAAAGGCTTTGTTGACTTTTCATAAAATAATTGCAAAGAATCAGTGAGCAAAGTACAGAAGTTAGTATGGAAAGCCACGGTTTTTGCTTTTGATATCCAGTTATTCACTGGGAAGTAAACTAATAAGCACCTGCAATGTCCATCCCTCCTTTTTTATGCCTGCTGAACTATATGTGAATCCTCAATGTGCATCTAGTGGAGCCAATCTAAGACTAGAATTGGAATGTATAATCGCGGTTTCAGAGATGGAAAGATGTTAGAGATCTTTCTTCCAGGATAAATTTGACCTTGTCTCCTAACATCAGTTGTGGTTTGGAAGCCTTCTGTTCAAAATGATTATGAAGCCACGTCTAGGCACGGTGAGCAAGATGCTGGGGTTGTTAGCATTGTCTGCCATAGTCACAGGTGAGTGCAAAGCCCTCCTGCTGTATCTCATACACCTTCTTTCCCAGTGTAGGGAGCACCTCTTCAAACAATCGGTACTCTTACTGCTTTCTTAACGTGTCCGTGGGCCAAGGGCTCTATTTTATAACATGAGCTTGTGGTATTGTATATTGACAAAATATATATCATTGTCAAAATCCTTGAACCTCAAGATGGGAACACACTGGACAACATCTAAGTAAGGATTAAAAGGAGAGTTGAAGTCTATTGTTGTCTATAGTTTCCTCAGCCTAGTAGAGGATAGAGCACTGAATTCCCAGTACAAATTGCAGAGTTGTGACCAAATCAAATTTAATAGTGATAGGATATTTCAACTTCTCCATATACCTACTGTATATCCATATCTTTTAGAAATCTACTACATCTACTACAGTCTAGAATGATTTTACGAAAACAGCTTTATTGAGAGAATATAGGAAGCCATAATGGTGACTTTTGCTCTGGATTTAATTCTCATCTGTTAGTTGATATTGAAATTAAAAATAAGAAAGAAAGAACCACCTCTTGCAGTTCATAATAGTTAAGGAAAGGAAAATAGGGCATAGAACCTTATGTACAGGAGAGTTCACAAAAGCAGGTTTAAAAATAAAAGTTCAAAGAAAAAAATGGTAATAATTCTGTGGCTGAGGCTCTGTAGGTTTAGAATATACACTTTTGGACTACATTGATGCAAAGAGTTTGAATGAGGGAAAATAGGATGAGCATTCTCTGATGAGCCTGTAGGGCATGTATAGAAGATAGAAGGAGCTCATGCTTCTTTTCTCTCAAGACTCAGGGTAAATTTTAAAGTTGTCTTTAATTTTCAATATCTTTCTAGAATGACCTGGTTTATTATATACACATTTTCTGCTTTGGCACATATACATGGCTGTAAATACTTGTCTTGATTCTTTTTCCTTCATTTTTTTTTCCCTCTAAAAATCACCGTATTTGTTCACCTATGCCAGTGTTTCTTAACCTTTTTTTTTCATTATTGTCCCCCTACAAACTCTTAAAAACTATTTTTTTCCTAATCACCTGCAGTTTTAATACTACAGGTATACTGTATATCTGTTTATGCACTGTGGCCTTTTGGAAGACCATGTACCATGGTATTATCCGAGATATCTTTGTCCCCTTGAGAATGCATGATCTATGCCACAACTGTTTTTCTCTATAGACAATATATAGATTTGAGCTTTTTTTTTTTTTTTGTATTTTTCTCTTTCCCTTAACATTTTTTTTTATAGCTTCCTTGTTTACATAAGAGAGTATACCCACAAGGGTTCCCTTTTCAGTTAGTTGAAGATGCATCCCTTGCTTTGCAGGATCCTGTAGTTCTGTTACCACAAACTGTGGTTCCACATGTGACCCCATCTTCATACTTATGAACATCCCCTTAGCTCTTGTTTCAGGAATATAAATGTAAAGTAGAGAGAAAAAAATATCACCTCGCTTCTTCTCTTCCTTCAGTTTTCATCTCAAAACAACTTAAGTGTAAGAGATAGAGCCCAGGTTTCTTTCTTTGTTTTTTTATGATGATAGTTGTTCAGCTGTGTTTCGGCAAATGTTGATGAGCTCATTCTTGGTAGATTCTCCGTACCACTTCAGGTATATACTCCATGAAGACAAGGACTTCTATTGGATGCTGTATCAGTTTTGAATACGGTTTCTTTCATTTTCCTCAAGAGAGATTCTTTGGCCACTACCCAGCTTTGTATTTCTTTTATTGAATCTGTGGTTGTGTATCAGTCAGGATAAGTAAGGTTATGCTGCATTAACAAAACATCTTCAAAAATCTCAGTGTAATCATGTCCGATATTGCTGGTCACATACCAGAGGGAAAGAAGGTCTCACTTTTAGCACAGAAGTAACACTTATAATTTCCATTCCCAGCTCATTAGCCAGAACTAGTCACGTGGCCCCATCCAATCACAAGAGAGGAGACAATGCAATCCCACTATGCTCTGAAAGAAGAGGGGAGTCCTATCACGGTGAGCAGAACTAATGAGTACCTTAGGGTGGTCCTAGGATTTTCTCTGTTTTCTGCACTTTTCCCTTCCATAAAATAGATGGGTGTTTCTTCTTCAGTACTTATAATTTATTTATAATTATTCTATAATACAAGGCCACTTTTCCTCTCTTTTCTCCTGAAACATGTTCTTTTTTCTCATCAACTACTTGCCACTTGATTTTAATTTTTCTCTACTTCCTCATGATCTTTATTTTTGTTTTATTTGTTTGTTTTTGTGAATTTAAACTTGATTTCCCAGCTAGAATGTGTATTTCTAGCCCATATCAGCACTTGTTCTGTTAGGTAAGCTGGTTTATGGAGAGAAATGACTCAAGTCCTTTGGTTTTGGCTCTTGCAGGGAGATTTGTAGTGCACATTCTTAGGGGAACTAAAAGCCTTCAAGACTATGAAATGAATCTCATGCTACCTATAATTTCTAGGTGAACTGCCATTCTTTTTGCTACTTCCACTTGGAAACTGCTCATTTTCAGGCCCATTCTTATGAGTTTAAAATAGGATTTTTTTTTCTCCAGAATGTTACCAACTGCTCCTCCCCTCACCAAGAGAATGCCTCGCTCCCTTCTTCTCTGATAGAAATTTCTCTTCCTGTGTCTCAGGGCTTCCAATATGAAAAAAAGAGATAAGATGATAAATTAATTGCTAATGGGAGAGAACAAAAGGAAGATTTTGACAGACTCCTCTTTTATACCTTTGGATGGGTCGGAAAAGCATAATAGTACTTCTGACTCAGAAACTCAAGCTGAGACTCAAAAAGAGTACCAGGGCCTTAGGTGACTTTTTGACACCTCAATGATATTACTGCCTCTACATTTCTCTAGAAATTGATTATTTCAATTGCCAAGGGCTAGCTTTGGCATCTTTTTCTCTTGAGCTGCATTAGAGTGAGAAAGCATTTATCCCTTTCTAATGCTTAAAAGAAACTTTTGTTATGTATTCTTTAAATTTGTAATGTCTTTTCCATTATTCACCACATGAGCTCAGATTGTAAAGAAACATAGAAACCGAAGACCTAATTTACTCCTTGTTCTGCTTTGTAGAAAACAAAGCAGAAAAGGATAATAGCCAAGGTCTGGTGGCCTCAGCCAAAATCAATTGAGGCTTCGAATTCCATATGAATGGCAAAAGCCTTGGTATCACTGAAATGAGCCTCTATTTCATCTTTATATTAGGCACAGAAACATGCCCAAGTCCAGATAAGGGATCCAGATTTGACACTTTTTTGCTAAGGTCTGGGTGTGTTTTCTCCTTTCCCACCTGTTTCCACTTTTCTGTCTTCCCTCTTCTTTCTCACTGTAGTCCTTTCAGGTTAGGTGTTTGGATGACCTCATTCTCATTAGAGACAGCCAATGAAATTTATTATGCAGAGCACATCTCCCCAAGGCAGAGTGCAGAGGCACCTAAGTGTAACCTCTCAGGGCCAGGAGGGTCCTGCCTTTCTTCCCCTGGCACAGACGTGCTCAAGAAAGCACTGGTTTCCACACTAAGCTGATTGGCTGATATGCATCCTCTTTTGGCCATGAATATCTGAGCAACATTTGGTTTTTTTCTCAGAGTAGGAGCAGAGAGAGTGGAAGATAACAGGAGGGTATTGGACATCTGTTTGAAAGATGACTTTTAGGTAAAAGAAGCAGGAGCTATGTAACCTAACCACATACTTGTTTCCTTTACCATTTTGTCTTGGCTGTGCACCTGTGGCAAGGGCAGGCTGGCTCTCTGCAATGAACTTCCTTCCTGCTCCCCTCACCCCACATAGCTCTGCCCCTTCCCATTAAAGCTACCCCTCTGGTCCTAACAGCTCTTCTACTATGTCCACGATTAACTCTGACCAATGGGAGTAGGTCATTTGTCACATATGGCTGAGCAAGTGGCAGACACTGAGTGAACATCAGCTTTTCTTGCTCAGGGACGTGTGAACTTTTTTAGTGTTAAGTCAAAGCTGAGAAATGTTCATTTTTAATGAAGAGTTAGTTTATACCCTGAGAATATAGGATTAACCATTTTTAGTCCTGATCATGCATGCTTAGTTGCCTCTGCAGTCTTTGGAAGTTACCTGCCAAGGACAGAATTTGGTCTCAAGTGAGCAAGAAATACAGACAAATTAGGTGCCAGATTCCACTTGTCTAAAAATGGTAAATTAATAGTCCTTACCTAATGGTGTTCCTTTTACTTGAGTTAAGGCATAACTGGAAACTTCTCTTCCATGTAAAAGCAGAAGAGATTTTTATTTCTTCGCTTCATTCCTCTCATGAGGGGTATGCTAAGTTTTGTTTTCAGTAGAAAACTCCAAAGCTCCAATTGCTCTCTTTCTCTCACCCCATCCCTTCCCCAGAAAATAATCCTCCCTTTAGTCTGAAATTAAAAAGGAAAACAACTTGGTGCTGCTCAGAAAAGTAAAGGGAGACGGATGGGAACATTTGTTTCTGACCTTCAGCAAAAGAATTCTGTTCGTTAGGCACTATAAATTTGTTTTCTGCGAATGGGAGAGCATAAATGTGCTCCATCAGGACGGAGAAGGCATTTACACCCAAAACGTGAAACACAGAAAATAAATCGATCAAATTAATTTCTAGCTGTCAGCCCTGGAGGCTCATTTCCCATCAGCCGCATCAGGAGGCAAAGGAGCAGCTAACTTGTAATGATTGGGAAAGGTGGGGACCACCGATGGATTTGCTCTCCAGCTCTGGTAAAGGGTGCCTTTCTTTCACTGTTCCTATCAAGAATTTGCTTTGTCTGTGATCACAACCATCCACTGCTGCCATGGTGAGAGTGGGAAGATGCCTGGGGCCTAGCTGCTCCCTGGCCTGCTGTCTAGGCCTTGAAATTGCCTGCAGGAGTTGCTCCTTTAAGTTAAAGAATGACGGGACCACTCACAGGCACCTATTCATCCTCTAACTGGTCAGTCACCAGGCAAAGAAAAGACTCCTAGGGGATAGGTGATATCAAGTCAGTTGTGTTGAGAAAATGTCTCTAGGCGAGTGTCACACTGGGGAATCCTGCCACAAAAGGGGGCTCAGGACAAGCCTTGGGCCATATAACCCAAACATTAATGACAATGGAAGCTTTATGCATTGCGTTAACACTGAGTCACTTTCTGGACAATATTTCTTTTACTCTGTTGCCTAAAATTCATTCTGATCCGGGTAACTGAATTATTTTTTGATCAGTGTGTGTTGCAAAATTTGGCTTGTCTATATGGATCAAACTAACCAGATATTCACCAGAATTCACTTCCTTAAAGTGTGTTCTTTCTAGGGATTACAAGTAAAATACCTTCAGGTGACAGGACAGTAGATAAGTGAATTGGCTCTAAGGCAAGACATTAGAGAATGGTTTAGACCGTGAACTGAAAATCCTACACTTCAGTAAAGACATTCATATTAAAATCATTGACTCTGACCGGTTTGATAGTTTGACTCCACTGGATTATTATGGTATCTCTTGAAGAATGTCTTGTATATTCATTTTAATGATGAAATATTATTTAGTTAAAGCAGAGAGAGCTGGTGATCTCTCGGTAGGTGTGGAATGTCATAATGGAATAATTGAATCAATCTGGTCTTCTGGTTTTGGAACATCATTTTCCCAATCTGTCAAGTTCTTCCCCTCTTCCTACACCTACAGAAGCACAGATTTCGGTTATGACACTGGGAAGTCGCCAACTGTCCAAGAACATTCCATGCCCTTCTTGGCTTTCTGGATAGAGGATAATACCCCTGCCCTCACACATGCTCTGTGACACCATGACTATGGGACATGTTGAAATATATAGAAGCTGTTCTCAATTGACTTTCTGCCTAAACCTTGGACGCAGCTGGCTCTCCTTCCTGGTTGTATTTACTACTCAGTCTTCAGATGGTCCGCAGTGTCAGGCCTTGTGTTATCACTGTTGGTGATAATAACAGTAATCATTATCTGGAGTGGAATGTTTTTCTCTCTCACAAAAACACACTTAGTGGGGTTTTTCAATTAGATTCTTAAATATCCTTGCCTTAACTATTTATGTGAGTAAAGTGAGTAAATGCTATTTACTTTCAGGACAAGTTTGGTTTCTGAAGTTGTATCTGTAGGCACCTTTTGGTTAATAAAAAAACAAAACTTATGCAACTGAGTATTTGCCTTTTTGGCCTTAGTTCTCAAGACACTAAATCTGAATTTAGTACCCAATTATAGGTGATAGACTTATCTGTGAACTTACTTATTTTGTTTTTTGTTCATTTCTGCCCCTGGATAACTGAGAGGGTAAAATAATTTACTTACTGGCGTAAACAGAGGTGAGTTTTTCTCTCGAACCCATAAGCATCATTTGTTGTCACTTAGAAGAGAGAAGGGAACTCACAATTAGCGGGTTCTAATGGGCCAATGGCGAATATGAAAGAAGTACCTGGAGCTTGATTTGAGGAGGGAATACACAACATAGACACAGTAGTGTGCGTGTGTGTGTGTGTGTGTTTTACAACATTTATAAAATCAGAGAGCATCTGCAATGGATAAGATGTGGTTGAGAAAGATAAGGAAAGGAAAATGCAGGAGGAAACAAATTAGCATTGTGAAGTCCTAGAAACATTTTTTGAACACTACCACGCATTGTGCTTTGTGCTAATGAAACAATAAAACACAGAAGCCCATTGCCAAATCCAGACTGAAAATTGGCAAGATCGTTAGATTAGCAGTTAGGGTGCCTGCTTTTGAGTCCTGGCTTGGTCACTAATTCTCAGAGCATCTTTGAGAAAATCACACTCTCTCTAGGTCTCCGTTTCTTCATCTTAACATGAGACGGATGGACTAGATGCTCTCTAAACCCCCTTCTAGCTTTAACATCATGAGTCATTTAAAAAGTGCTTCCATATTGCATGAGAATTGGGAACAGCATGTCACTCCCCAGCATGTGGCCTGACCACAGCTCTGAGCTGTAGATAATAATAGATTGGAACTGATCCCTTGACCTGGTCTGTTCTGACCTCCCCTGGACTCTGTATCCCAGAAATTTTTATACTTATTCAGAGTGACTTATCTGTTTGGTAATATTTCCTTTAAATTGTAGGAAACAACTACATGCTGCTATCTTTCTGGTCTTGCCGAAATAGCACGTAGCACAGTCACCTTGGAATAGCTCTTACAGATTTATTTAAATAACTGGGTCCCAAGAGGCCCAGCTGCTCAGACCCAGACCCGTAAAGGACAAGTGTCCTCATTTGGGGGAATTGACACCCATGAGACCACCCTATGGGATGACCCACTGGACCACTCCAGGAACTAGTCATGTCCGTCACTCACTGACCATGTTGTTTCTAGGATGGAGTCTCATTATTGATCAACTATTGCTTAGAAGTCCTTTCCCTCTCATGCCACTCAGGGGGACCGTCCCCTGTGTTTGCCTGATTTCCTCATCCCTCCTTCGCCAGGAATGCTAATAGAATTGAAATCTCAGCTGTCACTTTCCAAATTGAGGTATAAGACCAAGAGATGTGTTTTTCTAAGCAGCCAGCTGAAATCTGGCTAACAAACTCTCAACACCTTCACCCATCTGGAGGTATAAAGGGATGATATTAGGTATTAGAGGGAAGACATTTTTAGTGAGGGCTGTTGGTATGCTGTGCCAGCCACCATCTTTAGCCAAGGGAAGTGGCTCTGACAGAAGCACTGGGAGAGCTGGAAGAGTCCTCCATGTGCCAATGGAGAACACAGAGGAATTCGGATTGGGAGAATCTGAAGAGTGAGAATCAGGCTGCAGCTGCTTCCACAATGAAGCAGTAAGAAGCTGGCTGCATTGGGATTGGCCTACACTCCCAGAGTTTGTCCGTGAAAAGGATTAGTATTTCCTGTAGGTTGAGAGATTTGGTGTGGAGTGATCCAAGGTCCTATTTAAGATGGCCGCTTGGAGAGTGACTCAACCTCAGTGGAAAAACTGGAGATGTTTCTAGATTCCTAGGGACTGAGGCAGGGGTAAAGGGCCAGTAGGGAGAAGATGCATTGGCCCTCAGTGAGGGAAACCACTGATGACAGAGCTATCTGTGAACACGTGCCAAGCCCAGACAGCACTTGTGTTGGAGCAACATCACTGTGCAGTGAGCGAAGACATTCCTATTTCCACTTTCTCTTCTCCCATCACCTGCCCCACCCCGGAGGCCTCGAAAACACCTGTTAGCAAGTTGAGGGAGCAGGAGTTGAAGCTGCCAAGTAAGGGAACAGAAGAGAAACTGACCAAATGCCTTCTCATACTTATTTTGCTCCCATCAGTGAGAGAGGAGCCTTAACTTTATAGCAAGATTTAAGTTTTACCTTTTACATAGAACTATACGTGGTAGGGAGAATAATGGCTTCCCAAAGATGTCTACATCCTAATCCTTGGAACCTGTGAATACGTTACCTTACATGGCAAAGGGGAGTTAAGGTTGCTGATGGAATAAAGGTTGCTAATCAGCTGACTTTAAGATAGGGAGATTAGCCTGGATATTCCAGGTGGCCCCAGTGTAATCACAAGCGTCCTTATAAGTGAAAGAGGACAAGTTAGAGTCAGAATGATGCAACGTGAGAAAGACTCCACTGGATGTTTCTGGTTTTGAAGATGGAAAGGAACCATGAGCCAAAAAATGCGAGCAGCCTCCAGAAGATAGAGAAGGCATGGAAATGGATTCTCCCCTGGACCCTCCAGATCCAGTAAAGAACACAGCCCTGCTGACTCCTTGATTTTAGCCCAGTAAGACCCATTTCAGACTTCTGACCTTCAGAAATGTAAGATTATAAATTTGTGCTGTGTTAAGCCACTAATTTTGTGGTAATTTGTTAAAGCAGAAATAGGCAAGTAATACAGTGAATAACTGAATTGAGACTATAACTTCAGAATGACCAGAAAAGCCATGGAGAGAGAAGAACTAGTCCTGGGGATTAAATTAAATGAAGGGAGGGAAACCAAAAGGGGTGGTTGTTTTAAGACTGTGATGTGACTGTTTGCCATAACAATTACATCACTAAACTGTGTTATCTGTCAGTCTTTCTTTCTGGAAGTTCCCTACAAGGCAGACTTGGAGCCTGGGTCCTGTATTTCTGTCCAGTGAGTCATATATTCTCTGATTCTGAATAGAGGTCATGTCTGAAGTCCAAATCCAGAGATAACAACTTTTTGTGAGGTTCCACTCAGTTTCAGAAATAATCGGCTCCACCAGGGTGATTGGTGGTTATTATGAGCCTCAGCTGTTTTTCAAGCATCCTTGAAACAGAGGGCTATTCTTTTGTGGCAAAACGATTGGGCTGTGAATGGATGTAGTGAGGGATAAAGCTGGATATACACGTTGGATCCAGCTTGGCGGACTTCAGATACTCTATGAAATAGGTTGCATTTTTTCCCCATAATCAGAGTGAGACTTGATAAAGATTTGAACTGGGGCAGTGACAAAGGAATTAGGAAGGAAGCAGGTTGGAGCCAGTTAGCAGTTAAAGGTGACAAGACTTGTGTATAAACTAAATAAGAATATAAGTTTTCTGTCCTGGGTAAGGGAGATACTAGGCATATCGTTAGCTGATAGTGAAACTGAGCAGGAGAAGATGGAAGGGGAGCATCTTTTTTGGTGGAATTGTACCTTTGAGGTGATTGTGAGCCACCTTTTCTGGAGCAATCCAACGAACTCAAAACACTATATCAAGAATATAAGAAGGAAGTGAGAGATTGGGATGATGATGATTTGGGTGTTTTCAACTCAAAGATGAAAATAGTTAAGGTCACAGGAGAGAATGAGATCATCTAAGGAGGGAGTGTTGAGAATCATCTAGATACCATACATGTGCAGTAGCAGGAAGAGCTTTTTGGTGAAAAAACCATTTATAGCAATCTTGAACATCTCAAGCAGGTGGAATGAGAGAGCAGAATTCAGAGAGATTGCTGAACAGAAACAAAAGCTGAGGTGTAAAATGTGACAAAGGCTGAGTAAATATTAGGTTGGTCCCGGTGAGCCGAGAGAAGCAACTTTTAACAGAGTCGAAAAAGATGCATAAAGTTGAGCTGTAAATTGAGAGGAGAAACTCAATGTGAATGACGGAAGCATGGGAAAGACAAGCCGGAGGAGGAAAATGTTAGTGATTTGGGATAATGGCAGACCTGCGTGAAGAGCAAGTTATAAGATAGAAGACGGAGAGAGGAAGATAGGCTGTGTCAATTCCTGTTGCTGAACTTAAACTTAAATGGCAGTATTTATGCCACAGCAGGGCTTTTTCTATTGCAGTTCGAGCATGTGAAGGGGTTGGGCTCCAAGGTGAGTTCCCCTCTCCTGTTGTGAGAGTGGATATGCAGCCAGAAACTTGCATGCAGGAGGGGTTGGCACCCATTGTGCTCTCAGCATCCTATTTCATACTGAGGTTAATACAGGGGAGGGAAGGGCTGGTCCCTGCCTTTGAGAAGCAGATGATATAATTGGGAAGTCAAGCTCTTCACAGAGGAAAACATTTTAATATAACCAAACTTGAGACAATTTTTTTTGAACTTTAAATTTTTATTGTAAGATTTCAGAGTACAGGGAAGATTATATTAGCCTATGTGGGGTTGGTCAAGGAAGGCTTCCGGGATTATGTGGGGTTTGAACTTGACCTTGGCTAGGTAGAGAGAGAGAATAGGGTAAGCAAAAGCATAGAACAAGAACTTTTGACCTTGGCCCTTAGAAGTTGCCAACCCCTGCCTATGTTGTCTCAGCAAAAGCTGTTGGTGGGGATTGCAAGCCTTCAGGAAGACATGGAACTGCAGGAAAACAGCTGGAAACAGGGGACATAGTGCGGAGAGGGGACATGGTGGGAAGAGCATGGCTTTGGGAGACAGACCATAGATTAGTCCTGGCTCTGAACCTGACCAACTGGTTGATTATGGGGGATTTACTTAACCTCTCTGAGTCTCAATGTCCTCATCTGTAAAACGGGGGTCAGAAAAGGTGCCTCATAAAGTTGTATCTTGTGCATTCACCTCCACACACCTTGTTCTCTCTTACCTTGTACATAGTAGGTGCACATGTCTTTCCATAAGAATCTGACTCTATAGGCAGACCCCTGCTCTGTCTCATTCTCCTCTAGTTCATCTTCTAAACAGGTGCCCAAATGCCCTTCCTAAAACATCTGTCCAGTCATCACTCACCTGTTTAGAGCTCTCACCATTGTCTACAGGGGAAAGTGCAAGCTCTGCCATCTCTGGTGCTGACTTCCATACCTAGTTGTATTACTTGCTGCCCCTCCCCTTACACTCAGTCTTAATGAACTGTTTGCCAATCTCCAAATACCCCAGGCTTTTTGGACCTGGCTCACATTGTTCTTTCTCCCTGGAATGCCCTCCCTATGCCCCCAGCCTCTATGCTTGCCTTACCTCCTCCCCCACCTTAGTGTCTGCCCTGTGCAAGACTTTGGACTTGTATCACTGAAGCATTTCCTGAATAACCTCTGACCCTACGAGCCCTCCTACAAAAAATAATCTCCCCTTACTTTGTGCTTTCGGCGCAGACTTCCACTGCAGCACATTTTGTATTTCACTGCATTTGCTTCTTTATGGCTGGCTCATCCAATGAGATTTGGGGTTGCATGGATATGGAAATGATGCCTTTCTTTTATTTTGCTTGACTTCACAAAGCCTATCATGGTAATTAGTTAAATGTGCTGAGTGAGTGTGTGAATGAATGAAGCCGAAGCCGAGCAGTGTCCTCTCCCTCTTTCCTCTTCTGGTGGTCCCTGGTTAGACTGGGGCAGAATTGCACAGCTGGATTTTTTTAGTTGCTTTTGCTATCATCTGTCTCCCCGCCTAGAGAGGCAGGAGGCAGGAAACTAGCCAGAGACGTGGTTCTAAGCTTCCTGAATTTTACGTTGGAACCCCCACTCAATAACCTTCTCCTGCCTGGCTTGGTTCGGTGGACTCAATGTGCTCACAGGAGTGTCCATGCCTGGGAGCTGGAGTCTGGTAAGGCAGGTCCTTGAAGGCTCTGTTTGGGGACTGGATCCATTAATGCCTTTTCCAATCTGAATGAGCTAGATTCGTGCCAACCTCTCCATTCTGTGTTGGTGACCACCCCTCTCATGTCTGCAAAGTAAAGGGGAAATAACTTGATGCCACAGTCAAGTTAAGGGACTCTGAATCTAACTGCCCTTGTGTTTGAATAAACCTCAGGAGCTGGACTGGCCTCAGGCAAAAAAGTGAAGTCAACCAAGCCTGACTTTTCAATCTCTTTTCCCCAGTGTGCTCTACACTGTCAATATCAAATTGTCTCCTTCGTGCTTTTGTGTTTTCTGTCCTATTGTAGCCTGTTCATTGGAAACTGTATTTTCTGGTAGAGGTCTTATTCTGGAGGGGCATTCATCACCCTTATCATGCCAGCTTTTCCTAAGTCCCTCTTAAAGTGACTTTAACTTAAAGTTGGAAGGCTGCCTATTAGCTCTCGATTATCTGTAAGGATAATGATTGCCTTCCTCATTGGCAAGATTGCAGAGGGTGCAATAGGGCTATATATAATATTATATATTGTGTGTGTATATATGCACACACATACAGACACGAGACCTGGAAACAGACTCCAGGTTCAAATATTGGTTCTGCCATTTATTAGCTGTATGATCCAGGCAAGCTGCTTACCCTCTCTTAGCTTCTGATTTGTCATCTATAAAATGGAAACAAATTATTACCTGTTTTTGAGGTTTGTGTTGAGCAATAAATGGGCATAACCTAGGGGTTTGTTGAATATGCTTTGGAGTTAGCCTGCTGGAGTTCAAACCTGACTTTTCTGCTTATTGTCATGAGACCTTGGAAACCTCTCTGTACCTCAGTTTCCTCATCTATAAAAGGAGAATGATAACAGTACCTACCTCATAGGGTTTTCTAGGGATATAATGAGAAAATACGTATAAAGCTTCTTAAGAAAGTACACAATTAATACTCACACAGTCAAACTCTTGTGTTATTCCAAGTGTTGTGAGAATTGAATGAAATAGTAACTTTGAAAGTTACTTAAGCACTGTGCAGATATCCAGGATTCCCTTGGTTGTAAACTTCTCTAAGAATCCTGGAGATAAAGAACTATATGGAATTTTATCCTCCTCTTGTCACCCTTATAACATTTTGCAGGGTGGATAATAAAAGATGGTCGTTGTATGTACACATGTCTGCATTTCAAGGGAAAGAATCTGAGAGCAAGATGACCCAGCTGATTTCACCACACTGAATGCCTAGGAAAATGTGCTTTTGGTGTCAAATCACAGAGTCTCCCTCTTACCCAGAATATTTATGAATAATGATAGTAATTAGGCCTCTCTGAAAGTGTTAAAAAAAAAAAAAAAAGAAAAAAAAAACCTCTCAAACTACTTTTATAGACTTGCAAAAAGTGATGATATGGGGGTAATTTTGTTTTTTTCTTTAAAGAAAGCAAAACAGGTGGAGTGTAGGGGAAATTCCTGTTGGCTGGAAATTAGAAACCAGGCGCTATTTGTCAAATGAAGACTTTGTGGTACATCTATGGGTCTCAAACTTGAGGGTGCATCAGGGTCAGCTGGAGGGCTGGTGAAAACATAGGTCGCTGGGCCCTACCCCCAGAGTTTCTAACTCAGCAGGTCTGGAGTTGGGCCCAAGAATTTGCTTTTTTAATAAGTTCCAAGTGATGCTATTGCTGCGGGTCCTGGGTTAGATCAGTTTTACCTGAAATTTGCTTTATCAGAAGTGCCACTTGGGGAATCTCTTGGAACCAGGAATTGTCAGGCCCATTGCAGACCTCTGGAATCAGAATCTCTGGGTGAAATGCAAGCTTAGGACCCCAGGTCATTCTTATGATGGGGCAAATGTGGAAAACAGTGGGAAAGAGAAAGCATCTCCATGGCCTCTCCCTGGTCTGCCTTCATTAAGGAGATATCAAAGCGGATAGATGCAGACTAAAGCCTTAGAGGAGGAGGAAACAATTACTTGGGAATGCTCTAATTGAAGCTAGAGTAAATTTAGATTAATTGGAGAGCTTTAAGATCCCCCATGACTAGTCCACACCCAAGAACAAATACATCAGAATCTGTGAGAATAGATTCTAGATGTCAATATTTTTTAATGCTTCTTGGGGGTTCTCAATGTGTTTCCGAGGTTAAGAATGACAGAGAGACCTGGATCCTGGCCTGTTTTGCAACTACTTAGCTGGATGACCAAGGGAAAGTTTTCTAAGGCTTTTGGAATAAATTTTCCCTTTGGTGAAATGGATGTGGCCCATGGGAAAGGGAATGCGAGTTTGTTTGTACTAGATCAGTGGTTTTCAAACCTTGGCGGTACACTTGAATCATCCAGGGCAATTAGAAAATAAAAATCTCCCGATGTGCAAGCCCTACTCCAGAATCTCTGTGGTTGGGCCTGTGCATCAGTGTTTTTTGTTTAATTCTTCAAGAGACTGGAATGTGCATCTAGGGCTAGAACCATTGCATTAGAGGATTTCTAAAATCCCTTCTGAGTCATATATTATGTATTCCTGTATGAGTTGGTCATTGGCTTCCTATAGCCAGTGTCAAGTCTTCTGCTGAAAAGAGCAGAGACTAAAGTTAAGTGTCAAACATCTTCCATCAAATGACTTTTCTCACCATGCATTAGTATTTACTGCATTGTAATGTCTTACTTAATCATACAACAGGAGTTAACCCTTTGTGGAACACTATTTGTCTGATACTTCGCAAACATCCTTATCATGAAAGTTAGGCATCGTTTTATCTATTTTACAGAGGAGGACATGACAACTTAAAGAGAATGCAGTAACTTAGCTGCCCAAGTAGCAGAACTGTCCAGTTTCACATCTCATGCTGGTTGCATTATACCAATACTTTCAAAGTGCAAAGTGCCTGGGAACTACCTGAGGATCCTATAAGGTGCAGACTTTGATTCAGCAAGTCTGGGGCAGACCTGAGATTCTGGGTTCCTAACTAGCCCCCAGGTGATGGCCGTCCTACTGGCCTGTGGACAACTCTTTGAGCAGCAAAGCTCTCTCCCATATTCTCTCAATCTGAGATGGTAAGTGAGCCAGACCCCACATTTCAAGCATTATTACGGATCTAATGGGTCCTGGCGCATACAAGGTGTGACTCCCACACAAAACATATTCATCCAAAAGAGTGCTGTTCTCTTAAGTAGACCCTCTGGGAGTTTTGCCCATATTCTAGAGTTATTACCTTCAACGTGCTTTTGTACTGATTCTTTTGTGAATTCCCTTAAAAGTCTAGGTGTGCTCTTTGGAACATTCTCAAACTTAGCAGCTCTTTAGTCTCTGAGGATAGATTGGATTTTTGCAAAGCTACATCTGGTGAAATGATAAATGATGTAATAGAGTTTAGGTAAATGTAAATAAATAAATATAAAGGTGCAAGGAATAAAGATCCTTGCCTTTGAAGAACATTACCAGGGAAAAGCTTGGGAAATGATATGAGTACAGATGGCTTCACTGAATAGAGACAGAGACTTCCTGAACTGGAGCAGGTGGGACAATTCGTGTCCTGGCCTATAAGGAGACAAATGCCAGAATAATCACCATATTTATAACTGTAGCATACTCGAGGGATTAGCAAACTTTTATTGTTGAGTAATAAATATTTTAGACTCTGTGGGCCACATAGGGTCTCGCATATTTTTATGTGTGTGTTTTAATCACCCATTATGCATGTAAAAACCTTTCTTAGCTTGAAGTTCACACAAAAATAAGCCATTGGCTAAATTTGGCCAGTGGGCATAGATTGTTACTCATATTTCATCGCTAAATAATGCCAATGAAAAATGTACATCTGTGGATCTGTGCGTGCATAATATATTCTGTTGTGAAATAAGTTATTGAGCCCTTTGAAAGTGAAAATTTTACTCAGACTTCAAGGAATGTTAGAATAATAATTGTAAGTATTGCTTACTTAAGAGCATTTACATTGATGAAGACCACCAAATATCTTCATATCCCTCTATCTCTCTCTCTCCCTTCCTCTTTGCGCACACACACAGTATTATTGGTGTTCCCACCGTGAGTATGCTTTCTAAACCAGGATCCCATGGAAAACAATGTAAAGCCTATTTGAGACAAAAGGCCACAGTTAAATAAACAGCTAGCCTGGAGGGCACAAGGCTAAATAGAAGCAAGATGCATAGAATTTCCTCATTACTTTCTCTTCTCTGGGACTATTAGTTAGAAGGCCATCTTTAAGCTTTATTTCACATAGCAGATTGAAAGGTCAGGCTGACTGGCCATTCACCCAGACAACTGATTCAGCTAGAGGAAAAAATTACCCACTGAGGATGACAGAAAAACAGTTCTCTTGCAGGAAGTTGACAAGCCGAGGAACATTTGAAGGGCATTGTTGGGCTTGGCCTATTCCTATGAGCATTGGTTATGAGAATAACCTTGGCTGAGAGCTGACATGTGCTTTTGCAAGCACAGCTGCTCCTTCCAACCAGACCTGGCCATGGTCTCCTCAGGGCCTTCAGATGAAATCAAGATACATCTGGGGTCCAAGCCTGGCTTCAGCTCTGGACTGTGATGGCTGCATCTGTTGCCCAACAAGGTGGAGGTGGCTATTTGAATGTCACCTTGGAACAAAAGGGGCTCCCTGTGGCAGGGCCCTTTCAGAGATGGTTCCCAGATGACATAGGATAACTCTGCAGCTTACCCTCTGGCACTTCTCTGCCCTGCTTTCTGAGCATCATGGAAATGTGTTAGATTTCAGAGCTGAACAAGGCACTGGTATGTTTGCAGGCCTCAGTAGGGCTTGTGGCCGTTAGAAGGAAGGGGATGCCGGGCACTCAACAAGGGAGTCTCCAGCTTGGGAGATATTTGTAAAATCTTTGGTTATCAATGAAATCAGGAGGCTTTGTCTGGCTGTGTCTGTGTTGTGCAGGGTGCAAGACAGAGGAAGGAAAAGGCTGTAATAACTGCAGGTATGAGGAAAGTAAGGAGGGTGTGCCCACTGGGCTAATGATGTTAGAGAGCCAGAAAAAGCACTCATAGGTGGTGTTAAGCAAAGGAGAACTTGAAGCAGATATCAGGAACCAGAGTATGAAGGCAGATAAAGAAAGCAGAACTAGGATGAGCGTAAACACATGGGAAAGGGGATTTAAAGAATATCAGAGAGTGCTGCTACACATGGATGGCTTTGGCTACCTTGTTTAATGAGCCTAAGACAGAGCAGACATTGAGAGCTCTCTGATGTCTCTTTATGATGCCTGAGGGACCTGGACTACCACCTGGTCTGGGCATGGGTATGCATGGGGTTGCCCCTAGGAGAAAAGCTTGGAAAAGAGGAGCAGACAAGCTTGGACTCAGACACTAAGGGGATAATTGAAAATCCATGTGAGAACTTAGGGACGAATGCAAGAACAGATCTGAAATGAAGAAAGAAAGAGCTGGCGATGGAGCACAGATAAGATGGAGCAAGCAGGTTTGAGGGACTGAGCCTGGAAAGATTCCAGGAGGCAATCAAGATAGGAGGAAGAACTTATAGGTGCCTGAGGGCTCAGAGGGAGCTGTTAAGGGGATGGAGCTGGTTTGAAGGTCATTTCTTCAGTCTCTTCCCTTGTGTGGCCTAAGACCAGAGTCAGGTCATTTACCCCGCCCCCAACCTCCATGCTCTAGTCTACTTAGGAGCCCTCTGAAGTTGTGAGACAGGTTCCCAGGACTTCTCCTCAGTAGGGCTTGTGGCCGAAAGGACTTGCTCCTTTCATGGGCAATGCCCATGAAAGTGGCCAGGCACAGTTTTTTGCCGAGGAGCCATTAGGGGAATAGTACCTTCTGTTAGATGTACTCCAGGTCTTTGTCTTGGGCTATCCTTGTAGACTGCTAAAGCCCAGGGTGGAGACCTTCAAGTGGTTAGCTAGAGCAGGGAGTGATGAAAGATGAAGTGGATATTCAAGAAGGATGTAAGTATAGATGAAAGGCTGCAAAATTGATCATTTTGGTTAATTCAAAGAAGCTCAGAGAAGGGCTGGCCCAGTGGCGTAGTGGTTAAGTTCACGTGCGCCACTTCCACAGCGCAGTGTTTGTGGATTTGGATCCCAGGCGCAGACCTACACATCACTCATGAAGCCATGCTGTGGTGCTCATCAAGCCATGCTGGGGTGGCATCCCACATACAAAATAGAGGAGGATTGACACAGATGTTAACTCAGGGACAATTTTCCTTACAAAAAAAAAAAAAAATTAATTAAAAAGAAAGAAGCTCAGCGAGTGTAGAGTGATCCTCTAGCTTCAGGAGGGGGTGGTTGATGGGGCTACATTGGGAGGTAAGCCACAAAGCATTATTGATTCATATTTGCTTCTCTTGACTCTGTTCACCAGCAAAATTATTGTGGGCAGTGGAGAACATTCTAGAGGTCTTTCTGGGTGTCTATTCCCCCCCTCTCCACTTCCTCCGCCCCTTTTTTTTTTGTCTTAGAACTCAATGCTGTTAAATAGTCATGGGAGGGGCACATTTTTATAGACTAAGAATGTGTGCTTCTCCTTGATCTACTTAATTTTGTTAATTGTACTTGTGCCATAAATACCATAGTTTGATACCTGTCCCATTTCCTGCTATGATGATGCTTTGGCATATTTGACAGGTCGACAAAACTGATTGGTTGTTTCTGCCCAAGTTTTTATCTAAACCAGGACTTTGCAATCTTATTCTGCACAGGGCTAGATAGTAAATATTCTTGCCTTTCAGGTCCTATGGTCTCTGTTGCAGCTACTCAATTCTGCCCTTATAGTGCAAAAGCCATCATAGACAGTAAGTAAGTGAATGGGTAAAGATGTGTTCCAATAAGACTTTATTTACAAAAACAGGTGGTCAGAGGAAGAAAAGGCAGAAGAATTTTTCGATAAAGATGACAGAGCTTAAAGAAAGCTCCCTGTCCTTAAATATTTCCCCAACAGCTTGCCTGAGGAGCTTGAAGTTTCTACAATGTACATTTTTCCTGAAATTTCTTAAGGACTTGGGACATCTTAATTGGATTAAGGTATTATGTTAGGAAGAATATATTAGAGAAAATTATATTTTCTCTAGGAGGAGAAAATATTACCTTAGTGAATAGTTACTTTGATCAGTTCGCATCCTTTTCTTGGTAAACAGCGATAGGAGGGACTAGGTCTCAACAAAGGTAAGTGTAGATGAGGGCAGGAGATAAGAAAACATCCAGGATAGGGAGGCTGGAACCACATTTATACCTGCTGTGTACAAGATTTTGTATAGGGTGCCATAGGGGCCACAAGGATGAATAAAACACAACCATTCTCAAGGAGGTTGAAATTTAAGGAAGATGCATGATATCTATATATGTAATTCTGTATGTATGTATCCATCCATCCATCCACACATACCACAAATAATAAATAAAACAGTAGTACATGCTAAGTAGCCACCAGTGGTTCAGGCAGTAAGCCTGAAGAAATTTAGAAGAGAGATCTATTCCTATTGGCCAATGTGAATGGGAAGTCTTCAGGAATGTGTGAACCTTGATCCTTGAGTTGAACCTTGGTTGACTGCTAAGAGTTTAGTTGGTGGAGGCACCTGCCTCCCCTCCCCACCTCCAAAAATAAAAAACAAACCCCAAAAACAGAAACCCTGGGGCATAAAACAGAAGAAGTGGTGACTTCAACATCCCTCATCAGGTTGGAATTCTGTGCAAAGGGAGCTGAAGTCAAAGATTCATTATTGGTTAGGATGGTTAGGATGCAGATGGGAAAGTCCCTCTGCACTGGGCTTATGGCCTTGAATCCACACTTTCACTTGTCATCTTGAAATGTATGAGACCAGGTTATAGAAAGTAGTTGCACTCATTTATTATCTGGATCTTCTTCAATCATTCCCTGGCTCCTGCTAAAAGTCAAGCACTGGGTAGTTCAGTGTAGCCCTTCCCCACTGCTATAGACAGATCCTAGAGCTCTGGTCCTCCTAATATGCAGTGGGGGATTCATCTCACATGTGTGAAGGTCAACATGTTTTATTTGCTGGAAATAAGTTAAGATTTCATTTACTTACATGGGACTCTGAGAAACCGAATAATAATTCAGTTCCTCAGTGAAAGGATGAAGAAAACAAAATCCCAGGAGGCCTACAGTAACTAAAAGGGCATCACATTCATTGCATGATTTTAGACAGCACATGCTAAGTCCCTCGTATCCTTTTCACACAACCAAACTTTATTGATGAACAGGCATCAAGAAGGCATTAGGTGATGCTGTATGGCATTATTTTAAGCCACTGAGGTTGTATATATGAGGGGTATAGATTTATGCTGAGTGATTTGGCTATGAAGCAAGCACATCAATTTGTTCATGAATGTGAGCTGGTGATTACCTCCATTAAAGTCACCAGGGCAGACTGATCACTTTAATTTGGGCAGAGTCATGCAAACAGCATTTGCTAGTGGTGTGTGTGTACCTAAGAGCACAGGTAAAAGAGCTGTTTTGCGTCCCTGAGGAGCCCTAGGAATGCAGATTTGTGTCTCATAGGTGTATCCGTACAGGCAAGCGTACGGAGCCTGGTGGGAGAAGGAAGAAATTGCTTTCTAGAGCCATGTGGCAGGATGTCGTGTAAGTTTTGTTTGGTATTAGCTGCTGAATGCTGATTTGATGATAAACTGCTAAAAGGATGGCACAGAGAACTTACATTTGCTCCCAATTCCAGATCATAGAACTCAGGGCCCTCCCAGGTAGGACTGGGTTATGACAAGTTGAATGATGTTCTACTTGATACAGCATGGAGGGAACTTGGAATCTGGTTAATTAAAAAAATTGGAATTGAGTACTTGCGATCCCAGCTACGTGCTAGGTGTAGTGAAGGCCTCTGTCCCGCAAGAATTCACTAGCTGGGGAAACATGAAGTGACGTTTTAAGCAATCCTGATTTACCCTTGTGGTTCATAGAATGAAGGTTGGAAGGGCATTCAGATGATGTGGTGCCGAGAAGGCAAGGAGAAACAGTGTCGAGGAGCGTGGGATGTAATGCTGACGACACTGGAGAATGAGCAATTCATTCATTGCTAGAAGACCTTTCAGCAAGCATTATGGCCATATGTAAATAAGTGCCGTAACAGTTTCCCCGACCCAGAAAGTCCACTTCTGACGGGAGCAAAAAGTGGATGCCTAATGATGTCTGTTACTTTGTTTATGACAATAGCAAACATTGAAGACTTTTTAAGTGTATGACAACAGGGAATTGACTTACCAAGTAATGAAGAAAAACATTTGGGAATCTTATTCAATTCTAAAAAAAATTAATTACACATATATAGAGAATCTGGAAAATATTTGTGACATAAGAGATTAAGCGCTAACAAAAAGATACATCCCGAGATTGCAACTTTATAAAAATTATACATAACTGAAGGATAAACTATGCAAATAATCATATATAAAGTAGACCTCCCTTTACTCTCTATCACTGCCTCCATTTCATTTCCTTTATAGTAATCTTCACAGTATGAACTTTAAAAATGAATTTACTTGTTTAATTTAACCAAAATTTAAACTTCTCTAGGGAATGTAAATAATATTTAACTTGATCACCTCTGTATCTTCATTGTATAGCACGTATTAGGCACTCAATTTATATTTGAATGGCTGAATATATCAGTGATTGGGTATTGTTATCAAAATATTTATTTACTTTTATAGTGACCTTTCGATAAAAAGCACCATATGTGGGGGCCGGCCCTGTGGCCTAGTGGTTAAGTTCAGCACACTCTGCTTCAGCGGTCCGGGTTCGGTTCCTGGGTGTGGACCTACACCACTTCTTGGTGGCCACGCTGTCATGGCAACTGGCATACAAAATAGAGGAAGATTGGCATGGATGTTAGCTCAGGGTGAATCTTCCTTGGCACACACACACAAAAAAGCACAATATGAAAATAACATTTGTCACATCCTTACTGGGTGCTGGGTTAAGCACTCTATCGATTTTTTGCTTCAACCTTATCACTACTTTTGTATAAATACAAAATTACTTAAATAAATATAATAATAAATGAAATATAAAAAGTATTATATTTATAATATAACATAAAATTTGTATTTTATAGTTGAGGAAATTGAGGTTCACAGAGGCAAAGCACATTGCTTGGCTGGCAAGAATGAGTCAAGATACAAACTTCAGGCTGCCTGACTTCAAAGCCCAGGTTCTTGACCGTTGTATGATTTTAAAAAATTAAAATGTATAGAATAATCAAGAGTGTCAGATGCTTTAGAGAGGTCATCTAAAACAGAAGCAAGAAAAAGTGTTTTTCATTTTCTCCTGTCCATGTGTCTTCATGATGCCCCCAGCTGCCAACCCCTACTGAGCCGTCCTTCCTTAATCAAATTATCCCTGTTGTCTAAGTCTCCTCCACCCTTCAGAACCTCAGTTACTGGTACTTAGGTTGATAAACTTATCTCGGTCTGAAGCAGCTGCATTTTTAAAGGATTCCATAATATCTCAGCATGAAAGAGAGACACTGCTACAAACATTTTCTGGGGCAGCCAGACCTTTCAGGCTCTCCTCAAGTCAAGTTGTGAAGGTGGCCATTAAGTCCACTCTTATGTCCATCTCTGTGTAAGTCCATCATCTTCTTAAGGAATCCTGCTGTCTTCACATCAGCTGCTTCTGAGTTGCCTCTCAAAGATTTCAGGGAAGTGTGTCATTTCAACTTTTACTGAAGTATACTTTTCTGTAATAGCTGTAAAAATATCTGTAATATCAGAAGCATGTTCAGTAGGAACCTTAAAATTCTATACAAGATAGGCACATATATTAACGCCATTTTGTATGCTAACCATGTCAGTGCAGATAACTAAATAAATCTTCAGATGGAGACCACAGCACTCTTCAGTGCCATGATCATTACTGAGAATAACAGTTTGCATAAGAATTTGTGCCATCATATCTTCTCTTTTTATGGTTTTATATGGCCATGTGACTGTGGTGACTGGAAATTCCATAAATTCCCTTTTAATAGTAAATAAGTTCATTTTATCCTCAAATTTATGATGATGATGAAATATTAACATGAGGAGCAAGTGCTTTATAAACCTCTGAATTGCTATTCTGCTTTATTTCAATAGTGTGCGCTTCTTAAAACACCAATATGATACCTGAAGCTGTAAAAATTAATGAAATGATAAAGTGTTTGGGGGTTGAATGCACTGAATATGTGCTGGTGTTTGGAATTGAACAGAATTACGATTATTAAAAAATGTAATTTGATTTCCAGGACCAGAAAAGAAGAAAACGTTCTCGTTTTTCTGATGTACCTCATATCACTTTGGAGTTAAATGCCTAAATACTTTATTAGCAGAAGTTTTCACTGTCTAATTAAGGCTCAGTCTCCCAGGCATTTTGGCTTTTCTTGTAAGTGTTCAAACAAGTCTATGGCATTTTTGAGATGGATCTGCTTTCTGTAGCAATGTCCATACAAAACCAAATTTCACAGCCACGATATTCTGTTCATCTGGAGCTTTGAGCTATGCAGTTTTTTCTTTTGTGTGTGCATATGATTCAAAACATCTTGCACTTTAAATGGTCACAATATATTTTTATGAGGATTCCACATGTTTCTGATTTTGTTAACTTGAACTCTACCATCAGGTCCCTGGAATATCTCTACTCTGTTTTTGCTCAGCTAGGGTGATTATTAAAGGGTTAGGGAATGGATGCCAATTCTACAAATTCAGTTCAAGAAACAAGTTCCTTTCTTAGAAGAGTCAGCCTCAGCTCTCCTTGCTAGTTTATGGTCTTTCTAATCCTGCTAATGATGTTATTGCTCACTCACCTACTTACACAGTGTGCCTCCAGAAGAGCAAAAAATACCATAATCTTTGAGCTTACAGAAAATTGCGCTGAGACAGTCAGAAGAGAAGTCTTGTAAGATGGATATCTTACCTCTCCATGATATGTTTACTGATTCCCACCCAAGAGTACTGACAGCTCCTTTTTCTGTGCTCTTAAATCTCTTGTAGTCAGCAGCACACAATTTAGTGAAGGCTGCTAAGCTTCCTCCTTTCCCCAAGATAACCAGTTTTTAAGGCACTAAGTCAGAGATAGAAGACTTGGCCCAGTCTTTTCAGCTTTTATTTCCCCAAATCAATCGTGTTCTCAAAGTTATGGAGGAGGGCTCCCTTTCATAAGAGATTGTTTGGAATTTAGTACGATTAGCTCACCAAGGAGCTATGCTGCTTTTACTCGTGGCCTAGTCACTTTCAGAAATCCCAAATCAATCTAAATAGCCGAACATTTAGCAGTTAATGGTATGCTTTATTGTTTTCTAAGCTTCAAGAAAGGCAAACAACTTGTTGCCTCAGCTAAGTTGTAAACAGTTCAAAAATGGAGAAAGCAGAGGCCATAGCCATCCCATAAATGTTAGCTGCTTGGTTGACTCAAGCAGGTTTCAAAATTCTATTAAATTTAATCATATTGCTCAACATCTTTTGGTCTACAATCTAGTAACACTAATTTATTAATGGTGTACCGTCCACTTTTTTACTCACATTAGTCTTTTTCAAATGTCTAATGATTCTAGTCTACCATTGCCTACCTGCCCCACCTCCCCTTAGAAAGGTTATCATACTAAATTGGCCCAAAAAAAAGGGGAGAAAACATTGTGACTGGAAAAATAGGACATTTTATTTTACCAGAGTTTCCAGTATCATATCATCAGAGCTGTAGTTAAAGAATAAGTAGTTAAAATAAATCATTAAGTCCCTGCTGTGTGGAGTAGTCTTGGACTGACGTGGAAATGTTAGCTGGCGTTTCAAGCTACATTATTGATTGGGACCTGCCTCGAAGACTGAAACTTAGTGTTTGCTGCCGGAGTTCTAAAAATAACAATATATAAAACCATGTTCCAAGTCACCATGATGCCACTGGGTCCAGTGAGAAGCAGAAAGGCAAGCCAAAGTAAAATAAGGAAGGTAGGAATTTGGATTGAGTCCATGACCAATTTAAAATACGCAAGCTTGCCTTTGGAGATAGTGAAATCCTTAGCATCATATTGGAAATATTTTCAGAACACAAGGTAAATGAAATTCTGATTTTAAGTGGACTGAAATAGCAGGAGTACATTGTGGAGTGGAGGCTGCCAGACTTTAGGATTTATGGATCTGTAAATTAAGGAGAATACATAGTTGGAGAACTATGGGGAGTTGCCAGCTCTTTAATTTTGCTAAGTCTTGCTAGCACTATTCCACTACGATGATTCTCTTGGGCAATAAGTTTCCCATATTAGATCTAAGCCATAACAGAGTTTATTTAAACAAGGAATGAAGAAACATTTCAAAAGATACACAAAGCAAAGTTCATTATCACTGAGTGGAAGTTACTGATTGGCGTCTCCCTCACACAAGAGCCCAGTTCTTTACAGCCATAAGGCTCCCAGGATCAGCTTCTGCCTGGGGACCTGCAGCCAGCATGAGCAGGAGACTGTGGTGTGGAGAGCCACCTCTGTCACTTACACAGTTCGGTTATAGTATTCCTCTTCTATGCTCAGGCTGGTACTCTTCAGCTGTCTGCAAGAAATCTGCATACTCAGATTTCTCCCTAACTTACACTGTGCCCCCTTGAGACTCATACAAGTGCAAGGAACTGTTTCAGCAGAGCTGGTGATATAGTAGATTGTGGTTGCTACCTTTTATTTTTTAACTTCTTTTATTATGGAAAATTTCCAGCATATCTTAAAGTATAGCACGTATAATGAACCATTATACACTGTCTCCCAGCTTCAACAATTATGTACTAATGGCCAGTCTTGTTTTTCCTACCCCTCCACCCATTTCCCCAAACCTAGGTAATTGTGAAGCAAATCCCAAATATATCATTTCATTCATATATATATATCTAAAAGCTATGGACACTTAAAAAAAAGTTACTAAAGTATTATTAGCACACTTTAAAATATTAACTTTATATCATCAAATATTTAGTCAATACCTAAATTTATTTTATTGTTTCACAATGTACTTTTATTTATGCACTTATTCATTTACATATTTGTAGATGTATTACAGTTTATTCTATTCAAGGTCCAAAAAGGTCTGACTTTTTTCCACTAGTTTATCATCATCAGGATTTTCATGATTGCATCCATGTGGTTTTATTTTCATGTTTGTTTCTTGAATTTCCTGTAAATTGAGAATTGATCCTAAGGCTGATCATTTGCAGTTTTTTGTTTTTTTGTTTTTCTCTTTTTGCTGAGGAAGATTCACCCTGAGCTAACATCTGTTGCCAGTCTTCCTCTATTTGTATGTGGGTTGCTGCCACAACATGGCCACTGTCAGTGGTGTAGGTCTGCACCCGGGAACCAAACCCAGGCCACCAAAGCGGAGCATGCCAAACTTAACCACTAGGCCACGGGGCCAGCCTCCGGATTTTGTTTTTTGGGTTGTTGTTGATTTTTTGCCAAGAACATTTCATAGGTGTCACGTCCTTCCATCAAGAGATACATAATATCTGGTTCTCTCTCTCTTATTTATGCAGTCATGTACCACATATCAAGGACAGACCACATATATGATGGTGGTTCCAAAGATTAGTACCATAGAGCCTAGGTGTGTACTAGGCTATACCACAAAGAGTAAATACACTCAATTATGTTCACACAACCACAAAATCACCTAACAATGCATTTCTCAGAACGTATCCTCGTTATTAAGTGACACATGACTCTGTATATTCTTATGTCAACAGTCATTGAATACTTTGTCTAGAGCCATTATCTCATTGAGAGTGCTTGTATTTTCTTTTCTTTTTACAAAGATGCAAGCAAATATTACCCAAGACCTGGTTCCTGGAGCATTTTTAAGTTTTCATGTTGTTGTCATTAGATAGAGTCATATGCCAATCTCTTTAGGAATTGTCCACTGCTATGTAAAAGTGTGACCTGAAGTCTGTCTCACACACCAAGCAAGGATGAAAAAGAACAAACATCCATCATCTGAAATCATCATTTCATAAAATGAAAGGTTGTTCAACAGCAGAAATAGGAAGAATTTAATTGAAGATTAAAAGACAGAATTTTAAATTAAATACATATATCTTTCCGGAAAATTCGCCACACCATCCTGATTTTTCCCATGCCACCATGGATGGGGACACTGCATTCTGGACTCTAACAAAGGACTAGAGGGAACCATTGTTTAGCACCATAGCATTGGTAAAATCTGCTAGAAGATAATGTGAAAATTTGTCTAGCCAAATTAAAGTGGTAACTCAACTTTATCTTTCAGAGTGTCTTTAATCTGTGATATATTCCAAATCACTATATGCAATAAAAATTATTAAAAGCTAATCTTTAAGTCAAACATGTATTGAGCACTAATTCTTTATCAAGTACTCAATCAGGCACTTGGAATATAAAATACATTATAGTACAAATATAACAAAGATTAATTCAAAATGTGGAGTGGAGGCAATGTGATATAACAAAAAGAAATTGAGAACCTGCATTATTAGTTCTTTACCTCTGAGGAGCCTCATGCCCCTGGGCATTTAGTATCCTGTGAATGGGTATGAAAAGGCATATTTGTCTTTCTCACAACCTTACTTTGAAAACTAAGTAAAATAGTGAAAATTATCTGAAGAATCAAAAATAGACTATAAAATATAAGAAACTACATGATAATGTTTAGAACTCAATCTGTGGTGTCTCATAGTGTATACTCTCAGCGTAATAGATAATGTGTTTTTCTTCCTTAAAACTTTCAAAACAGGATTCTTTACACTAATTTATTGAAGTTATCTTTGAAAGTATTCCTCGTATCACCATCTGCCCATCTCCTTTTGCTATTAAGGAAACAGTTCTCTGAATGTGAAGTGACTTACATAACTGGTTAGTGGTGCGCCTTCTGGTCTCTAGTTCTGTGCTCTCCCCACTGCTCCACACTGTCTAACTAACGTTTCTTTCACATCAGGAACTATAACCATGTGTGTGCATTTTAATCTCCCAGGGCATTAAGGTTTGGTAGGGAAGCAGCCTGGTTTTGGAGAGAGAGGTGAGCTGGATACAAAGGGCAGGTGGCCACGAGGCTCTCGGGCATTCTCTGTCTGATAATCACTTGTTCTACTTGCCCTTCTGCTCCTAGCCCTGCTGGCCCTTCTCTTCTCCTTTGCCCATTCTAATCCCCATTCTCCTGTCCTCTTGACACCAGCCTGATGAGACTGATCAGTGTTTTGATGGAGGCTTTGTGTGCTGTTGACCTTGACTAATCAATCTGACCTTGTTTTACCAACTCACACTCCTTGAAGAGAAGAAATAACACATTGAAATGCTTGACCTGGGAACTTGAACTCAGTTCAGCTGTTTTAGTTGTGTTTATAGTGTGTTAAAAAATAAATTTGAATGCCTTTATACTAGACCTGCAAGTTCTAATTTGCTATACACTCCACCATTACCTGTTGGATTATACCAGCCTCTTCTACACATTTCTCAGACCTGCCTGGCTCCTGAAAGCATTTGAGTTGGCTACTGGTGGACTAGCATCTTCCTGACAGACTCTGACAGGCAGACCTGGGTTCCTTTGGGTAGAGCGCTCTAATTTTCAGCTTGCTATGAGTCTCTCTTAAATCCAAAGCATTGCCTGTAGCATCTCTCTCATTGGTCAGAATTTAGTATTGATGCGGCCAAAATCGTAGTGTTCTGCACTCAATCATGAGTCTTAGGGGGCTCAGGTGACTGTGTAGGTGGATCAGGACAACCCATAGGGGAAAACGGTTCAAAGCAATCTAGTTAAAATGCGTTACTGTGTGTGCTTGAAAATCCTGAAGCAATGATTTGTTATTAGCACCTTGCTCTTTTGGCAGAAATACCTAAGTTAGCATAAGAACTAGTAATATTTTTTTCAACACTGAATGGTGCCCTTATCTCATTTGTAAAAGGATTCTCCGGGATGTGGCACTCTCTATAGAAAGTGCAAAGTCATGTGACAGTGTACTTTCCCTTTGCCCTAACATAATTTTCACTCAAATCCTCTTCAATACAGGTTGCCAACTTGGCCTGTTCCATCTCCAACAATGAGGAAGGGGTCAAATTAGTCCGGATGGCGGCCACCCAGATTGACAGCCTGTGTCCCCAGGTAAGCCTCATTTACTTTGTTTCAAGAGCCCATAGTGACCTGAGATTCAGGACCTTCCATGCTCCAGCCCTCATGTCACTCCTTTCCTTGCCCTCTTTCCTCTCACTGGAAAGTGCTACCCATCATTCGTGGGCTGTTTCAAGTTCTACCTTTCTCAAAAAGAATTTCTAACTATTCCAGCCTCTTCAGAATTACTGTGGCAATTCTTGTCTTTTCCACTCATACTGACTTTGTTCTATTTGTTTGGGTTATTTAAACATCCATATCTATTTACTTTGTCTCAACAATTAATTATAAGCTTGCACATGCAGAACAAGAGTTATATTTTTGCCACATTTGTCCTAAGTAAATATGACTTGTCCAATAAACACTTTCTAAAACCTGAGGCTAATTACTATATCTTAAAAAAAGAAAACAAACAAAAAAAACAAATACTGATGGTAGTTGATAACCTGCTTCATCTTTCAAGTTTTTGATTGTCCTTCTGAACACTGAGAACCTACTTATCTGTAGAAGTTGCAGGGTCCAAGGTTGCAACATGGTCTTTGTCCTACTTGTTCCTTTTTTGATGAGTGTGGTCAATACGCCCTTGGATTGTTTCTAACAAATAGGTCATCAATGCCGCTCTCACACTGGCTGCTCGACCACAGAGCAAAGTTGCTCAGGACAACATGGACGTCTTCAAAGACCAGTGGGAGAAGCAGGTCCGAGTGCTGACAGAGGCGGTGGATGACATCACCTCAGTGGATGACTTCCTTTCTGTCTCAGGTAATCACAAACAGGCCCCTTACAAGGCAGCTGAAGGAGGAGAACAGGATGAGATAAGGAATATCTTGCAAATGTCGTGGGTCTGTGTTTCAAGTGCTCTTCTTGGCCCTTTGAGCTTTCAATCATCTCTGCAAATGTGATTGTAACACCCTCTTGAAAATTCTTCTTTGGTGTGCCCATTATTTCAAGACACCAAGTCAAAGTATTAGGAGGGAAAAACACAATTTTCTTATAAAGATGTCGGAAACCTGAACAGATTCTTTAAGGAGACTTAGGTTCCTTTTCAATTACTGAAATTTTTTAAGCAGGATGGCCTTTGATGCATCTGAATCACCCATCTAAAAAAAACGGTTTGGGGATATGAGATTTGTTAATTCTTATGGTTTACGTTTAAAAATCAAAAAAGCCATCAGTTATTCCAATTTGGCTATGTTCAGTGGGTCATTTTTCCAAGAGATGAAGTGACCCAGGTTTGTGATAAGCCAGATAGAAATATTAGCCACAGAATAAACCCATTTGGAGGCACTTGGGAGCTATTGAGGCTTTGAGCTCTTGTCTATGAGACTGTATAAGGAAGTGAGTGAAGGCAAATAGAACTAGTCATCACTTGAAATTGTAACTTTCTTCTTTGTAAATGAAGACAGACTGAAGGACGTTAATGTATTTGAATAACCGTGTAGTTAATTTGACCTTTCACAGGACTTATCAATGCTATTTCAAAACTGGGCAACTCACCAGCAAATGGGCCTTTTTGCAAACACATTTGACCAAACGCATTTGGCCCAGTTAACCTAGAAGAGTCTCTGTGGGAGGAGTGAGGGAGGAGGTCGCTGGAAACATCATCCTTCTTTGTGAGGCATTAAGATAATCAAGTGACCTGTGAAAATGTAAACTGTCCAGGTGTTGACTCTACCCACAGGTGTGTGGAACTTACACCTGCCGACTCAGGTGTGACCTAGCCTTGACTAGGACCTGCTTGTTCTTGGCCCACTGAGGCCTGAGAAGGAGGGGTCACAGCACTGCTGGTGGGATCCAGGCATTCAGGGCCTCTGACTAAAACAGTGTGGGAGGGCTTTCTGGGATAGCCTTATTGTATTTGGAAAGTTTTTCTAGGTGTAGCCTTTCCTTTCCTTGAAAAACAGACAATGAATTCCCACTGGGGCTTATGTTTAAAGCTTGTATGAGAGCAGCATAGTCAAAGTCAAATCTGTCAAATTTGGATAATTAAAAAGCCAACTTTGAAACCATGGAGGGCAAGACAAGGCAGATGGGAAAACGAGTGAACACATGGTTGGTGTCTATATTTTGCCTGTCTCTGCTGTTTGCTTGAATTTGCACCAACATTCTATGAGATAGGTATTAGAATTCTGAGTCTTCCTTTGAGAAAACAAAGTTACTGAGAGGGTAGGTAACTTGGAAGAGATGGCATTAAAATCCAGATTATCCTCATTTCAGAAGCTACATGGTTCTCAGTAAGTCAAGGTAGAAGGGAACTTTCCTTTGGTGCTTCCAGCTTCCGTTACAGCTCCCTTCTCCCATCACTGGTATCTTCATTCCCTCTTTAATCCCTTTCAGACTTGTCTTGTTTTCCATTCCCAAGGTGCTTTGTCTTTGAGGACTTGTCAAAGTAGCTATTCTTTTAACCAGACGCGTATCTAGGGGTTGGCTGATAAAGAGCTCAATATGTTGCCATTCGTGGGATTTTTGCTTTGCTGATTGATGGCTGAGTCCTAACAGTGTAAGAGTTATCTAAGAAATGCATCTCTCGTAAGGTGCTTAGAAATTTGGACAGGCATGTTGGGGATTTGGGCAGTGGGAATAGAAGGATGGCCACCAGAACGGAGCATCTTTCTAGTATCTAGTCAGTCTCTGCCAGGATTACTATAGGGCTCCCCAGAAAGGGGCAGTGGGACCAGCCGCAGATTTCACATAGCAATCTTGATAGCCCCTGGAAATCTTACTCTGCCTCCCTTTCTATCTACAAATGAGTAGAAAATACCCATACAGTACCTTTTTCCAAGAGAAATCATTTCAGAATTTAAAACTTTCCCAACTTATCCTTTTCTTTAAATGCATGTACGAAACTTTCTGAGGATGGGCGAAAAGCAAGGTGAGGAGGTCTTTTCTCAGACTGTTTCAATAGTGCAAAGCTTTTCTTTTCTTCCACCAGCCCTGCCTCTTTGCCACCTTTCTCCTGTCATTCCTTTGTGCATCTCATTATTACCAGCAACAAGAAAAGGCTTTGGCTTCCGCTGATAACACTGTGCAGTCCAACCCCAGTGGTGCAAGTGCCACGGCATGCCATGACAGGAAAATGAACAGGCACTGTCAATGAGCCAGCCTTGGCAGGGCCTGCTGGAGCCTGCCTGTGGAGTTGACAGTCGGGGGCGGCAGGCACCTTTCCACAGACGGGCTTGACAAATAATGACACAGCCCACTCTGTCCTGCTGGTAGGCTGTGGAGACAGCCCAATAGTTGGGGAAACTACTTCAGATCTCCTCTCTCAGCTGGAGCCAAAACATTTGCATCAGTAAATTGCAAGTTTGGCCCAGGAGATATTTTGGAATGGCATTAATGACAATTTATGTATCAGTTTCTTCTTAAGGGACTATTCTGACAGAAAACTCTATTTAAAAAACAACAAAAAAAGATCTTTGTTTTTAACGGACTACAGTATTTTTTCATGCCACCTGAACTTGTGTGTCTGAGTACTTAATGTGTGTGTCTGAGTACTGCAAGTTTGGGGAGCAATGATGCTAGTTATTAAAATTACAAAAGTAAAACCAATTTTCAAATGTGGCCGGGGCTCATAAAAAAGTGAAATGGCTGTGTTAGAACACTTAAATTTTTCCCACTGGGCAAAAACTACATTTTTAATAGTGTTTTAAAATGAGGGTCTTGGCATTAACCATGTAATAGTTTAATTCTTAGGTTTGGCTCACAAAATAGCAGGCATCGAGGATCTGAAAAAGCTATTAACTCAATCCTATAATGTCCAAGAGTTTGGTTTCCCTTTTCCTTCTTCTTCTTCTTTTTTTTTTTTTTTTTTGACTCCAGGGTCTTAAGTTTGTTTCCTTTTAAAAATTCATGCAGTGAATTTTGTTTCTGAATTTAGAAACTATGGCTTTGAGATTTATAATAATCAAGTAATTTGGTCATCAGTGATTTTCATAACAAAATTCCATCTTTTCTGAAATTGTAAGATTGTAAAAATTCAAGGAAGTTTATCACAAAATATGTTGCAGCCAAATGTTTTATGATATGTTTAAATACCATGCTTCATATCTGGGTGTAACATCCAAAGTACCTGGGTGGGTTTTCCCAGCACTAGAATCATCTCTGGAATATGTATGTTTTTTATTACTACTTTCTCTTCTATATTTTTTCTAGTTGGAACAGCATTCCTTTATCTCCTTACTTCATGAATTTTTTCTCTTGAAAATACCATAGGACAAAAATATGTAATTGATTATCTCTTTTCAATAGACATGTTTATTCAGTATTTCTTCTTTGATTGCCTGCTGTCAGAAATGCTAGTATGAATCAAGTGTGGATTCTGCCTTCAAATAATTCACTGCTCTTCTTGATAGATCCTAGACCAGTGTGCTTGCAAATCTGGGGGCCCCACACCTGAGAGGGCAGGGCATAGGAGGGGAGAAGTTATTACAAGGGGTCCGGGAATCCGTATATAAACCAAGCGTGGTCTTTTGATTAAATATGTCTATATGAACAAGTACAGTTCTTTTTCAAATGCATCATTGGTGTTTAGCTTAATAAAATGCAAATCCATTTAAAAACATTCCAAATCATAGTAGCTTTTACACATATACTATCCACCAATATAACTACTATCATGAGGGAATTGTGATTCATTTTCCCATAAAAGGGGTACCCCTAATTGGGGAAGGTTTAGAAACGCTGAGTAAACTATCTTAACATTTCAAAAAAAAGTTGATTCCAAAACATTAGTCAATTAATAAATTGTAAACTTAGCAAAATTAATACTTTATTCACTCAACATGATTAACCTAACCATTGAACAAATCATTGTTAGTTGATGATTTGACTAATTAAAAGCAATGTTTTTGATAACATGGATTTTCAGCCTCTCCTAGCCTTCTTCAAATATGTATAGTTGTATCTATAAAAGCATATTCTTTTTCTTACCTCTTAATTAAATTAGTTGCATATTTCTAGATTGAGAAATAGGTTTTTTAAAAACACCTGTCATTTCATTTTAAGAAACTGGGTCATGAATGAGCTTGTTAGAATTTTTAAAACTTTTTATTAACTCCAGAGATATTAGAATCTAATATAATTAACAGATTCCTCTCTGTTCTGCATTTAAATCCAACATCCCGTCTTTAAACTGTGCACAGAAAAGCAATAGCTGTGCCTATTCTTTCGCGAGTATGTTATTCAAAGAAAATGGCAGCTGGAGGCATATTTTTGACATGAAGACCCTCCCAGTTACCCACTTTCAGGGACCAGGACACATTTTAATTGTCTGGAAGAATCCAGCAGATGGTATGAGAGGCCTATTTGAATCAAACTTTTGTATTTAAAATTCTGTACCAAGTTTCATTTGAGTAAACCTTTTTCTTAGGTGTCATTTTAAGTGAGTTTGCATGATACAATTCAAGATCTCATAAAGGGGTGGTTTTCAGAAGTTTCTTAATCAAAATGAAAACTACTTAAGTCTATATTTGTACAACTGTTTTTCTCTTTTACTCAGGAAAATATCAGCATTCAGAAAGTACTACTTTTTGTGAGTTTAAGAATCTGAATATTAAAATTTAATTTCTTTTTTTCTGTTTTCATAGAAGCCTTTCATTTATTTTTCTATGTTAATATCTATTTGAAATTAAAGAACTAGAGAATGTAGAAATTTAAAATTTATGATGGTTTGAGTGAGGAAATCACGTTGTATGAGGTCAAAACAGGTGTTCCCTTATGAAAAGTAAGTTATACTTTGCAATTTTCTACCCAATGTCCTAAAAAAAAAATTTTCTCTCTGAGTGATTGGTGTAATGAAAGTAGAAGAGATCTAGGATAGAGACTGAGATTTGCTGAGTACCCTCCCTTCTCTCCTTCTTTGTGAATTTTAAAATCAGAACTAGCCCTAGAAACTTCTTAAAAAGGTAATCATTTATATTAATCACTTATTAACTTCATTGAATTTGGCAGCTATAATTTTTAAAAGGTTGCCAGATTACTTAAGACTATTTCCAAATTTGTTCTATTTATCTATTTGGGGTGTGTGTGTGTGTGTGTGTGTGTGTGTGTGTGTATTTTCAGATTAAGTTCTTTTCATTCCTCAAAGTGTTAAACTTTTGGAACATTTCTTTCTTTTTTTTTTCTTTTTTTGTGAGGAAGATCAACCCCAAGCTAACATCCATGCCAATCCTCCTCTTTTTGGTGAGGAAGACTGGCCCTGGGCTAATATCCATGCCCATCTTCCTCTACTTTATGTGGGATGCCGCCACAGCATGGCCTGACAAGCAGTGTGTCGGTGCGTGCCCGGGGTCCCAACCGGCCACCTGCAGCGGAGTGCGCGCACTTAACTGCTATGCCATGGGGTTGGCCCTGGAACATTTCTTTAGAATTCTCTTTCTAGAGAATGTTCGAGGGACATAATTACATATCTCACATTGAACATGGGACATACAAAATTGCACACTTTCAAAACTCTAAGGGACCAGATCATGTGTTTTTTCTATGCTAGTAGAGAGTGAAGCCCCTCATCCTGCCTGCTTGAACTCCACTCCGGGCAAAGGCAGGAGAGTGATCACTGACCTTCAATCTAATCTAAGGGAACCAGCCACAAGACTGGATTGTATTGTAATTGTGGAGAACTCTGTGATAATCTTCACCTAATAAATTTTCCCATTGCATATACCTTGTGCATGACATGACATTAGAAGACTGGGTGATATTTGTTCATTCTATAGTTTCCCTTAAATGTTTCCTTAATAAAAATATGATCAAACATATACCCGAAGTGTGACTCTGATCACTTCTAGAAATGTTTCTGCTTGGTCAGGTTGACTTCGTGTTAGCTGCCACTACCACTCCTAAAAGATCTTTTCATGCAATAAATCTCAAACATTGAAACAAAGAAAGGAATATTCTTTAAGTCAGTGGTCCTCAAAGTGTGGTCCCCAAACCAGCAGCATTAGCATTGCCTGGGAACTTGGTAGAAATGCAATTTCTTGAGCCCCACCCTAGACCTTAGTGAATCAGAAACCCTAGGAATGGCACCCAGCAATCTGTATGATTCTACAAGTTCTCCAGTTGGTTGCTCAAATTTGAGAACCACTATTGTAATTGTAAACTATGTCCTTTAAATATCATTTCAGTGTTTTTAGGCATATATTGAGGTGCAAGATGACTGTTCATGATGGCTAATGAATCTTGGATTGGCTATTAAGTGAGTGATGTAAAATCATATAAATGTGTATGTGTCTTCTCCACAGAAAATCACATATTGGAGGATGTGAACAAGTGTGTGATAGCCCTCCAAGAGGGGGATGTGGACACTCTGGACCGGACTGCAGGGGCCATCAGGGGCCGGGCAGCTCGAGTCATACACATCATCAATGCTGAGATGGAGAACTATGAAGCTGGTGTTTATACTGAGAAGGTGCTAGAAGCTACAAAATTGCTCTCTGAGACAGGTAAATGGGGATATTAGATTTGACCAAAATGTCAACACCATGATTAATTTCCATATTGGAATAAATCTATTTCATTGTTTTCTATTGGCCTGTATGCTTCTAAACTATACATGATCATAGAAGGGGTGCTTTCTTTGTTTCTTGAGTTTGAATTTGAATAACTTTAGCAGAATAACAATTTTATTGATTTGCATGTATATATATTACTGTATAGTTTTCATATATAATCTCATTTGATTCTCAAAAGGACCTTCTGAAGTGGGCAGAGAAATTTTTATCATCTCCAATTTCAAATACAAAAATGGAGGTTTGAATCAGTTAAGAGACAGGAAAAGAGTTGCAAGGCTAGAAGATTAGTGGAGATGTGATTGGAACTTGCAATCGTGAGCTTGCAAGCCATTTCTCCATCTATTTCTTGAGAAGATAAGACCCTGAGGAAACATTATGACAACCAGGGGAAAGCATGAAGGCTCTAGATAGTGCCTGCATATGAAGCACTCAAAGAAAGGAGATGGTGGCTGCTGAAAAAGGAATAGACATTCCATATATGCCCTGTCCTTCTAGGAAAGCCTTAAGTACCCTCCTCCAGTAGCATGTGGCTTCCCACTGGGTAATAACTGCTGTGTAAGATATGCTTACTGATGGGAGCCTGCCATAGCTCTATGATGCATTGGGATGGAAGAAAGATTTACTTCCACTGACTGAGCAGAACAACCCGTAACTGAATAGTTGTATCAAAGACTGGCCTACTTTTAGTCGTTTTTGCTCTTGACTAGTGTCTCTTGGCTTCAGACCCTTTCTAAAGTCCTTTATGCCTTGTGTATTTGTATATATCGTGGTGGTGGGGTGAGAATAGAAAGTTCAGGGAAGGAGAGAAGACAAAGGGATAGAAGAAGAGAATTTAACTGTATATTAGATGGGGTTATGAATGGGTAATGACTTGGGTCCTGCGTATGCACAGAAGGACCTCTCCTCAAACCCCAACCAGAGAAGGACCTCTCCACTCTATACATGGACTTTGGAACCCACTAGGATTTTTAAAAATAGACATATCTCTGAAAGGTCAGATACAGCAGTGTTCCAAGTTCTGCATGATAAAACATGTTAGTAGAAATATGTTTCCTTCTACAGGGAAAAGGTCATTTACAGAGACTTCTGTAGATATTTGTTAGTCTGGAATGGCATGGAAAAACAACAGATAAACAGAGACATCGGGTATTCTCCCTGAAATATAAGCAGAAAGGTAATAGTGTAATTCATATAATAAAGAGCACATCCAAGGACTGTTGCTCTTGAGAATCTTCACAGACTTAGAATTAGAAATAATAACAATAATGATAATGATAATAAAATATATCCACATTTTAATTAGCTGAAATTGAGTACTGTTTTCTTTCAAGTAGGCCTGCCCTTTGCATTCAGTAGAGCCACCCAAAGGAAGCATACAGTATTTCTTTCCTTACTTGGAAGAATTAGAAACAGGTATTTTACTCTCCAATTTAAGGAACTTTTTTTACCCTTAAGGGGACCTTCTCACATTTCTGGGGCTCTCAGTTCCTTGCCCATTAGCTCTATTCTGTGACAAAGTCTCAGCATCATGTTGTGTATCTGACACATAGCAGCATTCCCTTGGGTCTGACACTGGGTAAAGAGTAGCAGAGAAGGGTGGAAGACATGGAGACAGGACTCACAGCTCAGGCCGGGTCATGACTGCTCCCAATGATAATTGTAGCAGATGAAGGATACAGAGCATATTGCCAATTTGCATGTGACTTTGTGCACACAAAGAATTCAGGCATTGTTCAAGAGACATTTTGGAGTTTTTTTCTTATTGTATCTTGAGCTGCTTTAATACAGAAGGAGTGGTGCCCTTTGGGTCACAATCTACTCAAATTTGCAAGGACAGCATGCTCAGTTGATTGAAATATTTTTGCATAATTTTCACCGAAGTCCTGAAATGTAAATAATTTTATGGGTTTTTTTAGCTAAAAAAAAAAAAAAATCAATGGAACAGAGCACTCCATCCTGGATTGTTGTTGCTAATCAAGATTTTGCTCTTATTTGTTAATTGTCAGAGCTTTTAAAATTCTCGTCTCAGCCCTTCCTTACAGTGATTGAATACTCTGGAGACTTAACTAAAGGTACCTTCCTGATTCTGATGTCCACATCCAATTCTTAATTGAACTGAGATGAGCAAGACATTTAGATTCTTTCTATTTTTCAGGATCTATTGAAGATAACTAGGAAAGTAACCAGGTAGAAAAGATTGGAATAGTTTATACACAACTGTAGTAGAAAATACAAGAATACATGTCAAGAAAAAGTGGATATTAGTGGGCTAAGAACTAGAATATACATGGTATATAAATTATTTTTCTTCTGTCTCAATTGTTCTTCTCTTTCCTAAACAGGAACAATATTGTTTATGAGTAACTAAAGAAGTTGTCAAAGGAATGAAAGCAAAAACATTAAATGTTAACTCACTCATTGCTAGTTAGAATTGTTGGGAAATGTACTAGACACATGAAGTTGCAGGAAGACCATACGATCAGTTCCATGATTATGGTTGTGCAGAGTTTTGTTGGTTATATATATTTTCTAAAATTAATTAGTCCTCTTTTCAGTGTCTGGCTGTGCTAAGGAGATATAGAACCTCAAAATAAAAACTCCTATGCATATCACTAATGCCCAAGTATCAACCTTTGGGCTGACATTATATTCCTGATTCTAAAAAAATCTTAAAGCAACATTGAATTGGTCACTTTTTTTAACATAAGCTTATCAAACTTTGTCCTCAGTGTACATTTTATTTTGGGGACAGAACACAGAGGCAGTGGGCAAGGAGGGGAAGGTACCAAGAGGAAGAATAAAGGAAATAAAAAGGAGTCCAGGACATGGAAGACAAAATGTCATGTTCTCTTTTGCCTTGACACAACCTACCAAGTTCTGCCCAGTTTTATATCTGAGTTGTTAGATTCAAGACCCTAAGGCAGAAGTTCTCAACCTCTGTCCTATTGACATTTTAGCCTGAGTAAATCATTCTCGGGGGAGGGGAGCTGCCCCATGCATTATAGGATGCTTAGCAACATCCCTGGCTTCTACCCACAGGATGCTTGTAAGACCTCTTCTCTCCCCCACCCCAGGTTGTGACAACAAAAAGTGTCTCCAGACATTGCCAGATGTCCTTAGGGGGTAGGCAAAGTAACCTCCATTGAAAATAACTTTCCTAAGAGGAAAAAATATTCCAAAATAGGGGCAAGTTTAAACAAGGCACAATGGAGGGAGCCTATGTACTCTGGCCATAGAGTGTGGTGAAGGGAGTGGAGTCAGAGTATATTACAAAGAAGAATGTGAAGAAGGGAGGAATGCTCAAAAAGTCTTGATTAGAGAGACTTTGCTGCAAAAAGGGTTTGCAAACACAGGCCAGCCCCTGTTTAGACATGTAAATGATGCAGGGGCGGGTCTCTGTAGAGAGACTTTACCACCTGACAGCCTTCGCTGAGGGGCAGGAAATTGAAGGAGATCCAAAGACTGACCAAACAGTCTGTAGTTTATTTTCTATGAATTATTTTACTTCCTCAGTAAAGATCGTGTTTTGTTGAAGAATGCTTTCTATGTTGATGTGAATGCTGAGTTAAATTCGAGAAAATAACTTTGTGGATTATGCTAAAATTCTAGGGCAACAGTATATAAAAATTACCTATTTTTTTTATAAACTAATCTAGGGTGATAAAAACACAATAAACTCGATCTACATCAGATCCATTTAATACTTACATATTTGGGCTCTTCAATAAAACCTGAAATGCCCACAGATTGCCAACAGCTTGGTAGTAAGTGCATGCTTGGCCAGACCCATCTTTTTTGAGATCTCATTTACCAAGTCGGCTTGTTGCAGAGGGTTGAGGGGGATGAAAGTACGTTTAGTGATATCATATTTAGATATATATAGAGAGAGTAGCTCATTCTTCACTGAACGGATCATATTGAAATGTCATTCTTGTAAATTTGATAGCTGATGCAAATTTGTGGCAATATGAACCTGATCAGGTTGAGAGATCTTAGAGATTCTGCCAACAGGTCCTTCTTCAGAGGGGACAAAAAAAGAAGTAGAAAAAATAAAGTATTTTTAATGAGGATTCTATGTTATTGAGCACTCTGTATGCAGAGATTAAAATTCCATTATTTTGAAGAATACATGGGCCAAACAGATGGTATAATTTTTTTATTAAGACTTTATTTTTTTAGGACAGTTTGATATTCACAGCAAAATTGAGAGGAAGGTACAGAGACTTCTCATATACTCCTTGACTCCACACACGCGTCGCGTCCCCCATTATCAACATCTCCTATCTGAGTGTTACATTTGTTACAATTGATGAACCTACATTGATACATCATTATCACCCAAAGTCCATAGCTTACATTAGGGTTCACTCTTGGTGTTGTACATTCTATGGGTTTGGACTAATGTATAATGAATGTATCCATCATTGTGGTATCATACATTGTAGTTTTCACTGCCCTAAAAATCCTCTGCATTCCGTCTATTCATCCCTCTCCCCCTCCTAACCCCCGGCAACCACTTATCTTTTTACCGTCTCCATAGTTTTGCCATTTCTAGAATGCCATATAGTTGGAATTATAAAGTATGTAGCCTTTTCAGTCTAGAATGTCATATGGTTGGAATTATAAAGTATGTAGCCTTTTCAGATTGTCTTCTGTCACTTAGTAGAGGTGATATAATTTTTCCTTTCATGCTTCTGTAATGTAAAGTTTTCATAAAAACAAGATATTTTTTAAACGTTATTTCTATATATTTTGCCTAGAAAATGTAAGAGGATTAGCAAGTGGAAAGCACCCAAACTAGAAATACTAATGAAGGGTACCGTTGAATTAGTACAATGTAGTAGAATGAATCCGGGTTAGAAATCAGAAGAACTCATTCCTTTACTTCTACCAACTAACTGTGACCTTACACATATTTGTTAATGCCTCTGGGCCTCAGCTTCTCATATATTGCCTAACGTTTTGTCATCCAAGGATGGTCAGTATTACTGATCTTAGAATATATGTGTCTCTGTGTCCTGGCTTCCTGGTGACTGCACTCAACGTGGACAATTGTTGCCTGTGAATCTTCTGTATAAACCTTCAGCTCCATCTGAACAGGTGTATTCATTATTCTCGAGGCAAAACATGTCTATGCTGTTCTCACTCTCCTTCCTGTAATGTTCTCCATTTCCTCCTCCTCCTCTACATCTGTGTATTGAACTTATCCTTTAAGATCTGGCTCATGTCTCTGTTGCAGACAACAGGGAACTTTATCAGTCTTTTTGACGTTTAGTATGTCCTCTTCAGTGTAAATGGTCCACAACTAGATTGTCAGTTCTTAGAGGCAGGTGTTTCTGTAAATGCCTAGGACTTAGAATAGTATTATCACATAATTAGCATTTAATATGTATGCATTGATTAAAAGAATATAAAAAATTAGGATATTACTTTTTATTTCAGTAGTGAATGTGTCCACTAACAAGCTTAGGCTTACAGCTCAAGATTCTGGAATAAATAGGGAGACTTGTTTTCCTCCCACTTTCTACATTTCAAAGGGGAGCAATCTGCTTGGCCACTAGGGCTTTGCTTATTCCACTTGGACTGACTTCTGTTGCCAGTGGGATCTAATTTTATGATTGGATAGGTCTAGGTGACCTGCCTATTCCTGGGTCTGGATGTGGGGGATACAGATGGAAGTAAGATCGGTATCAGAAGAAGGCAGTAGGAACAGCTTATTGGGAAGACAAAAATAAATTAGATATTATAGATAGGAAGGATTGTTACAGTCTAAGTCACTTCTCCATGACTGACCTTGAACTTAGATTATGAAAGTAATGGATTTCAACAGACGCTGTAATGCCTGAGATTGTTCAGCCTAGACCTCTTAATATATTTTGAATGTATTTTCATATAACCTTTACTATTGATATAAAGTATTTTGTTTTTCTCTGAAAGGTCAGAATGATTAAGATGTGGAGGAAATGTCTTACTTATTGGTGGTCGTGGTATTCATGATTGTGGGAAGTGAGAAGTGTAGGAGGAATGAGAAGGAGATTTCATCCACTTAACAGCCCTTAAATAGGCAATGTGTAGTTTGTTTCAAAGCCTTTTCTATATGACTGAAACCTACATGCTCTAGGTATAGGGCTCTGGCTGATGGTTTTTAATATCTATATTTACTTTATCCTGAAAGCAAATGCAAGGTTTCTGGCTCAAAGAAGAAATGTATTACTTATAACAATAACCTTGCCCATTCCCCATGCCTCATTCCAGCTCTCAAGGCAATGTGATGCAGGCAGATGAATTCTGCACACTCAAAGGAGATCCATACTACAGGAGAGGAACCAAAAAATTATGAATCTGGGAGCTTATATAGGAATTGGTGCTCAGCTGCCTCCCTCCGCTCTTGAGAGGAGGAGAGAAACATTTGCTCCTTAATGTTAATAAACTCTCTCCAGGAAAGGTCCCCATGTTGTTACAACCCTTTGGAATATAAATGAATGGCTTCTGGTTTTATCCCCTTTTGAAATGTCAACACATGTCTCTGAAGAGATAAACCTGTAAATCGCTCTCTAGGTTATTTCACTATCTTAGGACTGCTATTGAGTCATCCTTTGAACCAGGTTACCTGTTAGTTTTACTCAGAAAGCCCTGGCCATGCAGAAACATGAAAATATTTTCTTTATACTGGCTTGTTTGTAAATAATATGTTCTGCTAGAATTCAGACATGTCCAGCTCTCTCAGCATGAGGGGCTGAAGAACCACCCAAGAAAATATAACTTAAGAAGAGAAAGTAAGATAGACAATTTTAGCCTGATAATAGCCCTCCAACATGGAAGTGGAGATGGGATAGAGTGGATATAGGAAGGCTCACAAATACACATTTATGTGCCATAAATTTGGAGCAACGTAGTGGAAGAAGCAGCATTTTTCTAGTGCCCAGTTGTCAAAGTAAAAAAGGAAGGGCGTGAATCTCCAGTTCTGCATAAATCACATTAGGGATTCAGAATCCTGGGAACTGCAAAGGATGTGGTACTACTTTGTCACCTCGAGGACGTCAGGGACCAGCATCCATGGTAGTGGCAGTGGAGTAGCAGAAGTCTAGTGGGGCCAGTGCTGGTGTCCACTGGAATTGGTAGGCAGGGTGTATTGATTGTGCACAACTGAGGCAGCAGTAAGTTCCCGTCACCCAGAATCTCTGCCACATCAGCAACAGGTGTTTGAATCAAAGAAGGGAACAATATCACTTGTTTGGTAGCTCATGTGATAAATCATTGGGGTATTCCAGAAGTAGTTTTATTGGGAAAATAGGAAGCTTTGCTTGTAGCTGGAGGACGTAAGAATCAGAAGTTCTGTTTATTCTGGTCAAAGTGACCCCAAAATGACCTCCCCAGCTGGTTTGCCTTTCTATATTTTACCTATACTCTAGCACTAGCTGGTTTCTTTCTTGTCAGTGAAGTCTTCTTTCTAACCACACCAGCCAGTCTCACTCCTCTGTGCCTCCATTACTCTTATTTTCTGTGTCACTCATTAGGCACCTCCCTGTGCCCTGTGTGGCAAACTCTGTATTTGCACATTTGTCTGTCTTAATGTATATATCTGCCCTCTGTCCACCTTTCTATCTAGGGGGTGTGTGTGTGTATGTATGTATTACTTCCTAATTAAATTGTAACCCCTTGAGATCTGAGACCACCACTTCCTCTCCTCCAGACTTGATTAGAGTTGAAGCTTAAAAATGTTTATTAATATAAATGAAAAACATAATTGACACAATGTAATATCTTATTTGGAGGGTTGTACCCTTTTTAAAAATTACACCATTAATGATCAAGATCAGAATCTTTTAAATTATGTGCAATAAATTCTTAGCAATTATTTTGTTACATTTTAATCCTGTAAGCCTCACTGATGCCAAATTGAACTGTACTTATCAAGCTAGATTTCTACAAACACTGTAAGCTAAATAAGGCATCATGTTTAATTTTTTATTCATTCCTTAAGTTTCAGAATTAAATGTGCCATCCTTTCCTCTTAACTTAAAGACTATTTGTGATTATTCTTGAAATGCTTATTTTAAAATATAGGAAAACTTTCCAAGCAAACATTTTATTTTCCTGGGGAAAGGAATTTGTGTCTAGACAAGAGCAGATGGATGTTCCCTGATTCTCTCAGGGTAGTTATGGTGAACGGAATTTAGAGCGTTTTTTTTTCCTTCTTCTAGGCAGTGCTGTTTCATCTTTCATCAAATAATTCAGCTCATGGGTTATGTATGGCCTTCTGGAACTTGAATTTGATTTTGATGTTTGAAATGTACATTACAATTTTCCAAACATGAATTTATGAAAATGGAGGCCTTTAGGAACTCCCACAGAGGGAACAGATGACTTACTCTGACGAAAGTCCAAGAATACACATAAGATGGAAGAATTAGGACTAAACAGAATGATGCTGATGGTTGTCTGAAGAGGTAGAAACCAGGGAATAAGGAATAGATTAAGCTGGGCATCTTTTGTCCTTACTCCTGGTTTCCAAAGCTCAACATCTTCTAACTTGATTAAGAGTTATCAAGAGAAAGCACACTAAAAGCTGGTATATCATTGGTCTAGACAGAGTAAGATTTTAAACTTAGGGAAACTGTTTAAGTATTATTTCTACACTGCCTCCACCACATTTTAAAAAACATTTGAAGATACTTTACTCTAGATTGAAATTCAATCAATCAATTAATATTCAATAAAGTAATATAAATTTGAGAGAGGGAAATAGTTGCATAAGAATATTAGATTAAGCTGGGAGGTTTTCTGGAAAGAGTTTCATTTGAGCTAGGGAAGCTGTGTTTGAATTTTTTTTTTTTTTTTTTTTTTTTTTTTTGCTATATATAAACTTTTTGGCAAAGTCTCTTAACTTTTAAAGATTCTCCTCCCTCATGGATCTGGTGAGGTCATAATGGAATACAGTGTTTCTTACTGAGCTTTTTGGCAATCAAGATGAAAAGGAAAATTCTAGGAGTGAGTTTATAAACTATTATCCCAATGGCAGATTTCATAGGAAATTCATTATTAAAAATGCAAAACCATCAGAAGAGTGATGTGGTCCTGCCAAGGAGAGAGAAGGGCATAAAAGCAGGAATGCTCTAAGATAAATTGTACCAATTTCCCAATTTTTGGAGATTTCAGCACTAATTTGTATGCTATTTTCAGCTTCACTCCCACAAGGCCCAGTTTGGGGTGGTGAATCATGTAGTCATACCTCCAAATTCCATCCAAAGTAGGCTGGACAATTTTGCCTGCTGTAAACAGAGTTTGGCAGTGTGGATGGGTAGACACAGAGTCATGGTGTGAAGACAGTTATAAGAACCATTTACTGGAATCTTACAGGCCAGGCACAATGGTAAGCATCTTACACACATTCCACTTTTTTGTGCCTCAAAGGCAAGATCATATTTGTTTTATTTGCTACTTTATTCTCAGTGGCTTCAGTACCACCTATGTTTATGTATAAAATTGTATAAAAAATTGTTTGAATGTATTATTTCTAAACTTTATGTGAAACCTGAAGGGCAGCTATCCTTATCCCTGTTTACAACTGAGTAAACTGAAGCTCAAATTGGTTGACTTGTTCATAATCAAATATCAAGATTCAATTATACTTCTGCCTGGACCCAATAAATAGACCAAAAACCTAGACCAAGCATAGTTGCTACAAATGAGCAGAAATTTGAATGTCCTGCTAACTATTTTTACTGATATTTCTACTTATGGCATAGGATACTCTATTAGTTATCTATTGCTGTCTAACAAGTCATCCCAAAGCTTAATGGATTAACATTATAAACATTTGTTATCTTGTAGTTTCTGTGGGCTGGGAAGCCGGGCACGTCTTAGCTGGGTGCTACTGCCTTAAGATTTCTCACAATGCTGCAATCAAGGTATTGGCCAGGGCTGTGGTCATCTCAAGGATCAACTGGTGAAAGATCCTCTCCCAAGCTCGTTCATGTGATTGTTGGAAGGCCTCTGTTCCCCCATTTGTTGTTGGACTGAAGGCCTCAATTCCTTACTGGCTGTTGACCAGATGCCTCTCTGTTACTTGCCATGTAGGCTTTTCCACAGATCAACTAGCTTCCATCAGAGTCAGCAAGTGAGAGAGCAAGAAAGGGCAAGTGAGATGGAAGCCAGAATCTTTTTTAACCTAATCTCAGAAGTGGCATCCATTCCCCTTGTTATATTCTATTGGTTATAAGAAAGTCACAAGTTCCAGCCCACATTCAAGGTGAGGGGTCACACAGGACATGAATCCCAGGAGAGAGGGATCCTTGGGGCCCATCTCAGAGGCTGACTACCAAACATGCATGTTCGCAAATGCATAAAGTAGGACAGACAATAAGGGAAATGACTAGCATCATTAGGATAGAACGTTAGGATATGTGGACAGATCCCACAACATGGACTTACTAGGGACATATTTAACTTGCGGCATAATGTACCTATTTTCTTGTACAATGGCTTCCAGAGCACAGAGGTCTATTGAGTCAAAATAGGGCTATGCAGTGTGTGGCCCGGAGGGAACAGGAGAATAGCAGAGTTAGATAGTGGGGAAAGAAAGACTAAGATTGGCTCAAGGTGATTGGAGAGGGGAGTCAGAATAGAGAAGGACAGGCTTGGAGAATTGTACAGAGAAGCAAGATAAAGCTGGTACACAATTCAAAGATAGTCATATACATGTCCAAGGGAAAAAAAAACTAATGATATCACTAGGGAAAATTTCATTTGACTTAAGTTCGTAGAATCGAACATTAATCTCAGAAGAAGCTACATACCCAGTGGTGATGAAAGTCATAACCAGGATTAGATTGAGGGTGCAAAATCAGGGTCAGATGTGAAAGGTCTGGATAATGCAGGAAATCTTAGCCAAGTGCTTCAACAAGATTCTGGCCACATTTGTACCTTGTAGGAAAGCCTCGAGATCTAGTGGGAGTCCATGGGTCTATAAATTATATATAGAAATAAAATAGCCACTATTTATGAGCTAGACTTATAAATCCATTTGTTTATTTACTTCTTGCCCAATAGGTAGAAACCCAAGCAGCCCGAAAAAGATTCCTAGCTCAGGATTTTGAAAGATCCCTGTTTGGGTGGGGGTGGGGAGGAGAAGGGGGACCCTGGAACATCCTCTAATAATTTAATTAATGATCATGATGTTCTTTACTAAAACTACTGAACCAATATAAAACAATAGCTAGCTTCTGTGGTTTGTCCTACATTATTTTTGAGTGGTGCCAAAGCTACAAATGTGTCACAGCTTCAGTTTGCATTAATTCCTCCTCCTTCACTGAATATGACTTGGAGCTTCCAACTCAAACAGGTCCTCCCTAACTGATGGTGCTTCATAGATGTGCTGAACTATGAAGGTACACCCAGAGCCTTGTAAATGCTGGTCGGACTTTTCTTTGGGCAAATTCAGGCCCCCAGTGGTTTAGATCATATTCTCCTTTATATTCCTTTCTCTTCTTACCTAGCACCTAATTGGAGGCCACTTGAATAAAATCTCTTAGCAGTGTCTGATAGAAACCATTTGGGGAAAGAATGCATTACCTATAGAAAAAACGTGAACCAGTGCTTTCCTGCTGTGGGAGGATACTGGAATTGCCCCCACAGAATCTCCCCAAGTTAATACTTGCTGCCTTCAGTTGCTCTGATAACGCCTAATTCTTTACCTAATTCCAACTGTTAAAATGGAAGCATAATAACTATTCGTGAGGCAGGGGAGAGGAGTGTAATATACTAAATCTTGCACTGAAATTGGCCACAATTCCATTCCAGTCCTGATATTTTATTCCGTCTAGATTTTTTCAAATGTTCTCATTTTTTTTTTTTTATGAGGAAGATTAGCCCTGAGCAAACACTTGTTGCCAATCCTCCTCTTTTTTGCTGAGGAAGGTTAGCCCTGGGCTAACAGCCATACCCATCTTCCTCTGCTTTATGTGGGACGCAGCCATGGTGTGGCTTGATGAGCAGTGTGTATGTCCACGTTGGGGATCCAAACCTGTGAACTCCGGGCCACTGGAAGCAGAGCATGCAAACTTAACTACTACGCCACCGGGCTAGCCCCCTCAAATGTTCTCATTCTTATTTTTCTATTTTATCTTAACACTTAGATTGTTTTTTTCTTTAGAGCACAGGCCTGGTCTATTTTCTCTTCTCTATCTCCAGTAATAAAATTTGTGTAAGGAACACGCTCAAAAGAGTATGTTGGTTGACTGCACTACCATAATTGAGTGACCCCTATACATGCACATATGCTAGCTTGGCCTTGGTGAACTAGTCAAGGATACAATAATGGATCATTCTCCTTCCTCAGTGGTGAACTCCTACTCAAGCAGTCCTGAAATGATCTGAGCTCAGGTTTCTGAAAGGACCCCAGAGACCAAACCTAGAATGCCCACTAATAACTTAGTTAATGACTCATGAAACTCATTAAAAGAATTACTGAACTAATATGAAATGATGGGCAGAAAGAGAGAGACTTAGTATGTGAAATGTGATACTGCTCATTTTGTCCCTGAAATACTCGATGACAAATGAGTTCTTCCCTACATCTCATTCTTTCACTTCTCATCCTTCTCCCAACTGGATAGATCAGCTGTGCCAGAAGCATGAAAAGGGTTTAAGATGCAAAGAATGAAAAAGAGATGGTCTCTGCCTTAAAGTGGTTCATATGTGAAACAGTTGACATACAGAAATATCAAACAATCTTACTACAGTGTACTAAGTACTAAGCATAATTAGGGTGCTATAAAATTGTAGAGAACTGCCAACTTTGGGGTGTCTGGGGCTTAAGGAAGGCTTCACAATGGCAGTCAGTTCTAAACTGGATATTGAAGATTGAGGAGGAATTCACCTGGGCCAAAGAGAAAGAAGTACATTTCAGTTTGAGAGAGTAAATTGATCATGGACATGTTGGTATGACAGGGTATGTCTCAATGTCATATTTGAAGACATGGAAGTAATTCAGTCTAATAGGAACGTTTAAATATATGTAGGAATAGGTGGGGAGACAGAGACAGGTCGGAGTTATACGCAGGTGTCAGATATTTGTGTTTGTATCTTGATAAAGAGATTGTATAGTCCCCGCTATGTTAAAGGGAATCCTTGGAGCATTGAAAGCTGAGCACAGACCTTTTCAATAGTTACTCCGAGGCAGTGGAGTTGGTTGGCCGTTCATTTCCACAACCTCTAGTTAACCTTGGATTTTGCTCTTACAGTTGTCAGCAGTCCTATTTGCATCTTTAGCACAACTTCTCATTCATTTTACTGATTCACCTTGTGCTCTGAAACTTCACCTCTGAAGTCTCTCAGGAGGATTCAGTCCAGATCTTCCTCACCTCTGGTTTCGGATCTCCATCAGCACTACAATGAGGCGACCTTGATTTTTGTATGCATACTTAGCTCTGATTTCATTACTCCTGGAGTGTCATCATTTTGTGGCCCAGTGTGCACTCTGCATACAAAAGTATAGTGAGAACTTAAAAGTTTATTTCCAACTTTGATCACCCTTTCAGGACATAAGCTATTAAGAGCAATCCAGAATTTCTGATAAATAACAGTAAAGTGGTATCTACATTTTTGGATGTAATTCAGAAAGTAGAAAGAAGCTTCTATTTATATAATCCTATATCAGAAACTCTGTTAATATATAATGTGCGAATCACAAAGGCAATGCTGTGTTTTGTCCTAATTAGTGGGAAGCAAAATCAGCATCATATTTGAAATAGTTTGAGGCTTTTTCTATCTCAGTATTACTTTGGGGATATTTAATTTTTCAGACCCTATTAAAGTGTTAGAAGAATTCATAGTTAAACTGACATCTTAGGTTCTGTCAAGATGGATCATTGTTCTATAAACTTTTGTTTTTCCATCTTATCACTTTTAAAAACAAAGCAGGAAAAACTAACACAGGAAATTGAACAGCAATGTGGAGATCAAAAGTATGTTGGTTAAAGAGCAGTAGAAGTTGGCCAAGCACTAAATTAATACGTATTAAATGCACTTAAGAGCAGAGCTGGAGAAAGATTTTTGTAAGGAACAGACCTAGAGAAACACTGACTTGTGGTATGAGAGATAGATGTCTTGTCAGTTACAGTGAGCAAAATCAAATTGAATAAGTTCAAGTGCTAGGTTTTACCAGCTTGAGGAGTATAATAAGATCATTGGACTATTAAGGCTAAATTGCACTCTGAGGCCCCATCTAAAAAATAAGGATCTGTACCCCTCTCTCCACCATTTTTTTCCCCTTGGAAGGTTGATGGTATTTTCTGGTCCAATCTCTTCACAATAGGTCCTTGTTTCTGCCTCTTCTGACAATGCCACATCAACAACACTGTTATTCATACCAAGACCCCACCTCCTAACTCTCCCTAGAGAGATTCTGTACTCTATGCTGGAGCAAATAGAATGCCCTTCTCCAAACTTGGAGTTTCAGAGCAGCACTGGGTATGTTTTGGGCCCTAGAGCATCTCTCATGAAAATGGTCCCTTTAGATTTTACCTTTCTTTCCTCTCCCTTGGGCACAGGATCAGGCCTAGAGGCAGGCAGAAAAAGATAGCATGTCACCTCCTTCATTTTCCTCTTCCTCAACTCTTCTTCAGGGTGACCTTGCACAAACAAAACAAAGCAACATATAACCCCGTTCTTCCTTTTAGACGCCATCAAAGGTCTCTGTACAAATAGAGATGAGCTCACGGGATCCTGGGTCTAGGAGGTGGGTACTACCTAACTCACCTTTCCAGCTGGCAGTTATAAGTCAAATATTAAGCATTTAATTGCAGTCACAATTTCTGAGGGGATTCTTCACTGAATACTATTGATCAAATTAGTTTCTGTTATGGTCTGGGCCATCAGCTAGAACTTTATTTCTTCAGAGCCTTATTCAATAAGGAGAAATACAGCCTTGAGGATAATATGTTGATCTCTTTTTAAATATTTGAATTATGAAAAGATTCAAAGATACAAAAGGAACAGAGGCTAATATAACTAATACCCTGCTTCCACCCTGAGGTGTAACAAATACTAACATTTTGCCATGTCTGATTCCCATTATTTTTTTAGAGTTAAGATATACTTGAGGGCTCCTTAAGACCTCTACTGAATCCTATATCTCTCCTTCTCCTATCAAAAGTAACCACTATACTTAAGGTGGCATATATCCTTTCAAAACATGTGTAATAAACACACATAGAGGTTTAAATTATGCACAGTACTCCTGTGTATTTTTAACTTTCTCACAAATGATATCTCTTTTCAGTTTGTTCTTCCTAGTCAAAACTTTGACCTCAAGATGTATTCACTTTGATGTATTGGCTGTTCCCTGATTCACATCCCTAAGTCCATTTTGTCTCACCCAAGTGTCCCGCCCTGAACCTTGAGTGAGCAGCTCACAGTGATCCCCTCCAGAGTTAGAGGACTTAGCATAGAGCAGTATCTCTTTAGAAGTCAATATTTGGCCATGCCCCAGATAGTGTCCCAACTCCCTGGTTGGGACTGGAAAGCTTCATTTTACTAGATTTTTGTGAAAGTGTTTGCCAAAATGACATGTACGCATTTTCACTCCATCTGCAGTAGAAGTGTTCCCTTTTGTCCACATGCTCAATACAATGGATATTGTTAGGCTTTAATTTGTTTGCCCCTCTCAACAGATATGAAATGATGTTTCATTGTTTACATTGTAATTTTTCCAATTATTAGTGAAGTCAAGCGTCTTATTATGTATTTGTCAATAATATAGAATTTCTTTTTCTGTGAATTGCCTATTCTGGTCTTTTGTCTCTTTTTCTTTTTCCTTATTGATTTGTAGGCGTGTTTATCTTATGTACATGTAGGAGTACTAATCCTTTGTTAGTTATACAATAGGGATAAAAATTCATGCAGCCAAGTGCTATTGATGGTATGGTATAAATCTGTAAAATCGTTCATGGTCATGATGGCAGCTTAAACATCAAATAGAATGGAGTTAATATTATTCCGAATTTTCAGCTTAATAAAGGAAGGGAATTTGTAATTTCATTTAGGAAAGGTACCCATGTGAAAATGCCACATACATGCAAAAATGTTTTTATGCTTAAGGAGGTCAATTTCAATTATCTAGGTTATTCAGTCATATAAAATAGTTTATTCCCAACACAAATGGATAGCTGAAATGGCATGAGTTGAATGTGGTGGTTTTTAGAAATTTTATTTGATTCACATTTGCAGAAGTGGAGCTCAATATCCCCCAAATTCCTTTTATATAAAAGCAGTTCAAAAGCCCAAATGAAAAATTCAAATAATATAGAGAACCAATCATAATAATTCACTCACAGAAGGAAATCTACTCCATGCATACTTTGGTTTTGATCATTTCTATTGGAAGAATGGTTACTCTGTTTTCTTCTAACCCCCCTACACCTTTTTAAAAATAAACATATAATGTTTGACTTTTTCTAGTAGAAATACATTTTTCTAGGAATGTTTTATCTTGAATACTCTGACCCAAGAGAGTAAAGTAATTTTGCAGAGTTTCTCACACTAGGGATTAAAATGGATATTAAGATATCCAGAGAAGGATGAAAATGAGTATAAGGACACATCAGGCATGAAAGTTCAGAAATGGAAAAGATAAATGATGCTTCTATTTTATTGTCCTTGTAAATAAAATGAATCTTGCTTTTGGCTTTCATTTGCCATATGAATAGATTGTTACAAGATAACAGCTGAGAAAATTGAATTAGCATTTTTGAGAATCAGTGAATCAGCAACATTTTTTAAGTAGCCAGTGGAAGTATTCCAGACCTTCTACTGAGTGGTCCTGGTAAAATGGAACAAATTCAAATTCATCTTTGAGCCCACTGGTCTCTTTCCATAGGCTTTCTGCTTGGATGTCCTGGGATTTCCCTTCCCCCCTTACAAAGTCCTTTTGCAAGCCTCCCTCCACAGCCATCCCCTCACCTCCAATGCTTCAAGTCCCACATTCTAGACAAAAGTGGAATGCATTGCATCATTTCATTCATATTTTATCGTGAAGCCATGTAGGTTAAGATCTGCTGATCACCAGCTATGACTTCAGCATCTGAAATTAGTTACATATTTATTTATTGAGGCTTTCAATAGGGGCCAGATGCCATCCAATACATTTGTATGCATTATCCCATTGAATCCTAAGATAGGATCTCATTATTGTATTTTATAGACACAGAAACAGCTTTAGAAGGGTTAAGAAAACTTGGTTAAGGTTTCACAGCTAGTAACTAGCAGAAGTGGAACTCAACTCAGGTTAGGATAGTGTGAAATCTGTACTCATGCACACTATACCACACTACTTTGGGCAGATTTTAAAAACTTACTGTGTTGCATACCATCACCATTTGTGGAGTAATGGTTTGCTTCCCCTGCTGAAAGTAAGTGGCACAAAGACCATTAAATTATGTTCACCCCAAACTGCACAGGTGGGCAGCTGGATCCACTGAACTGTTGGAATGCCCAGAGCCCATCACCTTGCCCAAGGGGTGGAACAAGGGAGCATGAAAAAATGATTGCCTAACCCACTGCTTTTTGCTTTGTTTAACCCAGTGATGCCACGCTTTGCTGAACAAGTAGAGGTTGCCATTGAAGCCCTGAGTGCCAACGTCCCTCAACCTTTTGAGGAGAATGAGTTCATCGATGCCTCTCGCCTGGTGTATGACGGCGTTCGGGACATTAGAAAGGCTGTGCTGATGATCAGGGTAGGTGAGGCCTCTGTAGCTCAGAGCTGATCAGAGCTGTTAATACAGACCCCAAACAAACTGTTTGTTTGTTTTTTAATTACTTAGTATAACTTGGTAAGCTGTTTGGCTTCTCATTTAGTCAGACAGGGCACTTTACTCATAAAGGGAGTAGTGATCCCAATGAAGCTAAATTAACACTGAATATCCTGAAGAGTGAGGTCCTGTCTACTTCTTGCGTACATTGGTGCCTAAATTTGATACCAGCTTAGGGTGCCCCTGCTATTCTCCATGTTCCTCTTGCTAACATGATTTTCTCATCAGGACCAGAAAACCATGGTGTGGAAAGAAATGAAGATTACTCAGCTTAGTAGAATTAATATTGATAACTATAATAATGATGATAATAATAATGACAACAAAGCGATACATAGCTGCATTCTCCTTGTAACAAATAATTAAGACTTTATAAATAAGGCTATACAAACTTTCAGCAAACCTTCCTCACCCACCCTACTCTCTTCCCATCCTGAGTCTTCTGTGTCAGGTAGGTGTGAGCCTTCCAAACCGTTGTCCAGGTAATTAAATATATGCTGGAAAACATGTAGTAGATTTTAAAATTCATATAAGTATCATTTGCAACTTGCTTTGTTCAGCCACAATATGCCTTCATCTATTTCTATTAAGACACATAGCTTACCTCATTCCATTTAACTGCAGCATAATATTTGGTTGTAAGATGAGATTTTGTTTCTCCTTACCTTACCAAGAGTTTGGCATAGTAGTTTTCAAACTTTTTTTAGCCTCAGAACTCTTTCTTCAAATAAACTTAGATATTCAAAAGCACAATTGATGACACACATACATTTGTGGCTATTATGATTGATTCAGAGATCAGGCTTGTACAGTGCTAATCTCAAGAGCATGTTGTCCAATAGAAATATATTGTGAGCCACATTTGTAATTTAATTTTATAGTAGATACATTGAAAAAGCAAAAAGAAATAGATGAAATTAACTTTAATAATATATTGTATTTAACCAGAATTTATCCAAAACGTGGCACTAGCCACATTTAAAGTGCTCAATAGCTCCACGTGGCTCATGGCCACCATATTGGACAAGGCAGCCCTAGACTGTATTCTCACCCTCAGCCTCCACAGTTGTCTCTGAGGCTGCTCAATGAAAACACAAGGTATCTGCTGAGTGCATTTTGAAATACTTTCTCTGAGAGATCATTGAGCATCTAAATCAACAAAACCAACCTCCCCTCAAACACTGCAAAACAGCAACAACCAATTAATTCATTTCCTGTGTGTGGTCCTTCAGATATTTCAAGAAGCATCTCTAAGATATGATTCTCTCTGGACAATACATCCCTAGTCCTTCAAAGATTTCACATATGGTGTTAATTCTCCTCCAAATCCTGTTATCCTTGAAGTCATTAAATCTATGTGTGGTCCTCTTTGGCTCTGGTATTCAGAGCACAACATGATGCTTCCAAGGTGATCTGAGCAGGTGGAGTAGAGTATCACCAGAAAGGGTCTCTCTTCCCCCTTTATTGACATCCATGCTTCTCCTGAAATATCCACAAACTCCTTCACTTGAGAGCACAAATAGCATCTTATCTTCTTATTTTTAAGTCAACTTGACTGTTTGCATGTTAAATATCTCTTTCATAATAATTAGACAATCAATTCAAAGCCTTCAGAGCATTCCATAAGTTGTATCAGACGATACTGATTATACTTGACAATGCGAAGTTCAAATTTGGAATTTGGACACTATCAGATGTATTTCCTATTCTTCTAACTTGCCCATTTTAGATCTGTCAAACTCTTACTATCATTCAAAACTTGTCTCAAATCTTCTTTCCCCAGATATTCTCTCTTAAAAATACTGACCCTATTCTTTAATTACCTATAACTGTTTCTGCTTGTAATAATATTTATTACACTATTTCCTTTTATGTCTATTACCTTCTTTAGACCGAAATTTTGGAAAGCAAAGGCTATCTTTTTATTTCCCCTTCACTATGGTACATTGTCTGGCACAGTGCTTATTACAATGTGTTGAGGGGGAAAAGAAAATCAGATACCTAGAGAGATAGGAAGGTGACAGAGAGAAAAGATACGAGAATTAGAGGAGAAGGGAAGGAAGGATAGTCAGGCTTTTAAGCTGGTAACAAATTAGATCATTTTTTTCCATTACATACTAACTTGTGAAATAAGGTAATAGACCATGAGAGTTATGTTTTCAAAGCATTTGACACTAAATCCCACTATAATCCTCAAGACATATTCCCTCTTTGGCCATTTTTCTGCTTTGTTAACCTTCACATTTTTGTGACAACTATTCATCTGGGAGGCTGAGGAAGTTTATAGCCATCATTCATTTATTCATTTATGAGCTGTAAAAAAACATAATTTTAGATAAAATGCCATATCTTTGTTACATGAAGTGTCATTCCTCCATCTCGACATTTCAAGTGATTTGATCAGATGAATTTCACACCTCTTAAAACTTAGGAAGAGAGAAATGTACAGTATGTACAAATTGTTATTTTTAAAATCCTTCTCTATTCAGCACCCAAATGACTTCATTTTGTACTTAATTTCTTGGTTTGCTTTCTGAGTATAATGATTAAGTCTGCTTTAAAAAAAAAAAATCCTTTGTGCTAAGTCAGGAAGAAAGACAGTAAGACAAGTAGAACTGTTTCTTTCCCAGCAAACCTGGCCATGACTTCTTCCCTCCCAAAGTATTGATTATACTTTGGAAAAATAAGAAATCTTTTTTTTCCCAAAAATAAATGCAGAAAGGACCTTGAGGGGTCAAGTTCTCCATCACCTTGCCTCTCAGCGATCAATACATATTTAATGATGACGTTGGCATCCAGGCGCTCCAGGCCAGCTCCAGGCAATCCTCTGAAGTAGATGAAGCTTGTCCTTCCTGTATTCCAGCCTCACCTTTCAGGACCCTACTCCTCTCTGGGAACAGATCTGCTCTGCCCCTCTTACATGAGACTGTTTTTTGTTTGCTTTTTACTGAGACTTGTCCTTAGTGATCTATCGGCTACCAGGAATTTTCTGATTACCCACCATGGTAGTTTAAACAATGAATAGGCAAACCTGGCACACCAATGTACATTTGACTCTCCTCATTTGCAGCAGTTATATTCTATAAGGTTGCTGTGAACACTGAATTAGAATGCTGAAACATTGCTCCTAAGGGAAATTCAGGATTAGGTTCCCGTGAGCCTTTGGTCACATTTTCTTCAACTGATCAATATATAACCTAGGTTTATGTGTGTTTTTGTTTAAAGACACTTTATTTAATATATATTGTTGATTCATTAACGTTGAACTCACGGCCAACCATGCTATAACTCATGCCTGAGGGAAGCTTATCTAACAAATGCATTTTCTCTGTAAGGTGCATCACAACCTTCTTGCACTTAGGAACACTGAACAACACTTCAGCACTACACTTCAGAGCCATTTTAAGCAAAGAAATAACCAACAAAAAGCACAAAAATGCCAAAAAAATGTGGCATTAAACAGACTGCAAAAAGGATACTTGATTACAGTATAAGAGCTGAAACAAGAGGCGAACATCGTCCTGTTTGACACTAGCTGGGAATGTGCACATTGGGTGACTCAAATTTTTTGCCACATTGCACATGTCTGTAAATAACTACAAAAGTAGTGATTTGGGAATTACAAATAAACTTTGGTGAGTAGGCAAATTCACAAATAAGGAATCGGCAAATAATGAGGACCGTGTATATTTAAGACACAAAAACTTAAACATTTAATATTGGAAATTAAAATAAGTGGGTAGGGTAGATGGTAGTAATATCTTGGTATCAGGATATAGGAATTCAGCAAAACAGTGGTTGCTTCTCAGAAGAATGACCGTGAAAAAAATCTATAATGATATCTATGCACTAAACTTTTGTAATTGGAACCCATTAATTTGGTTACATATGAAACTTGAAAGCAGGGAAGAGAAACAATAGGGCCTAGGTCAGGGTTCAGATAAAAGTCTATAGCTTAACTTCACATCTCCCAAACTTTGCATGAAGGTGCCCTGAGCACAGCGAGATATTTTTAAATATTGAAGGAAACACAGAGGTCTCTCAGATACTGCATGAAATATTAGCTGCAGGTAGTTCACAGTTTAAACATTAGTTTGGTTACGTTCCTTTTGCTGACATGTGTTTGTGATGCTGAGTTTCTGGTGGTTGCTGTGATAAAGGGCAACCTCAATGGATGTTCAATTGTATTGCAAGGTTTAAGAAGTCATGCAATGTGCAACAGGCACTAAGTTGTTAGGTCCAATCAACTTAATCTACTTTTATGATCTAACTGCTTAATCAAAAGAACTGTTAGTCTTTTGTTTTTTTTTGTTTTCTTTTTAGCCTGGAGGCACCATAAAAAAAAATGAGACAATGAGAGTCCTTGAAGCAGTAAAGGTTGTGAACCTATGGCTTAACTTTTGGGTCATTTGCATGCTAATTTCTTTCTCATGCCTCAGTTTTCTCATCTGCAAATGGGGACAAATATTACCACAGCTATAAAGCACTAGCGTAGACCTGGACCTTATGGGTTCCCAAGAAATATTTCCTTTCCTCATCCTGCTGGGATGAAGTTTATCTTTATACCATCAATTAATGAAACAGATTTTATTAAATAATTCAACAATATTATCAAAATCTCAGTGATAGGATTCAGAGTATTTGTCATAGCTAGAAAATAAAGAGTTGAAGAAACTAAAAACAACTTATGTGACAGAATTGCTTTACCTATTACAGATTGCTGTTATCAAGTTAATCAAAGTGGTCCCCATAAGGTGCCTAGTTTTTTGTTTTCTCAGTTAATTACAAATAATTTAGTATGATTTTTAAAAAATTTTGGTAATTCAATCTTGGTCATTCATTTATCAAATATTTGTTGAATGCTTACTACATGCCCCAGTGTTGGAGGTATCCTGAATACAGAGGTGAGCAAAACAGACAAAAGTCCCTATCCTCAAGGAATTTGTATTCTTTGGATGGGAGACTGAGAAGAGACAAGTAGATATAATACGCCAGTTAATGTGCCATGGAGAAAACCAAGGCAGGGTAAAGGGGATAGAGCACAGAATGGGTGTGGGGTTTATGAAGGGTGGTCCCTTCATTTGAGAAGAGACTTGAAGGAGGAGGAAACAAGCTAGAAAGGTATTAGGGGAAGCCTGTTTCAGGCAGAGGGAATGGCACATGTGGCCTAAGGACCACACTGAGTGAAATGGGAACCACTGAAGGGTTCTGAGCAGAAGAATAATATGGTGTGACTTAGATCTTAAGGGGACCACCCTGGCTACCCTGGTGAGAATAGAATATATGGGGCAAGGGAAGAAGGAAGGAAATTAGTTAGGAGGCCTCCAGAGTAATACAGGATAGAGATGCCAGTGGCCCATCAGTCCTGACTGGTGAGATTTTTGTTCTATATTGGCTTTAGGGAATCTTTAATTCTGTTTTCTAGTTTCCAATCCATTCCAGTGGTGTAGAGCTCTGTGGGGAAATCCTTTCTCATGTATCACCCAAACTCTCCTGTTGCAGTTGCCTCATCTACATCCTAATCTTTCTGCTAATAATGAAACTCATATACATTTGAGCCTTTCCTTTTAATGGTCCTTAATACATTTTTCACATGTCCTGGTGAAACGACTCGAAATCCTTCAGTCTTTTCTCATTTCGCTTCTCTACAGAGGCTGTTGTAGAGGAGAATGAGCATTGGATTGGGAACCGGAGGCAGGCAGATTGATCCTGTTCTTCAACTGATGTGTGGCGTGACCCTGGAGAGGTCACACGATCTTCTTGGGCCTCTGTAATAGGCACAAATTAATCTCATAGACCCTTAGAGGGGAGGAATTTTGGAGGCCTAGTACTTTTAATTGTGGCATTTGCAGATAAGACCCACTTTCACAATCTAACAGTTAGATAATAGTAGAACCAGGGAATCAAGACTAGACCAAAGTGGTTTTTGATTTTTGTAAAAAGACCTTCCCTGAGAGCACATAAGGGCAGAACTGAAGCTTGACTCTCAATCCCCAGCCTTCAAAGTCTAGTAAATTTTACATTTAGTTCATTCCTTTTATCCTCCATCACTATCTAATGACACACATCTAGTTGTCTCTGGGCCCGTTTGCAGACCTTTGCTATTTTTTCGTCTGCTTTAAATTATGGAGGTCCTTGACCAACCAAAAAATAACACTCATACTTTTAAAATGAATAATTAAAAAAATAACAACATGAGTAGGAGACACATTTGCATGCAATTAACAAACTACCTATGCACAGAACTAGTTATATGGGTAGCTTGGACGAGTTTGCTGCATGTTTAAGGCAGAAGAAAATATTTTAATTTCATCCGTTTGCCTGGTGGTATTTGTGATGGTTAAAAGCATGGGCCCTGGAACCCTCAACTTGCTGGTTGTGACACCCTGCAAAATTTACTTAACAACTCTGAGCCTCTTTACGCATCTATAAAATGGGGATTAAATGTATTTCATTAGATTGTTGTAAGAATTAAATCCTTTAGCTGAATGTCTGGCCCATAGTGGATGGTAAAAAATGATTGCTATTATTATTATTGTAGTTGTTGTTGTATTAGGTATATCTTTTATTAAGCATAATAATTATCACTATCACGTATTTCTTTAGTACACGCTTTTCGTTTACAAAGCATTTTCATATATATTTGACCCTAGAATCCTATGAGGTAGGCAGTGCAAGTAGCAGTTATTATCTCCGTTTTTTGTGTGAGGAGACAGAAGCAGAAAAGCTCTCAGTGACTGGCCAAAGATGAACAACTTATGAGTGGCCAAGTTTGGCCAAAAACATTCAGGTTCCCTGGGTCCACATCCTGGTTATTATTTCTCTCAGTTTTAAATTTTATTTTGGTTCCTGAGCCATAGTCACTTGAATACAAGCTCATCATTATTAGCCTTACGCTGCCAGGTTGTGTTTGTCATCGACTCATCTACTAAATGCACAGATCACTGAAATGTTTGGACACAGTACTATAGGCACTGTCATATTCTCCTTTTTTCTGTTGAGTGAGATTTTCCATTTTACTTTTCTCTCTCCTTTTCAAAAACTAATGATGAAAAGTGCTTGCAATCTTGTCATCTCGTCTGTCAGCAGAATTTACCAACTTGCTATAATTATTCTGCAGTACGCTCCAGAAATGTAAGGAAAGATCAGAGATTATTGTCTCTGTCCACAATGAAAATACAACCAGTTATTTGAACCAGGTTCTGCCCACCCCACTTTTGCTTTAGTTAATAAAGCATGGGAACAAAATCCCTTTCTTCTTTCTGTTAATATTCCTGTGAAAGAAAATTGAACATCTGTAGATGACTGAGTGAATATTAATAAGCTTGATGATGAGAGAAAAGGAAAACAAGAATGATATGCCAAAGCTTGGAAAATTATTAGGCATAATGTGATATTGGCATGAAGGACCCCATTTTATGCCTGTCTGACCAATCGCAAGGCTTCATCAATAACCACACCTGATTAATTACACTGAGGTAGCCAAAGAAACCAGCAGAATAAAAATGCTCCCTTTTGGATGGAGAATGGGCAACTGCATCATCAGTACTGCTCGGGGTCTGTTTCTTCCTTTTGAAGGATAGAGCCCTGGGAGGTGGCGTTACTATGTGCCAAAGCAGTTTGTGGGCGACCATCACCTTTCAGGTCAATGACAGTTGAGCTGAGAATCTCACAGTAATGCACTGTCTTCCCTTCATGTACCATCCTCACCATCTCCTGAGTTCATCCACTTAGAATTAACAGAGCATAATAGTTTAGAGAACATGTTTCAAACTGCCTGTCTAAGAAGCCTTTGAACAAGGTATAACCTCTCATACCTCAGTTTTCCTATCTGCAAAATGGAGAAAATAGTGTCTACATCGTAGGACTGTTAAGAAAACTGTATGAGTTAGTGTATGGAAAGCCCTTAGACAAAACAGTGATAGGCATGTGGAAAGTGTAGTGCATGCTATCTATTATTATTGTCATTCAAGATGGGGAGGGTGTTTTATTTCCAGGTTGATGGATTCATTTGTATCTTTTCTCCAACACTGACTTTACATATTAGACAGGATCTTCATCTAACTCCACTCACTTTAAAGCCATTCTATAGTTCCAGTTCTGCCAAATTTGTAATGTGAAAAAACAGACAACTATAATAACAACAAAACTTATAAAGAGCAATATGTTTGGAGTCAGACAGATTTTGGTGTTTGGGTCTAAATTCTAGTTCTGTTATTAACTAGTTCAGGGACATTTGGGTATGTTGCTTAACTTCTTAGAATCTTGGTTTTCTCATCTCTAAATAAAGATGAGAACTTTCTGTCACTCAAAACGTAGTGGTCACATCAAGGCAAACACATCTGTGTATAATGGATTTTCTTGGGGTTGGGGATCACGATTAGATGGTTCAACAGCCAGGGGATACAGCATTGGCACAGACACCATGATTCTGCTTGAAGTCTCCAAGCTTATTTCACTGTGCTGGTCTGAGTTAAATGGATATTATATAGGAAAGAGTTATTTAATCCTTGCTGGGTGTGTAGTAGTTGGTAGCTTCACTTTAGGAAATGTTTGAAGGAATTGATTTCAAAATCCTAAGTAATAATTCTGACAAACATTTAAAAAATGCCTCTTATGTGCCAGACACTCTACACAGGGTATATTACTTAATCTTCATAACAATCATATAGGTAGCTATTATTATCAACACCAATTCACATAGTTGGAAACCACAGCTAAGAGGATTTCGTCCATGGTCACACAAAGGTTCACATTCAAACAGTCTTTACTCTAGTGTTTGTAGTTGTAACCTGTATGCTGTATAGCTTAGTGACCGTATAGCCATTGGCCTGGGGATGATTAATCCTTTTTACTTATTGAGAGTAAAAGAGAAATGAAATTGAGTGAAAGTGGCATTATATAAGAAGTATATGTTTAACATTTGTTGTTGATGGTGATATTTTACCTTGTAATAGATTTGTATGGGTGGAAATAACACACAAATATAATTTTTCTTAAAATTAGAAAGCATGTTATGTCGAGTTAAACTTGGATTTGCTACACCTACAGGAGGAAGTAATAAATAATATGTATTTTTTAAAAAACGATAAATTAGGGCAACTTGATTTTTCTGACTCTTTTCTAGCCAATACCCTCCCACATAATCCCTTACGTGTAATCCCCCAAGAGCTGTCTTTCCTGGGGGTTACTTAGCCTTTGCAGTGACAAAGTGTATGGAGGGTGTGAAGGTTATCAATTTAAAATATGCTGATGTTTCTCTTTTTCTCTGTATCTGTAGACCCCAGAAGAACTAGAGGATGATTCTGACTTTGAGCAGGAAGATTATGACGTGCGCAGCCGGACAAGTGTTCAGACCGAGGATGACCAGCTTATCGCAGGGCAGAGTGCACGGGTGAGTGGACACCAAGGACTTTGGTTTGGTGCAAAGGGGCTACGTTCACCAAATTGGTTTGAGAGAATTTCTGATTTCCAGGGTCTTGGAACCCCAGAGATTCGTGGCTTAGAAATCTGTGCTCTCATCTGGGGTTGTGTTTAGCAATTAACGTTTTACACAATGGAAGTAACCACCACTGCTTCTGAGTTCTTCTAACTCCATTCTCTCTCCATCACTCGAAACATAGCAGCCATATCAAAGCAAACACTTAATGTGTATAGTGGATTTTGTTGGGGTTGGGGATCGTGATTAGATGGTTCAACAGCCAGGGGACATAGGAATGCTTGGATCTGGCATTGGCACAGACACCATGATTCTCCTTGAAGTCTCCAAGCTTCTTAACAACACAAGAGGCAAGGGCAAATGGAGAATTAGAGTCCTGCTTTGTTACTGGCTGGGCTGTTGCTCCATACTCTGGCCTACGGTCTCTGATAAACAAGACTACGTCTTTTAAAATTGGTTCAAGGCCATCAGAGTAGAGAGAGAACTTTTTTCCCCTTGATATCTACCTATGGCCAGGGCAGTAGCCCTAGATCTGTCTTCCATGTGATAGAAAAAGAAATTACAGAGACATACTAGAAATATGCCAGCTTAAGGCGTAAAGCAGAAAGCAACAGAAAGATCACCACTTGGGCTGACATTTGAACATTCCTGAACTCTCCATGACACTGTATACCAGCACAAATGTTCCAAAGAGGATCCTGGAATCTGACCAATCCAGTTAGGTGTATCTCCTTGAGAGCAGATGCAGGTAATCAAGGCAGATGGGGGGAGATGAAATTCCTGGGGGTTGCAAAAGAGGGTGAGATTCTCCTCCCTTTAAAGGCTCAGCTTCCATAGAGTAAAAACAGTCAAATTATAGAAAAACTGAGAATTAGATATTCTAATTCTTGACGTTAAGTTTTACTAAGGAAAGATAATGAATAGGAAGCGTGAGGTTGAGAAAGAGGTAGTAATTTGGAACAGGGATTAGGAAACCCCAGAAAGTTCACACTGGTTTGGGAATTGTGAAAGAAGAGTAGGAAATAGTCAACCAGAGGTTAAAATAAAGAGGACTCAAAGAAGACTAAGCCTTTTGTTGAGTTGAGGAAGTGTTGGTACTTAAAACCCAATTTCTCTTTTGTGCCTTATATCCTGATAGTCTCATCCAACAATTAAATGATCCAGAAGATCTAGATGGGCATCGGTAGGGGAAATATGAGGGTAAAGGCAAGAAAACTAAAGATGCACTGGCTTTGATTTCAGACAGACTTGGTTTTGAATTGCAAAGGGTAGAATGAGGACCATGCTCCATTACATGCTGCTTAATTTCTCTGAGCTTCAGTCCTATCATCTGTAAAATGTGAATAATAGACTTACTTGATAGGATTCTTTTGTGGTTTTAATTATTTAATATTTATAAAATAATGAGCACAATACCTGACATACATTAAGTTCTCAATAAAGGATGACTCTGAAAATTGTCATCTTTTAGAAAAGAAATCTCTTCTGATCACAGGCCGGTGACAGTAGAAAAGTGCACAAAAGAGTATGAAGCTCCCTACTTTGAAAATCCCTTGTAGACTCTATTTAATCTCCCCCAAAATGTTGAAAATTGGGAACTTCATTAAGCTGAGAGTCTTTTGAGCCGGTGTTGTTGTAACACTAAACTAATTCATCAACCAAGTCAATTCATCTTCAAAATTAAGTAAAACCAGCATTGTTATGTCAATGACAAAGGGCAAGTTTGAGTAATTCATCCAAACATTAATCAATTCAAAGTCAATTTGATTGACTGACTGCAACTCAGTATTGATACAGCCCAGTATCCATTGATTTGTTTTCTCAAAAACAAAGGCATATTGTACAACCCTTGTCTTGCCTTATCATCACCATCTTGTCAAAATGACATGATTAGTCCCATTTTTCACAAGGAAGAATATGATCTCGTTGTACTTCCATTTCACACATCTTACTTACATTAGACATCAAGTCAATTATGATGGGTGGAAACAAAAGTCAGATAGCACCTGTCTACATCATCTATTATTTCTTCACCCAATAGGTGAAAAGACAATAGTCTTTTTTGAAAGACTTTTCAGCATGAATTGTGAACATGGTCCAGGATAGTAAGAACAAAGTACCCCTTATAATCCAGCACTTGCTGACTTGTCTTTGAGATCCATGATGTGGTCTGGGTGATTAACTTGCAGCAGACAGGATTAGTTATTGAGTCAGCCTATTTTAGCCTGTAATTATATGAGGACAAATCAGAGACATAGAATTATGACTGTAAGTTGGAAATAAGAGGGTGCGTTGAATTGCTCAGATGACAGATGGTCGAACGTTTGACCAGAGAAGTGTGCTAACTTGGTCAAAATTGTGAAGGAGGCAGAAGTTGTCTTTGACAGAGGCTGTTGCTCTTTCTAGCAGCCAGTCCCCCCGTTAATGGCCCTTGTTTTGTGTTCTCATTCAGGCAAATTCTTCCTCTCTGAAAATGGTAAATTAATCTGCAAGGAGGTAAAGGTGGGAGAAAGCTTTTAGTACCCGTTCCAACATTGCTCTCAAATTCTGAAATTAGAGTATTTATTTCTTTTATGTGTGCTTGTCTGCTGCTTCTCTACAACATTTTATGAGAGAGAATGAGAATGATCATACCCTGATCTGATAAAATATAGAAGCAATCAGACCCTTTGATCCTAGACGCGAAATCTTATAAACTCTTTCTTCACAGGTTGGTATAGATAAAATTGGTCAGTGACATCTCTTGGGCACTTAACCTTGGTGATAGAATACATTATTTGGAGTCACACAGACTTTATTTTAAATATGGGCTTGGCCAAGCTGTGTGATTTGGGGGCAATTTTCTTAACCTCTCCTTCCCTCATCTCCTTGTAGACATATCTATGAGATATGTACTCATATCTATGAGTATCCTACCTCATAATGTCATTAGGAGAACTGCATAATAAAATGTATCACAAAACTTGTCACATAATGTTAAGTTGATGAAGATGATGATGATGATGCTTGTAGTGTGAGGTAGTCATTTATTAGAAGGCTGGCCAAATAATTTAATGTGAAAGAGCTGGATAATTTAGGCAATTCTGAAAGTTTTTACTTGAGTTAATGGGACAATTTTCCAATTCACTTCACAGCCTGAGACTAGTAGAAGTCAAAGGACCCACTCCTTAACTACTTATATTTATTATTCTGCTTTAAAACCAAGTGAGTAGAAATGGGCACATTGAGTTTTAGTTCTTTGAATCGTTATTTATAAACATTCATGTACTTGAAGGCTTAATGTTAGACTCTTGCTCTGCATTTAAGAAACTAACACTTGTCCATTTGGAGGCCCATAGACTTCAAAAGTCATTTTTCTCTTTGAGATTGGAAAAAGAATTATATCAAAAGCTCCTTGAGATTTAGGTTGACGAAAGGATTCTGGCGTGAGTGGTTGCTGGCTTCTATCAGTGATTTGCACTTTCATTTAACAAGTAGAGTTTATAACATTAATCACAAAAAATGTTTGGCTGTTCAGAGGAAAGGCTGGGAGCCTGGGGTGCGGGGGTAGGAAACTTTGTGGATTCAAGGCTCTGATGCCACCAGTATGGGGCCCCAGATCAATCAGATTAACAATCTAGAGAACTGTGCTTGGTTCCTGTGAATAGAAGCAGCAGAAACTCAGATGGCCCCAGGTGATTATATAACACAAACAGAAAAGCTGATTTGTTCCCTCTCTTCTTGACCATGAAAATAATTTTTCTCACATTCCCCTAGTTGGAGGGAATAAACAATTGCATGTGTTGTATTTTGTGTTCAACTTGATTTTAATGTAGCCAGCCTCTAATTTTTTTTTTCTAGCCAGAACGGCTTTAATGTGTTAACATTTCAAACTGCTGAGTTACATTGATAAGACCTAATTAAAACTCATGTCTTGAATTTTAATTTGATTAACTTGCAAATTTCAGTTTGTGATCTACTGTTTATAGATAACCTTTTATTCAATTCCAGTTTCAGAAAAGGTCAATTATGAATTTTTTAAAGGCAAGAGCATTTTAAGAATATTTAGGAAAAGACTCCAGCTCATCGATAGCTACCTAAGCAGAAGCAAAAGTAATGACGCTTACACCCAAGTCACACAGCATTAAGTGCATCATGCGGATCAAGCACCCCTAGAGTCAAAAGAACATTTTCCTTTGCAAATCTGCTTTGAAGGGACCAGTTTTTCTTCAGAATTGTGCCCTTAGAAAATGTTTGTCAGTTCTGGCAACTTCTCTCGAATTATGTTGACGACATGAGTGGAAGAATGTTTAAGCAGTCCATCAAAATATATTGATTGAGCTTCTACTCTGTGCAGGACGCTGAGGCCTCTACCCTAACGAAGCTCAGAGAGAAGTCAGAGGTAGGGCATTAGTAGGCATTAGAAAGTAGAGCAAGGCAGACAATATTCAAATGCTAAATTGTACCATTGAAACTCAAGTGATATAGTTGACAGAGAAGTGTATACCCTTTAATCCTTTTGGAGCAATGAGAGGCACTGCTTTCCATCTGGGGATTGACTTTAGAGTCTGGAGGTCTGCCGGGTAGTTTTATGGATTCTTTTACAGAGAAACACCTACTGAATGCTTTAAATCATGCTGCTTAAAACTTGTGAAGTCTAAGTAAAACATAACTATCAATTTTGTATAAGGAGGATAAATTAATCAAGGACAGAGTTAGATCATCAGACAAGGATGCTTCAGGAAAAAAGTGCATACTTAACTTCTGCAAATCCAAACCTATCTTAAATGCGTTGGAATAGCTGCCTTGTTATTAGTGCACTATTGCATAAGTGAGTTTACAACAAACTCTTTTGTATATTAACCACCTTTATAAATATAGTTTTTAAAAGTACTTTAAAATATTTTTTCAAAATATAGTATTTTAAATACTTTAACTGTAGTATTTGTACCAGTGTGGCTTTTTAAATATGGATTGTAATTTGTGTGTACACACAGACACACTCACACATACACATCATATACACACACCATACTCGTATACTATTTATATAAAGTCACACACATGCATGCATGGAAGTTAGTAGACATGGCTGTCTGTTAGTAAGAAGTAGCATCTGGGCAGCTGCTAGTCCAAGGACACCTTTATGCAAATCAGACCAAGATACCCTCACTCTGGGCAGATGAAGGCTCATCTCTAGGATGGTCAGCCTGGTAGACAGCACTGGTGATTTCAGTGACCCTTGCCCCCCTGGGCCAGGACCATTGTGCAGTGTCTAACCTGCATGGTCATGTGTGGTGATCCAGTTTTTTGGTTAAGTACAATGGATAAGTACCATGTTAGCTGACCTGGATTTTAATGCTATTCCTACAGTTTATTAGTTGTATAATACTGGGAATTTAATTAATTTCTCTGAGTCTTGGTATCATCATTAATTATATAAAATAGAGGTAATAATAGTATTAATGTTATAGAATGATTAAGTAGATTAAGTTTTTTTGTGCCTCTTAGCACAGTACCCAGTATACGTGTCTGTACTCAAGGAATCATGTCAATCTCCTATTTATAGATATTCACATAGACTCTGGGCCCATACCTTCTCTTTGATGGCAACTAAGTAATAAGCTAGAGGAGTACCTGCAAAGGAAAACTAATATGGAAATGATGATAATGTAATGCTAACAATAATCCCATACATGTTTAATTTTTTTTGGACAAAACATTTAACTCATTTATTATTTCGTTTGCTGTCCACCATAACATTTTGAGGTAATTGTTTACTATTCTTATATCTGAAATCCTTAAGGTTATGATCCAGTAGCCATAAGGTCTTGACCCAAGTCTGTGACACAGCCTAGTTGAGCCCAGTTTTTCTGAGCTTATGTCCACTGGTATTTCTATTAGACATTAGCTACCTCTCCTTCAAACAATTTACTCACAATGGGAGGAACTTTACAGTTTAGGGAGTAGTTTTTCTGTGTTATTTTACTTATCCTTTGTGAAAGCTCTATGTCCTCCAAATCATGCTCCTTTGGTCTCTCTTCTGGAGAATACATGTATCCCAGAACCAGAGGGATACTAGTATTGACATACTTTCTGCATGCTCCTCTGTGAAGCAGGTTGCACATGGTTCTGTGAGGATGCAATGAGGTGATGTCAAACATTTCCCTCAGGACCTGCTGCATAAATGGCTTTTAAAAAGTACAGTTGATTCTCTTTATTCACGGTATTTACGTTCTATAAAGTCATCATGAACACTTAATTAGTAACTACTGAATCATTGTTCCTAGGGGAAATACAGGGTTAGGTTCCTAAGAGCTGCTAGTCTCGACATTTTTTCCAACCAAGCAATACATAATCTTGTTTAATGAGTGTTTTTGTTTAGATATCTTATTTTATAGTTTTGATTCATTAACATTGAACTCACAGCCAAGAGCACCATACCTCATGCCTGAATGAAGCTTATCTATTACATGTATTCTCTCCATAAAGCACATCACAACCTTCTTGTGCTTGAGGACATTAGACAGCACTTCATCACTATGCTTGGGGGCTATGTTAAACAGCAAAATCACCAACAAAAAGTAAAAAGATATGGAAAATGTGGCACTAAGTAGACCACAAAAAGGACACTTGTTTACAGTATGAGTGTTGAAACAAGAGGGCAGAGAATCCCTTGTTCAGCCTCATCTGGGAACATGCATGTTGTGTAACTCAAACTTTTTGCAGCTTTGTGCATGTCTCTGAATGACTGTGAAAGTACCACAAGTATTAGTTTTGGGGTTGCAAATAAATTTTAGGGAATAGGCAAATATGCAAATAAATAATCCATGAATAATGAGAAAAGACAGTAGTTCTTCCTTTCTATATTCCCTTACCTATCACTTATTGAAAATCAACCCTTGTTTCCAGTCCTATATTTTATCCCATAACAACTTCTCCATCTACATACTCGTAGGCTCTACAGAGAGCCATGGTCATCCCAGGATTTCCATAAAGGAGGTGGGGGAGAGCTGGGAATAGGTATGCCATCCCTAAAATGCCCTGGGTTTGGCATCTACCCATGGACTCCATCATTAACACTCATAGAAAGTCTCCCCAATCCACCCCACCCCACTTGGATACTCAGATATTGTTTAAAATTCCTCTCCTTCCCAGTGACAGAAGGCCTTTTTTCTTTTTTTCCTTCTCTGAGCAGATTTCAATGTTGAAAGAGGTGCATTCTTTCATCTGGTAAAAGTTTCCTGAGACCAAATATAAAAATTGTCAAGAATAGATTCTTTTGAACAAACATATGTCATCAAAGTGACAGAGAAGTTCTGTTACTGTCAATGTGCATGTACCTTTGGATCTCTATATTCTTTGTATGTGGGAGTGGGGACAGGGATCTGGAGACCTTACCAGTCTGTGCTTTTCCCTTCCTGGGGTTTGGAGAACACGTACTTTCCAGAATGGTGGGAGCCTATAAACCTTGTCAGGGTCTAGCTTTGCCATTAACTGGAGGCAGAGTTGACCTACTGTATGTACTTCCTTTGTCACCATTAGTCATACATTTTCTGTAACCCACACAGGCCATCATGGCGCAACTACCACAGGAGGAGAAGGCAAAAATAGCTGAGCAGGTGGAGATATTCCACCAAGAGAAAAGCAAGCTGGATGCTGAAGTGGCCAAATGGGACGACAGTGGCAATGATATAATTGTGCTGGCCAAGCAGATGTGTATGATCATGATGGAAATGACAGACTTCACAAGGTGAGGCCCAGAGATAGGAAGATGAAGATTTTCTCATTAAACCCAGAAGCATAACAGTGTATATTAGCATGTGAAAGCCTGCTGAAAAATTAAAATACTATATCAAAGCAAGGTAGTGGTATTATAAAATTTCATGTGTAAGTCAAAATGACCTATTCTTAGCAGATAGATTTTTTTGGTCAAGGAGAACAGATTCATTTTTGTAATTATTATTGTTTTAATTATCTGTCCTAAGTCAGTCATAAAATCAAATTCCTGGGAGTTGGGTGGCTCGTTTTTCATCTGTGCTATTTTGCAATGTGTTTAAATATTATTCTGAAGATAAGGTGAATGATTTAATATCCCTTTGGAAAAAATATGTATCTATACATAATGTATGTGTGCACATATATATGTAATATGCTTTAATGCTAGCTCATGACCTAGCATTAATATCAGCTTAAAGAATCAAGTTCAACAATCTGATTCCATAAGTTTGAGAGGGAACTTAAAAATTGTATAAGTTTTATTTCCTTTTGCTCTGAGCAGTGCTTTTAATAAATCAAGAGACCAGTCAGAATTTTGTCAGGAGGCTTTTTTCACCGGGGGTCATTGCTGTTTCTGTCATTGCATTTTTAGTCTCCTCTTTAAAGGGAGGTGACATTTCTGCCCTTCCTACCACCCAAAGGGCAAACCAAGGGAGAGCAAAGCTCAGTGAAAAGATCTCGGGATTTTGAATCCATATATCAGGTGATTTTGGACTAGTCTCTTACTGTCTTTATTTATTTGCAAAATGGAGAAAAAATACTTTTCTTACCAACTTCACAGGAGAGTTTTAAAATCCAAAGAGGTAATGCAGTTGTAAATTATGCTGCCATACAAATGTAAGCTATCATTTCACTGTCGAGTTTTCTTTCTGGGAAACACAGACACACATAGACACACATGAGCAAAGATATTTTAATGCTTCATCATGGTATTTGTTGTTAAAACTATGTAAGATATGTGGCATGTCAAAATATCACCATATGGGTGACAATTTTTTTTTAATGATTGTTGAATGCTTCTAATAAGAAAAGGCTACAATTGATTATAGGTTATAATAAAATGTGGAACATCTCTGCCTCATCTCTTACCCTTTGCCTTTGGCCAATATGGACTGATGACATTGCTTGGCACTTTCTCCAAATATTTTTAAATTGTTTTTTACTTCAATGGAATGACTTTAGTGTTATGAGGGTGACCTTTGAGACTTTCAAATGTCATTGTATTCATTAGAAGTTCAAATTTGTACTTTTCGTTAGTCTTTGTCGGCTTCACAGATTTATTTCACACGCAAAAAAAATAATAATAGGAAAAAACAGTCTGAGGTATTGTTTAAATCCGAATTTCCTGCAGATCAGACTATCATGGCAGGCTCAGTCATTGCTTTTCAAGGCCTATGATGACTTAATTTGCTTGCTTTCAACATTATATTAGTACTTTATCTGATGGATATTATGCAATCCATTAATAACATCCCTTGAACGAATAATCTCATTAGTTTAAAGTGAATAATGAATCTAGTCATGTTGCTAGTTTAGATCAGGAGAACATTTTATAATGCTCCAGATTATATATAACTGTGGTCAAGGAAGAGAGATATGTTTGAGGAGGTCTTGTTAGATGATATTAAGTAAGACAGACTTTCTATTAGTCAAAGTACAGTTTTAAAAGTGAAAAAAAGGCCACTTCAATTTCCTGGGGATTTCATATAATCATTTTCTGCTGATTTGAATAATGAAATGTCTAGAATGCTACTGGTTGTCATTTTTCCCACTGCCTGATGAGTAGTTTTGTGCCCCTTTGTGAGCACAAAGGGAGGAGTATAGTAATTAATGACCAGAGAAACAGAAGAGGGTGTGAATTGGAAATGGAACACAGGAAGCTGAGGTTTTGTTGCTTCCATCTGTGAAGGCTCTTCCTTTGCAAAGAGGTAACTGACTTGAGCTTTGCTTTGTAGCCTCTCACCTAAGTTCGCTGCCCTTGACCATACGCATTATTATTATCTCCCTTGCATGTTCCACTTCAAAAAGGAATATTTCAGCCCTATACCTCTAATGACACTTATGTGCTATTTTCTCTTATTTAAAGGAAAGGATATAGCTGATTAGGAATTGAAACTTGATTACTCTTCTCAAGTCATATGTTTAAAGGGCATTTGGGTGCAAAAAATAACCTTGCATTTATTATCTTGTTGTTTTATTCTTATCAGTAGCTAATTCATTAATTTGATTCAGTAATCTCAATGATATCCACTCCATTATTATTAAAATTGGAGAGGTTCTGCCTCATTATTTGTGTAATAACTTCTTCATGGAGGATAAAACTGATTATGCCTCATGTCTTTTTCCTGTTAGGTTATTCCATCTCACGGGCAATGGTGGAAGCACTGTCCTGCATAGTGTGAATCCATACTTCTCATGTCATTTTCAGAAAGAAATAGTATGTGCCAGTCTTGTGTCCCAATAACAAAAAGTGTGCAGATGGGGGCAGCTCAGGAAGAAACCCAAGTTTAATTGTATAGCAAGGGACAAAGCTGTCTTTTGAGATCAACTGTAAGTTCTGATCTTGAAAGGAACAGAGTTCAGGCTAAGGAAAAAAAAAACTTTCAGGGTACAATGGACTGTAAAACCCTGAGCACTTGATTCAAAAATCATATAATCACCCCACTCCTCCCAAACTTCATTCCTGCCTTAGTTCAGACACTGGTTATCTCAGCTCAGGTATCGCTTGACTGGTCTTTCAGTTCCAATTCTTGACTCTTGTCTGTTCATTCCATGCCACATCTGATCATTAAAGGGCAACCATCCAGCCCCCTTTGCACCAAAACTTTCATTAGCTCCTCTTTTCACAGAATAAAATTCAAATCTTTAGTTTGCTATCTAAGGCCTACCTTTATTGACCCTTAGACTTCTTTCTCAATTTTGTCCATATTTGTACTTCAAATTCAAGGCCATGATATAAACGTTATTTCCTTGAATAGTTCAACTCATGGTCCTGCAGTCTCACCCGACTCCTTATTAATCTCCATATTCATTCAACTTTTCTACTGTGTTCTCTTCATACTGCTGCAGCTGATTGGTGAAAGTTATTTCCCAAGAATGTTTTATGGAACCCTGGTTCTGAAAAGAGGCTTCTATGATTCAATACATTTGCAAATACACTCCTTACATACTATATCTTATTATTGGAGAGTCACATTATATATTGACAAGTTAGAGGTAGTGAAAAAGCTATAGCAAATAAATTGGATTAACTCAGAACTTAAGAATTGTGGGGGGCCAGCCCCGTGGCTTAGCGGTTAAGTGCGCGCCCTCCGCTACTGGTGGCCCGGGTTCAGATCCCGGGCGCGCACCGACGCACCGCTTCTCCCGCCGTGCTGAGGCCGCGTTCCACATACAGCAACTAGAAAGATGTGCAACTATGACGTACAACTATCTACTGGGGCTTTGGGGGAAAACAAAAGGAGGAGGATTGGCAATAGATGTTAGCTCAGATCTGGTCTTCCTCAGCAAAAAAAGAGGAGGATTAGCACAGATGTTAGCTCAGGGCTGATCTTCCTCACAAAAAAAAAGAAAAAAGAAAAAAAGAATTGTGGGTACTGAGTACATTAACTCAGAATGTATTCACGCCTTGATTTTTCGCATTAATACCTATTACCTTTTCATGAAATAAATATAAATTAGTTGGTAAATTATAGATAGTGTTGATGTAGTAATAGTTTTCCAAGACTATCTTTTTTTTGGAGTGACCACTTCCTGGGAAAGCTTTCAAATATTGAGCCTTATATAAGAATCACCTATGACCAGAAGAGAGACGCTTACGTGAATCTACACAATAGAGCCAATTCTACAGCTTGATGTTCTTTCCAAGAAAACTAAAAATGTGTTCCAGATGTAACACTGTGGTAGTTTCTGTGTTTAAGGTCACAAGAGTCCTCAAAAGACCTTTTAAAAATGCCCCAAATAGAGAATCTGGTCTAGAGTAGGGGACACAAAGGGTATAAGCCATCATTTTGAGACTGGGAGCTACAGCCAATGGAGCCAATCTCTTTGGCAACATTACCTTCTACTGATAGGAAGACTCAAACTTCTGGTCTTCTCTTTTCTGGGCCTGATATATGTTTTTTTCTGTTGGCCATTTGTTTCTTGTTTCCATGCCCACTTCACATTACTCAGATGACTGTGGCTCATTTAGACATCTGCTGTCCAATACAGTAGCCCCTAGCCACATGTGGCTATTTAAGTTAATTGTTTCTTATTGTGGTAAAAATATATACAATAAAATTTACCATTTTAACCATTTTTAAGTGTACAGTTCTGTGGCATTAAGTACATTAACTCTGTTGTGCAACCATCACCACCATCCATCTCTTAGAAATCTTTTATCTCCTCCAACAGAAACTCTGTACCATTCAGTGCTAACTCCTCATTCCCCTCTCTCCTCAGCCCCTGGCAATCACCATTCTCCTTTCTGTCTCTATAAATTTAACTACTCTAAGTATCTCAAATAAGTGGGAATATACAGTATTTGTCTTTTTGTGACTGGCTTATTTCACTTAGCATGATTTTCTCAAGGTTCATCCGTGTTGTAGCTTGTGTCAGACTTTCATTCCTTTTTAAGGCTAAATATGTCATTGTATGTATATATCATAACATATTTTGTTTATCCATTCATCCATTGTTGGACACTTGGACTGATTCCCCCTTTGGCTATTATGAATAATGCTTCTATGAACATGGGTGTACAAATATCCCTTTGAGACCCTACTTTAATTCTTTGGGGTATATACCCAGACGTAAAATTGCTAGATCATATGGTAATTATAAGTTTAATTTTTTGAGGAACCACTGTACTGTTTTACATAAGTGCTATGCCATTTTACATTCCCATCAAAAGTGGACAAAGGTTCCAATTTCTTCACATCCTCACCAACACTTTCTTATTTTCTGGTTTTTGTTTGTTTGTTTGTTTTCATAGTAGCCATCTTAATGAGTATGAGGTGGTATCTCGTTGTGGTTTTGATTTGTATTTCTCTAGTGATTAGTGATGTTGAACATCTTTTCATGTGCCGATTAACCATTGTATATCTTCTTTGGAGAAATGTATATTCATGTCCTTTGCCCATTTTTTAATCAGGTTGATAGACATTTAGTGTTGAGTTGTAGGAGTTTTTTAATATATTCTGGATATTAACCCCTTGTCAGATATATGATTTGCAAATATTTTCTTTGATTCTGTGGGTTGCCTTTTTACTCTGTTGACTGTCTCCTTTGATGTACAGAAATTTTTAAAATTTTGATATAGTAAAATTTATTTTTCTTTTGTTGCCTGTGTTTTTGGTGTTATATGCAAGAAATCATTGCCAAATCCAATGTCATGAAGTTTTTCCCGTATGTTTTCTTGTAAGATTTTTATAGTTTAGCTCTTATGTTAAGGTCTTTGATCCATTTCAAGTTAATTTTTGTATAGGTTATAAAAGTCTCACTTCCTTCTTTTGCGTGTGGATATCAACTTTTCCCAGCACCATTTGTTGAAAATACTGTCCATTTCCTGTTGAGTGGTCTTGACACCCTTGTAGAAAATCATTTTACCACACACGTGGAAGTTTACTTCGGGGTTCTCTATTCTGTTTCATTGGTCTATATGTCTGTGTTTATGCTAGTACTACACTGTTTTGATTACTGTAGCTTTGTAGTAAGTTTTGAAATCCAGGAGAGTGAGGCTCCAACTTTGTTTTTTTTCCCAAGATTGTTTTGGCTGTTTGGGCTACCTTGAGTATCCATCTGAATTTTAGGATGAATTTTTCTATCTGGAAAAAACACCACTGGGATTTTGATAGGGATTACATTGATTGCATTGGGTAGTATTAACATCTTAATATTAAGTACTGACATCTTAATAATAATAGGTCTTCTAATCCAGGTACATGAGATGTCTTTCCATTTATTTGTGTCTTTAATTTCTTTCAGCAACATTTTATAGTTTTCGGTGTACGAATCGTTTGCCTCCTTGGTTAACTTTATTCCTAAGTATTTTTTTTTTTTTAACGATTTTTATTTATTTATTTTTTCCCCCCAAAGCCCCAGTAGATAGTTGTATGTCATAGTTCTAGTTGCTGTATGTGGGACGCGGCCTCAGCATGGCCGGAGAAGCGGTGCGTCGGTGAGCGCCCGGGATCCGAACCTGGGCCACCAGCAGCAGAGCGCGTGCACTTAACCACTAAGCCACGAGGCCGGCCCTATTCCTAAGTATTTTATTCTTTTTGATGCTATTGCAAATGGGATTGCTTTCTTATTTATCTTTCAGATAGTTCTTGTTAGTGTATAGAAATGCAACTGATTTTTGTACGTTGATCTTTTTGTATATTGGTTATCCTGCAACTTTGCTGAATTCATTTATTCTAATTTTTTTTGGTAGAATCTTTAGGGTTTTCTACATAAAAAATCATGTTGTCTGTGAACAAAGATCATTTTACTTCGTCCTTTCAAATCTTGATGCCTTTGCTTTTTCTTGCTTAATTGCTCTGGCTAGGACTTCCAGTGCTATGTTCAATAGAAGTGGCAAAGGTGGCACCCTTGTTACTGATCTTAGAGGAAAAGCTTTCTTTCACCATTGAGTATGATGTTAGCTCTAGGTTTTTAAATTTTATTTAAGATGAAATAAAATTGGAAAATTGTTGGACAATTTCTTTTAAAACTAAAAATGGATTTATCATAGGACCCAGTAATTTCACTTTTGGGCATTTATCCTAGAGGAATGAAAACTGAAATTCACCAAAAAACCAGTACACAAATATTTATACCGGGTTTATTTGTAATAGCTTAAAAGTGGAAACCACCCAATGCCTTTCATTTGGGTAAATGTTTAAACTAACTCTGGTACATCTATACCATAGAATACTACTCAGCAATAAATAGGTGCAGCAACTTGGATGGACCTCAAGGAAATACTGCTGAGTGAAAAATACCTGTCTCAGTTGGTACATACTGTATAATTCCATTTAGATAACATTCCTGAAATAAAAAAAATCATAGAGATGGAGAACAGATTAGTGATTACCATCTATGGATGGTAATCTATGGATCTATGGATCATCTAGGGATGATTACCATTAGGGATGGGGCGGGTGATATAGAGTTAGTATGAGAGAACCTTGTGTTGATAGTATAGTCTGTGCCTCAGTTGTGGTAGTTACATGAAGTTACACATGTGATAAAATTACCTATAACTTACAAACACATACACACAAGTGCATGCATAACTGCTGAAATCTGAATAATCTCTATGGATTTTACCAATGTCAATTTCCTGCTTTTGTTACTGTACTATAGTTATGCAAGATGTTAACGTTGGAGAAGGCTGGATTAAGGGTGCATAGGGCATCCTTATATATATCTTTGAAAATTCCTAGGAATCTATAATTACTTCAAAGTTAAAAGTAGAAGAAAAATATTGAATAAAATTGAACTCAGTTCCTCAGTCACACTAGCCACAATTTAATTGTTCTATAGCTACATGCGGCTGGAGACTACTATATTAGACAAAGCAGAATTATAGAATATGTCCATCATTACAAAAATTCTCTTGGATAGCAATGCTATAGATGCCGATGTCTGACGGAGTTTCAGAATTCACTTGCAATCTATGCAATGATAACATAAAAAGAAAATCCTACATAAGCTGAGTCCAGGGTCTTCTCTTTTAAAGATACTGGTTATTACCCCCACAGTTATTACCCAACTACTAGTAAGGGCAGCCACACAACCTGGCACATCAGCAGAAGGAAATGAGTAACTTTGATCCTCCACTCCCTAAAATGGTATAACTATCTTTTCTGTCCCCTTTCTCTTCTCCGCATGATGTGGGGAAAATGGGTCATGCCACTAATTCTGTACTCAAAGAAATCTGGGCCTTGAAACTTTCTTAGAAGCATCTTGCATAATGCTGAGCACCATATACTAGATATTCAGGATTTTCCAGATGATTCAAAGAATTTTCTTAATTCGTTCTCATTAGGCAATGAGGGTGCACATGGCTGTAATTTACACTTTAGTACTTCAAATACTTATGAATATCTAGACTCTTCTATTTGTCAGTTGACAATTTTTATTGTGTTATTTTTCTGGGTAGTTATAATGCTTTCTGTTTTTATAATTACATTTTATTTTTTTATTCAATATTTATATATTGTGAAATGATTACCACAATGTTTAATTAACATCCATCACCAAATATAGTTACAAATTTTTTTTTCTTGTGATGAAAACTTTTAAAATCTACTCTCTTAGCAACTTGCAAATATACAGTACAGTATTATTACATCCCCATAACACTTATTTTATAGCTGGGAGTTTATACTTTTTAACCCCCTTCTCCCATTTCACCCACTCCCTCCCTTGCCTCTGGTAACCACCAATCTGTTCCTAGCTCAGGGTTTTTGTTTGTTTTGTTTTAGATTCCACATATAAGTAAGATCATTTGGTATTTGTCTTTCTCTGTCTGACTTATTTCACTTAGCATAATGCCCTTGAGGTCCACTCATGTTGTTACAAATGACAAGGTTTCATTCTTTTTGATGGCTGAATAATATCCCATGGTGTATGTATGTGTATATATCTATACGTATACATACATACACACACATTCCACATCTTGGCTATTGTGAATAATGCTGCAATGACATGGGGGTGCATGTATCCTTTCAAATAAGTGTTTTCATTTCCTTCGGATAAATACGCAGAGTGGAATAGCTAGATCACGTGGTACTTCTATTTTTAATTTTTTGAGGAACTTTCATGCTGTTTTCCATAGTAGCTGCACCAGTTTACATTCCCACCAACAATGCACAAGTTTTCCTTTTCTTCTACATCCTTGCCAACACTTATTTCTTGGCTTTTTTATAACAGCCATTCTAACAGGTATGAGGTGATACCTCATTATGATTTTGATTTGCATTTCCCCAGTGATTAGTGATGTTGAGCACCTTTTCATGTTGGCCATCTGTATATCATCTTCTTTGGAAAAATATCTACTCAAGTCCTTTGCCCATCTTTAAATTGGATTATTTTCTTTTTTGCTATTGAGTTGTATGACTTCTTTATATATTTTGGATATTAACCTCTTAGATTTATAATTTGAAAATATTTTCTCTCATTCGGTAGGTTGCCTTTTCACTATGTTGATGGTTTCTTTTGCTGTTTATTTTTGTTTGATGTAGTCCCACTTGTTGATTTTTGCTTTTATTGCCTTTGCTTTTGATGTCAAATCCAAAAAATCATAGCCAAGACCAGTGTCAAGGAGCTTGCCACCTATGTTTTCTTCTAAGAGTTTTATGGTTTCAGGTCTTATCTTCCAAGTCTTTGATATATTTTGAGTTGATTTTTGTGTATGGTGTAAGATAGCAGTCAAGTTTTATTCTTTTGCAGATGGCTGTCCAGTTTTCCCAACATAATTTATTGAAGAGACTGTCTTTTCCCCGTTGGGTATTCTTGGCTGCTTTGTCGTATATTAATTGACAATATATGTGTGGGTTTATATTTACATTTTAAAGTAATACATTTGCTCATGCAGAATTTAAAAAAAAAGGATACAAAATTCAAAGATAAGAAAGACGATAGAGGAAAGGATTAACTTTTCAATAAATAGTCCATGGACAATTGGTTACTGGTATGGAAAAATAAAGTAAGAGTGTGATTCTTATCCCACCTTATACACAAAAAATAAACTGCAGGTGGATTTAATATCTAAATATGTAATCTTTAAAATTTTAGAATAAAATGGGAGAATATTTTTATGATCTTGGGGCAAGGATGAACTTTTATTTTCCTTTCTTTTTTTCACCCAGCTTTATTGAGCTATAATTGACATATAACATTGTGTAAGTTTAATGTGTACAATGTATTGATTTGATACACATGTATATTGCAAAATGATTACCACCATAGCATTAGCTAACACCTCCAGCAAGGAAGAACTTCTTAAAGAACATGTGAAAAGCACAAACTCTAATAGAAATGATTGATATGTCTGACCACAATAAAATTAAAATTTATATTATAAAAACTGTAATAAAAGTAATAATCCTGTCTAAGACTGGAAGAAGTAATTTGCAACCTGAATAACTAAGAAAAGATCAGAATCCAAAAGATCTAAAGAGCTTAGACAAGCAATTTAGGTAAAAACAACTCAATAGAAAAATGTGCAAAAGATTTGAATAAATAAGTCAGAGAAAAGGAAATATGAATGATTAATAATAATGGTCAATAAATGATAAAAAGAAACTTGGCCTCCTCTGTCATTATGGAAGTGAAAATTAAATTTTTTCATATCCATCAGATTGATAGAAAAATAAGTGAATAAATATTATTTAAATTATGAAATATAATATACCTATAGAAAAGTACATAAAAAGTAAACGTACAACTTAAATATTATTGTAAAGTAACCTGTATAGCCATCACTGAGCTCCAGAAGCCCCCCCGATACCTCTTCCAGATCACAATACCTCTCCTCTGAACTGGGAGTAACTACTACCTTAACTTTTGGCAGTTATCTGCTGAGTTTCTACGGGGGAAGAAAAGCCCTCCCTTTTGTAGCATTTGCTGTTTTCCACAGAATAAGTACTCCCATCATGGCAGATTTCAAGTTACCAACATGTCAGTTGATGCACCAAATTCCTGAAAATTTAACAGTTGGCTCTTGTGAGTATGTACAGACCCACTCCAGCACTCAAGTGCCACCTCCTTTATTACTCTTTGCTTTTTCTCCTTCTTTTTCTTCCTTTTTTAAAAAATAGTTTTACTACCTAAATAAGCATCCTTAAATAAATAGTTTGTATTAGTTGCTTCTGACAATATCAATATTATGTTACTTAATGAAATTGTTTTTGAAGTCTTTCTTCCTTTCCTATATTCTGGAAGAGTTTAAAAAGCATTGAGATTATCTTCTTTTCAAAGGTTTAGTGAATTCTTCTGAAAAACCATCTGGATTTACTGAATTTTGACAGCTTCTCTCTTTCTCTATAACAACCTTTATTTCTTCCGTGGAAATCAGACACTTTAGACTTTTTCAAAATCTCCTCTCTGGTCAGCGTTGCTAAATTATATTTTCCTAGAAAGTTATTTCATCCAGGTTCTCATACTTATTTACATGTATTTGAGGAAAGTAGTTTTATGATACTTTTAATCTTCTATTTTCTAAGGTTATTTCACTCTTACCTTTTTAACTTTTGAATATTTGTTTTCTCTTATTTTTTCTTGATAGCAATATAAGTGTATTTTTTACATCAGTTTTGCCTTCTTTTTTGGAGCTAGTTTTAGATTTATTAATTTCCAGTTTCATTATTTTCTAACTCATTAATCTCTTCTTATAATTTTATTAGTTTCTTCCTACTTCTTTCTAAAATCTTGAGTCAGATAATTATTGTGTTTGTTATTTCTTGCTATTAACTATTAGCTGTAGTTAAAGCTGTTTGTTTTTCTCTGTGATCACTACTTTAGCTGTGCTCATAAGAATGAAACATATATAGCAAAAGGAGGACTAAATTGTGATTCAGTGTTACCAATTTCACCTCACTCTGGTGGGACTCCGACCCACATTCGGAGGAGCTCCCAGGAGGGGCCCACATGTGATCCTCATACCCACAATTCGTCCCTTCCTTGGAGGGTTCTTTTCTGTCTGGCATTGCGGATTTGAAACGAAACTGAAGCTGAACCGTCAACAGCACAAGCTTTATTTAATGGCCAAAGAATGGAGAAGTAGGAACTAAGTTCACAAATCAAATTCTCAGCTCTTGGGCGATTAAGCAGCTGTTATAAGGGGTCAAGGTAAAGAAGGGGAGGAATATTCCTAAGTATTCCGGGAACTGGGCAGGCTTTTTGGGGGAACAAGGGTGCCACCTCTTTTTTTTTCCTTATGTGGTTATATCCTGCTGTTGCCATGGCAGGTGTAAACTGTCATGGCGTATGTTCCATAATATGGTAATATATTCTAATGAGCTTATAATGAGCTGTGGGGTCTATGTCAGGTCAAGTCAGGCCGTCATGTTGCCTTCAGCTGGTTTTAACTCATTTTGACTATATGTCTCAGCCATCTCCTCCTTCTTCTCTTTGTGGTTTCCTACAAGCTAAAGAGTGTGTGTTAGGCTTGTTCTGAGCAGACTTGTGGTTAATGTCTTTTGGAGTCAGTGGGCTGGGTAACATCAGGACATAGAGATTCCAGTCCTAATTATCTCTGTGCATCACTCTCTCTGCAGTATCATCTTGAGCACATCGTTTAGCTTCCCTTTTTGGGTTTCAGTTTCCTCAACAATAAGGAAATATTTGATGATCTCAAAACTTCTATTTTGCTCTATAGTTTCATGAAACACATTCTTATCACCAGCTTACAACTCCAAGAATTTGAATTGAGTCTACAACGTGAACTCTGAAGTCTCAAACTTTTTTAACAACAATATACTAGTGAGTCTATGAACTGTAGTTTCTAGTGTAATCACAAAAGACATGCTTCTAGTCACTCTGGCTACAAGATGGGAGCCTGAGTCTCAAGCAAATTGAAGTCTCTATAAATGTTCTTTACTAACTTAGCACATTTTGCCAGAATCAATTAGTTGTTGAAAGTTATTATGTAACCTTCATGAGTAAGTATTTTCCCCAATCCTGTGAAATTCTGGAAGTAAACACACAAGATTGTTAGTAATGAAAAATCAAGCAGAGAGCAGCTCTTTGTGAATGGGTTAAGATGAAGGCAAAAAGTAACAACAAATATTCTGTCAGAGTAAAACTGCAAAAAAGATTTTTTTAAGGTTTGGAAGTTACAGAGAAATGCATAATAATGAGCACATTATTAAACATAGGCAGATTCCGTGTCTAAACTTTCCTTAATAAATATAAACAAAAACAAGGAAAAGCTTATTTAGAATAATAAAAGAATAATAATGTTAGAGAATGGGAGCTAGATTGTCACAGAATCTTTAACTCATCCGTATTATGTAAAATTCACATGTGAAATCGCTCTCCATATTTAAAAATCTAAATAGCAACTGAAAAAAATCAATGTCCTTTGTGGAAGAGTTAATGTTACCACAGCAAAATGAAATATCTTAAGTTGTGAATTTCCTTATGTGTGTGTTTAAGCCTTGACATGAACACAATATATTTTACTTTTAGCTGGTAATATAAAAAATGCCGGAAGGAAAATTTGGGGGGAAACTGAACAACAAGCCCTTCATTTACATTAATTTTGTGAAGCCATTTTGAGTCTTCCATTTTATAAAATGTTATTATGTAACAATGGCAATCATTGCCCACTCAATATAACACTATGCATTCCAAATAAATCACTTCTGAGTAGTTTTTCTCCACATCTCACCACATTTCTAACTATAGGAATGTAATTTTGTAGCCTTGAAAAATGCATTGATTTTTAGATGCACATAAGGAGACCAAGATAAGTAACTACGCTAAAAAGATAAAATAAGGATAAATGTATTTAATCTATTATTTTATTTACCTCTGGAGAAGAGAGAAAGAAAAGTTATATGTTACATTTTGTTTAAAGATGTATGATGTAGCATAGTTTCCTTTTCCTATATAATAAATATTTAAAAGATATGTAATATTAAACAGTTCACCTAATTGAAAACCTTATGTAAAAATATTGGGGCACTGGTTTGGAAGCATAAAGACATCTATTGTCACACAGTGTTTTGTGTATTCCTTCATAAGTTAGTACCAGAAGCATACAGGCCAATGAGAGTATAAGCCCAGCAGATTTCTGAATTTCTGGCCAAACAGTTCCCAGTTATGTACAAGAGACAATTGCTTCTCAAAGTGCCAAAGTGCTCTTAAAAATGTAATTAATATAATAATCGTGCTGGACATGGTATGAAAGACAATGCATGTACATTTATTTTGGCTAGACTCTGATTTAAATTTAGAATTTATCACTTAAGACCTGTATAAGCTTAGACGAATTAATCATTTTTAGTCTGTTTTTCTCTTCTCTAAAATGGGAATGATGATACATACTTGCTAGGGTTGTTTTGAATACAAATGAGGTTGTGTGTATAACAGCATAGGCTTATGGTAAGCATTTAAATATTAAATGCACATTGTCCTTCTGGTGATCATCTTTTTTAATGGCCTACTGTTTAAAAGTATAGAAGTTAACATAGAGAATAAAATGTGAACATGCACATCAAAATGGGGAAAAATAAATGCAACTAAAGTGGACTATTAACATGGAAATTGAAGTGAATCAAGAAAACATTCAAAATTGCTCCAGCATGGCCAGAGCCAAATCAAATACAAAAGCAGAGTCCTGGACAAACAGTATGGTAGTTTGCCTATTTCTTGTCATCAAGTGGATTTCTAATTCTGTTGTATATGTTGTTTCAGAGGCAAAGGCCCATTGAAAAATACATCTGATGTCATTAATGCTGCCAAGAAAATTGCCGAAGCAGGTTCTCGAATGGACAAATTAGCTCGTGCTGTGGCTGATCAGGTAATATAAGAGGGAAGAGCAAGCAGATGCTGAGTGGGATCATTAATTAGCACTTGGGTTCTGTCTTGGGTTTTATGCACACTATAAAATGCCTCTGAAGAATGAATTGTAGAGAATCAATAACATTTTACGAACTGCCCTCTAACTCTGCTGAGACTGAGCTGATGGCAAAGGTAGGTTCACTTCAGGAGGGACTCCTATGGCCTATGACCAAGATGCCTTGAGAAAGAAGAGGACCCCCAAAGAGTCATGGATTATCCCAGACATCCTGTTTCAGAAAGTCAATTGTACTGCATAAGGGGAAAGAAAAAGAAAGAACTTTACTTCTGGTTATTTAATATTCATCTCACTGTAATGATGCTCTTCGTGATTCATAACAATTTATGCTCTAGCATAAATGGGATTAGTCCACATAATCAAGAACCTCCAGATTTCCACTTTATTTTCATCCAGACTCAAAGGCATCAGAGATAAATGAAATTGTCGGAGTATCTTTTGTGCTTTCAGACTGAACTAAGATACACGTTAAAATAATTCTCAATCTCACCTTGAATGCTTGAGTTTATTTCTACACTTTTCATTTTTTTTTTTTTATAATTTTATTTATTTATTTATTTATTTTTCCCCCAAAGCCCCAGTAGATAGTTGTATGTCATAGTTGCACATCCTTCTAGTTGCTGTATGTGGGACGCGGCCTCAGCATGGCCGGAGAAGCGGTGCGTCGTTGCGCGCCCGGGATCCGAACCCAGGCCACCAGCATCGGAGTGCGAGCACTCAACCGCTAAGCCATGGGGCCGGCCCTCCACACTTTTCATTTTATTTGGCTTGAACTAGAACTCTAAAATCCTGTTCTAAATATGTCTTGTTGCAATAATGTTCCATTTCTTGTAAGGGTACTTTAGGCAATAGACTTTTTCAGATAACTGATGCTTATCCCTTTAAGCAACAGTGTTTTACAGTTTGAATCATTTTAAAAGGAAAATGTCTTAAATATAAAATAAGATTCTGAAATAGAAAATATTATATAAACTATTGTTTACATGGAGGAAATATTATGAGCATGAATTTGCTTACTAGACTGCAATACAGTGATGCTCTCTAAAGACATTGGAAGATACAGGATTGCTTCCGCCTCCATAGGTGACCCTGGTCTTCTATGATATTTGAGTTGCTTATTATAGTTTTCCTCCCTCATTCCTTAATATTAGGCTGTTCCTCTAAATACTTGCTGTCTTTAACATCCCAGGTTCTAGAACCCTTCAAGTCAATGCCAAATTTACTTATCTTCTAAAGACTGAAAAGAAAAACACATGATTGAACTATTATGATTACATTTAAAATGAGCCAGCAGATTGTCTCATTTTAATTTTTTTGCATATATGATGACTAATCCAAGGGGATGTTTTTTGCTTGCCTTTGAATTTTTGAGAAACACTTAATAGTAAAGATAATTCATTAAATATTACCATAATTTGAGAATCCCTCAAAATTTGTTGGAGTTAGGGAGAAAATCATTACTAAATTGCTAATTTCAGGGCAATATCAACTGCCAGCCTTGCAGCATAAATTGAGCTTCTTTCTACAGAGTTCCATATGTATCCTAGAAAGTTCACGTAAAAGAGAGGAGAGACAATGAATTTACTTGAATATATGCACGTACGCATGCAAACAAACAGTAATGTACCAACCAGGAAAGAATGCCACATTCTTTTCTGCAAATTTTGAGGGGAGTTGGGATGAGTGGAGTAGCCAGAGATTGGTGGGTGGTTCTGAAAAGAATTTTGTTAGGAAGAACTTCTTCCCTGGAGTGAAAGTGGATGGAGTTTGGATGGCTTTTCCATTATACTCTGAATTTCAATGGCTGAGACTATTTCTCAATATGTTTAGGCTCCTTGAGTTCAGTAATTTTTATTGTGATTATTGTTTTTGATTTTGCATTTTTGGGCCCTTATTTCCAACAATTATGCAACATGAAGCATAGCCCAAAACAGTTTTGATATCTGGAAAACACACCACATGTGCACACACGCAAATTCTAGATTGAGGATTCTAGATGTAGTTTGAGATTAAGTGACAAAGTATTTAAATGCTATTTAATGATGACTTTTTTTTTTAATTTTATTTATTTTCCCCCCAAAGCCCCAGTAGATAGTTGTATGTCATAGCTGCATATCCTTCTAGTTGCTGTATGTGGGACACGGCCTCAGCATGGCCAGAGAAGTGGTGCGTCGGTGCACGCCAGGGATCCAAACCCGGGCCACCAGCAGCGGAGCGCACGCGCTTAACCGCTAAGCCACGGGGCCGGCCCTAATGATGACTTTTAAAATAAACAAATGAAGATTAAACATAACACTCTCTTTGTGGCATTCTTACTGTCATTAGCTACAAAGCAACTTGCAATTTTTGCTAATGTTTTGTCTGAATGGGACATTTCTTTCTCAAATTCTGCACCTACTTCCAGGGTATAAGAGTTATTTTTCTTGGTCTATCATGTCTTTATGTGTATTTTAAATGCTTTAGTTTAAATAATAGAATAGAATGAGCATTACCAAGAAGTGGGTTGCTTGCCTTTATTTTGCCTGAAAATATTTCTATGAAGATTTGAGATATGCACACAATATAAACTTTTTACAGACTGTTGCATTTTTAATTAATGTTCCATTGAGATAGAACTTCCAGTTTAATTGCTGCAAGGTGTTCATATTGAAAGCCTTGTCAGCCCTCAGGGGAGATATCATTTTAAAGTTAATTCCTTTCAGTATATGGGTCTCTGGAGAAGGATAAATATTATAGTATTAAGTACTTGTAGAAAGCTAAAAACAGTCTCTGTGGAATTCTTTCTTGATAAATGCAGTTAGTGAAAAAACATACCACAATGGTAAGTGTTGTGTTTAAAAGAGTCCCCTTTGTCATTTATTAACTAAATGGTTATGTCAAAACCACTGGCTTCACAGTATTAATGAAAGAATTCTTTCTTGAGCTTGAAGGAAACTTAGCTGGAGTCTTTTTCTCATATTCTTTTTCTAAATAAAATACTTCAGCTTTGGCTGTAGAGTGAATAAGAAACATATTTCTTACAATGTTCCATCAAGGATCTGGTGATTATATGTCCTTTACAAGTGCCATATTGAGCCAGAACAATGGAATGGCCTGGAGAATCTCGAGCTGAATTTTGTTTGTGTGTGTGTGAGGAAGATCAGCCCTGAGCTAACATCCGATGCCAATCCTCCTCTTTTTTTGCTGAGGAAGATTGGCCCTGGGCTAACATCCGTGCCCATCTTCCTCTACTTTATATGGGACGCTGCCACAGCATGGCTTGACAAACTGTGCATTGGTGCGTGCCCGGGATCTGAACCTGCGAACCCCGGGCCACCAAAGAGGAGCACGCACACTTAACTGCTTGCACCACTGCGCCAGCCCCTTGAGCTGAACCTTTGATAGCAATAGAAATATATTTTAATTACAGGATAGCCATTGGCATTCAAGCCTCAGAAATGCTTTAGGGAGTCATGTAAATATCTGTGGCAATGTTCAGCTAAACTCAGCGTGTATTTGATAGACATCTACCGACATAAGTCACAAAGAGAATTTCAAATCTCTCACCATAGTTGACTCTGGTGCCTTCTTTGAGCAGTTCTGTTGTTACTCTTATGAGTTTATTTCAATTGGCTTTAAATTCATTTTACTCATATCTATTCTTCTTTCAGTGGTCATGATCCTTCTCAGAGTCTCTTGTTTAAAATAAGTTTATCAGGTTGCTACAATTTTGATAAATATGAAAATCCAAGAAGTGCAATAGAATTCCTTTAATGAATGATGCATTTCTTAGAAAGCCAAAGGAAACAAATGATTTTGTCCCCCAACTAATTGAATTGAAACTCTATGCTGTGGCAGAGAGATTGCCAAACAGAGCGATTTCCTTCTAGCATCTATTGCTTTGGTTGTCTGTATTAAATAACTTTGCACATAGTGAATATTGAATGGGCCACTAGGTAAAAACCTATAGAATATTAAGTTTTCTTAACAGTTTAGAAGACAACTGGTAAAACTACTCATAAACATATATACAGAAGTCCTAGTAACACTTTCTGGAAGATCTTCAATATTCTTTCTATAGAATTTTATCAAAGTAGAGCTAACCATTCTAAACTATTGGCTATGGTCTTCCTAAAATGCACTATAAAGAAGTTAAGTTAAATGGATGTAATTAAGGTGTCATCGCTGAAACCTTTTCTTCTCACAGCTTTTATATAGCAAGTGTTAAAAACTAAAGAGTACTTACTAATTGAGATCACTTTTTTTAATGTTTTATAGTGTCCTGATTCAGCATGTAAGCAGGATTTATTAGCCTACCTTCAACGAATTGCCTTGTATTGCCATCAGCTTAATATCTGCAGCAAGGTGAAGGCAGAAGTACAGAATCTGGGAGGAGAGCTCATTGTGTCAGGGGTAAGCTGGGATTTGGGATTCACAATTAAGGTTCCCACTGTTGTACTTCCAAGGCAAGCATTCTTGGCAACAGTACTGCTAAAAACACCAAACTACAGTGATTCATAGGGAGGTTTTTTTAAGATAAATGTTATCACCATTATTCCAGACCTTACAATAACTCACAAAGAGCAATTTGATTTTCCAATTACCCTGTGTTTATACTAGCCTTGTAAAATCTCCATTCTTCACAAGAAAACTAATTTCATCGCCTGGAAACTCATTGCCAAGCTGTGACTATTATAATTATTTGCGGCTTTTGTATATTTACTCATTGTGAGTCTACTTCCCTTTGTTAGTCCTAGTAATTTTCATTCTCTGTTCAGGAGCCAGCTTCTCTACGTGTGGATTGTGTTCACATGTTAGAGATGATGAAAATAATAGGAATTCATTCATCAGGTTCCAATGCATACTAGGTTATCAGTAACCCTTGAAAGCCAGAAAATGTTTGAATTTCATACAGGTTGATGTGCTGTTGCCAAAAACTAACATAGTTGTCAAACACTAACAATTATATATTCTTTACTCAATCACTCCAGTGTTTCCATTCTCATGAAAATATGAGTATCTATCCATTTTCATCAAATGCAAAGAAATAGGTTCAATGAATAGAAGAATCGTGATTTCTTGGCAAGATTTCCAAATGTATGTGTTGAGGTTCTTCACCTTGGCTTCTTCTCCCTCAATCCCTTTCTTTCAACACAAGGTGCCATCTACTGTAAACTGTTGCAAATTCTGAAGTGTGGCTCTGCCACCTTTAGTTCTTTTCCCAGTCAACCATGATGCTTCTGTTTTAAGCGTGGCATCACCAGGAACATAACATTATCACCATGGTGAATGCCTCATGGAAATCAGACTGGTCATGAAGCTCAATTCTTCCCCAAGCCATTTTCAGAAATTCAGCAGTTTGACCATTTGATAAAATATGTGGAAAAATCATTCTTGAACCCAAAGATTTCAGTTCCTATATTGTTTGGCTTGCAGAAAACACAGCTGGGAAAAGAGCTGATGCCATCTGGAAAGTCTGTTCCATGCAGTCCCACCTAGAGCCCAATACATTGGCTATTTTGTGCCTCTTCCCAAAGCATAGTCACCTCTTTGCATTTCCAAAATGATCCTGCTTCAACATTCTTCAACAACCAAGAGCAATCTGTCTTGCAATGTGTCCTTTCTGCCAAGTTGGTAATTATCAAGATTCTCTCTGCTGAGAAGTGATGAAAACATTGCCTCTCCCTTGCTTCCTTTCTTATCTTCAGCCTCGATGGTATAGTTTCCCATACCATTCAGCTTCCATGTCCATCTGTAAATAGCACCTGTGGAACTGAGTGCTTTTTGTTTAGCTTGCCTTGTGTGCTTTCATGTGTTACTTTCCAAATCTTATTATTTACATGGATGCGCAAAGCATCTTTGTGGATCTCAGACTCCACAACCTCATCTAGGTGATGTTTTACTGGCAAAGTTGCTTTCCATCATCCTCTCAGTACCCATTGTTCATCATTGCCTCCAGAGCTTCATTTCCATTGTCGTTTCCTCATTTAGATGTAGTTCAAACCATCACTGGCTTTTATCACTTGCACTGTTGGCATTTGCAGAGGTGTTTGAGATTGAGAACACCATCAAGAAGCCTGTTTCCTTCTTTGAGTCTTATTGGCGAAGTTCCTAAATCCTTGCACGGGAGAAGGCTTCTTTTAGAGGAATGTTATACCACTTTATAATAATTCTGAGTCAAATGCATTATAAAGGTTTGCTATATATTGCTCAGTTGTGGGCCTGCTCTTGGCCTCCTCCTGATTTTCTCCAAGCTTGATTGCTATTTGGTGCCATACTTGCATCTAGAGTCTGCTGTCTTTGCCACTGCCTCCATTTTATTCTTCATCCTCCTTCACTGATGGCCAATGAAGAAAAAAAATCAATATGTTTATTTTGCAAAATAGACACAAATGACTGCCTTCAAAGTTCTGAAAGAGTCAAGAATGTGAGATACCCCATACACAGAAACTTTCAATGATTTTGCCAAGAAAGTGCACCCATGCTTTGGGTCCCCTTTATTTTGCTGTCTGGCATGACAAAATTGCTATATTTTTAAGGAGAAGCTACTATAATATCATGTGTAATCAAAAAAAGAGAAATACTTGAATCTTCCTTCCTTTTTCCCTATGTATTTACGTACATGGGATTCAAAGCTGAATTCGTCAAATTTGTTAAAAGTCAGAGTTTCCACTAAAACAGATTTGGATAGATTATTTCCATTTTGCGAAGAAAAATGATATAGATTTCGAAACTGAGAGCCATGTTTTTATAGTCCTGTGCTGGCATGATGAACATATGGTGAACAAAAAGTACATGTGCACAATTATATACCATGTCAGCATGTATATGTTTTATGTGATTCTGTGTACAAAGTGGCAAAGACCTCTTCTGCTGTATCTGCCTTTGGCTTGAGAGGGGTAGGGCAGGATAACTCAACACGTCATGGGGGACAATGGGTACAAAAGCTCTTCATGAGTCCTGATGAGGAACTAGAAAAATAAAGCAATCCAAGAAGTATGCCTACATATGCTCATTCACACAACTGCTGTCTAAAAAGCACCGTTAAGTTTTCTGGCTGGCAATCAATTTTTTTAAGTTATTGGCTTAAACCGTTTTCAATAGCTGAGAGGTGCCATTTTTATTAAATCTCAAGGTAGACGATGCATTTGTGAGCTATTTCAGCTCAACGTAGTTGCTAAGGGGTAATGAGAAAGAGAAAATTTTTTTAAAAAACGAATAGAGTGATAGAAATGTTAGCGTGAAAGTAGAGGAAGCTAAAGTTCAGCAGATTAAACAACTTGTTAGTTAATAAACTGGCTTTATTTCTTTGCTTAGTTTAGTGTTTATTTCGTCTCTTAAGCCAGTTTACACACTTTTTGGAAAAAGGAATGTAGAAAGAAGAAGAAAAGAAAGAAAGGGAAGGAAGGAGGGGGTTAGGAGGGAAGAGGCATGAAAGAAGGAAGAAGAGAAAACAGAAGAAAGAGAAATTGAACCATAGTATATCAGAAACTCGTTTAGTGCAGGTAATATCCATTATATTCCTCATGAGAGAAAAGTTGAGGCAATATTTTTTTTAAGTATGTAAATATATTTTGAATACAAATAAGCTCCAATGCCATGATATGCAAATTATCTCTATATTTGATTGTCATGTTTTTAATTAATTTTTAGTCACTAGGTTTCAGAGGATTTAATGGATTCTTTTAAATTTAACAATGGAGATGTACTCATGGATCGGAGAAATAAAAACCATCCCATAACCTTTGATTATCTTTAGCTACCCAAAGATTTATACTCTGTGCATTATTTTGAATAAGATTGGAAACACTAGTGTAGGATTTTAGAATGTAGAATGTTGAATATCAAGCATTTTGATAAAGCTGAAAAATTCCACCTAATTTTTTTTTTTTAAGTTCAAATAGAACAGGAGCCACATTGTAACAATGAAGTCAGAACACAAGAGCAATAACCCTGCTCAGGACAAGAATTTGATGTTCAGGTCATAGACGGAGGGATGCTGATGTAACTTATAGCTGACTCCACACGAAAATGCTACAAATTTTAATAGATTTTATTGCATATAAATGTCTTTGTTCACACTAACAAAATACAGGAACAGAGTTTGGAGGTGAGGAATGTTAGTTCCCTACATCCTCAGGCTGATTGAATGGAGCCCCAACCTGTTCCTGAGGGACTGAGTAACTTGCCCTACTGTGCACTTTTGTTCTTTTCCATTTAAATCTCTCCTTTCCAAATCTGAATCCCTCTCAATTGGGTTATGGAGAGAAGTTTGACAAGGTGAGCAAGTATAATTCGCAACACTGGTAGGATTTGAATTGGTAAAGAGAAAGTTGGAAATGAAGGGTCAATTGCAGTCATTCTTATTGCCTATGTTTCACATCATTAAAAAAATTGGACTCAATTAAAATCAACATGAATATTCATGGTGATAAATGAAAAACATTCATAAAAATACTAGAAACTGATAATATTCAAATCAATCCTACCTGACGCTGGCATATAATCAAAGATACATATATGCACGTGCACACACATATACACACAACAAATATACTTGATTTGACATTTACTTCCTTACCCCCTGAATAAGTAATAATCAAGAACTGAACAAACGGTTGACAGCTGTGACATATCTGATCTAATACAATTTAGGGAAAAGAAAATGTGGGAATTTTTTGTACAATTATATATATTTGCAAAAAAAACAAATTGCTGAGATAAGAATTGTATTTTATTTGAAAAGTCCTGTATTCCCTCTATAAAAAGAAAAGTGGCAGTATTTTGTAATGGGAGGAAACAGTCATTGAAGAAAGCATTGTACCTAGTTGTGTAGACCTGTACTTTAAGCAACTTTGGGAAAGAGTCTTTTTTTTTATATCTTCTGATTCTGTCTGTGGTCAATTCTTGATTATCTCCAGTGATCAAAGTGTAGTAGTAATGGAAAAAATCTAAATTGCTGGCTATTTCATTTTGGGTTTGGAATGTATTTCTGTGCTTCATTTGAACAAAAGGGTATGTGTTCAACGAATTCACAGCAGTTCCAAAGAATTTTATTCAGACCTTCTGGAGGGTAGGCCATTAAGTATGTGGGTTTAAAGGACTTTTCCTGATCCTAGGGAGAGTAGTAGAGTCCAGGTCTGGAGAAAGTAAGATTAAAACAAACTGCAGATGATAAATCTGGATGGGAGGGATAGTGGAAATACTCTGTAACAGTAAGAAAATTAAACAGGAATTTACCATTTGGAGAATGACAGTTCTTTGCACACACTTTGCTTGTAAGATGGGTTGTTGCATAATTCAATCTTTCTCCCAAAAGCCTACCCTCCAATCTGGAATGATACCAAACTATAACCATTTAAATTCTGATTGTCTTCCTTAGTTACATTTGTATCATTGTACATGGTCATTGATTTTTGCACAACCCAAATTATGCAAACCTTCAGAGAAAATTAATCCTTAAGCGGTTTTTCAGTGCAAATTCATTCTCTAAATGTTATAAAAATGACATTTAACAAACTCAAGGCATTATTTTGGAAGAAATGGGAAATAGGATTTTTTATAAAAAATGTGAAAATCTTCTTGGGTGTCAGGCATCATAGGAAGCTTTGTGTCTGTCGCACCACACCTGTATAGTTGTCTCGCTGAATTCAAATAGTCTTGTGCAAAGGAGGATGGTATACTGCTGTGTTGTTATAAAAAGTAGCTCTTTAGTTACATACTCGATGGTGACTCTAAACTTATAAGATCAATTCTATTCATTGAAAAAAATCAGTTATTCACTGATGGAATTAAACCAGTAGGTTATCTGACTGAATTGTTTTATACGTAGAAAGACTTTATATTCTAATGCTCTCATTCTAAAATAAGAAAACAGACTCTGTTGTGGAAAAGCTGGGACATGAACCAAGAAAATAACTTTTTTACCTTAATTGGAGACATGGATTGACCTAACTTGGATCTACTCAGTGGATTGATTTGATTGCATCACCTGAACTTGTGGGTCAAGGAGTTTCTGTTTTAGTTTGAGGGCATTATTGCTGGTAAGAGTAGAAGGGGTCAGTGGCTTTAAAAAGAGTGTCTCTGTCTCAGAAATGTCAATGCCATTACCTGTTGTTCAATCAGTGAACTTTCATTGCTTTGAGTTTTAGAAGTTTTTCAAGTTTTGAAAGCCTCTAATTAGAAGAAGAAAGGCAAATGATTCACAATTTAATGTATTAGCAATTAATGCCTTATATTTCATTTAATATTCTGAGGATTATTTGGCAGCCAATGAATAGGAATATTTTGTGAAAACTTGGAAATTAGGCACATGGGAGGTACCTAGATGAGGGACAATAATTGTATATATCTTTTGATATCTGTGAAATACAGTCAAAACTATTTAAGAAGTACTGGTTTATAACATTTTCCCGTGAAACATATTATAATTTTGAGATATTGTCTATATGTGATAATTGTCTGGTTTTAAGATGTTCGTTATTTATTATGTTTTAAATAATTAATGTCTGTAATAGTGTCTTAGAAGCTGCCCCCCCCCGCCATTTTTAACTAGTTTGGATATGTAAGAGGAAATCCAGATATACTGTTCCCTTCAATTGAATCAAATAATTATGGGAAACCAAAGTGTTGAGTGAATACCTGTTTTCAGAAATAGTATCTGTAATTCAGTTCCTGCTTGCTGGTTTTTCTATGTCCATTGGATTTGTCAGCTGTAGTCAAGAAGTATATTATTTTAAATTGGTTACCTAAATCCATTGTGATTTTTTTCTTGTTCCTACTTGGACATGCCCCAAGATTTCCTGGACTGAAGGGAGTTAAAGAGTTAAAATGTGAACAAGTTGATATAATAAAAGATAAGTAAGTAAAAAAGAGAAGAATATTAAAACCATATATTAAATATTATCTGGGAAATTTCATTATTGAATTTCCACAATTTTCCATTACCTCAGATGACTCAAAATAAAGGAAATAAAGAGACCTCATAGTAAAACTGAGACAGGATTTTTTTTGTTCAGTACTGGATTTGCTAAAATTTTGACAACAATATTTTTCCAGAAAAAGATCAGTGTTTTCATATGTTGTTCCTAATTTCTAATGACAACCTAACAATCAGAGCTTCAAAGAGTTGTATTTATTTCTTGTTCACATAAGGCTATTTTCTGATTCATTGAATTCAACATTTCTATTGTGTTCCAACTACGTAAAAGGCACAGTGCTAAATATTGGTTGGGTAATGGCGTTCAAAGCCTTTTATCTCTAATAGCAAATAATTTCCATGAAAAGGATAAATTTTTCTGTGCATTGTACTTTTATTAGATTGTGTAATCTATTTTTTTTTCTTCCATTTAGTTTCTCATCTAACTGTTCAGCATTCTCAGCTAGAATAGCAGAGTGTCTGTTGATGGCTATCTCTGTGTATTCACTGTTTTTCTTGGTTTACTATATTCTAGAAATAAACGTGTGTTTAATTTACTATCGTCTACATTCTGTCCCTACAGATTATTTTGTCCAATGGTTTCTCCAGCTTAATTTAAATGATTCATAAAATATGGCTTTGATCAGAGCCCTTAGAAGAGAAATATGTGCCATGTTATGGCCCATGTATCTTACAAATAGGAAAGACTTCTGGATGGGCAATTTGGAGTTTTCTTAGTTCAGATTTCTTTTACTGCTTCAGAACATATCGTCTTACTCATCTTGAACAGTCATTTTCCTTCTGGGCAACAAATATATTTCAAATATTTCATCCTAATCGTATCTTCTTGAAGGGAAGCTTTCTTAATTTAGACTTTAACCTTTCCTATCATCATCAATACTATATCTTATTTTATTGCTTTTCTCTGAATACCTTCATCTGTGCAGATGCCTTCCTGATAATGAACTGGACTGGAACTCCAGCTAGATGTTCTGTTAAATGTGCACAACTTCTCTCTTGACCTCTTTCATCCATTTTCTTTTGCAAATGTATTTTGTGACGGAGAGAGAATATCCTGGAGAAGTTCCAGTTAGCATCATCTTCTAAGAACCATGTACTTTTTTAAGCCCAAGATTCTGTGTGTGATACCCTATCATAAAACAAACTCAAAACATGATCTCTTTATCTTGGAACTCCCAATTCAAATCTGCTGCTATCAAAATTAATTGGATTCTCTCTTGCTGAAGTACTTTTCTTCAATAATAACATTCTAGTCAAATTGCATACCAACTGCCTGATTATGTCTTCCATGATGAATTACTTTGTAAAGACATCTGTGGATTATTCTTTTGGAGTGTACAAATTATTCCATCTGACTTTTCTCAATCCTTTGGACTAAGAAGTTAGATGAAAACATTTGTTTTTCAACAAATAAACAAAATTTGAAACCAACCCTATATCTCTCTGGTCAGAATAAAATTATAACCATGACTTTAATAACGGTGTCTCTTGACTGAAATCTTGCAGTCATTTCATATCTTATCTTGAAGAGCTAACTCATCCATTTATGTGATGCCATAGGAAGTACGCATCAAATCCATAATTGCAGTAAGACTTAATTTTCATAAACATTGTCAAGAGATTAGATCCTAAGAAGTGTTGGAAATTATCTGATCCTGACATTGTATTCTACATCAAAGAAAGTTTTCTTATTTTAACCAATTTCATAACTACAGACATTATCGCAATCAATCATACGAAATTCACCTAAAAAGTCAGCACAGTTCACCACTTTGCATCCTTTTGATGCAGCCTAGTTTTGCATTGGGTTCCTGAAGTCATGCTCCATTTCCAAATAAACAATAGATAATTAATAAGAAATACCAATAGATTATAATCTAAATCTAGTTTGTTTTATTCTAATATTTAAGAAGTGTTTAACTTTATTTTTATTCTAATATCTTAATGTTGGCAGAAGTGTACCTTCTTTGTTGAGTAGTAAAAATCTTAAGGTGTTTATTGGAAGAATGGACAATTGCATCATTAATCTTAAAATAATGACCTTTAAATTTTGTATGAAAGGCGAGATGGTGCAAATAAGTTTCTAGTACGTAATAATTTTTTTTTTTTTGGAAACTGGCAAATAATGGTAAATGAATATCACATTCCCTACAATGGGAAAATCAGGCGATGCCTAATTTCTAAAACCAAATGGGATTGTTATAAAGCATAAAAAAGCAAGGATAAGCCAACTAGTCAATGATCCAATATGTAATAATTGGAAGAAAATAAGACTTCATAGATCCGTTAATTTTGAAATCTCACACAATCAAAGCTGTTGAATATAGATTTTGTATTTAGACTTAGAATTACTGAAAATAGAAATAGAATAATACAGCAAGGAAAGCATATGTGGAGTAGCATTGCTTCCTCTAATAAGTACAGAAAAATATAGGAAAAATTCCTTTCTTTCTTCTTATATGCCAGATATTTTCTCTATTGTCTTTAATTCTCTAAAGACATTCTTTAAATGTCTTTAACACTTATTTCGAAGTAAAAGATGGGGGTAATGTTGCCAAATCCATAATCAGTTTGAATTTAGTAGCTTCTGTGCTTCAAAATGCTCCCTAATCTGCCAATTTTGCTTACTTTTAAATTGTGATTACTTAATACACTTATATTTTTAGTGAGCTAAGAATGGCAGGACTAGAAATAGAAGTATATTGGCTTAAAACAAAAGAAAAAAAATTCCAAATTAGGAATTCTGTTTATCTCCATACAGAAACAGGCTTTGGGCTTTACCCATTTATGATGCCGGGAATCGCAAGCCATTATTTTGAATCCTTACTGTTACTTAAATATTTTCTGTGAAAAAAGAAAATATTTCTCTTTTCCTATATTCACTTTTCATATATTCCACTGGGCAAATAAAGATCTGGCTTCCATGTGGATGGTTTCAGGACCTGCCTGCTCTTTAATATCACCCCTTCCTTTTATTTTGTCATAATAATCACTCAACAACTTTAAGTAGCTCATATTTTTAAACTTCTAAATCTCCACTTGAAAATAAAAGACGTTAGTTCTCTCCACATTATTTTCCCATTTTGCCTGATTTCCCCTCCAAAAATGGACTCAGAAGTTAAGCAAAGCTATATGACTATAGCAGAACCACATGTGACAAAAATGGTCACTTAGCATGATTGAGTCACTTAAATGTGACTTCTGAGAGTAGCAGTGCAGGGGACCTTATGATTGTAGAAATCTTGGCATTTGATTTTTCCCTAGTTTTGAAGGTGTGTTCTAACTACTCCCTTTAGATGTATGTTATATTTGATACACAGAGAAAAACTTGTCAAGAATGTCAGTATTATTTGATGTCATTGATAACATTTTAGGAGGTAGAAATTCTGAAGGTAGAAACAGGCATTGGTTATTGGCTTATCTTTTAAATTGTGCCTGTCACACAACCCACCCTTGGGTGCAAAAAAGAAGAGCAAAAAGAGTTGCAGTTCTGGCAACAATGAATGCATTAGTTCTTCAGTGATCCCAATGACAGAGGTAAGTATCCCTTTAGTACCATGTACTGGCTGGATGTGCAGGGGCCAAGGGCTTGAGGAAGGTCACACAGCAGGGCAATGGAACTTCCAAGAAAGACATTTGAGATTCCCCACGTACTGGTACTGTTCCAGGCTTTAAGAGCTACAGCCCTTGCTTTTTCTCTTGGTGATCTTCAATGCTTTAACTAGGGGATTCACCCCCTTTGAACCCCACTACAATTGTCCCCTACAAGGCCTGACAAGGCAGGGTGCTTCTTCATCCTCCTTCTCCCAGATGGTCCATTTATCTGTTCAAGAGAGCCAATGAGGAATCCAAATGGCTGGCCTGCTTAATATCATGGAGGCCCACTCATATCTCTCTTAGCACCTAATTCCTTCATATGCCTCTTTCTCCCAGTTACCCAATCCCTCTTCCACCTCCCTAATCCCTTCCCAATAGGGTACGTTTTTTTTTTTCTCTTGCACTCTCTCTCACTCTCTCTTTTCTGTATCTCTCGGAAATCAGACAGGAGTTCAGAGCACTTTCACTACCTTTTATGAGGTAGATTGTGATGTCATAGATGGGGGCAGGGCTAGTCAACTTTCTACCCACCTCCCAACCTGTGCTGAGGGAGCTCCAATCGGGAGTGGAAGCAGTGATTCCTCCATGGTGAGTAACTTTGCTTTCTAATCTAATCTGTCTTATTGTAAACATTAACTTTGAAAGCAGGGGGATGGGGTTTCAAGGAAGTAAACATGTGACCACTCAAGCCCTCTTTATTTACTGTTAACCAACTTTGGGCAAAGGATCTACTTATGTATTCTTTATATGAGTCAAGAATTCCACCACACAGATACACTCTTCAAGCGTGATCTAAGCTGGAGAATTGAAAATGGTATTTTCATTTCTTTATTTCTGTCTTGCTTCCCATTGGGACTGAAAGTCGTTGCATATGTGGAATGAATCCATTTGATAGTCCTTTGGTGAGCTTCTCCAAGGAAGGCTAGTTAGAATGTATTCTGCTTCATTTGAAAGATTTCAGGATCACAGAAGATCCTTTGTTGATGTTTGCCCAGAGAATCAGTCTGCTCTTCTAAAACTGTGGGGTAAAACTGTGAAGAAACTGATACATAACAATTATCAACAAACTTGGTTTTGATGTAAACAAAAACTTTCTAATGCAAAGAGGAAAATATTTACATAAAAGAGTCACCACTCTTGCCAGATTAAGGGTGCAGCCATTTCAAGGTGTCACAAACAAATTTGCTACCTTCTTTTTGGTTGCATGTCATAACACTGATGCTGTTTTGTAGGATTTCTTGGTAGTTAAGAGCGGTGAAAAGCTGCTGTTCTTTGTTTCATTTGGGTTTCTATTATTACAGATTAATTCTTTTATATGCCTTTGTATTTAGAAAGACTGCAGTGAGCATTTTTCTCCACTTTCCTTGTTCTCTCCTGGGGACCTATTAAAACTATCAAGATGTTAGCTTTTATATAAAAGGGCAAAGAAAGTTCATGGAGGTGGTTAAATCTTTAAGGGATGTTGAAGCATCCAGGTGGGTGTTTTTAACAGGGTTTGACCATCACAATGTGAGGCTCTAAAAAAAATAAATAAAAAACAAAAGAATGTGAGGCCCTGTTAGTTTTCTTGGGTGGGATAAAAGCATCCTGGTGTGGATCATGGGTATTATGAAATATGTTAAAAGGGTATCATTCATTCTTTCAAAGTGTATATCCCTAGTTAACTGGCGGAGTATGGATATTGGTAATGGAGAATTGGGGGCAGTTTAAAAGGAGGAGTCCTTTCTCATCAACAGCTTTTCTGTTATGTGTAGATCTCCCCCACGCCCACCCCCACCTTATGCACTCTTACAGCTCAAAAGCACTAGAGCTTATACAGCCCTTTTTTTTACCTGGGGTGGAGTAGCGTGGTGACTTCTGAAGTTATTTTCCCACCTAAGCTTTCTAACTTAAAGAAGTGACTGTAACGGTAGAGATTTTAGGCACAATAAAGAAAAATAGAGCCCTAACTGGCCAATAGGAAGATTTAGGTGACAATCACCTGAAATCAACTTAATATTGCAATGTGGGTAACAATGCCAAAGTCTTATATGTTGGATGATCCTTCTCAAGTCTCTGGCTTACCTTCCATTAGAAGTGCCAGACCCCTGAAACCCAGGTAGAAGCAAACCTTCAGTGCCAGAAAAATATGATGTCTAATCATAGCTCAAGTTTTTAATGTCTTTTATCAACCCCTCATACAGCTGCCAGGTAAGAAATGCTCATATTTTATAAACACTTGGAATACAATCATCTTTAAACTTCGTGAGTTAAGAATGGTTGTGTTGTGCACTTGTGCAAATTAAGAGAGTCTACCATGGAATGCATTGTGCATGCACTTGTTTATCCTCATGTGCATGTTTCATTTATAGTGGTGTTCAGTGTTTTCTTATCCATTTTGTATGTATTAAACTTATAATTTAAAAATACATACATATATTGTGTTCTAAACGAAACAGTGAAGTATAACAAAAGTTACATTAATTTGAGGTCTGAATACTGGTGTACTAGTCCTATTTCTGTCACTGATTAATTAGATAACTCAAATTACTTAGATCTCTTGAGCCTCAGTTTTCTCATCTGTAAAATATGATAGATGACCTAAAGGTTATATCCTAACGAATCTTTGCTCTAAAATTCTATAGTTTTATAATATATTTTCTAAGAAATGGTTTATGGGGAAAAGATTGAATAGTTGATGAGATATAGTTTTTGTATGAGACATACAATTGTTCAAACCAGAAAGAAAGTTTCAGTCCAAAGTAGGTTTTAAAATGTACCCTATATCTGATGTACTGTTATTTGGTTAATGATGTAAGTGAATCATGTTCTTTTAAATGGATGATATCAAGCCCATGATATAGTTAGCTATGTGTTTATTTAGAAGACTGATTTTTTTTTCAGCTCCATGATTTTATGTTATTCTGGTTGAGATAAAAAAAAATATTCTTATCTAAGTAATAGATGGAGCTAAGTTTCATTGAGACTCTACAGTTCACAATTACCTATGCAGTATTGCAGGAATTCTCTCGTGGTGTTGGAAAGAGTTGATGAGTAGGGAATTGGTGGGTACTGAGCTATGTCCAATGGGGGATAAAAGACATAAAAGGCCTGGCTCCTACTCTTGAGGAATGTGCAACCTTTCTGGGAGTCTAGACACAGGCCAAGTGTCAACTTAGAGGTGAAGACAGTAAAAGTGTCAAAGAAGTAAGAAATCTGGTATGATCTGGGGTGGGCTGGACTGTGCTGGGAAGGCTTCTTTGTGAAGCTGAGGCCTTCAGCTAACTGTGAACAGAGTGCTTTAGATTTGTGTTGTTGTACATAAGGAGGGGAGAGGAGCATTTCAGGTCAGCAAGACCACAGATTTGTAAATGTTGCAGAGGATATCTTAGATATGCCATGTATCAAAATCAAAAGTCGTCGTTTATAGTCCAGCCCCATACTTTTTCTGAGCCCCTTACCCCTTAATCATATGCTAACTTTACCATATATGATATACCTGTTTAGAAGAGTTGAGGAGGCTGCAAGCGAGTGGATTGCAATGATTATTTATAAAGATTTAATCAGGCGGCCATTTTCTCAGTTACACAAAAGGTCACATGGTCACTCAGAGCCACAACTGTGGATGAACAATAAATGAAAGGAAAGAACTAGGGGCAGGAGACTCTAGCTCTGAGACAATCTGGTTTTCTGACATAGGTGGAAAGGGATTATCATTTTGGATAATCAAAGGGATTATCATTGCTAGATTTAGAAATGTCAGATGGTCATGGAAATGCCCATAGGCTAATGAGAATCCATGTAACCAGGATGATTTTCCAAAAAGCAAACAGAGGTTTTGCTGTGCACTGAGCAGAAATCATGTCAGAGTCTGCTCTCAAACAGCCAGTGTTGCGAAGACAAACTCTAAGTAAACTGCACGTGATTATGGAGTCTCTTTCCCCGATACACTTGGAAAGAGGTTATTGATTTGGGCATGATTTACCCAGACTGACAAAGAAGCACACTTACGTTTGAAAGCCTCTCTGTTGCTGTAGATTCATAGATGATTTGCAGTGTATACTTTGCATCACTTAGAGGGCACTGTTTTCTGGTATTTCTTGCCATCCAAGTTCCTTCCAAATTATTATGTTGGCCTTTCTAACAGACCAGAATTCCATGAGTAGAACTGCTTTATCACTTATCCCACACTCTAAGGACTTGGTTTACATCATCAGTGAAATACTTCTTAATTTCCTATCATGACATAAAAAATAATTTCTATAATATGTTATCTCAGGAAATCACTTTCAAAAGCTAAACTCGTCTGTATGGTAATGAAGAAGTAGTATGATCAAAGTCAGTTTTACAAAGCAAGAAATGTTCTCTTAGAACTAATTACCCCCAAAAAAGTTCAAGTAGGGCTTCTTATGTAAAATTTTGTGGAACAATATAGATTATTAAAAGAAGTTAGAGATAGAATTATGTTTGTCCCAAAAGAACAATAACAAGGATGGCAACTGTTCCCCTCCGCCTCCCAAATGTCCCCAGAGGTAATTTTAGAAATAGAGCATCAGTTAGATTTATAATTCAACAAACATTTATTGAGTATATAACATATGATATTCACTGTCTTATGGATGGATATGGAATTAGCATGGAAAACAGACACAGTCGGTAACTGTGATACATTATAATAATCACTCTAACAGAAATATATACAAAGTGATATGGACATTCCTATAGAGAAGGGGAAGAGGACGCTTCATAAAGGGGGTAATATTTTTTTGAGGCTTCACAGATAAATGGATAGTTTTCCAGATAGAGGAGGAGAGAAAGGATTAGCCCAGGAGAGAAACAGAATGCCCAGAGTAGACTATTAAGGTATAGATGTATTATTCTGTGCTGACTGGACCTGAAAATGTCAGAGACAGATAGAAAGATGGAGAAAAGTAAAAGGTGAAGTTAGAAAGGTAGGTGGGGGCTGGATAGCAAAGACATTTTTCTGACCCATTCTGATTTTAGTGAGTGTTTATCAAAATGGTCAGAGGATCCTCTGCATGCCAAAGCCAGCAAGGGGTGGGAGGAGATGGTTAAAATGCAGAATCCTGGGCCATGCTGCAGACCTCTTGAATCAGGGAGTAGGAGTAGGTTCTTGGAATCTGTAATTAACTACCCCATCCCACCTCAACCACAGTGCACACCAGGTGATTCATCTTCACACCAAAGTTTCAGAATCTCCTCAAGGCACAAAACTGACTCATTATATTTCTATGTTCTTGGAAGAATTTTCAGAAAAAATGAATTAAAATATTAAGAATAGGAGATTTGGGAAAAATAGGATTTAGATGTAATATAAGAATGTTCTTGAGAAAATTGGTTTAAATCTTGGTTAAGCATAAGAAAGAACTTTCTAAGAATCTAAGTATAAAGAATTACTAAGTCATGCTATTAAATCTCCTTGAAGGAAAGGCATGAGACTAGAAACATTTAAGGGACCATCTTGCATCTTTCAGTGTCATGTTCCGATATAAGGAGTTAATGAAGTTCAGAGCTAGTTGTTCTACAGCTCCCAAATTGTGCCAAGATAAGGGATAGAGGCAACAGTCCAGAGCAGTATTTGTTTCTGGATGGTATTGTTTGGTAGAGCTATTTGGCTACTTATTAATTTTAATTAGGTGAACTTCATTGAGAAAGAAATGTATATACTAGCATTTCCATCATGGCTGGAGAAATCAAGCTCTCACGCCAATGTGTAGGGCCTAATCTGTGGTCTATGTTGAAAAACATTAATTACATAACTATATATTTGAGTCAACAATCATATAGAAGTGCTAATTCTTTGTTTTTTTTCTTCATGGACAGCAGCTGTTATCCTATACCCATCAATCTGTGTTGAAAGTTATGTAAGTGTTCAAAGATGTAAGAAGAGGGAGGCACTACATAGGTATTTTACATTTGACTAAGACATGAGAATGACCCCTGGGCTGGAAGACCTGGCTCTCAGATCACAGCAAGGAGGATCAGTTCTGGATTTAGCCCTTTCATTGCTTTGCACACAGTTCTCATGTTCCAGATTGCCAGAATCCTTTGTATTTTTTTATTTGAGAGTTTCTTTACTCAGAAGTCAAGAAATAATAGGGAACCTTGCTTTTTCTCCATATTCATCTCTGTTTGTGCAGATAACTGCAATAATTGTTTTAGCAGAGATGGTGATACTGTCACATTCTAGAAGTAGTTGACTGGTAGGATGCCAGTGCCCACCATTAATTAGGCAAATTAGTTTTGCCATATTGACCTAAAGTTTTTTGTTGTTGTTGTTTTGTTTTTAATTCTTCCTGATATTTCTAACCAATGACATGTAGCTCTGTCATTGCCTTTATTACACCGACCCAGGCAAATATAACCTCAGGTGGTTCTTAGAAGATGTGCGAGGTAAAATTATTTACCTCAAGGCCTGGAATTTTACCTGAATAAAAGCCAAGCAGAGAACAGTAACAGCCACATGATTTTGATGTCAGAGATCTGAAAAATAAGTTTGAGAATACCATGTTCTCTTAAAGTAGATGTTAAATTATAAGCATCTCTTGCCGTTAGATGTGAATTTGGAAACCAACTACGTCTTTTACAGTTTGGGTGATATTGGGCAACATTCTTAATCTCTGAGCTTTCACTTTTGATTTATAAACTGGAATAGTAATTCCACTTAGAGGGACAATAGGACAATTGCATGAAGTAAATAACAATTCTTATTATACTAGCTAAGATACATTGAGGGCTCAGTATGTTGCACTGTGCTAAGCATTTTAAATGCACTATGCAATTTGTTTTTATAATCATCCTGTGGAGAAGACACTGTCACCTCCATTAAAAATATTAGGAAAATGAGGTTCAGAGAATTTAAGTAACTTCCTAGAGGTCACAAAGTTAGTGGTTGATATACTGTAGTGCTTCCAGGAAGCCTCTCTTGATATTCTCCCACAGCGTGGTGTGTTTTCTCTGTCATTCCTGGTATGACACTGCAATGTAAGAATTTATTTAATTATATGTCTCCCAACTAGTGTGTGACATCCATAAGGATAAGGAATGTGTCTGAATGTCCTTCACTTTTACCCTGGTTCCTTACACACTGAGGACATAATGTGTGCTTACTACGTTAACTTCTTTGCCATCCCTTTTTCCATTGTAGTACGTTATCACACTGAAAGATCCCAATAAATGATTCTAAAGTCTATCATTCGTTCGTTCTTCCTACATGAAAGCACTTGACTTTATTTTAAATTCTAGATTTCAAAGTGCATTGTTTACCTAAGATTTGGGGCCAGAAATCAAGTAATTGGGGCTGGCCCCGTGGTGTAGTGGGTAAGTTTAGCGCACTCTGCTTCGGCGGCCTAGGTTCACAGGTTCAGATCCCAGGCGCAGACCTACACCGCTTATCATCCATGCTGTGGAGGTGACCCACGTACAAAATAGGGGAAGATTGGCACAGATGTTAGCTCAGGCTTCCTCAGCAAAAAAAAAAAAAAGAAAAATCAAGTAATTAATTTTTTTTCTAGCTAACATAATTCCTTTGTAATTTACTTCATTACACTTTCTAGTGCATTAACTAGACATTTTTTTTTAAGATAATGGTATGGAAACATAGAATTTCTTCCAAAAGAGGTGAATTAATCAAATTAGTAATTAATTTCAAAAAGGAATTTGAAAGTAAGCACCACAGTGATGTGGTTGGTTTCATTTGCTCTCACACATGAAGTTATGATATATTAAAATGTTAACTATATTTAAATATGAAATATTGCTTTTTGATTAAGTAGCCTAAATTATTAATGCCCAATAATAGTATTAACAATTTGTATAAAGCTTTTCACATGTTTTAATTAGATTCAACTACATATGATAAAACATCCAAATCGACTTATTTCTTTCTCACATAGAATAAGTATATCTGTAGTTCAGGGCCAGTATAGTGAACCCAGAGTTATCAGGGACCCAGATTCCCTCTGACTTTATGGTCTGCTTTACTTGATGTGGGGCTTCTACTCTCAAGTTCATCTTTTGGTCCAAGATGACTGCTAGTGCTCCATCTTTCCATTTTCCATACAAGAAGAAGAAAAAAGGTGAGAGGGCAAAATGGTGTGCTTCCTAGCTATGTTAGCACCATTTAAGATTTTGCAGGAACATCTGTCCCCCTACCCTAACAATCTCTGCTTACATCATATGAGGAATCTGAAAACACTGGAGAGAGTTAGGCATGGAGTCGCAGTTCTTGGCTGTGTATACCTTCCATTAAGTGGAACACAAATTGAATTCTGACTTTCCATAGTTGCTGTGTGACCTTGAGCAAGTTGTTTGACCATGCTGAGCCCCATTTTTCTCAGCTGTAAAGTGAGAATGATACTAGTATCTACTAAATTGTGTTGTTATTAGGATTAAATGTGTTAATATATGTCACACATTTAGCACAGTGCCAAGAATGTAGAATTACTAAACAAATGGGTAGCTCATTTTTTTTATCTTGTCTCTCCCAAAAGGTGAGAGTCTTTTTGATGATGTAGGTGCCCTCTTGTTCTCTTTCATGTCTACCCCAATCAAGCCATTGGACATACAGTAGTAAACAACCAGCCAAGGTCTCTGCCCCCATAGAGATTGCATTCTTTTCATTAGGAGTCCTGGAGGAATCACGTACAGAGAGGTGATAGTTGAAAATCCAGAAAGGAATGACCTCAACAGAGAAGTGAAGTAGTGATTCTCATATTTTAGTCTGTAGAAGAATCATATGGGTAGCAAATAAAAATAGATATTCCTGGGCTCTGCCTCCACAGTTCTGAAACTCACGTCTGAGACAAGGAATCTGTGTTCTATTCCTAAATGTTCCTAGTGCAGATGACTAATGGATCACACTTTGAAAAATACTGGTCTAGGAAGTGGCGGGAGGAGAGCCCTATGGGCTATGGTGAGAGCTTCCCAGGACTTGAAGTCATTTTCGACCCTTTCCTGGGAAACCTCTTATCTTGTTCCATTAGGCTATTTCAATATAGCCTAGACTGGATAATTCTTTGTTGTGGGGGGCTTGTTGTAGTTGTTCATTGTAGAATGTTTAGCAACATCTCTGGTGTCTCCACACTAGATGCTTGTAGCAACCTCTCTTCCCCAGTAGTGACAATCAGATGTCTCCAGGCATTACCAGTGTGTCCTGTGGTAGGGAGACAAAGTTGCTCCTGGATGAGAACCATAGGTCTGGTTGAAATCTTGACCTTTCACCTAGAACATACATACTATGTGAAATGGAGCCTTTTATTTCTTCCCTCTGGAAGGGTGGAAGATGGCAGATATAATGGTTCCAGATTCATCTGCCAAATGCCCGTTCCCAGCCTGGCATCACGGTGTGGATGTGTACTTTCCTAGAAGCAAGACTCCTGAGAACCCATTACAGTATCCTCTGGCCACTACCTTCATACACCTTTTAAAAGTCTCCATCTGCCTCCCTTCTTGGTTACCACAAATCTTCCTGTCTTAGAGATGCAGACATTTCTACTCTCAAAGGCAATTAAGGGCTTTGGTGATAATATTGTTTCAAAGAAAGTTTTAAAACAGATAAAATGACTTCAGTTTCTTGCTTTTTACAAACAAGGGTATTAAGGTTAAAACAGTTCAGTTGTTTTTACAGCACTTTTTTTTTTTTTTAACAAAGTCTTTCCACGTAGCATTACGTATTACTTGAACTATTCTCTCTGTATATTTTTTGTGTGTGTGAGGAAGATCGGCCCTGAGCTAACATCTGCCAATCCTCCTCTTTTTGCTGAGGGAGACTGGCCCTGGGCTAACATCCATGCGCATCTTCCTCCACCTTATGTGGGACGCCTGCCACAGCATGGCCTGACAAGCGGTGCATCGGTGCGCGCCCGGGATCCGAACCAGCGAACCCTGGGCCGCCACAGCGGAGCGTGCGCACTTAACCACTTGCGCCACCAGGCTGGCGCCTCTCTGTATATTTTTTAAATCCTTATGAGATAACAAATAAGTACATTTTAAAACATAAGAAAAAAGCAAAGTGACAGTTTATATTTTTTCCTTAAGAAATATTAAAAAGTGCATCAGGCTGATGGTCTCCTTGAGATTCAAATTACTTTTGTGGGTGTTTTTGAGATAATATTTATGATGAGTAACTCTGCAATGCTGAAATTAGTGCTGGGTGAACCCTTGAAACCAAGCAAGTTGAAGGTAGGAATTGAACATGTTTCATAGCTTAGCATTAATTTTTCTAAAGAGAAGATTGAAGAGCTGTAACAGGTGGTGACTCCAGATATGACGGAGATCACTCTTCTTTCAAAGATGTAGCTGTAGTGTATTTGAAGAATTTGCCTGGCCTTTTTTTAGTGTATCAGGTAAAAAAATAATGAGGTCATCTTTACATCTTGTAATAAATATGGAGGTGATTTAACTTTGTCAAAGACTAGATTCACAGGGACTTCCGAGATAGGGATTGTGCCTTGAGGAAACTTTCATCTTAGTATTAAGTATGATTTTTAGTAGGGGCAAGATAGTGTATCAGACTCTCTCCAACCCTTTAATGTTTATCTTTGTTCACTTGTTAAAAGTTGTCATTTTCTTGGAAGTTCACAAATTACATTTTTTTTTGAAATAAATTTTCCAGTTTCATAGATTTGAGGCTTTCTTTCAAAGGAACCACTAATATTTTTTCTATGATTTTTAGCAATACTGTTATGCATTTCCAGTCTTTTGAGGATACTTTGTCCTTTAATCTGTGATTTTGAAACTTTCTTGTATAGCTCAACTTCTTTTGCAAGGGAACGACAATAAGTTGTCCATCCATAGAAGTTCTTTGTTGGACCAAAGAAATAATATTTCCAGTTTTAGATTGAAGGGAACCCCCTGGTGCTTTTGCTGTGTTTTCTCTAAAGCACAGTCACTCCAGGAGAAAATGTTCCTAACCAGGCCAAGCTCTGGCAGGCACCTGTATGGAGAAGTATCCTGGCTTCTCAGGGGAACCACCTTAAATGCCCTTTATTTCTTATTTTATTCAAAAGCAGTTGGTATAGAATATTTAGTATTTAGTATATTGCTAAATACACTATACCTGGGAGCAGAAGTCATGCACTTGAATCCCTAGTAATTGTCTTATTAGCTAGCAAGTTAATCTCTCTAAGCTTCAGTTCTCTCATCTATTGAATAGTGAGGATCAAGTCATGCATCACTTTTTTTTTTGGTGAAGATTAAGTGATGTAACATAAAAGAAAGATCTAATTGGTTGGGATGTTCAATATGTATTAAATCTGGAAAATATCCCAAGTACATTTACCCAATTAAGAGAAGTACTAATCAACTTTTATCAGTAGGTTGGTCTTATAGGTCAATTTAAGAGGCAGCCTGAACTAAGAATCCATCACTCAACTGACTAAACACTAGGGATATGTATACTCAATCCCAGTATGCCTTATGTGGTGCTAGCCTTTGTGGAAAATAGGCCAGGAAGTACTTGTTTATAAACAGCCATAAGTCTAGCTCTGGAGACAAGACTGTCACATACACATAAAGCCTTTAAAGACAGTGCAGCAAATAAGTAACTAATTATTTGATTCTAGCAAGAAATGTAACCAGAATTGGGCTGGAATCACCAAGGACAGCTCCATGAATGAGCAGCCTGCTCATATTGCAAGAAGGGTTTACCTGCATTTTTTGGTTGACCTTTATCTGTTTTGGGGCTGTACTCCACAGCCAGTTTTTGGGTCCCCAATAGCAGAATCCTATGTTATATTTCTCTTGGGAATCATATTTCCTGATCATTCTCCATAAATGGGAAAAATGAGATTTTTAACTAGACCACCCCACCTATACTTTATCCCTAGTCATGCCCACTGTCAGGTGGAAGACGAAAGCTTACCTCTTTTTGAAAGTACCTTGTTCTTGTCTCGCTAGGTCTTATGGCACCCTCACACTACCCTGTGCATCTGTTGGAACACCCCTCCCTGTGTAGAGTTCCTTGGGCCTGAGTTACCCAGGTGGTCCATGGGACTCCCCAAACATACCCAGAAGTTATGTAATAATCTTTTATAGTGACATACTTATTTAAATTAAAAAGTGTTTTAAGTTTACTTGCTCACTTGGACCTCAGTAACTGGTAAAAAGTACATTGGTATTAATAACCCCGTTTTATAGTTGAAGAAGTAGAAGCTGAGAGAGGTTACCAGAGTGTCTCAAACTTTGACCGTCGGTAACTGGCACAACCAAGATTAGAGCCAGTTTCTGTAATGGGTAGTCTTGTGTTTTCTGCAGTGTAAGGACGTTGCTGGTCTTTGTCTCCTATAGACTAGAAGTTAAACAAGAAATATGGGAAGTAGTATGTGTCAGATGGTGTAGATGATGGTCACAACTAATATATATTGAGTTCTTAAAACTATATCAGTCAGCCTGACATCATGTCATGGTGCCTGCAGTATGGCAGAGTAAAAGGCTGTGTTGTAGAAATTTAGACTAAGAAAGTTTTTTCATAATGTTTGGATAAATAGCAAGTGGTGGCTAGGGGGAAGGAGAATTAGAGGTTTTATTTAATCAAGTTTCCTTGAAGATGCAGATGACTTGAGTTGCTGGCGAGAAAATGAGTAAGTAGATGATGATGATGTCCCTGCTGCTTGCTTAGTTCATATCTCATGTGAATCATGATTGCAAGATTGTAAGTTGGTGTGCCTTTTTTTTGTGGCTTAAGAAAATTCACCTCATTGCTACTCATGACTCATACTTGTGAACAGTTCAAACACACCATAACTCGTGCTTAGCTCCAGATAAATGGCACCAATAGCCAGGAATAGAGAGTTCAGAGCAGGAAAACCCTATGGGGGATTTGCCTGGTCAAGGAAGACCGCATGTCATGTGTCATGTGGACTGAAGCCCAGTTCTACTAGATATGAATTTTGTGAACCCAAGTTCACAAAAAAACTTACCTTTTCTCTATTTGTTTCATCATATTTAAAGAAGGGATGATGGCATCTACCTTATACTTCTTTTGAAGATTAGAGATCATTTATTAAGACACCAGCACTGTACCTAGCAAACACAGATGCTGGTACTATTAATGAGGGAGATGGTCCTTAAAGAAAGCTCAATATTTTATACTTAGGAAGCAATAAACACAGAAAATTAAATTGTGGGTATTTTCTGAGTAAAGGATGATCCTGAAGCTGTGCCACTGAGGGCACAGCAAGAGGAAGAGGTCACAAGATTTGTATTGCAGTTTAGCTAAAGTTGACTTTCTCTATTATGTCCCTAAATTCCACCCTCCTGCCAATATCATGCCTTTGGGTACTCTTCCATGGAAGAATGAACAGGTGGAAGGCGTGGGGAGTTGGATACTGCACTAGGCATTGTGCCCTAGCCTTGTGTCTTTGGAAAAGCTTTGTTATTTCTTATTTCCTCATCCATAAAGTTACAATTATTCAACAACATTCAGCAAATATTTATGGAAGACCCATATGCCAGACTCTGTTTTAGGTGTTCGGGATATAGCAGGGGGTGAGGGAAATAAACTCAAGAAGAAAAGATTTGTTGGATAGTGATGAGCATGTGAAAATAGTATTAAAAGAAAGAGGGAAAGAGGATAGCAAATGGAGGGGTAAGGGTGTGAATGGAGTTGCAATTTGGAAAGGGAAGTTTTCACTAAGATGCTGATATTTGATTAAAGATCTGTTGGAGGCTAAGGACCAAGCCTTGCAGGTATCTGGAGGAATAATATTCTAGACAGAGTAAATAATAAGCACAAAGGCCCTGAAGTGTGGGCATAACTGGTCTGTTTGAGCAATAGCCAAAGGACTAGTATTTAGGAATGGAGTGAATGAGAGAGAAATCAGAACTACTGAGGACCAGATTATATGACCTTTAAGACCATTTTGATAGCTTTGGAGTTTATTCAGACTGAGATGGGGAACCAGTGGACAATGTTGAGAAGAAAAGTGACATTATTTGAGTTCATTTAACAGGATCATTCTGGCTCTTGTTTAGGAATAGACTAAAGGAGTAAACAGTGGGAAGCAAGGAAATTCATTAGGGGACGATATTGCAAGAATCCAGGAAGGGATTCTGATGGCTTGGAGAAGGTGAGAAGAGGTCAAATAATGGATATATTTCAAAGACACTGTTGACAGGATATGATGGCAGATTGAATGCTGAGTTGGAGAGAACAAGGTATAACATAAGATTCTGGCTTTTTAACCTAAACAGTTGGAAGAATTGTGTTGCCAATAACCGAGACTAAGAAGGAAGACTGTGGGAAGAGCAGGTTTTGAGGCGAGGTAGAGTTAATCACAGTGCTCTTGCCTGTCTTTGGAATGTTGGGAAGAGTCAATAAGAAAAGTCTGCAGAAGCTTAGGTCATTCTCTAAATGTCAAGAGGTCTTCTTTGTGAAAGTAACAACTCTTGCAAGAACCTCAAGTGGGATCTAGATAGAAGTTAAAAGACTTAATGCTTACAACTCATTGAGGTGTGTTCCGAACTAAAGATAGGAAACCTCTTCCTGAGTCTGTGATAGTTTATACAGAGTGCTCTTGGAAATTATTTGAATATATGATAAAATTAGTAGTGAGTTTACATCTCACAATGGGAAAAGCAGTGACCAAGAAGAAAGACAAAGATTTGGAGGGTATTATTCTATATCTACTCAAAAAGTGTTTCAAAGTAGGCAGAAAAATGTGTTCAATTATAAATAGCCATGGATCAACTGCTCAAATTTAAAACTAATTTAATTAAAATCACTGGTTTTAAACCACATATTACGCTGAAGACTTCATATGAGCCTTTGAATAATGATATCCATTTCTTCTTGTCGTAATTCCCATTTCTGTAATGAAAGAAGAGTTGAAATTATTTTAGGTTAGTGTAGTGAATTATTTTATATAGTTACATATATGTCTAACATTTCACTTCAGTTTTATGCATTATATTTAAGAGATAATTCTTTATGAATTATGTGAGGAAAAAATTATGACAGTGAGAAAGAAATGATATTAATAAAGCATTCTTAATCAAAGCATAGCCTTTGGGAGGGGGCAGTTAGAAGGCCCATAGTGGGTCCAGTAAATGGATTTCATCCTGATTGCTAACTCGCATCAATTGCTAGTGATTGACTGGGCTATGTTTTTTCTTAAGAAGAATTCTGAGACTGTGTCTAAGACCAATAAAACAAAGGACTGTTATTGACTGGGCATGAATACTGAAGGTACCAGTGAAGAAACGGCAGCAAGCATGACACACATCAACCATCCTTGCTTTATTGGTTCTGAAAGAAGCTTGGAGCATTGACAAGTATGGCTTGTCTTAAGGTTGTCCAGTGTGTATGTGTTTTTTTCTCTTTTTTTTTTATACCTGTCCTACTTCTTGCTGTCTCCTGGTCTTTTCAGGCCTGAGCCCAGGCAATGTCCTTTCTTTAGATTTTGACTTTTAATCATCCTGGAATGTTTTGTTAGAAGGTCTCTTCTCAAAACCTGCCCTTTGCTAACTTATTTGGTTAATAAATTTGAACACAGTACAAGCAAAAGCAGCAAGATTGATATACTCATATTCTCAAAAGCTGGTTGGATAAGACTTTCAAGTACCCCTAAAGAATGTGTAAATTCAACACTGGGAGGCTACTGATGGATTTAGATGATGAGATAGGCCCACCTTAGCTGGAGATGGCAGGTGCTAGGTCCAAGAGGCTAAAGATTAAACATAGCCCATTTTGTAGAAAAGTGATATAACACTTTAGGAAACAAGTCTAGGGAACCCAATAGTTTGTTTCAATGGAGATTAAGCACGGGACTTGGGAGGTTGATTTTCAGGGTTTGATGGGCCCTCCTAGGAAGGGGCTCCATTTTGAGGTAGCTAGAACTCTCAACTGGGTTCTGCCAACAATATAAGAGTTGAATGAATTAAGGTGTTACAACTTTCCAAATAACATCATTTGTGTTTTAATAAGACATATCTAGAAATAATATCTTAACCAAAATAAAGAGCCAAATTTTTGGAATTTTAGGCCCTATAAGTGGTTATAAAATATTTTAGACTATTTTTTTTGGTGCCTCTTGAATTACATCTTTAAACATCACTTTCCCAGACTAGATTGTCTTCTCTCTATCTCCTACTAGAGCCATCTTGACTTTCCACTGTCAGTCTTCCTTCAACTCTAATAAGCCCTAAATGTTCTTAGATATTTTGGGTATCATACTTTTATGTAAAACCCACATGTTTTCTTGTACCAAATTTCGATCCCTCCTTTCCTCCATGTAAAGAATTCAGTAGTGCTAGAAAAGATATGGATCTTTTGGTGCTTTTCTATCCCCCTTGTGAACTTTCCATGTTTTTATCCCTAACACATTAAAACTGTAATATTCAGGCCTTGAGAGTAAGCCAAGGTGGTGGTAGCTTTAGTAAGAAGAGGGTTAGAGAGAGTCCAAAATGCTGAATGAAGGATAACCTTGAAAAGAGAAAGTAAAGAGGAGGAGGTGGAAATGGAGAAATATAATTTTTAAAAGACTCTTTTTGGACTCAAGTGGTGATTTAAGGAAAGACAGATCACAGTAGTAATAAAAGCTTAAGATTTGTTAAGGTCCAACCATGTGCCAGGCAATCAGCTTTAAGGGCATTAACAAGCCTAGAAAGTACTTTTTTCATTTTTACTTTAAAGATAAAGAATTTGAGGTAGAGCTGGGTTAAGTAGCTCTCTCAAGATCACACAGCCAGTGATTAGTCCAATCAGAATTTGAATTTGGGCTTTCAGTCCAGAGGCCAAGCTTTTCTTCACTATAAGAGAAGAAAAGATAGAAAGGGAGGGAGCAACATGGATAGCAGGAGGTAGAACATGAAATGTATTACCAGAGAGGAGAGAATATACAGGGCTTGGAAGAAAGAGGAAGGGAAGAGGGGACTAGGATCCTGAGGAGAGGCAACAAACACTCCCTGGGGAAGGGGTCTCTTCTGCTCTTCTTTACTCTCTTCATCCAGGACTCAGGCAGCAACAGAGGCTTCAACCAGCTCTTTCCACACACGTGAGGAGGAGAAGGGCATGGGCTGGATGGGAGTTTACTTTCCCCAACATGTGAATAATGCCATATGACACAATTACTAGTGGTTGAATGTGAAGAGACGTGAAAAGATGGAGAAGAGTAATCCAGGGCCTTCAGATTATGCTCACTTTCCAGGCACAGTCCTCCACCAACCAGCACTCAAACCTGTGGTCCTTGACTTTTGTAGTCTTTTCTTCACTAATGGTTGCACATTGTAAGCATGTTGTATGCTGCAGCCTAGGAGCCGTTTTGTAAGGTATTAAATTGCCTTCATCACTTATCAACAGATACCATGTCCTTACAAAGTTTGGCACGTCTTGATAGTACTGGGTATATTAGTGGTTCTTGATCCATTTTATGATGACTTACTTATCTTAGGTTCTTGGACAATGGCTTTTCTTACATTTGTCTCCCAGTCATGGTGATACTGCTTGGGGAAGGAGAATGGGGGAAATAGAGAGATGAAAGGTGATGATCTTCTGCTAGCTGGCTCTCCTATAGGGAAGGCAAAAAGCCTTTTGAAGAGTTGATACAAGGTATGAATCTTGGCTGGCAAAGACATGCTGGATACTTATGATCAGGGATGACAAGATCAACAATCAATACATGGTATATTTATGTGGTGTAAAGATTGTCTCCCTACCCAGGAATATCTCCCAATTATGGTGGGTGTCTAAGAATCCACTGGTACTTCTTCTCCTGTTGGATTTATTTCCTGTGGTCCTGTTGTTTTGTGGGAACAATCTAGAGAAGGTCTCAGGGCCAGGAGATCGTGAAGTGTGGGAAAAGGAAGGAAGAAATATAGAATAAGGACGTGGGGACTGCCTAAAGAGAGATGCCTGCTCATAACTTTCCAAGGGCCAACACATCTCCATACTTCTCTTTGGGATCCCAAAGTTAGCAAGAATCCCTTGCTTTGGGTTGAACAAAAACTGTTCTGCCTTAAATGGTAAGAAAAAAATGGCTCTAAGCCATATTTAGGAAATTTGTTGACTGTAATTAAGCCTTCATGGGAGTCCCCAAGGTTTACTTACCTATAATTGAAAAAATGCAAATGAAGACAGTTAATCAGTGGACTGGCTGACTATGAAGTGCTGCTACCTACATAAATGAATTAAAAACAAAGATACAAATATGTCTAGTTGAGAAAGTTACCTGAGAGCCAATTGGTAAATTTCTCAGCAAAGCCGTGGAAATTTTTTTCTTAGCCTGATTGAGATCGTAGTGCTTTTCTGCTAAGGCCTTTGCCAACTTCATCTTGAGCCATTACATACAGATTTCCTAACAACTGGCCTTCAGCATTGGTAGAGTACCTGCTGCCTCCCTAGCCCCACTCAGGGAAGCCCTGCAGAAAAAATAACAGACCTCTTGTCCTGCTTTCTGTTGTGATTGATCCACTACTTAAAGTTGCAAAACATTTGCTTTTCAAGATCCCATAATCAAATGGGAACACCCCTGGGATGAAGCCAACTCTTCCAGAGTTATCTCACAGTATTTTAGCTATCAGTTATCAAGGATCAGTACATGTACTGATATTAATAGCTTTAATGCAGTTTTTTTTTAACAATAATCACAGCATACCTGTGATGGTCATTTTCACTTTGGACACCATACTTCTTAATATATTCAGCTAATTTTATCACCTGATTTAACACCATCCCTAAAATGCTTTGCACTTCTGTCAATATTTATGTCTTCTGCTTGATGATTTCATTAATTAGACACTCATACTATGGTGTTAGCACCAAGTGCACAGTTTGTCCCTAAAATTAGCTATGGAAACAAAAGAGTAAATGCAGCATCATTTAGATAAAAATATTTGTCAGTGCTCTGATTAGTGGTAACAAACACACAAGGTATTAAACAAGCTAATTTAAATATAGAAGTAGAGGTACAGTAGATCGATGTATCTGTGTTATAAACTGTATCAAGTTGTTTTTGACAACTCTGTCAGATGGGACCTCCTGAAGGAGGGAGGTAAAGAAGTTTCCTTTCCCAAGCCACTTAGATTCTGAGGGAGCAAGGTGCTATGATTGATTAATAATGCCTGCCATGGACACCGTAAGCCTGAGTGGCAAATTCTTGCCTTATGTTCACCACTGTCACTGTCTTAACAGGAAGGAATATAACTTTGTTCACTTACTTCATTGTTGATGTTTGATGAGGAAGAGTGAGTGGACTAGAACCCTGAAATGAGGCTTTGCCACAAAGGATTGTCTTTTGTGTAAGCGTGTAAACACCCATGAAGTGGGGAAAGATGTGATTAGGCTGAACCTTTTCACCATGTCTTTGTTTGCTTGATTATTTATTACCGTGGACTTACTAGAGTTTTTAAAAAGTGTTATTGACATAGACTCTGGAAAAAGTAGGCAGATATTTCAAATGTATCACAGTTTCTAAGGAGATCAAATATCTCTTCAAAGCCTCATGGATTTTTTAAACATGAAATGTTCTTCTTGGTGGATAATAGGCTCCGATGCTTTGGGTTTCTAACCTCCCATTCATTAACAGCAAAGCTAACTTGTAGCAAAGTCTTTTTTTTCCCTGCAAGCAATTTGTGACTCCTTTTGGGGAGATAACTTTAAATAAATGACCAGCTCCAGTGGAAAGATTCCAGTTTTCTCAAGGTGTTTGCTTTCAATTTATTGTCAATTCTCCCATCACAACTTCCTCTCCCCAAAACACTACCCCAGGCCTGAATATGTATACTATAGCCCCATTAAAATACTTTTGTTTTTATATGTTAAATGCTTATTCCCATTAAAAAACCTTGCAAAGACCTAAAATGGACTCTACCCATATTTGCAGAACCATTTTAGCATTCTCAAAATTATTAGGACTATCAGCTCTGACTTGAGAAAATTAAAATAGCCTATGCCCAAATGGGCCTGGGTTCCCTCTCCCAGGCACTTCCAAGCTTTTTGAGGTAATCAAGGCAAACTCCTCAGCTTTTATATTTCAAAATCACCTTCAAATGGATTTAGTTTACTTTATTCCATTTAGCTTAACCCATAGTCTCATGACATTTGCATTATTTTTAATCCAAGGACAGATTGCTTTGTACTTGGGATTTCCATGAACTGCCATTTATGGTTCATTATTTTTTGGTAATAGATAATCAGCTTTTTTTGAAAATATATTCATTTCCAGGTTGTATTTCTATCTCTACATGCATATTTTAAATGGATTAATGTAAAACACATAGTGAAATCCTAATTCTCTGCTATAATTATATGCCTGGCCCTCACAAATTAACATCCAAAGACATTTACTGTGTCATACGTAGTTAATCCAATGTGTTTCCCTCCACCTCTTTTACATTACTTTGCACTTCTGACAATGCTATGTTGTGTGTGTGCGTGTTTTAAGCTGTTAAATCTAAACTGCATTTGTTTTATTGCTGGTTGGCCCAGGAAGTTCACCATTATCAAGGGTGAAGAATTGCTAATTACTTAACAGAATAAAAAGTAGCCTTAGCTGTCAAGGGAATAGTTAAGATATTTCTTGATGATGTTATGTCTTAGATTTTTAAAAGAATATTGATTTTTATCTTGAAAGTATAATGCTGAGAAAATTTTTAGTAGATTTCTTGGACTTTTTGACCTGAGGAAAGAATATGGATTTAATATTTCATTCAGCATTCTATCATCTCTCTCTGTAAAAACACTAAATAAGGAATACGGAGGAAAGAAGAAATCAGACAGAAATTGACATGAATTATATACCTATAGTATGCAGAAGACTGTTCATGAAACAACTGGGAAGACCACTATAAGCAAAACATGGTTTCTTACATCTAGCTCCCTGAATTTCACTCCCATAATGTCAACTGTCATTTGATAACTCTACCTACATGTAACACAAACACCTTAAATTCAGTATTTCCAAAGTTAAATTCAGCATTGTAGCACTTCAGCTTCCCTCCTATTTCTATCATCTGGGTTTAGAGAATCAATATGTACCCAGTTGTACTAGCTGGGAATTTGAGACTTTGAGAATTGTCTGTCTTCATCACTCTTAACCATCCCGTCACCAACAACCTCCTTTTTCATCCACTAAGTGAGTTTAGATATCATGCTCACCCTGCAGCTTTACTTTCCTACCCTATCCCTACCTGACTCAAGATAGATCCCCTATTGTCTCTGTTCCTTTAGCACCTTCCATCCTACTAAAGCACTTATCGTAGAACATTAAACCTTTTAGTTTATGTGTCTATGTTTGTATACCCAACACTTCAGCACAGTGGCTAGCATGAAATAGATACACAATATGTTTCTGAAAAAATACTTGGCTGAATAAATGTGTAGGCAGAAGGATGGAGGGATAGACTTGAAAGGTAAAGAGTAAATGAGAATTCAGCATTTCAAGAAATGTAGTTGCACTTTCATTTGAAAGAGTGTGACTTGAGTCATGCAGTCACATTTGTGTCAAATTCTGTTTCTGTTGAAACTGAACACCTCTTGCAGTGTCAACCCCATGTTAATGAAATAGTATGGAACTTAAAACATGGGGTATCAGAAATCTTCAGATGATCCTGTAAATTGTACGTCATTTTAAGCACTTTTTATGACAGTCTTCAGCTTTGATGTAAGGAATTAGGCAGCATAAATTTCAGGAAAGTCTTCCCTCTAGTATTTCCCTCCATTTAAAAACACAAAATGAGGATGGTGTGGGGAAAGAGAAATCTGTCTATTAGGAGCTGAGTGGGGTCAAGAAGAAAAGAGTAGTAACAGAGGCAGAAAAAGAGCCAGAAAAACCCTATAGAAATGGCTATAAATCAGCTCTCCCACCCTTATTTGCTTTTGATGGACTATAATAGATCAAGAGGTGAGTAAACATCTGTTGCCTTTTTAAAATACTACTTTGATATTTTAAAAGAATAGTGACAGAATTAGGAGAAGCCTAATTTCTGTGGTTAGGGACAGCAGACATCTATGACATGAAATCGGGAGGATGACTCTAGCACAGCTTGATAGGTTTTTGGGCTGTGAATTTGTCTGCCATGCGTGGCTCTGGGAAGCAGCATGGAGCAATGGTTAGCACATGGGCGCTGAAGTTAGGCTATCTGGGTTTAAATCTGGGGTCCACCACTCGTAGTGTGATACTGGGCAAGCTGTATGGCCCCTCGAAGTTCTTGTCTCAGACATGGTTGTGAGATTGAATGAGAGAAAGGAAACTCAGGGAGCTAGTCTAGAGCCAGCTCGTGGTCATATTTGCTAAATGTAGGCTCTTATTTTAAGATTAGGTGAAAATTAGCATCTTCTCTTAGACTACATATAGGAACTGGATGGGATGTCCAACTGGAATAGAAAGGCCCTTAAGCAGGAAAAGATACAAGTTTCTTTCTGTGGAAAAGTCCAGTCAGTGTATATGCAGGTCAACTGGAGGAATGGCTGAGAGGTGGTCCACCTTCAAGGCTGGTATAAAGCTAGCAAGACCAGCCCAGATAAAGGCATAGAATACCAGAGTGGGTGAGCCCCACCTAAGAGGTAACCAGTCATCACAGCTGTGTACAGAATGTGCTTCAGAGAAACTGAGCAAGCACAAGAGAAACCTGCAGGGATCTGATCCCAAGCTCTGCTGCCATGAGGGTGAGTCCAAGCCGGGAAGGCAGCCGAACAGCCGAGAAGGACTGGGAATGGCTGAGCACTGGGCAGGGTCCAGTTAGAAAGAATTCAGCCTCTGAGGACGAGACAACGAAAAATTACAGACCAGGTGAGATGGAGGCTTTCACCAGACTTAGTCACGATGATTACAGGATGTTACCAGGTTTAAAGTACAGGCTTCTGCCCAGACAGAGTTAATAATTAAGACAGTTTCATTTTGAATGATAAGTAGTCATGGAAAAACAAGACCCCATGGATTACACAATGCTTTAGAGAAGTAGTGCAGTGTAGGTTCAGATGGTGGGCTTTGGAGAGAGTATTGGTCCTAATCCCTCCTTTGCCAGTTACTGCAGGGGCACGTTACGTTATCTCTCTAAGCTTCACTTTCCTCCCCTGTACAATGGAGGCAATGATTGTTCCTACCTTCAAAGATTTTTGAAACTTAAATCATGCAATTTAATTAAAAGAACTAAGGCAATGCCAGGCACCTGGTAAGTGCTCAATTAATGTTGGTTATTATACTAGAACGTCATTTGCACATATTCGTTTACATGTCTTGTTTGAAAATGCCATAGTTACAGTATAAATCACAAAATAGAATGCAGTTACGTTAAACAAGTTTTCCTAAACCTTGTATTAAAAAATCTTCTTGCCATGTAGCTTTACTCTTTTTGATGTATTTTCTTTAGGAAGTGCATTTTTAGTAAAACATTTCACTTGGAAACCAGGTCTCAGTGCTATTTTGGATAAGCATAAGGGAGAGCCACTTTTAAATAAAACAAATTCTGATTGTGCCAGTAATGATCTAAATCATTAAAGTGGGTAGAGGGCAAATGGCAAAATTTATCTTTTAGGAATTCAAGTTTGAAGAAAAAGTCAAATTTTGTATGAATTTTAGATTGAGCTTATTGTCTAGGAGTATATTTGTTCAGATTTAGTTGGCTAGATCCCTTACCTCTTTGCTTTACCTTGCTGCAAATTCAGTATCTGCCCTACCAAGTGGCCTGAATGAAATCATTGGCTTTATATTTCAGAGCTGTCTCACTCTCAACCAATGTATTAGATTTATTCACAGGATTCCTGCGTCAGGCTGGGAGAGCACAGGGGCTCTGAAGAAGAGACAGGCTATCATATTTTTGCTGCAGAATTAGACACCATCTATCTGAAAATGGAATCTGTGGTAAAAATCTCCAAATTACTTGTAATCGTTCTCTTCAGATCCACTCAATTCTCCCAAGGTTTGCTTTCGGGGAACCATTTAATAATACAATGGATACATCTTACTCTACTTCTACTAATTCTATTGCCCTGAAGCAAATCAACAGAATTGTCCCTAATATTATTCTGCTCTCTCTTTACCCATAGCACACAATAGAATTAACTAACTTTATCAATGAATATTACTCATTTTTGAAACCTGACAGACTTCTAGGGAACTGCCAATTGGCCAAGGGGTATGGTATCTAGCTTCTAAAGAAACGATGACTGATCTCTTAATTGTCCCAACATTTTGCTATCTTATCTCTTTCTTTCATTATTTACACTTCTACCTGGGAGCATAATGGGAAAGATGAAAAAGTGAAATTCAGTCAGATAACTGGCTATGATGTTACCAAACTCGTGTATGGAGAAAGTCCTAAAATCATTAGATGTAATAAGCCTTCAGATAGTCCTTGGGTTTCATTAATCCAGTGGTTCTCAACCTTTGGCATGCATCAGAGTCCCCTGGATCGCAAGTTTTTGATTCAGAAGTTTGGGATTGGCATGAGAAATTGCATTTCTAACAGGTTTCCCAGGTGATGCTGATACTGCTGGTTCAGAGACTGTACTTTGAGAATCACTGTGCTGATCCGTGCTTGGCTTCTCTTCTATTAACGTGAATAATCTAGAATTTGCTTTTCTTTAGCTAGCTTTAGAAATTTATGCTGTGTAAACTAAACATTATGGCTTAAGCAGTTATTTTATTATATGCGTACCTTGAACAATGTAATTAATAGAAGTGGCAAAGTAAGAAGGCAGTCAATCTGTTTGATTTAATTTACAAAGCAGTCAATTATATATTAGCTGAATTGTGGCTCTAATCCACAAATCTCTTTGCTTCTCTATATTATTGTAGGGTCAATGTAATACTGACCTTTAATTTATTTTTTTTAATGGTGAAGCCTCAATTCTTTGGTATTGCAAAGAATTTATACATAGAAAGCATCTTCCATTGTTTCCCCCAATGATCTGACTTTATGGGCTTTTTTGGTGGTGGAAGAATTGAGCTCATTTGTAATAGAATTTTTTTTAACTCAGCATAATTTTTGTTTAACTTTAATAAAGGATATAGAACAGAGAGTAGCCAGAGCAACTGCATTGCAGAGGCCTTAGAGGTAACTTCTGATGTGCCCAGTCATTGCTTGGGACATGTTTTGGTCACAAGAAATGACAAGAAGCTCAAGTGAGTGCAGGTCACATCATGCAGCGGAGCCACAGTGATTGGGGTCCCTCAGCTTAAACACTTTACTAATCACCTCACACTCGGAAAGTTGTATACCTAATTCCCATTTGCTATTGAAGCTGCAGGCCATCAATTACAGGTTATACAATGAACAATCTCAACAACTAGGAACAACATTACTTAGGAACATCCTTGGATCCCTCATTGAACTGCAGTGGATACATTTCCTTAGTTGATGTTACAAGAACTTTGATGAATGATCAAATATACTCAAGCATCTTTGAGCCTAGAATAATATTTGCAGTCCAGTTGTTAGTTCTTTCCTTTCATTAGGTCCCATGTAGATTCCTGGCTGAAAGGGAGTCTGGAAAATGCAGTTTTGAACTTTTCCAGCATCTATATAGTCCAGGAAGTGAAGAAGGTTGAAACAGATATTGAATGATCTAGTAATATAGAGTATGTACCACACTGTCTCACTGGTTAAAAGCAGAAAAGAGGTAACCTAAAAACTCCCTGGCCTGAGAGTCTGGGGATGAGCTTCTAAACTTACTCTGCTCTAAGTTGTGACTTGTCATAGCATTTTAACAGCTGTCCTGCCCAACAGGGTGGCAGTATGGTACAGTCTTTAAGGACTTGATCACTTAATCTGTGTAAAGCTGTGAAAGTTACTGGACCTCTGCATGCACCAGCTCTCTCATCATAAAATGTAGTGACAGTAACACCTACTTCATAGGGTTGTGAGAGTTAAATGGGGAAATACAATGTTCTTAAAATAGTGTTTGTCACATAGTAAGAAATCTTCATGAACACATGGATATGGGGGTTAAACTGAATGCTCTCTGACCTACAAGAGTCTGATACAGTTATTGATATTATGCCTTTTTATTCTGCAGTGTTTGCCAAATGCTTTTTAAACATTTGAGTAATTGTCACCATTACTAATCAGCCGAATGTAATAATATGAGCTGTTCCAGTTTGGAAAACTTTTATGTTGGAACCCTTACATGCTAAAAAGAGGGCTTTGTCTTTAGAGGTATTGGGATTTTAGAAAGCTATGCATCATAGAGTAGTCTCTTTGCTTTTTTAACCATCCAATTAAAGATAGGAGAAGACAGGTGACTGCTTTGCAGTCTGTTTACCTTATGTAATAATTTGCTCTTTTGTGGCAATACTATACTTGCACAAGCACAACATTGTTTTAACCATGAAGCTGCACCACCACCTTGTGAATGTTGTGCTTTGACTAACCCAGGGGTCTCATTCTTCTCCTCCCTCTCTAGCTGGACAGTGCCACATCCCTCATCCAGGCAGCTAAAAACCTGATGAATGCTGTTGTCCTCACGGTGAAAGCATCCTATGTGGCCTCAACCAAATACCAGAAGGTGTATGGGACAGCAGCTGTCAACTCCCCTGTTGTGTCTTGGAAGATGAAGGCTCCAGAGAAGAAGCCCCTTGTGAAGAGAGAAAAGCCTGAAGAGTTCCAGACGCGAGTTAGACGAGGTTCTCAGAAGAAACACATTTCTCCTGTACAGGCTTTAAGTGAATTCAAAGCGATGGATTCCTTCTAGGACGATAGGCTCTAAAAGAAAGCTTTTTCTTTTGTTTTGTTTTGTTTTTCTTTCCTTTTCTTTGTAATTCCATTTTTGTATGCATACCTGCCGACTCATATGCCTCAGGCATGGGGAAATTAAGGGAGCAGTGTCTGCATGTAAGATAAGATGTGGTCAATACTACTGACCCATCTGGAGCCTGGGGAGGGGACAGGGAATTCCTGTTCTGATGTGGCACAGAGCTGTCCTTTGCAACATTCTCATAAAATTGGGCAAAGAGTTCGCATCGCAATGTTTACGGGAGCGGGAGGGATGGGGAAAATAAACTTAACTCTACAAAAGCAAACTCTAATGCATGCAAGAATCATTAGGTTGGCAGGTATATTAATAAGTGAAAAATCTGGAAGTGTAATGGTAGAACATAAAGCTTGTATTGCTTCTGTTTCAGTGCAAAAATGTACTAGCCAATACGCTTAAGTGTGTGGCCCACAAATTGAACAATTCAACTTTGACATCATACCCATAATATTATGTGGATTTTTTACTAGGAGGAAACTAACTCATCCAGCCTAAAATGCTTCTTTTAATCTGTATTCTGTTCTTTCTCTTCTAGTAGTGCCATTACTAGTGCTCATGTGATAAATTTTTCCCCCCTTACTGAAAACAATAAACATTTATTTGAAACAATTATAATCCTTCTGGGGGCACTGGAAGCACAATGTGGTGATCAATCTTGCTTTTACTTTTTTTAAAATTTTAACTATGATTTTGCTAGAAATAGGAGGCCCAGTGGTGGTGGAATGTTAGAGGAATGGAAACTGACAATATGTGTGAAGGTTTAGGGGCAAATACATAGGTGTAGTTTGGAGTGCTGGTATCTAATATACCGTTGTATCCACTAACTCGAAATAAACACAGTTAATCTTGACATCTGAAGAATGCTTTCCTTCTTTAAATTCATACATAAGAAAAGATTAGATCATCGTCTTGAAAACTGGTTAAAAACGCTTTGTGTTTGTTTTTAGAAATTGGGGGTAAAATAGGTGAGTGATGATATCTAAAGAAATCTCTGAGTCATCTTTAGAGTCCAAGAATTACCTTTGTTTTGCGTTTTTCCATTTGTTTTTATTCACTATCCAACTAAATCTAAAATGAGAAAGTCATGTGTTAGACTTTTCTGGGCCATGTTCAGCCCTGGGCTAAACTTAAGAAACTTAACTGTGTTCTCAGAGAGAAACTGAATCAAAAAAAAATTTTTATAGGGAGGTCCATTAATTTCAAAACATTTTATTCAGTTCAAAATATTTTTTCCCTAAATTGTAGAAAAGGGCCTTTGTCCCATTACTAAGAAGGAGTGGGCTGTAGTCTTCCAGCTATGGCTTGAGGAGTGAGAAAAAGACCCCAAATATTCATTTGAGTGTCCAAAACTCCTCCCATTTGAATGACCCCTATAGATTAGCAAGTTACAGTATGTCTTCAGAAGACTTCTGTTAAGATGTATGTATTTCTTAGCAATGTGATAACATATTGGGAGTCATGGACACCTATGCTTTGTGTTAGTTTAAGTGCAAAGTCCCAAAGAGAAGAGACTGAGGACTTGTGGAAGGAGAGAAGCTTAGTCCAAAATCTTTGATATGGTTCTGCTCAAACTACTGCTCACCACCCCTGGGTGATGAAAACACTACCCAGGCTAAGAATGATCTACTAATGGAGGATCCACCATAAAAGCTGTAGACTGATTGATTTTCAACACTAATCATTAGCCCACTATTTCAGCTAGCCTGCTCCCTTAATTTGCATAAACATTGAGAAAGGCACCTATTGATATTCATTCACAAATATTTACGGAATGCCTGCTTTGAGTCAGGTTTTAAGCTGAGCACACCACTGTGAACTTATTGGCAACTTTCCTTGTTAACACTTGAGTATGGCATAACTCTCTGGGTTTATACATTATTCCATGATTTAATAGGTTAAAAAAAGTATTTTTCAGACCAGCCAAAAAAACTACTGAAATTCAAAAATTTCTTGGTAAATCTTGAAAAACAATCACTAGGCATCAGAGGGGCATGTAGAAAATGCCATTGTTTTTTGCCGTCTAAATTTTAGTTAAATGTTTTAATACATGCTATGAGCAATGTTTATATGTGTGTTTTGTGGAAATCAGTCCTCGATTTTACTAGTGCTTATTGAGTAAACATCATCACTATCCACCATTGCTCTTGTGATCAAGAAAAATAGTGACTACTCAGAAAGATAATTAATTAAATATAGACACTGTGCTGAGAGCACTAGAGCAAAAAGAAAAAGCTTATTGTTTCCTGTCCTCGAGAAACAAACATACAGTCTAGTTGGGAACATATGATATAGACAGAAGAAAAGATAAGCAAATATGCCAAGAAATCATACTCAATGTGCCAAATGAATGTGGTAGAGAAATAATTACTGTGTAGGACTAGAGAAGTTAGAACACATTGAGAACTAAAGTATTTGGGCAAGGATTAATGCAAAAGGTAGGATTTGGAAATGAGTACACAGGAATTAAATATATTCTAAATAAATGAAAGGTATAAATGAATAAATTTGGTAAGGGGGATGAATGGGCTGGACATTCAAATAAAAAAAACAGCATACTTTAAGGTCTAAAATCAAGTGCAGTTACAGGGAATATGGGAGTCATGATGGGGAATTTGTTGTTAGTGCTATGTAGTCAATTCCAACTCCTAGAGACCACAGGAGACCCTCTGTGTAACAGAGTGGAACCCTGCCTGGTCTTTTAGCACCATTCTGTCATCTTCCAGTGCTATATCAAACAATGCTCTGCTGCTATTCATAGGGTTTTCATGGCCAATTTTTTTTCAGAAGAGGGTGGCCACATCCTTCTTCTAGTCTGGAAGCTCCACTGAAATCTGTCCACCATGGGTGACCCTGCTGGTATTTGAAATACCGGTGACATAGCTTTTGGCATCACAGCAACTTGCAGCTGCCACAGTATAACAACCAACAGAAGGTGGTGTGGTTCCCTGACCAGGAAACAAACATGGGGTCGTGGTGGTGAGAGCTCCAAATCTTAACCACTCAACCACCAGGGCTGGTTCATGATAGGGACTAGGGGGAAATAATAAATAAATGTGGCGATCTAGTATGAGGCTAAATTAGAGTGTCATGAAGGAGTTTGACCATTAGCCAATAGATAATGTGGAGTTTCTAAGTAGGATGGTGATACAGACAAAGGAGTGCTTTCATCAGATGAAACTGATGATAGTGTATGAAGAGGTGAGAGCTGAAAGAGGCTGATGTTAGTTAGAAGGGACATAGATGATAGAAATGTAGGAAGGACTTACAGTTACTTCTTGAATAACTAGAAGTGGGGTAAAAGAATGATTGAAGTATATAATTTAATCAAGGAGATTAAAGAGTCAGAAAACTGAAAAATATCTATCTACAAAGCAGTACGTGAACGTGTGTTAGAACTAAATATATGATATATTTGAGGAGACAGCAGGTAATTAATCCCAAGAAAATGGAGTTACTTGGAGTATTTCCTACAGAAGTAGCATTTTGGGATGCAGGAGGATAGATATTCCTGATGGAAGGAAATAAATCTCAACTTCCTTTGACTTTCTTTGCTAGGATTGATGATAAAATATCTTCTTCTAAGGACCCAAAGTATGCAAGGAAATATAGATTATCTATCTACAGAAGATCTGTAGTTTTTCTCCATTAAGTGTTGAATAATATGAAGTCAACTTTATTTTTAGAAGCCAACTATTATAACCAATTGGATCATGGTTTAGTTCATGGAGAAACAGGCTATATAAGTGTCATCATGATGGTCATCAATTTTGAGCATCACTTATATGTAGGGCACCTTTCAGACACTTGAGGTATAAAGATCTATAAAATGCTGTGTACAGCTGAATCATCAAGCAAAATGAGCATTCAAAAATATTGTGATTTGATAAATTCTAGTCCCTAAATTTGCTGGTAATAGATAATAAGTCATTTGATTTCAATTGCTGTGTCATTACCTATTAGCCAAATCAAAGAGGTCAGTACTTACTCTTCACTTGAAAATTGTGGCATTTTTAAAGATAATGAGAGAAAAGAATTAACAACAGAAGGCTGTTAATAATAATAATAAAACATACTAATGCTGAGGAGTGCCATTAGCAAGATGGTGCACTAGGAAGCTCCAGGCCTTTGTTCACCCATAGAAACACAAAGTAAACAACAACATACTAACCAAAGTAGCTTTCTGAGAAACCAGTTAAGGATTTGCAGCAGCCAAGCAAATGTCTAACCAAGAAAAAGCTACACCCAATATGGAAGGAGATTTGGGGGTGTTTTTACTCAGCCATGTTCTTCTGCCTCTTCCCTAGCATGGCATCAGGACGAAGCTGTCCAATTCCTGATTCCCCCCATGCAATGGAAGGAAAAGAGTGGAACTTGTTTGCATTGTTCTAGCCTGTCTGGAGCTGAATCATGAAGAAACAGAAAATCTGAACAGATTCATAACTAGTAAGGAGATTGAATCAGTAATCAAAAACTTCCCAACAGGGTCAGGTGGCTTCACTGTTGAATTCTACCAAACATTTAAAGAAGAATTATCACTCTTTTTCAAATTCTTCCAAAAAAAATTGAAAAGGAGGGAATATTTCCACATTCATTCTATGAGGCCAGCATTACCCTGACACCAAGACACTATAAGAAAAAACTATAGACCAATATCCCTGATGAACATTGATGCAAAAATCAACAAAATTCTAGCAAACAGAATTCAACAGTACATTAAAAGGATTACATACCATGACTAAGTGGAATTTATTCCAGGTGTGCAAGGATGTTCCAACATATAAAAATCAATCAATATGATACACCACATTAACAGAGTGAAGGGAAAAACACATGATTATCTTAATTGATGAAGCAAAAGCATTGACAAAATTCAACACTCTTTCATGATAAAAACACTCAAGCAGCTAGGACTAGAAGATAACTAAATCAAAATATTAAACAACATTTATAAAAAGCCCACAGCTAACATTTTATCAATGGTGAAAGACTGAAAGCTTTTCCTCTAAGATAAAGAAGAAGACAAGAATGCCCACTTTTACCATTTCTCTTCAACATCGTACTAGAAGTCTTAGCCAGAGCAATTTAGGCAAGAAAAATAAATAAAAGGCATCCGAATTGGAAATGAAGAAGTAAAATTAGCTTTGTGTGCAAATGACATGTTCTCATATGTAGAAAACCGTAAAGATTCCCCCCAAACTTTTAACTATTAAATTCAGCAAAGTCGTTGGATACACAATCAACACACAAAAATTAGTTGCTTTTCTAGATACTAGCAATGAGCAATCCAAAAAATAAAGAAACACTCTCATTTACAATAGCATCAAAAAGAATAAAATACTTAGGAATGAACATAAAGAAGGAGACAAAAACAAACTAAAAACTGCACAACATCACTGAAAGAAATTGAAGAAAAGACATAAAATAAATGGAAAGATGTCCAGTATTCATGGATTAGAGAAGTTGATATTGTTAAGATGTTGCTACAACCAATGTGATCTACAGATTCAATGCAATCCTTGTCAAAATCTCAACAGGCTTTTTAACAGAAATAGAAAAATTCACCCTAAAATTCATATAGAATCTCAAAAGACCCTCGAGTAGCCAAAATAATCTTGAAAAAGAACAAAGTTGGAGGCCTCGTACTCCCTGATTTCAAAACTCATTACAAAACTGCAATAATCAAAACAATGTGATGTTGGCATAATGACAGACATATAGATCAATGGAATAAAATAGAGAGCTCACAAATAAACCCTCACACATATAGTCAAATGATTTTTGACAAGGGTGCCAAGACCGTTAAATGAGGAAAGGATAGGTTTTCAACAAATGGTGCTGGGAAAAATGGATATCCACATGTAAAAGAAAGAAGTGGGACTTTTATATTACATCATACGTAAAAACAAACTCAAAATGGATCAAAGACCTTAACATAAAAGCTAACCTATAAAAATCTTACAAGAAAACATAGCATAAAACTTCATAACATCGGATTTTGCAATGACTTCTTGGATGTGACACCAATAGCACAGGCAACAAAAGAAAAACAGATAAATTAGACATCAAAATAATTTTTTTTAAATGTGTGCATCAAAGGACACAATCAATAGATTAAAAGGCTGGGAGAAAATATTTGCAAATCATATAACTGATAAGTGGTTAATATCTAGAATATATAAAAACTCCTACAACTCAACATTAAAAATCAATCAACTTGATTTAAAAAATGGGCAAAAGACTTAGACATTTCACCAAAAAACATACAAGGCCAATAAGCACATAAAAAGATGTTCAGCATCACTAATCATTAAGGAAATGCAAATCAAAACCACAATGAGATACCACCTCACACTCTTTCAGGTGGCTACTATCAAAAATAAGAAAACAACAAGTCTTGGTAAGGATGTGGAAAAATTGGAATCTTTTGTATTGCTGGTGGCACTGCAAAATGTTGCAGCTGCTATGTGAAACAGTGTGATGTTCCTCAAAAAGTTAAACATAGAATTACCATACGATCCAGCAGTTCTTTGGGTATATAACAAAAAGAATCAAAAGCAGGGTCTCAAAGAGATATTTGCACACCCATGTTCATCACAGCATTATTCAGAATAGTCAAAAAGTGGAAGTAGTCCAAGCGTCCATTGACAGATGAATGGATAAACAAAATGTGGCATATCCATACAATGGAATATCACTCAGACTTTAAAAGGAATGAAATTCAGAACCATGCTACAACATGGATGAACCTCAAAGACATTACGCTAAGTGAAATAAACCAGTTATGAAAGACAAATACTATATAATACCACTTATATGAGGTACCTAGTGTAGTCAAATGTATAGAGACAGAAAGGGGAATGGTGATGCCAGGGCCTTGAGGGGAGGGGGTATTGGGGAGTTATTTTTTAATGGATACAGAATTTTAGTTTTATAACATGAAAAGAATTCTGGAGATGGATGATGGTGATGGTTGCACAACAATGTGAATGTACTTGTTACATGAACTGTACATTTAAAAATTATTAAGATGGTAAGTTTTATGTTATATGTATTTTACCACAATTTAAAAGAAAAAAACATACTAGTGCTTCTGATGCTCTTAGCAGGGCCAGATGTTTGAGGTCTTACACCCTCTCTCACAAGAGCCATTTTCCATCTCTGGTTTGGATTCATACCTATAAAATTAGGTCAGTAATATGCAGAACACTAGAAGGCTGAAATATGTTTTTTAAAAATTGTTCACAACTTTTCCCAGCGGTAACAAGCAAAACTATTTATAGTGGTACTTATGGAAGGATGCACTTCAAAGAAGTACTGGCCTGAGTAAAATCTCATAAATTTTTGGAGGTATTACAAAACGAATGTCATTTCAGAGTAATTAACTATAACTCTTCTTTAGTTAATGAGAATATTATGGAAGAATATTCAGACCTAAGTTGAGTTTACTGTCTAATCATGGTTAGAAATATGTGTGAAAAATTGCAATGAGAGTCAAGGATCAAGATCAGGGAGGAGCCAGAACACACAAAATATTTTACCAAATCAAGCCTGAATCAAAATCTTCAAGTAGGTATCCAGTTAATTATTTGAAGATCTGGAGATGGTCTGATTTCTAGATTGAATGAGGTTCAGAAGTAAAATTCCACTGAGCATTTAAGGCCTGAAAGAACAGACTAAAAGGTTTGGATCAGACGCTGTCTTAGTTTGAAGTACCCTGAAAACAGAACCTGAGACAAGGATTTGGATGCAGATAATTTATTTGGGGAGTGATCCCAAGAATTGGGAGTGAGGGAGCAGGAACAGTAAGATAGGATCAGGGAAGGAGAAAATCCAACATAAGATGCTTTCTCATTGTCACTCATGTGGTCAAGGAACTCAATTCTGCTGAGACCTCCTGCACAGCATTCTTACTTGAACTGATTGACCTCCTAAGGCATCAAAGAAGGCTTTGGATCAAGGGAAAGCTGTGTGTTCTTGATGCAGGACTCTATCAGCACAAAGGGAATATGAGTTCATAAATAGCTCCAGAGTTATGGCTAAGTCAGAAGTGGGCCAATATGATGTGAAGATGAGCATCAGAGCTTTTACTACAGTCCACCCCTTGCACTGCTTAGATAAACTTATGACTAAGTACATTCCATCACCAACTCTTCAGGATGGTAGTTAGCCAAAATACCTATGAAAGATTTAACGTAACAATAAGCTACAATCTCAGTTGCTCCAACTGTTCTCAAGTCCACAATTGACATTCATCATCCTCTCTTCCACTGCCCAGTATATAACACATATCTTCATCCCTGTGGGATCTGGGCCCTGCCAGCCTTATTTAGCCATTGTAGCTACAATTGTCCTTTCATGTTATCTCCAGGCATGGATGCACTAACAGATACCAAAATGAATTTCTTGAGTTTATGCATATGCCTCCCTATGCCTAGAATATAGCAGAAATCCTTGCTCCTAATGATTATCAGGGTTAATTAAGTCAGTTGAGAACCTCTTTCTTTGCTTTCTCTTCAACCAACATGAAGAACCCAAAGTGACTACATGGGAGTTGTAACTACTGGCTCACTGGAAACTCTGCTCCCTGGTAGAAACTTCCTCTCACGGGAAGTAGAAGTTCTAATCCAGCAGGACCTAAGATTAGGGGCACGGGAAACACAAATTCAGAATTGGGCTGTAGTATGGCCTCAATAATTTTTTGCTCACACCAATGTATCAAGCAGATTATTTTGTAAACCAGGTACAAATTTATTTCCTCCTCTATATTGATTCGCTCCATGAGGCTAATGGTATGAGTTGAAGACAAGGTGAGGTACAGCGGAGGTAGATGCTGTGGGCATGGGGTCACCTTTTAATGTACCTTGCTTGTGCTTCTAGTTCTACTCATGCCTAATTCCAACTAAATAATTTTCATTGTATATTTGACTGCAGCTGCATCTTGCTGATCCTAAGACTTAGTTGATCTGACATACCCAGTTTGTGACGAACAGTTCTGATAAATTCTTCAGTTCCTACTGTAGCCCAGTATCTTGCCAAGAACAACTCTGTTGTTCTTTGTTACAGACGGCATGATCTGGCTCTAGAACATTAGGGGTCTCTACTGAAGCTCTCCAATTTGAGCTTACTAAAGACTCTACCAAGCATCCATATCTGCCATAGATTCTCTCTTACCATTATATTTCTTAGTGGCAAAGAAATTTTGGCACAGCCTTGACCGGTTGTAGAATCCTCTCTTTGATCCTGCTTGAAACTGGAAGTCTTCTGAGTCACCAGATAGGTGGCTCTGCACATTGTTCCCAAATGGAGTACAACCTGCCTTCAAAATTGCAGGATGCCTACTGAGCACCGTGCATCTATCTTAGTGTCAAGGGATACACTAAGAGGGCATGTTCTGGCATGCTCAGACCACTGAACTTTTAAGCATTTCACCAATAAGGCCGTCTTCTGAATATTTGTATGTTTTATCTCACAATTTCTCACACTCATGTTTTTTATTAGGGCATCTAACGTACTTGTCATTTTTTATTTACCAGGTCATGATATGATTAATATGGTGGACAAGGATTATGTTCTCTGGATGTCAAAACAATTAAATTCTCTCTAGGCTATATTTTCTCAGAGATTAAGATATTAATTATAACCCTAATATGAATAAATATGTATTTCCATTGTTGCCACATAAATGCAACTTGCCTTTCATCCTCTTTATCTGTGGGGATTGAAAATAATTTTATGTCCGTATCAAAAGCCTCAGATCATGTGTCAGAGATTCTGGTAATCTTATTCAGCCAAGTTGGAATAATCAATTTGGGATTTTTCAGGGAATATACTGATTAATCGAATAAGGATAGGGTATCTCTATTCACCGACTTCTGCATCTTTTAAGTCTTGGAGGGTTATGCTATGTTCTACAATTCCACTTGGGATGTAGTTTTGCCTCTGATTTGCTATCATAGATGAAGGAATAGTTTCAGGGATTTCACTTGGCCATTTCTACCTTAATGACCTCTACCCCACAGGTTAAAGAATTAATGTGATCATGGTTTCTGCCAACTACTAAAAAATATCGATCCCAATTATGCCCTAAAGGACCAGGGAAATAACTATATAGTGTTCTACAGACTCACTGTACAACTTGAGCCAGAACTCCTTGTCTTCCTCTGGCTTTGTATATCTCCACTAGCCAGGATGGGAGTGGGGATGGAGCATGATGGCATTTGAATCCCAGGGTATGAGTGTCAATTCAATAGCTCTCATGTATTTCTGTTCGCTAGTGTATACCTGCATTAGGGTTCCTCCTCAAATGGATCCTACTTCTGGGACTGAGAACCAACTCTATTTAGAAACTGGATGAAGGATCATGATTTTCTATTATAGTGCTGACCTTAATCTTCTGTTCTCCTGTTCTTAATCTTGTTGAATATATAAGAAGTCAAACAATACCTTTGTTTGCTCCCCATCTATCTTGTCTCTAGTAACACATTGTTTATTAGGCATTGCCACAGATCTTTGTATTTGGGGCTCCCTAATTACCATTTCAGCTGCTCATTACAGTAATAGCATTCATCTTGTCTCTGGTGGTTATGTGCTATTCTGGAATCCTATCATTCTCATTGACTTTAGGGAGCCCAGTTACATAGGAGCATCTCCTTCCATCAAATCTTGCCTACAGAGGACAGTCATCACTGAGCTGATCAAAGATGTTGATGTTCCCTCCTCCCTCACCCCAATTTTATTACTTTAGTGAATATCATGTCAACAGTGTTCAACTGCATTCTACCAGAAAAAAAATGCTGTAATCCTCTTAGAATTGTTCACCAGAAGGACAGCAGGCTGGAACAATCCCCAGGGCCATTAACTGTCCCACGCTTTTTGGTTGAGCTTGTATGTTAAGCTAGTAAGGTTTCAGAGGAATTAGAGAAGATCTTAGAGAGAAAGAAGATAGACACTTGGCAACACTTGAGATGGGATTGGTCAGCAGGAACTAAATCTGAACTTGTATAAAATCATCCACCACAGCTGTAGATTAAATCAGACAAAGGCTGAAGGGACATGTTATGGGGTCCAAAGATGTCTGCTCTAGAGGTTTTGTCATAGGAGTGGACATGGTGTTACTGCAGAGGGAATGTCATATAAAGGGGTCTGGATACTGACTGATGGGGAGAGAGAAAACTTATAAGCGCACAGAATCACAAAGTGGTAAAAGCTTGTCATCAGAGAATGTGATCAGAGAGAGAAAAGAGGTTTGATTTATACTCTTTTTCCAAACAACTAAAATTTAAGGGCACACAAATGGATGAAACCCAGGAAGATGAGCATCTGGCCAAGAACATGGATGAAGTGGTTGAATCAACCGTGGGTCTTCTTTAAGGACTAAATTTGAGATCTCAAGTATAAGAAAGAATAAGGATCTCAGGATCATGTGACAGAGTTCAGAGACGAAGACACTTCCCACCCCACAAACACATACACAGCTTTGTCTGCCATGGACAGTGGGGTAAAAGGCAGCCCAAAGTTTGGGATTTGGTGGCACAAGGAAGGTAACCTTGTCTGACTTCTTATGTACCTGACTAAATTTTTATCATATATTGCTTAGTGTTAACTGGAATTCTTTGGAGGAGGTGGTTAAATTACTGCCAATTACACAAGTCATAAACATATTCTTTCTTTCTTTTTTTTTTTTTGTGAGGAAGATCAGCCCTGTGCTAACATCTGCCAATCCTCCTCTTTTTTGCTGAGGAAGACTGGCCCTGGGCCAACATCCGTGCCCATCTTCCTCCACTTTATATGGGATGCCGCCACAGCATGGCTTGCCAAACGATGCATTGTTGTGCGCCCGGGATCAGAAATGGTGAACCCTGGGCCGCCAGCAGCGGAGGGCATGCACTTGACCACTTGCGCCACCAGGCCGGCTCCCGTATTCTTTCTTTAAAAAGCATGTTCAGACCATTACAGCTAAAGTTCAATCTCCCTTCCCTTTTACTCCTGATATCGTCCACCACCTCCACAGAGGTACCCACTAATGTGAGTTAATAATAAGTAATGCAGTTTTCTTTACATTTATACACATTCACAAGCTCACAGGAAATATATAGTATTGTTATGAATTTTTATAAGCATGTTTTCCAGTTGCCTGTTGTAAGAGTCCGAGCAAGAAGGTGGGGCAGACTATGTCTCCTCTTTTGAGTAGTGATAGTCCCAGGAAAGCTAGGAGATGGGATTATATCTGCTAAGACAATAATCCTGAAAAATTAATTATCTGGAGCACTTATGGAAAGGAACACTAAAATGTGTGTTTATGTAATAGATTTTAGGGAAGCGTGAAGTCCAACTCTGGACATAGAGAACACTATGCTAAGTGAAATAAGCCAGACACAGAAAGATAAATACTGTATAATCTCACTTATATGTGGAATCTAAAATAGTCAACTCCTAGAAGCAGAGAGTAGAATAGTAGTTGCCAGCGGTGGGGGGAGGGGGAAATGAGGAAGGGATGGTCAAATGGTACAAAATCTCAGTTATGCAAGATAAATAAGTTCTGGAGATTTACTATACAGCATACTGCCATAGCTGTCAATGCTGCTTTATATACATAAAATTTGCTAAGAGGGTAAATCTTACATTAAGTATTCTTACCACACACACACAAATTATAAATTATAACAAAAAGAGAAGGGGGAAATTTTGGGAGGTGATGGATATGTTCATGGCCTTGATGATGGTGATGGTTTCACAGGTATATACTTATCTCCAAACTCACTAAGTTTTATACATTAAATATGTACAACAATTTACATGTCAATTATACCTCAATGAAAAGGTTTAAAAAGTATTTGAGAACACACAGTGTCATAAATCAATGCAGTATTGATAATGTATTGAGAAGATGCAAAAGAGGCTCAGCTTTATCCCACAAATGAACAGAAAGAGGGAAAACAGCTACTGAAAGTAAAAGGTATCTGAATGGGCCGCACCTTCATGTTTCTGTGTTGAGTAAAGAGAAGGTGACTAGGTAAGTGTTTACCATTTTGTGTGATGCAAAGAAGGAATGATGTGTACGTGGGAAGAACAAGCCAAGGGCCCCTTGGCACAAATGTACACGGAAGTGGGTGGGAAAGAAATAATCTATCACCATATTAAAATTTATTCTCAAGACATGGAAATAAGATTTAACAGGATGTTATTATCCTTTTAGCCTGAATCCATTATTCATATCAGACCAGAATACATCTCCCAATTAATAGTACCTAAAAACTTTTGTTCTTTCTGAAATATTTATTTAGAATCTCATATGTTCCAGCAACAATTTTCAGACACAGCTTCTGCAAAAAATTATGTTCTATAATTACCTCAAAGGGCAATGTAGGGATTTTAATATCTCATATGAGATAAAAATATGTGAAAGCAGTTTATATGCTCTAAAGCAGGAGTTGGCAAACTTTTTCTGTAAGGGCCAGGAAGTAAATATTTTCAGCTTTGTTTTTTTGGCCATATGAAGTCTGTCGCATCTATTCAACTCTGCTGTTGTGGTACAAAAACAGCCATAGACAATACATAAACAAATAAGTAGAGCTGTGTTCCAATAAAACTTTATTTATAACAGCAGTTGGCAGGCCAGATTTAGCACACAGGCCATGGTTTGCCAACTCCTGCCCCCTCCTTCTCTCACAAACTCTTCTAATTTTTAACACTTCACAATTAGCAATTTTATTTTTTTGCTTAGGAGTTTTCCCCTCTTTTGATGTCCCTTTATGAATACAAAGTAACTCACGAAAAGAAAACAATGTATTCTGTGAGTTCTAAATTTAGCACTGTTAATTCATTCAAGCAATTATTTATCCAATGCTGCATTCATACCAAGCTCTATTCTAAGTGCTGGTAAAATACAGATTCAAGATTCATGGCTGGTTCTCAAGAAGCTTATAGTCATGTAATGACAGACAGGTAAACAGCAAGTTACAACATGCTCATGAGAGAGGTTTGTTCAGGATTCAATAGTGACAGCACACTTTTAGCAAAGCTTTATAGGAACCTGGTGCTGGGGGCTGGGGTGGGGAGATTTGTGTTCACGCATTCCATGGAGATCCACATTTCTGATTTTTCATAAGGCTCAAGAACAGCTCTATATGCGGTGCTTGTTCCCTTGTCTTGTAGGGTAGCAATTCTGGTATACTTTAGAAGCATGCTGGCTCTTAGAATCCTCCGTATCTCTCACATGGCTCTGCTCCCTCACTTAGAGATTGATTTCCCTTTGAAGTTTCACTCTGAAGGTGATGCTGAGTGCCAGGTTACCTGGAATCTTGTTTTCCTGTGCCACTACCTGGCCTGAGATAAGGCTCTGAATCTCTTTGAGCTTGATTATTCCACACTTTAAAATGGCTACTTGTGAGAGCTAAAGGGGTACACAAAGAAAGGATTCACAGATTAGGAGAAAGAGCCAGATAGGAACAGAAATTTATGAAACATATTCTAGACATGAGGCACTTTTGCTTACAATGTCATGTGCAAGCTCCACCACAACCCTGAGAGGAATTATTAGTAACTCCGTTTTGCAGAAGATGAAGTCAAGTCTCAGAGGTTAAACAACTTAGCTAAGAATTGCAAGCCAAGATCCAAATTTAGGTCTGTGATGTTTTAGATCCCTACCTTCTTTCCATGTGCCTGTTATCTCCCTCAGATTCATAACATCCAAAGACATATACTGTGTTCAGAGTCTAAGTCATAAATACATGAAAAACAAAATAATAAGAGGAGTTAAATAACAATGCACAAGATGCCACAAAGATGTAGATACACATATGAGAAATAAACACTGCACAAAACAAAGAAGGGTAAGATATCACTGGGCTAAGAATGGGTGCGTTTAAACTATGTCATAGGAGAGGAGTTTGAATGTGTGTATGAAAGAGAGAGAGAGATCTTTCTGTAATTCTGGTTTTACTAGGTCTTAAATATGAGGTTTAACAGATTTTATTAATTTTGTAGATTCCCTGGAATCCATGAGTGGGTTTCCAGATACTGACTGGAAACATAGTCTCTTATTTAGACAGATGTGAGTTTCAATCCTCACTACCTTATTCACTAATTATGAGTCCCATACTTTTTTTTTCTTTTTGAGGAAGATTGGACCTGAGCTAACATCTGTTGCCAATCTTCCTCTTTTTGTTTGAGGAAGATTGTCCCTGAGCCAACATCTGTGCCTATCTTCCTCTATTTTGTATGTGGGACACTGCCACAGCATGGCTTGATGAGTGGTATGTAGGTCCACACCCAGGATCCAAATGCACAAACCCTGGGCTGCTGAAGCAGAGATTGCAAACTTAACTACTACATCACCAGGCTGGCCCCAAGTCCCATCATTTTTTAGCCTTAGTTGCCACCTCCATAAAATTGAAGTCATCATCTGCTTCAATTTGTAATTTAAAATCATTCTCCAAGGTCCAATCACATTCTGCACAAGTCAAAAAGGTAAATTAAAAAATGATGTGTTAAGAATTACCAGCTCAGTAGTGACATCAGTATCATGATAGTGTGAGTTGCTCCCTTTGCCTCTCTCCTCTAATTTATAACCAGTAGGACATTCATAGACCAACAAAGGATTCTCTGCACAGTACACCAGAATGCCTGAGAGATCCATACATCTATACATCTGAAGGTGGGTGGACTGGACCTCTTGGAGGTGGTGGAACCAGGGGAGCAGTGATGGGTAGCTTCTGATATCGGAGGCTGCAGGAACTCCAGCAGTGCTTATGACCAGAGGCTCCAGGATCTGTGACAATGCCTGTGAATAGAGGTTCCAGGAACCAAGGTGGCTCATGTGACCAGAGACTCCAGGAACTGACACAATACCCATGACCAGAGGCCCCAGGAACTGCATGATCCACCCTCCTCCTCCTCTGTTGGCAGCAGCAGCAGTCCCTGTGACCCTGGGCCTCCTGGCACCAGAGGCTGCATCCAAGACCCCAGTGCCCCCAGCAGTAACGGTGGTGCCCATGACCTGAGGTTCCAGGATTTGTGGGATGCTTACAACTAGTGGCTCCCAAAACCACAGCGATGCCTGAGATCAGAAGCTCCAGGAACCACAGTGGCACTTGCAACCCAGCCCCTCCCCCTCCCCCAGCAGCAGTGGCAGCTCCTGTGACCTGAGGTTTCAGTAACCATGGCAGTGCTCAAGACCAGAACCTCCAGGAACCATAGCAGCACCTGAGACCAGAGGCTTCAGGAACCACAGTGGTGCCTGCAACCCAGGTAGCCCTCTCATGGTGGTGGTGGCAGCACCCACAACCCTGGCCTACCCAGCAGCAGTTGTGACACCTGCAAACCTAGCACCCCTGGCAGCAGCAGTGCCAGCACCCACAGAAAACCCAGGAGCAGCCCCAGAGGCCACGTGCATGACTCTGGCACCTGAGACAGCAGAGAGTGAGGTAGCAGCAACAGCAGAGCCTGCACCCCCAGCCCCTGAACCCATGGCAGCAGTGCCTATGGAACCAACAGCCCCAGATGGGGCAGAGGTTACTGGAACCCCAGCTCCTGGCCCACTGTGGTAGAGGAAACCATGACCCAGGAGACTCTTGAAGTAGCAGAGACGCTCACCAGATCAGTGACCCTGGTGGCAATGTTTGTGACCACAGTGACACTGGCAGCAGCAAGGCATCAGTGACCTCAGAGGCACAAGCAGCACAAGTGCACTGATGACACCTCTGCAAGAGGAAGTAGAGAGTCGAAAGCACTGGCTCTCAAAACCAGAAGCAGCTCAGAATCAAAGTAAACAAAGCCTACCTACATAAGACAGGTGTTCACTACTACAAATACACCAACAGAGGAACAACTCATCAGGCACCATGGAAAATTACGTGGTATCACACACACAAAATTTCAATTCTCTAGAAACTGAACTCGAAATCAGGGAAGACTGCAATCTAACTGACAGAGAATGCAAAATAGCAGTCATGAAAAACTTAACAAGTTACAAGAAAACTCAGAAAGGCAGTTCAGTGAGCTCAGGAATAAAATTCATGAACAGAAGGAATACTTCACCAAAGAGATTGAAACTCTGAAAAAGACGAAACAAAAATTGTGGAGCTGAAGAACTCAATAAATGAGATGAAGAACAAAGGAGAAAACATTGAAAATAGACCAGACCATATAGAAGAGAGAATTAGTGAGCTCAAAGATAGAATCTAGAAATGATTCAGGTGGAAGAGAGAGAACTAAGATTTAAAAAAGTGGAGAAATTCTGTGAGAAATATCTGACTCAATTAGGAAAAGCAATATAAGGATAATGGGTACCCCAGCAGGAGAAGAAAGTGAAAAAGGAGCAGAGAGCTTATTCAAAGAAATAATAGCTGAGAACTTCTCAAACCTGAAGAAGGAATAGAATATACAAGAACATGAAGTGAATAGAACACTCAATTATATCAATGCAAAGACCTTTTCCAAGATGCATTATATTAAAACTGTCAAAGGTCAATGAAAAAAAGAATTTTAAAGGCAGTCAGAGAAAAAAAGACAGTAACCTACAAAGTAATCCCCATTAGGCTATCAGCATATTTCTCAGCAGAAACACTACAGGTCAGGAAAGAGTAGAAGGACATATTCAAAACATTCAAAGATAAAAACTGCCAGCCAAGAATACTCTATCCAGCAAAGTTATCCTTCAGATATGAAGGAGAAATAAAGGCTTTCCCAGACAAACAAAAGCTGAGGGAGTTCACCACCACTAGACTTGCCTTACAAGAAATGTTGAAAGGAGTTCTTTGACAAGAAACGAAAAGGCAAAAGTAGACAAAACTTTGAGTAAGGTGATAAATAGATAGAACCAGAAAATTGCAAAGCTATTACAGAATGGGGTGTTAAAGACAATTATAGCATTAAGGTTAAAGGAGGAAAAAGCAGTAAAAATAACTAAAGCTACTTGAATATGGCAATGAGCTCACAACATAAAAAGGGATAATTTGTAACAACAAAAACATAGAAGGGGAAGAGGAAAAGAATGGAATTTGCATAGGAAAATGAAGATAAGACACTATCAGCAGAAAAGGGACTATTTTATCTATGAGACATTGTATACAAACCTCAAGGTAACCATAAAACAAAAATCTACAGCAGAGACACAAAACATAAAAAAAAAGAGGTAACTGAGAAAAAAATCATAGAAAACCACTAAACCAAAATGGCAGACAGAATCATGAGGGAAAAGAAACAATGGAAATACACAACAACCAGAAAACAAAAGATAAAATGGCAGTAGTAAGTCTTCATATATCAATAATCACCCTAAATATAAATGGATCGAACTCATTAATCAAAAGGGGGCCGGCCTGGTGGCGCAAGCAGTTAAGTGCACGTGCTCCACTGTGGTGGCCCAGGGATTGCTGGTTTGGATCCCGGGCGCACACCAACACACTGCTAGTCGAGCCATGCTGCAGCGGCGTCCCATATAAAGTAGAGGAAGACGGGCACTGATATGAGCTCAGGGCCAATCTTCCTCAGAAAAAAGAGGAGGATTGGCATCAGATGTTAGCTCAGGGCTGATCTTCCTCACACACACAAAAAAGACATGAAGTGGCTGGATATATTTAAAAACAAGCCTAAACTATATGCTGCCTTCATGAGACTCATCTCAGCTCTCAAGACAAACATTGGTTCAGAGTGAAAGGATGGAAGATGATACTCCTGGCAAATGGCAACCAAAAGAAAGCAGATGTAACCATACTCATATCAGACAAAATAGATTTCAAGTCAAAAAAGGTAATAAGAGATAAAGCTGGACTTTATATAATGATAAATGGGACAATCCATCAAGAAGACATTTATTAATATATATGCACCAAACATAGGAGCACTAAAATATATGAAGCAACTATTAACAGACCTAAAGGGAGAAATTGACAGCAATACAATTATAGTAAGGGACTTTAACACCCCACTTACATCAATGGATAGATCATGCAGACAGAAAGTCAATAAGGAAACATTGGCCTTAAATGACACATAAGACCAGATGGACTTAATAGATATATACAGAACATTCCATCCAAAAGCAGTGAATACACACACTCTTCTCAAGTGCACATGGAACATTCTCAAGGATAGACCATACGTTGGGACACAAAACAAGTCTCAATAAATTTAAAAAGATTGAAATCATATCAAGCCTCTTTTTTGAACACAATGGTATGAAACTAGAAATCAACTATAAGAAGAAAAAAGGAAAAATCACAAATAAGTGGAGATTAAACAACATGCTACTGAAAAATTATTGGGGCAATGAAGAAATCAAAGGGGAAATCAAAAAATACATAGAGACAAATGAAAATACGACATACTGAAATCTATGTGCTGTAGCAAAAGTGGTACTAACAGGAAAGTTTATAGCAATACATGCCTACCTCAAGAAACAAAATTGTCAAATAAACAATCTAAACTTACACCTAAAGAAACTAGAAAAAGAAGAACAAATGAAGCCTAAAGTCAGTGATAGGAAGGAAAAAATAAAAATCAGAGTGGAAATAAATAAAATAGAGACTAAAAAGACAATAGAAAAGATCAATGAAACTAAGAGCTGGTTCTTTGAAAAAACAAACAAAATTGACAAACCTTTAGCTAGACTCACTAAGAAAAGAAGAGAAGGCTCAAATAAAATCAGAAATGAAAGAGGAGAAGTTACAATGGATACCACAGAAATATAAAGAATCATGAGACTACTACAAACAGCTATATGTCAACAAATTAGAAAATCTAGAAGAAATGGATAAATTCATAGAATCATACAACCTTCCAAGACTGAACTATGAAGAAATAGAAAATCTGAATGGATCGATCACTAGTAAAGAGATAGAAACAGTATCAAAAACCTCCCAATAAACAAGTCCAGGGCCAGATGGCTGCACTGGTAAATTCTACCATTCAAAGATTTACTACTTATCCTCCTCAAACTCTTCCAAAAAATTGAACAGGAAGGAATGCTTCTTAACTCATTTTATGAGGCAAACATTACCCTGATAACAAAATCAGGTAAGGACAACCCCCCAATAAAAGAAAATTACTGGCTGATATCTCTGATGAACATAGATGCAAAAATTCTCAATGAAATATTAGCAAATCAAATACAACAGTCCATTAAAGGATTATACAACATGATCAAGTGGGATTTATTCCAGGGATGCAAGGATGTTTCAACATCTGCAAAACAATCAATGTGATACACTACATTAACAAATTAAAGGATAAAAATTATATGATCATGTCAATAGATGCAGAGAAAGCATTTGACAAGTTTCAACATCCATTTATGATAAAAACTCTCAATAAAATGAGTATAGAAGTACCTTAACATAATAATGGCCATATATGACAAACCCACAGCTAACATCATACTAAATAGTGAAAAACTGAAAGCTTTTCCTCTATGATCAGGAACAAGACAAGGATACCCACTCTCACCACTTTTATTCAACATGGTGCAGGCAGTCCTAGCCAGCGCAACTAGGCAAGAAAAAAGAAATAAAAGGAATCCAAATTAAAAAGAAAGAAGTAAAACTGTCAGTATTGGTGGATGACATGATTTTATATATAGAAAACCCTAAACACTCCACCAAAAAACTATTAGAAATAATAAATGAATAGAGTAAAGTTGCAGGGTACAAAACCAATATACAAAATCTACTGCATTTCTAGACACTAACAACAAAATATCAGAAAAAGAAATAAAGAAAGCAACCCCATTTACAATTGCAAAAAAAAAGAATGCAATACCTAGGAATACATTTAATCAAGGCGGTGAAAGATCTGTACACTGAAAACTATAAGACATTACTGAGAGAAACTGAAGAAGATGCAAAGTAATGAAAGGATATTTCATGCTCATTGATTGGAAGAATTAACATTGTAAAATGTCCATATTACCTAAAGCAGTCCACAAAATCAATGCAATTCTGAATTGCAATGCAAAATCCCAACAGCATTTCTCACAGTAATAGAACAGAAAATTCTAAAATTTATATAGAATCAGAAAAGAACATGAACAGCCAAAGCAATTCTAAGAAGAAAGAACAAAGCTGGAGGTACCACACTCCCTGATTTTAAACTATACTACAAAATTATGGTAAACAAAACAGTATGGTATTGGCAGAAAAACAGACACATGGATCAGTGGAACAGAACTGAAAGTCCAGAAATAAACCCACACATATATGGAGAACTAATTTATGAAAAAGGAGCCAAGAACATACCATGGAGAAAGGAAAGTCTCTTCAACAAATGGTGTTGGGAAAACGGAACAGCCACATGTAAAAGAATGAAATTAGACCACTATCTTACACCACACAAAATTAACTCAAAATGGATTAAAGACTTAAATGTAAGACCTGAAATCATAAAATTCCTAGAAGAAAACATAGGCAATATACACTTATACATTGATCTTAGCAATATCTTGTTGCATATGTCTCCTCAGACACGGGAAACAAAAGCAAAAATACCAAGTGGGACTACATCAAACTAAAACGCATCGATCTTAGCGATATCTTGTTGGATGTGTCTCCTCAGACAAGGGAAACAAAAGCAAAAATATCAAGTAGGACTACAGCAAACTAAAATGCTTCTGCACAGCAAAGGCAGCCATCAACAAAATGAAAAGACAATCTACTGCATGGGAGAAGATTTTTGCAAATCATATATCTGATAAGCGGTTAATATCCAAAATATATTAAAAAACTCATACAACTCAACAACAAAAAAATAAACAACCTGATTAAAAATGGGAAGAGGATCTGAATAGACATTTTTGCAAGGATGACCTACCGATGGCCAACAGGCACATGAAAAGATGTTCAACATCACTAATTATTAGGGAAATGCAAATCAAAAACACAATGAGATATCACTGCACACCATTACAATGGCTATTACAAAAAAGATAAGAAATAACAAGAATTGGAGAAGATGTGAAGCAAAAGGAACCCTCATACACTGCTGGTGGGAACATAAATTGGTATAGCCATTATGGAAAACAGTATGGAGATTCCTAAAAAAATTAAGAATAGAACTACCATATTATCCAGCTATTCTACATCTGGGTATTTTTTTGAAAAACACAAAAACACTAATTCAAAAATATATATGCACCTTATGTTCATCACAGCATTATTCACAATTGCCAAAATATGGAAACAACCTAAGTGCCCATCGAATGGATGAACATGAATGAATGGATAAAGAAGATGTGGCATATATATATGCAATGGAATACTAGTCAGCCATAAAAAAAAGATGAAATCTCAATGTTTGTGACAGCATGGATGGACCTTGAGGGTGTTATGCTAAGTGAAATAAGTCAGATGGAGAAAGCAAATACCATAGGACTTCACTCTGTGTGGAATATAAAAAACAAAAGAAAACAAATGAAGACACAAAACAAAATAAAAACAAACTCATAGAAGCAGACAACAGATTGGTGGTTACCAGAGATGAAGGGGGTGAGGGGAGGGTGAAATGGGTAAAGGAGGTCAATTATATGGTGACAGATGGAAACTACACTGTTGGTGGTAAACACACTGTGCTATATACATAGATGTCAAATTATAATGTCGTACACCTAAAACCTACACAACGTTATAAACCAGTGTTACCTCAATAAAAAAAAAAAAAAAGAAAAAAAATGGAGAAAGAGGAAAAAAAATAGAATCATCACCCCTGCATCTTTCAAGTTTTTAATGGTGATATTATTTTCTTTAATTTTCCCAGGGTTGCATTATTGCCTTTTCATTATTTTGGAATGGTGGGGAAGTTCCTAGGGTTCCTACTTGATTTTTTCCTACTCTAGTATGTCCCATACCTATGGTTCAGCAAACCTACATAAGAATTCAGTCAGTTTTGGAGTGTGTTTATTCTAATCATGCATTAAGAAACTGGTGGAAAAAATCATAGGGTGGGTCTGCAGACCCACTGTACTCATTGAGAGCTGGCTTTAGGCCAAATCTCCATTTTTTACTAGATCTTCATCAGCCTCCATTCTGACCAGAGGAGCACAGTGTCATTTTAGATCTCCAGGATTAACATCAACCAAGAGCCAGTTTTTAATAATTTCTGAAATATCTGGTAATTTCTCTTTGGCCACCTCAGAAATCCTGCTTATGACATAGGTTCCTTTTGAGAGGCTTTTTGAGGATGATTAACAGTATACAATTGAGACAGTGTCATAAGTTTCTTCCTCAAGGGTTCCAGCTTCATCTTCATTGAGGGGGATCCAAACTCGAAATGACTTAGCTCTGGGAACTAGATGAGAGGTGTGACACTCCATTGTGGAAATTCAAGTCTCGTCTCTACTCACCAGATATAATATTTTTATGGTTTTATAGATGGAGTAATACTTTGTTAGGATGTCTATTTTATTCCTAATGACACCATGATAAGTTAGCCAAAACAAAATATCTCTAAAGGTGATAACTACTTAGGTCCTGCTCCACCTTATAGTAACTGCACTCACCTTATATCTGACAGTTAAGTAGGGAGCCAGGGTCTCTGCCATTTTGGGACCCAATTACTTTGATTGAAATCAAGAAGCTCATTTCAATATCACCATCTCCTACTGTCGGGAGAGAGGGAGAATCTCTGTCTTTTTTTTTTCAAGGTTCTTATGGCTGGCCAAATAATTAACAAGACAGGTTAGCAGGAGAAAATAATACCAAGTTTAATAACATGTATACATGGGAGAAGGCAGGGACACTGCGTTTCTCAACACAATAGCAGAAATTCTCTCTTAAATACCATGTTCAGCCAACGACAAAGGAGGATCTTGGGGGTGGGGGGAGTCAGTTACAGGAGATTATCACTAAAGCACAGTAAACAAGAGTAAGGTTATTATGCAGATTTAAGGCCTCACCTTCTACATTGATAAGTCTCTAGAAATGAGGCCATCTCCCCTCTTCCCAAAACAGAGAGGGAGATTCCTTTACAAATGGAGATTTCCCTTATAAATGTAAATGTTTGTCTGGAAACTCCTTGCAGGGCCATCCAGAGAATGTGGCCAGAGAGACAGAACTTCTGATAAGATGGGCTTGTTGGTGCCTTTCCTATTGTAACATCTATCCTACATTATCTTTACAGCCATCATGACAATAACTCCTTCCTGAAATAGATCTTTTGTTTTAAATTCTTTAGGCAGTTTGGGAGGGGAAACAAATATTCTTCCTGAGTTCTGAGTCCTTATTGTCTTCAGCTCGAAATAATCCGCATACCAGAGTGGTGCCTCCTGGGGTAGCTTGCCCTGAGCACCATCAGTTCCCTCCTCTGAAACTTCCCTAGAAGTTTCACAGTTTTTTTGAAACTTAAAGAAGTTTCATAGTCCAGAAGCTGAGTTGGTAGATTGTTTCATCTCACTGAACACATTTTTTAGTCTTGATAATAGATCAGTTCAATTAAGTTCATTTTAGAAGGTGGTGATGCAGGTGGCCTCTCAAGGTTATGCCTATATTGTGGAAGCAAGCAATCAAGTATTTCATAGAAGCATTTTCACGTAAACGAAAGAAAAACAAGGTTAATGGTTGGAGCAAGTTGTAAAGCAGTTTTTGAGTTTAGAGGACAGCCAGTTAAGATTTTTAGACGTCAGCGTCAAAGCATCTTTTGCAGTTTAAAATGTCTCTGATGATGTCATCGGGTAATCTCTTGAGTTTATATCAAGTCTATCAGCTTCAGGTTGTAAGGCTTCAGGAAAAAGGGCAGGTTCAGTTTTCAGTGATTCTAAATGAAAATGATGGAAAAAAAATGAAAAACGTTAGTTTGGACACATGTAGCCAGATATTTTAGGAGACTAGAAGAAATCAGGATCTAGTCCAGTCAACAGATATAAAACAAAAACCTCAAAAGACAATTAACAAAACTAGGATCTAATATCCGCAAATGTATACCATAGTTTTTACTGAAATATATTTTTTTCGCTAAAATCACCCTCATTTTTATTAAGATAGCCAAATTAAAACTAACTAGTTTGCAAAATAAATCTAGTTCCAATAGAGTTGGCCCAATTATTTACATAAGTACAGCAAGAATAGCAATTGATCACATAGGCTCTTTTAAATCTGCTTTGCTGGAACTTTTTATAAGGAATCTCACATTGAACTTCAAAGGCCTCTCGAGGCCAGGAAAGCCAAGCCAAGGATTTTGTCATCAGACTTTGCCTGCAATACCTACAGATTTTGGTGAATTTTTCTCTTCCGAGGTTCCCCCAAAATATTTCGAGGTTTCTTGTACCTGCCAGATAAGTGACATTCTTTACTTATCTTGGTAAGTGCTGCTTGGAACATAAGATACCAGGCCAATATTTCCACGTGGCTTTATTCCATAAAGTCCAATCTTCATTTTTCAAAAGCTGTATGGTTATATCACAAATATGATGTTCCAGTCACAACCTTGGTAATATAACCAGTGTTTCCAATTGTGTCCTGTTATAAGGAGAACAGATTTTTATTGAACTTATGCAAATAACTATATTGCCATGAAAACAACAATACTCACTAAGAGTTTTCAAATTCGACGGTTCAGATAAAGAGAAAAAGATAAATATTTCAATTTTACTTACAAAAGTATCATTTACCAAATTGTTATAAGTCATAGCTAGCTCAGGAGAAAAGAGAAAAGTTTTCTTTAAATCTGAAAAAACAAAACATTAAAAATTCTGCAATACTTCAAACGAAAAATCATAAAAATTATAATCATCTTTATCAGTTCATTCAGTCCTGTGTAATCTATCCTTGATCTCAATCTTTTTGTTAGGAGCTTCATGAAGTTATCAGTTTCTCCATCAGATTTCTGTAATTTCTTAAGAAGTTCAGTTTTATGATCAGGAAGTTTGTCAGAAACCTGTGTTCCAGTGTAAATGTCAGTCTTTTTTATGAATTTTTTTGAAGTTGAAACATATTTTGCAAAAGCATTAGAGCAAAGAAATAAGTCTGTAAACAACAAGACCTCAAAAAGGCAATTGACAGAGAAATTTGGTTAATTTTGTGACATACAACATTTTAAAATAATAATCAGAATTATGACTGATAACCAGGACAGATCAGAATTTCAGTAATGTTATACAATTTTAAAACACCTATGTCAATAACATTTGCCCACATAATACCACCTAAGAAGGTTTAGCATCACTTGTCTAACAATGCTTCTCATGTAGTTTAACATACTGAATAAGCTTAATAAGTTTAGTATCTTCTTCTTTATAGGAAGAGAGCAAATTTCTTTGAGAAGTTTCAGGGCCCTTTGAAAATTCCCAAAGAAAAAAAAAGTAAAAAAAAAAAGACTTTATTTAAGATATGAATTTTGGGGAGCTTGTCAAAAATATAAAAAGTCAAAGCAAACAGAGCATTAACAGTCTAAAAAGCCTTAATAGAGAGACCTCAGTCTTTTGAACACAGGAAATTATTTTAACAGTTTTTTTTTGTCTTTTAGGTAGACTTACCCAAAGGTAGAGAAAAATCTTTTATAACCTTTTTATCAAGTTTAAGCAAATTATCCTTTTAAGAGACAGAAGACCAAATAGAAGACCAAATTTTAATTTTGCACCAGCTTACTTCTGCTATTAAAACTCATTTACTTAATTAAATTCATTTTAATCTTAGCCAACTTGACCATGCATAGAACTCTTTTTCTAGAATTTCTCTTCCACAAACTTTCTATAACTTCTTTTTTACATTCAGAATTTGTCCCATGTCTTTCTTTTCTCTCTTAGTACTTGAGGACAAATTTATCTTTTTTAATCAAACAAAATATTTTCATTCTTTGTATCTTTTTTTATATATCTTATTTTCCCTGTACAGATACATTTTTCTTAATTTTTAGTAGCTTCAATCACATATATTAATTAGAAATTTTAACCTTTAGAAACCTTAATTTGTAAGTAAAAACTAAGTAAACAAATATAAACTTTCTTTTACATTAGTATCTTGTGGCTTGGAAAATTTATAAACACTTCATAACTTCTAGAAATATGTTACTTTATAGTACAATCTTTTAATAAAACACATGTTTATCAATAGACCCAAAACACCTTTTAGTTTTCCTGTAATGAAAAGCCAAAAGTAGACAAACGTACATTTAGCAATCAATGTCTAATATCTTATGTTATTTGGAAATGATCTAGATACTCAACTGAATTTTTATCATAAAATTTAGCAAAATTCTAAAGTTTTAAGTCACCAAAAAGAGTTTGGAAGCTGTAACCACCATAACATAATTATTGTTTAAAGTTCATCCAATATTCATCTTTTTCACAACTATTTATTTACTTATTCTCAATAATTATTTAGATTGCCTACAAGACTTCATAAGACTTCAGATAAAATTAGCCATCATTTAAATTACTATTTTTGTTAACTAGTTCTGTAATAGAAATAACATCAGTTTTTTCCTACAAAATTTCATGTAAATTTCATCACCTCTTATAACTTTAAACATAGTTATCATTAAGATTTTTATCAATAGGTCTTGGTCTTCTAATTTCGGACAAGAGAAGCATTCCCAGTCAGACATTTTAAAACATACTCAGGCAAAGTTGATGTAACCTCTTTATATAAAATTAGCTCAAACATTCCAACCTTTATAATCTTATCAACACTTACACTTTTACATGTTCTCAATTCAATTGTAACCTGAGTCAAGGTCTTAAGGCTATTCAAATTTTTCTCTTCTTTTTTCTGGCCTTTTCTTAGGTACCAAATAAATAATTATGTGAGAGCTCTCAAAACAATTTTTTTCCCCCAATTTAGAAGTTTTTCCAATTCAAAGGATCCGTCGTCTGGCGATTGACAAGTAGGATCTTCATTTGTATATTTATTTCAATAGTGACTCAATCTAATAAGCCTTTTTTTTTTTTTTTTTTTTTTTTTTATTTGTGAGGAGATCAGCCCTGAGCTAACATCCGCCAATCCTCCTCTTTTTCTGCTGAGGAAGACGGCCCTGGGCTAACATCGGTGCCTATCTTCCTCCACTTTATATGGGACGCCGCCACAGCATAGCTTACCAAGCAGTGCGTCGGTGCGCGCCCGGGATCCGAACCAGCGAACCCCGGGCCGCCGCAGCGGAGCGCGCGCACTTAACCGCTTGCGCCACCGGGCCGGCCCCTAATAAGCCTTTTTAAGGAAAGACCTGGAGGTAACTTTCCACGCTTAGAATAAATCTTTACCATGGATGAAAGAGACGTCCCTGGTGAGGGCGCAGATGATGTAGCCCCCATGATCCACAGAATTCACTCCCAAAGATATTCAGAGAAAGTAAAGACCTTCGTTGCACAGGCGATAAGGATGGTGTAGTGAAAACGGTGTCTCCGGTCTCCCACAATAGTGTGGGACGCCTCCAGTCACAGACCCGCTAATCTGTGACACCGGGCAGGTGATACTGGAATGGGATTTTTCCAGCACTAACAAGCAACAAAGGTTAAGACAACAAAAGCCCTTATGGACTGGGCTCTTTATGACAAACTCCCCTGAGGAGCTTGGCACAGCCAGACAAAGAGACAGTTCGGAACCCCAGTCTACTTGACTGGCCACCAAGGTGCACCCCAGTAAATGCACCTTCCGTATGGTGGAGACCAAGGAGAAGATTCTCACTGGTCACAAAGCCAAGTTTTCTCAGGACACAGAACAAGACAGAAGGAAAAACCTCATCCGGTTTTTTTCTTATGTGCACAATGACAGCTTTAGCCACGCCTCAGGTCTCTTGGAGCCAGAATAATACCTAGGTGGGGGAGGTGCTGCAGGGTTGGGGACTGTGTGCTTTACAGAGTACCTCGTCGTTGCACAGACATTTTCTTGCAGTTGGCGGGGAACCTGTGTCATCTACCCTGTTCCATGACCCAACGTATCCTGTCACGGGAGTCTTCTGAAAGTGGCGAGCGCCCTAATGGCTCTTAACTGCTCGACCCGTGCCCACGAAATTTGCGCCCTTTTTGGCTTCCAAGATGCCCTTGGCAATGGCCTTCACTTCATGTGCATATTAACCCACAGCAAAGTTTGTCTAAATAGACGCCAGTCTGTTGAGACCTGCAAACTCACCAGTCTGTGGGGCCGGCCCGGGCAGCAGGCTTATAGGGCCTATGCCGGCGTCCTACCCTAGGGTATTTCCTTCTTATGACACACGACACAAAAGACAGAGACAAAAGAGAAAAACAGAGACTATCTCTGGGAGGAAAAGGGATCAAGATCAAAACCAAGAGTACTCTACCAAATTTAAACCAAGAGTCACTAAAAGCACAAGAAACTAGTTTCCCAAATATTTTCTCCTGCCAATCTAAATTTAGAAAGACAAAAAAATTCTCACCATTTCCTTCCGTCGGACTCCGCAGATAGAGATTCCAGGAGGCTGATGTAGTAAGAAGTCTTACCTTTTTGCTGGCTTTCGTCAGGCGTTGCCATATCTCATCATCTGCAGTAGTCCAGGGAGAAGGCAGTTCTTCCAGCCAGAGAAGGCAACTTGCCATCCCATCCTCATCGCCAAAACTGTCGGGAGAGAGGGAGAATCTCCCTCTGCCCTTTTCCTTAAGGTTCTTACGGCTGGCCAAATAATTAACAAGACAGGTTAGCAGGAGAAAATAATACCAAGTTTAATAACATGTATACATGGGAGAAAGCAGGGACACTGGTTTCTCAACACAATAGCAGAAATTCTCGTCTTAAATACCATGTTCAGCCAATGACAAAGGAGGATCTTGGGGGTGGGGGGAGTCAGTTACAGGAGATTACCACTAAAGCACAGTAAACAAGAGTAAGGTTATTATGCAGATTTAAGGCCTCACCTTCTACATTGATAAGTCTCTAGAAATGAGGCCATCTCCCCTCTTCCCAAAACAGAGAGGGAGATACCTTTACAAATGGAGATTTCCCTTATAAATGTAAATGTTTGTCTGGCAACTCCTTGCAGGGCCATCCAGAGAATGTGGCCAGAGAGACAGAACTTCTGATAAGATGGGCTTGTTGGTGCCTTTCCTATTGTAACATCTATCCTACATTATCTTTACAGCCATCATGATAATAACTCCTTCCTGAAACAGATCTTTTGTTTTAAATTCTTTAGGCAGTTTGGGAGGGGAAACAAATATTCTTCCTGAGTTCTCTGAGTCCTTATTGTCTTCAGCTTGAAATAATCCACATACCAGAGTGGTGCCTCCTGGAGTAGCTTGCCCTGAGCACCATCACTACCATCATCCCATCTCCTACCAACATCCCCAGCATACAGAGGAAAAGCACTATTGAACTTTACAAGGATGCCAACGTGTTTCTCTCATTAATGCACTTTTTGATATCTTAGTGAAATGAATATACTTTTGGCCTATCAGGGTCAAACAATCGAGAATGGATATAGAGAGAGTGGGCAGTTTGCTTTACGAAAAATTGACTTCTTAAATTTTGGGACTCCTTCCTTCTACTAGGGAAGTTCTGGCATCTAAATTTCAAACTGTAAGTCACCATTGACTTGAGGCTTCTTTCAACCAATTGAGAAAACTGTTAGCACTTTTTCTAGTGTAGGATCCCAAAAAGGAAACCCCAACTCCAGTCTCGGGAAGGCGCGGACCCACAGACACAGAAGACCGAGCTTGATGCAAACGCAAGAGGTTTATTAAGCGGAGCTCCGGGTCGACACGTATCTCTCGCAGGAGACAGAGGAGTCGACCCCGGACCTTAAAGGGCAAATTCTTATATAGGGTTTGGGAGCACAAAGCGGGAAAAGGTTGGCGCAGTCTTACATGATTGGCTAATTTAAAACATTTAAACAGTTACATTTTATGGCGCGAATTGCTATGGCGCGAAGCGATTATCAGGTTACACACACGCGTCCCCATCTGGACCCCCTCCACCCCGACCCTCCCAAACTTATCCCTCTGGAGCACTCTCTTGTTCTCAGTTCTTCCCCGAACAGTTTAGGGTGGGTCTTTCATGAATAGAGTCAGTCAGGATCGATAAACGTTCCCCCTTATACCAGGAATCCTTAGGGCGTGGAGGTGCCTGTCTCTAAGGTAGTAACTTTTTAATTTTTAATATAATTTTTACTTCCTTCATTCCCCACTTCTTCTTTTGTCCCTAGTTCTAATCTTAGAACTTAGTTTTCGGTGTCTACTATCAGTGGCTCATTGCGTGGGAGAGCTTGGTAATGGCGTTGGAGCATCATAGCATGCACTGCATTGACCCTTTTTCTTATAAAAGCAGTAATTCTATTGAAAACACACGGTCCGAAAACTAAGAGTAGACAAAGAATCAGCAAGGGTCCTGCTAGGGAGGATAGTAAGGTTGTCATCCAGGGGGACTTAGTGAACCAGGATTCAAACCAGCTCTGTTGCGCCTCCCTGCTTTGCTGCCTCATGTCTAATCTTTTCTTTAATCTTTGCATTGAATCTCGGACTACCCCTGTGTGATCTGCATAGAAACAGCAGTCTTCTTTAAGGGCCGCACAAAGTCCTCCATTTCTTAAAAAAAGCAGGTCTAATCCTCTTCTATTCTGGAGCACTACTTCAGACAGGGAGGTGAGGGACTCTTCTAATTTAGAGATGGACTGTTCTAAAGTCCTGAGGTCTTCATCTATAGCATTGCTCAAGGCAGTTAATCCCCTTTCTCCCGTGACTAAGGCCGTAGTGCCAGTCCCTACGCCCGCGGCAACTCCCAGTCCCAGGAGTACAGCCAGGGTGAGGGATACTGGTTCTCTTTTCCATAATCTGGATCTCTGGTCAAATTCATCCTCGAAACTATTGGCAGTATGATAATAAATTCTAGGCACCAACTGCACAAGCACGCAAAAATCTTGTGACGAATTGAATATGCCAGTTGAGATGCAGGGGGTCAGGCCCGTGGAGCAGGCCCACCACCCATTGGGCCCTGGTATCAAAAAATAACCAGGAGTGGTCGGAAGGCTGACTTCAGTCTTATTACATAGAGCCTGGTAGCCCGGGGGAATTTTCCCTAAGCATAGTCCTGAACCGGTCCCCGACACATCCGTTAGGGTTAGCCGCCCTTCTTTGCCCCAAAGACAAGTCGTGTGGTCTGTGGTGTTATTATAGACCCCCATGGTGGCAATTCCTTCATAATAAGGGGGGCTGACCGCTAGGCATAGCCAGCATGCTTCAGTCATTTCAGGGTTGGAGCCATTTAAGGCGTAGTAAGCTCCCCGTACTAAGTTAAACAGTCTGTGCCATCTTTGCCCAGTAGGTACTGCGGGAGGTGGCGTAGATGGTGGTCGCAGGGCAGATTTGGTGACCGTATCTATGGTCCCATTTAGGGTTATGGACTTTGCCTGGGGGGGTTTGGGGCTATTTAACCCTATCGGTCTGCTGGCGGGGGATTTTTGGGACAGAGGGGGCCTCCTATCGGCTAGGATCCCGTTTGGCCCTATTGGTCTGCTGGCGGGAGGTTCTATTTTTAATCTAATAGAGAAGGTCAGGCCATTATCACATCGTTCTTTGTATAATCTTATTCCCCATGAATGACCATTCCCGGTCCAGGTTTTAATTGTTTTTCCTTTTTCTGTGAACTGAATGGTTAAGGGGTGGCACCAGGTATTGCATTCTGGGCCCCAATTAATTGTTCGTCCTCCCTTCCATGTCCACTGACTTATCTGGTGGCTGTAATTTGCTCTAACCCTGATTAAATCCCAAGAAGAGGAGGGTTTCCAATAAGTAGTCCCACTGGTTTCACATCCCCAGTTCTTACAGTAGAAGTCTTCCTTGCCCCCGCACCAGGAGTTAATTGAACGAGGTCTGTGGTAACCGGGGCACACGTAAAAGGGCACTGCCTTTAGTCTACTCCGGCGATCGGGGGTGCCGCACCCTCCGGCTTGTCTCGCCGACCCATGGCGTCCCGGAGGGGATGGGGCCCTACCGTTATCTGTGAACCTTTCTAAGTCCCAACCGGGGGCTCCAATAACTAGTTTACAAAGGTCAGGGTGTAAGTCTGGCCACCATGTCCAAGGGGGAGCAGTTTTTTTGGATTAACCAGGTTATATCTCCTACCTGGGAGACGACTTGCCACGTGAGCAGTTGAGGAGCGTGGGGGTTAGGATTGGACAAGCTGCTCGCCGTTCCCACGACGCAAACGCAGCTTAAGAGGGTTATCAGTCTTTTCCACCTTCCAGAGATCTGCTGCATTCTGGGGTGCCTTCTTTACATGTGTGGCGTGAACCCAAGAGGTTATACCGTCCACCTTGACTGCTGTGGGCGTAGTGAGGAGCACCACGTAGGGCCCCTTCCAACGTGGCTCTAATGACCCCGTCCGATGTCGTCTCACAAGGACAGAGTCCCCAACCTGGAATTGGTGCGGGATGAGCAGATCACCAGGCTGGTAGGCCTCTTTTAGCTGGTTCCAGATGTCGTGCCTGACGGCCTCAAGTGCTTTCAAGTGGGCTGACAAAGGTATAGAAGGTATAATGTCAGGGTCATGTATCCCTATTTGTGCCAAAGGGGGAGGGGTTCCATAGAGGATCTCAAAGGATGTAAGTTTTAAGGGCCCTTGTGGGGTGTTCCGGGCGCGGAACAGGGCAAAGGGCAGGAGGGCTGTCCAGTCATCACCGCCGGTCTCTATGGACAATTTAGTTAGGGTCTCTTTAATTGTTCTATTCATCCTTTCTACCTGGCCTGAGCTCTGGGGTCTATAAGCACAATGTAATTTCCAATTGATCCCCAGTTGACTGGCCAGTCCCTGACTTACCTGGGCAACGAATGCAGGACCATTGTCAGATCCAATTACCTTTGGGATCCCGAATCTCGGGAGGATTTTTTCCAATATCTTCTTGGCTACTACAGAGGCAGTCTCTTTTCGGGTGGGGAAAGCCTCTACCCATCCCGAGAAGGTATCTACAAATACTAGAAGATACTTATTTCCATACCGGGCAGGTTTGACTTCAGTAAAGTCTATCTCCCAAAAGGTTCCGGGCCTATCTCCCCGGAGTCTGTGTCCCATGCGGTATTTGGTAACTGCAGCATTTGTGAGAGTGCAAGCCCTACAATCTTTATAAATTTCTTCAGCCGCCTTTCTCAAATCTGGTACCTGGTACGGGGAGGCCTCAATAATTTTAATTAGTTTCTGAGGGCTTAAGTGGGTTAGCCAGTGTAGATGTGATAGATATTCTCGCCCTTCTGCAACGGACAAGACTTTCTCTTCTTTAGTTAGTTCCCCATTGGAGGCAGTTTTGTTGACCTTAGCTCCCTGGAGAGCCAGGACCATAGGTCCTAGTGCTGCCCGCTTGGCTTCCAAATCCGCTAAGCGGTTCCCTTGAGCTATGGGGTCGGTGCCTTTCTGATGACCTGGGCAATGGATGATTGCCACCTTTTTAGGCAAATGTATAGCCTCTAGGAGGCCCAGAATCTCTTTTTTATTTTTGATATCTTTTCCAGCCGAGGTAAGCAGCCCTCTTTGTTTATAAATAGCCCCATGAACATGGGCAGTAGCAAAGGCATACCTGCTGTCTGTGTATATATTTACAGTCTTATTCTCAGCTAACCTCAACGCCTGTGTCAGGGTGATAAGCTCAGCCTTTTGTGCAGAAGTCCCTTCCGGCAAGCTGCTTGCCCACAGAGTTTTTTTTCCGTTTACCACGGCGGCCCCAGCCATCCTCTTACCTTCTGCCATAAAGCTGCTGCCATCGGTGTACCAATTAGGGGCCCCAGCCCATGGCTTATCTGGCAAATCGGGTCGGGTCCCCGTCTCTGATGCCAGGATGTCGCCGCATTGGTGAACGGGTATTTCGTCATCCGTTTCGGGCAGCAGTGTGGCCGGGTTTAAGATGGCCGGTGGGGCAAAGGTGATTCTTTCAGTTAGGAGCAGACTCTGGTAGTGAGTCATCCGGGCGTTGGTCATCCATCGATCTGGAGGCTGTCTGATAATGCTTTCTAAGGCATGGGGGGCTACTATGGTTATCTGTTGGCCCAGAGTTAGCTTATCTGCATCTTTCACCAGCTGGGCGGTGGCGGCAATCGCCCTTAAGCAGGAGGGCCATCCACTGGCTACTGGGTCCAGTTTTTTTTGATAAATATGTGACTGGGCGCTTCCAGGGCCCAAGGGCTTGAGTTAGGACTCCCCGGGCGATTCCCTTTCTTTCATCTACATACAAGGTGAAAGGCTTGGTCAAGTCTGGTAGGGCCAACGCGGGTGCTTCTAATAATGCCCGTTTTAGAGTCTCAAAAGCCTTCTGGTGCTCTAAAGTCCAGACAAAGTTCCCACTTTCCTTAGTCAATGGGTACAGTGGAGCAGCCAGGGTAGCAAACCCAGGGATCCACAATCGGCAGAAGCCGGCTGTCCCCAGGAATTCCCTTACCTGGCGAGCGGAGGTTGGCGCAGGAATCTGGGTCACAGTCTTTTTCCGTGCGTCGGTTAACCACCTTTGGCCGTCCTTTAGTGTGTAGCCTAAGTAGACTACTTTTTCCTGGCACAACTGTGCCTTTTTTTTCGACGCCCGGTATCCCAACTCACCCAACTCGGCCAGGAGGCGCTTGGTCCCTTCTTCACAGTCTCCCGGGGTTTCTGGGTTTCTGCCGCCAACAGTAGATCATCTACATACTGTAAAAGAGTCACTTGAGGGTTTTTAACCCTATAATCAGTCAAGTCCCTGTGGAGGGCTTCATCAAACAGGGTAGGGGAGTTTTTAAAACCTTGAGGTAGTCTGGTCCAAGTCAGTTGTCCAACGATCCCCATATCAGGGTCGCGCCACTCGAAAGCAAAAAGTAATTGGCTTTTTGGGTGAAGCCGTAGGCAGAAGAATGCATCTTTCAGGTCCAAGACAGTGTACCATTTTCGTGATGGGGGGAGGGAGCTAAGTAGGTTCCTAAAGGTTGCTTCAGTACTGAATACTCAGCTCCCGTATCGATCAGAAAACTCATAGGGGTCCCCTCAACAGTTAGGGTTACCCTAGGCTCGGGGAGGGGGCCCGAGCCCCGTCCCCGCTATTCTTCGTCTTTTTCTAAAGACAACACCTTGGGTGTGGCCTTTTTTTTTTTTTTTTGTCCAAGGGTTGCCGTCTGCGTGAGCCCGGTCGTGGGGCGCTGCCCAGGTTCCCTGACTGTCTGTGATCTGGCCCTGTCGACTCTCTTTCTTTTTCTCTTATCACTGCGGCCAGTATTTTAGTTAGATTTTTTTCTCGTCTCCTGTCTCTCCTGTCTTCCCTCTCCTCAGCCTCCCTTCTCTCTCTCTCCCGCTTTTCCTCTTCACTCTCCCTTTTATGATACACCTTTTCGGCCTCCTTTATTACGTCCCGCAGGTCGTAGTCTTGCAGCCCCTCTAGCCTTTGCAATCTCCTCTTTATATCTGGGGCTGCCTGTCCAATAAAGGCCATAATGACAGAGGCCTTCTGCCCTTCCGAGGACGGATCAAAGGGCGTGTACCTGCCATAAGCCTCCATCAATCGTTCCAGAAAAACGGAGGGGGGTTCAGTGGGTCCTTGCTGAATCTCTCTTACCTTAGCCAAATTGGTGGGCCGCCTTGCGGCTCCCCGGAGACCCGCCACTAGAGCCCGGCGATAAACGGACAGCGCCTCCCTACCTTCAGCCGTGTTATAGTCCCAGTTGGGTCGATTGTGCGGAAACCCTTCTTCCGCCTCAGCTATCGTTGCCGGCTGCCCGTTGGTGCCCCTGATGTTCTTTCTTGCTTTCTGTGTGATTCTCTTTCTCTCCTCCATGGTGAAGAGCGCCTGTAAGAGCTGTTGACAGTCATCCCAAGTGGGCTGATGGGAAAACATTAGGGACTCTATCAGGGCGGTTAATCCGGCGGGGTTTTCTGAAAAGGGGGGATGGTTATTTTTCCAGTTATACAGGTCTGAGGAAGAGAAAGGCCAGTACTGGAGGGGTGACAGCTGGTTGGGTCCCGCAGGAGCTCCGTACTCTCTTAGCGGGAGCGCCACCGTGGTATCAGGCCCGTCCGGAGTGGCTCCGCGGCGGCTCCGGGTTCCAGCGGAGGGACCCGAGCCAGTTGTCCTCTGTCCTGATTGCGGGCCTGGAGGGGGGGGTAAGGGGGGGCGAGAAAGGGGGCCATTCGGGAGGAGGCTCAATCTCAGGGTAGACCTGGGGGGGGGGCGAAGGGGTCTCCGACTCCGCTGTTCGAGTTGATTTCGATTTTTGCCGTGTCTCCGCATCCTGCAGCGCCAGGACTCGGGGGCTTAGTTTTTCTGCTTTTACCCATGGCTTAACCCACGGGAGTGGGTTCTGCACCAGATCCTGCCACACTGTAATATATGGTTGTTGGTCAGGATGGGACCCCGGTCTCTCCTGGAAAACAATAGCCCTCACCGCGAGAATAACAGTTAGATTAAACGTTCCCTCAGGGGGCCAACCCACATTGAGGGTGGGCCACTCAGAGGTGCAAAAAGTCTGCCAACGCCCTTTTTTTATTTCTACCGACAAACCGTGCGCTCTCGCTCTCACTTCAGTCCAGTGGTCTAAGGTCAAGGAGAGGGGGGTCGTCATAGTCTGTCCCATCCCGTCAAATGAGGTCCACGTGAGGAACAAAAACAGAACAACGAACACCAAAGACACACCAAAACATAAACAACCTTGCCCGGTTGGCGTCTCTACAAGCCAACCGAAGGCGGCTTCAGGCGGGAGGGGTTTTCGTGTCCTCCCTGGGAAAAAGAGTGCCGTTTCTTTTTCCACCTGAAGGGGGGTGGTCAGGCTTTCCTGACTCCCCTTGTCCCTTGGGGCGTCCCCCAGGGTTGCAGCCTGCAGTTCCCAGCACGTCTGCCACTGCAGCCGCTCGGTCCTCACGGCCCGAAGCGGCGGCTGCCCCGATACCGAAACCAAAACAATGCTTTGCGGCGCCGCACACACTCACACACTCAGTCACTCAGGCTTACCTCCAAGGGGTCTTCGGAGTCTGGGGTGACCGCGTAGATCCCGGACGAGCCCCCAAATGTAGGATCCCAAAAAGGAAACCCCAACTCCAGTCTCGGGAAGGCGCGGACCCACAGACACAGAAGACCGAGCTTGATGCAAACGCAAGAGGTTTATTAAGCGGAGCTCCGGGTCGACACGTATCTCTCGCAGGAGACAGAGGAGTCGACCCCGGACCTTAAAGGGCAAATTCTTATATAGGGTTTGGGAGCACAAAGTGGGAAAAGGTTGGCGCAGTCTTACATGATTGGCTAATTTAAAACATTTAAACAGTTACATTTTATGGCGCGAATTGCTATGGCGCGAAGCGATTATCAGGTTACACACACGCGTCCCCATCTGGACCCCCTCCACCCCGACCCTCCCAAACTTATCCCTCTGGAGCACTCTCTTGTTCTCAGTTCTTCCCTGAACAGTTTAGGGTGGGTCTTTCATGAATAGAGTCAGTCAGGATCGATAAACGTTCCCCCTTATACCAGGAATCCTTAGGGCGTGGAGGTGCCTGTCTCTAAGGTAGTAACTTTTTAATTTTTAATATAATTTTTACTTCCTTCACTAGCTGTTCAGGCTAATTTACTGAACCCACAATCTCCAATAAGTACATGACCCCTATCAACATTATAGCTTAAATATAACATTATTTCTATCCTCTTTGGCCTACTGTTCTTAGAATTAATTCCCATACATTTACCACATGTTTTTCTTCATATAACTTGGGAAAACCCTGCAATTCTTTAAGTGTATGAACCATCCTTTTCTGGGTCAGACTTTGCCCTTTTTCTCCTGGGAGCACAATGGGTCTGACTTTAGTATTCAGTCTACATACAATAGTACTAGTTTTGAAAAGATTCAGTATCCCTTCAGAGACAATTGCTTCAGGTGAGGTAATTACAGTTCTTTAAAGAGGGAAGGCTAGTCTCATCCAAAACAAAGGAAGGGGTGAATTCCCCGGAAAGTAAGGCTCAAGGAAATTCCAGGACTCAAGATTATCAAGTTCATCTAAGTGCAACTACACATCTCTACCCCAAATGTCAGGCCCCACTCCCTGCTACACTAAACATAAGAGGCTTGGTAAAGATGTCAATTCAATTTAAATTGTAGGATCAAATTTTGTTCTTGTTTTCAACATCAATCTTGTGCCTATAAAAGAAAAATTATTATTTTGGAGCCATCATAGAATATAACCAATTGTGTGTCTTGAGTTGAGAATTTAGGGCCCTGAGCCTGTCATTTCTTTCTGTAATCTCTCCAACGTGGTAGGAAATAGCCAGCTAGTCACATGATTCTTATTGTAATCAGTACTACCATCATGGTCAAGTGCATTAGCACTTACTCTCCCAATGCCTTACCTTTATTTTATTTTTAAAATGTTTTTCAAGTTTTATTGAGGTATAATTGGCAAATAAAACCATATATATTTAAAGTATACAATGTGACAGTTTATGTATATGTGTATATATGTGTGTATATATATACACCCACACATATATACACATTGTGAAATGATTGCCACAATCAAGATAATTCACACATGCATCACCTCACATAGTTACCTCTTCTTTTTGGTGTAATGAGAACACTTAAGTGTTACTCTCTTGCTTTTAAAATATGCTTTATTTCAAGCCACCACTAATGATAACTTAGGTACTTGGAATGCCACTACTTTCCATGCATTATCAAAAACCCATGTGCCAATGTCAAAGAGGTCACCTCTGCTTACAAATCCATCAGGTGAAATAACTAATCCCATTTTCCAATATCTGAGAGTCAGTTATCTGGGACCATTCCTGTTTCAGTTTGGATCCAATCAGGAAAACATATCCACTCTGGGAATTACAAAGAGAGGATATTTTATATCAACAATTATTTACAAATATGTCGGAAGGACTGGAGGTGTAAAAATGCGATATTAGAAGGGGAGAAGAGGAATTTTTCTGTGTGTCACTCCTAGATCAAGCAAGAAAGTCCCTGGGCTGTTGCCCATAAGCCTGCATTTTTGGAGGCACTATTGCTCCAGACCTGCAGGAGTTATTGAAGAGTTGCTGATGAGCTCAGGGTTTCTGGAATTTGCAGTTACCTTGCCTCTCTTGCTGTAACAGGGTAAGACTGTGTAGAAGCCAGGAGCAAAGGCTCTCTCCCTTCCTCCTGCCTTCTAATCTCCTACCACTGCTCTCATTGGCTGAATTTAACAAGAAGCTAGGAGTTAAAGGAGTGTAGGAAATGTAGTTTTCCATACCCCAGCCCCAGCAGTTTGGAGCAGAGTGTACAAGAGTAGGTACGGAGCTAAGCAACAATCATTGAATAATTGACAAGTTGGAACCTTAAAATATATATTTTAACATATTAGAGTTTATTGTAAGATTTACATTATAATGTGAAATCTGTAGATGTGATTTATATTAGACATACTGATTAAGAATATATGTTCTCAGTTAGATGAGAGTTAAAATTCTGACTACCTTATATATCCAGTTTTGTGACTTCCAACTAGGTATTTTTCCTTTGAGGGGCTTAATTTTTATATTTTTAAAAATGGAGGATGTTCAGCTTATTAAATTGCTGTAGAATGAAATATGTCAACAGCAATGATACATAATTGTCCCCTGTTAATATTGATGCTCATAGTGGTAATATTGATGCTGCTGAAGGGGAGGAAGACTATCCTCTACCTTTCTGGCTGGGTTACAAATTAAATTGACATGAGACTGACTAGCAGGAGAAAATCAAACAAAGCTTTATAACATGTACACATGGGAGAGACCAGGGAAACTGAGTTTCTCTCCAAATGGTGGAGGTTTTTACGTTAAATAGCGTATTCAGGTAGACAAAGGAGGATATTGGGGGTGGGGGGGAGTCAGCTATGGGAGATTACCAGAAAGCACAGTAAACAAGAATATGCAGATTTAAGTCCTTGCCTTCTACACTGATAAGAGTTTCTAGAGATAAGGTCATCCCCCCTTCTTCCTGCTACAGAGAGGGAGATGCCCTTACAAATGGAGATTTCCCTTATAAATGTAAATGTTTGGTCTTAGCAAGGACCCTCTCAGTCTATCAATAAAATAAGCAAGCTAAAAAGACATATTTTGAGGTGGCCAATTCTGATCTCCCACAATGCCCATGAAGATAGCAGCATTAGTGATGGTGATGATGCTGAATGCTGAATTGATGACTTTTTTCTAGTGAAATAATTCATGGTTTTGGTTATATTTTCAAAGCAATCAGACTCTCCAATGTTAACAATCATTTCTAGGGGTAATGAGGGACTACAGACAGTTTTGAGAAGGTAGGTGACACAGTCAAAGCTGCTTTGGGATTACTAACTTGATCCTGGCATTTTAAAGGGATGGTAGGTGGGGCAGTAAAGAGAATGGTACAAGGGAGTTAGCAATCATCTGTTGACACTTAACTACTAGATATGGAACAAGCTATAAAGTTTAATTTAAAAAGTTTTTATACAAGATATTCCTTCCTCTGAAAAAGTTTATGTTTAATTAGGATGTGATTGAAATGATTCAGATGATGATAATATTGTTGAAGTATAAGTAACAGCACTTGGTTCCTGGCATGGAGAATGAGGGAGAGTGGACATCAAGGAGGTCCTTTCACAGAAAATACTCATGAGGGAATAGCCAATTGGAAGATGGATTAGAGTGTTAATTTTCTGCTCCCTTTCTCCCTCTCCCTCCCTTCACCTTTCCCTCCCTTCCTTAAAAAGAAAGTTTTTTTACTGTGTTATTTGCAACATTAGGAAGTTTATTTTTTCTATCTTTTATTTTTTTAATTGAGAAACAAAAATCCCACCTACATATTCAAATTTTATAAAGTAAGTATTAAAGTCCATCTTCCTACCCTTTGACCCCTCCTCTTCTACAGATTTTTAATCTTTCCAAATATTCTATATGCTACTAAAATTTGGCCTAATGCAGGCAGAATGCCCCCAATGTATCATCATTGGTACAGCTATCACAGTCAAGGCTAGAATTGATGGCTAGCAGCCACACTAAAGATGGCAATTATCAAAGGTTTCTCACTGTAAGCAGCATCATTTTCTTTCTTTGAAGAGACAGTGCAAATCATAAAGATGGTGCATTCCAAATGTGAACTTTCTCAAGAATTGTAAAGATTCTACCTCTAAAAAACCGAAGTGTCAGAAACAGAAGGGATGCCCTTGGCAGAGAATATGCTGGGTTCATTTTGATCCAGACACTGCTACTGTGGTATTCTTCACTGGATTTTTATTTAATTTGGACCTTAAAGCATCCTTTGAAGTTATGTTTGCTCAGCTCAGGGATCCCGCAAACAGCAATGCTTGATCATTAGTGGCCTTTTTATTGTTGCCTCACAACAATGTGGGTCTCTGAACGTGTCTGTTTCCATTTGTAAGTCAATTCCTGCCTCTGTATCCATCAACAGGTCATTTTCTCTTTTTCCTACACAGACCCTATGGGGAAAAAAGGAAGCTGCAACATTGCCAGCACTTAAAATAGAGCAGTCAGGCAGAAAAAAATAGAACACTATTTCACTTAGTCTCTTTTGCCTTGACCAAAACCAAGTGGGAAATTCAGCTCTGATTGAAATCATTTAGGTAAAACAATAACAGAGACAAAACTATATACTACATATGCGTGCACATACAATCACAGAAAAACACAACATATGTGTATATATACATATACACACACACACTTAATCCCCAATTATCTTGCCAATGGAAGAAATCTATGTGGCTACATCAGCCACGAATATCATGTAATACCCTACCTTAAAAATGTGTGTATGTATGTAAAGTGATATATAGGTCAGCTTTTTGAAGCTAAAAATATAAAAATCCTTCCACACTTGTATTTACAGCTTTCCTATGTGCAACTCACTGGCCTTCTTTTAAAAAAACAAACAAAAATTGTCTGTCATATCCTTGATGGCTTCTAAATCGTTGAAAAGAAGAATTTTTAAGTCAATACATCAATTTTCTAAAATAAAATTTAAAACGCTTGTTCATATTATTGTAGGCTTGAATTTTGGGGCATAGAATACCCTAATTCTTCCCACTCCTACCTCTGTACAACTGTCAAGCTATGAAGATATCTGATGGTTTTACTACAAGAGGAAAGAAATTAAACCTTAGAAAATTCTGATTCTTCTGGGAGGAAAGTATTACAGAGAAAAATTAAAAAGGAACTATACACTAAGCAAGATGTTCATCTAGATGGGTAGGTTTGACATTGGAGTATGTCTAGAAACATATATTGTGAATGGTGATCTGCTGTTGAATTCTTATAAGATGAACCTAGATGCCCAACATCACTGGACCCGGCTTTGGTAATGGCAATGACTTGCAGCGAGGGGGCAAACAATTCATGTGGTTTCTGCTGATGAGTGAAAAGAAGTGAAGCTTAGAAGTGGTCTGCTAGTAAATGCTTAACAACTTACTGTATGGAAAAGGCAAAAACGTGGTTTATAGTGTTTGCCTTTTTCCTTGCCGCAAATATTCCTATCATGTCTGATTTTCAAGCCACCATATATCATCACTGAACGTAGAGTTGAGAAGCACACAATTGGCTCTTGTGAATCAATATGAGTTAGTGCTAGCACACCACTGAAGTTTGGTCAGAAAGGGACTGAGTTAAGTTGAATATCAATTCAAAAGACTAAAAAACCTTTTGATGTGATGTCTGCCCAACTCTCCTACAGAGTTGAAACCAATTTTCTCTCTTAGCATGGTGCCTTCTCTTTGTTCTAGTTGACTGATGCTATAGACTGAATGCTTGTATTGCTCTAAAATTCAGGTGCTAGGTAGTAACACCCAGTGTGACGGTATTAGGAGGTGAGGCCTTTGGGAGGTGATTAGTTCATGAGGGTGGAAGCCTTATGGATTGGATTAGTGCCCTTATAAAAGAGACCCAGAGATACCTCCAGTAATCCCTTCCACCATGTGAGGACACAGCAAAAAGTCAGCCATTTATGAACTGAGATGTGGGACCTCACCAGACACCCAATCTGCCAGCAACTTGATCTAGGACTTCCCAGTTTCCAGAACTCTGAGATATAAATTTTTGTTGTTTATAAGCCACCTACTTTATGGTCTTTTTGTTATAGCAGCCCAAATGAACTAAGACAACTGGATACCCTTCATTTAGTGCTTAGTCAGGCATCAATCTAATGTGTGAAATACAGGGACGGTAAGCTAATAAGTGATGTCTACAGGCCATGAAAATTCAAATTCAAAATAAACACTAGGGCTTTTCCATCCTGCCACTTGATATAATCATTATAAGGTATGGGACTTGTGTTGATACAATTGAGGGAGAAAATTGGAAGGAGACTGGTCAAGACCTTGATTATAAAATCTTTATGAAAGTTTCTTTCTCTGAACAGAATTTGATCAGGACATTGCCTGCTTGTCATGGTGCTGTTGGCTAGGCAACATGAGAACACAAAATCTCCCAGATGTTTTGAGGACATGAGAATGCACATGGATCAGTGAGTTTCATCCTCAGTACTGGTGACTAAATGTATTCCTAACACTGTCAGGGATATGGGTCAATTCAATATACATGGCAGAGTCTCTTGCCTTTAGGACACAGAATCAACTATGCACTGTGTTCACAATTTTGTAACACGTATATCCATAGAAAAAAGAATGGAAGGAAATATATCAAAATTCTAATAGTGTTTATCTCAGGGTAGTAGAATTTTAGGCACTTCTATTTTCTTCCTTTTTAAAAATATTTTCCAAATTTTCTACAAAGAGGTTGTATGTTAAAAATTTTAAAGAGGGGCCGGCCCCATGGCTTAGCAGTTAAGTGCCTGTGTTCCGCTACTGGTGGCCCGGGTTCGGATCCTGGGCGCGCACCAACGCACTGCTTGTCCAGCCATGTTGAGGCCGCATCCCACATACAGCAACTAGAAGGATGTGCAACTATGACATACAACTATCTACCGGGGCTTTGGGGGGGAAAAATAAAAGGAAGAGGATTGGCAATAGATGTTAGCTCAGAGCCGATCTTGCTCAGCAAAAAAAAAAGAGGAGGATTAGCACAGATGTTAGCTCAGGGCTGATCTTCCTCACACACACACAAAATTTTAAAGAAAGAATATAAAATGGAAACCATCTGTGAGTTTCTCTACAGGTGCAGCCAATCATTAATTACTTATGATTTATGCTATCTTCTACTCCTACATAGCAATTTTTTATTATTTTAATTAACTATACATAACAACTTGTTTAGTATCTGTTTTTTTTTTTTTTTTTTTGCCACAGATGAACTGCAATCTCCATAAAAGCAGGAAAAATCTGCCATATGGTATCTGGAAATAAGTAGGAGCTCAGTAAATATTTATTGAATGAGTGAAAATCAAGGAGGGGCAGGTAAGATGATTCGGGATAGCTCAACAAGGACCAGATAGTGAATGTAAAGTTAGTGAAATAAAATTTTGCAACTCTCATTCCTCCTTTTTGAGAATCCTTTATCTTCCCTAACTTATTGCCCCACTTTGATTTCTCTCATCAACTCTTTCTCTCTCATTCTTTCCCCTCCCCTTCTCTCTTTCAACTTTAAATGGACCTCAGGTATATAAATCATAATCCTAATTTATGACACACTCTCATTATGGTTCCTTGCCAGTAATCTTTTTTTTTTTTTTAATTCACTGGTTTATTTTTAATAATATAGTTAACACTGTGAACCTATTCCCCATTCTAATAAGAACATTGACAATAACCTAACTAGATATGTGTGTTCCTCTTTCCCTTTTCCCACACTACTATGCTTAATTTTATGTTTATTCTTTTAAATATATATATATATTACATTATAATATCTTCTATGCTCTATTTACACAATTCTATTACATTATATTCTACACTAATTTAAAATAATATATAAGCTAAATTATATATATATATAGTATTAATTTTCTTAGTCTCAAACTTTATGAAAAGGGCAACATGCTCTATAAAGTTCCCAGAACTTACTTTTTCACACAGTGTCATTTAACTAGGGTTCATCCATGTGGTTGCATGTAGATGCACTTTATTCACTTCAAAATTAGACAAATCCTAATGAAGATGTCCCTGGCAAAGCCTGATAAGTGACTGTTCTCTTTTCTAAGAATTATTTTCAGAAAGATGTGATCCACCAACTGTAACATTTTGTAGATCCTAATAGACATTAGAATAGATGTTTTTCTAACATGAAACATAAGGGGAAATAACTTATTTTTTAAATTGGATGGTCGTATATTTGTAATGCCTAAAATAACACTAGATATTAGGTAACCAGAAATAGTGGACTAATTTAGGAGAAAATTTTCTTATTTTAATGTTATTCAGTATCATATATGGGACAGTTGTTAAGGGAGAGCAAACTCTCCCTTAATCAAGGCTAGACTTTGGGTGACTGCAAGCAACTTTTTCAAATAGCTTGATGTGTAGAAATGTTAAACCTGTCCTTCTAAGCCCCAAATATATCTGTTTCTATTTCACTTAAAGCATTCTTTCATTATAAATTTTGAATATATGTGAAATGCCCACAAGACCATATGAAAGGGAAATTAGATGTTTATTTACCCTTGAGATTAAATAATAGGCCAGAATCAATGAACCGTACACCAATAGACACAATTATGACAGGAACTTTTTGTCTATGATAAAATTTCAATTATTAGAAATCATAAGAGAGATGGCTTCACTCTCCATTTCCCCTGCTGTCCTTCTGATGAAGAAAGAAGAAACAAAAGATGTCCCAACAAGCTGAGATTATAGATTTTTGACTGAAAAATAAGTTCACTGGGTGATGTCAGCATCATGGCAGAGTGAGTTGTTCTCTTTATCTCTCGTCTCTAAGTTACAACTAAATGGGCATTCATTAACCAACAGAGGATTCCCTACACAACACAACAGGATGCCTAAGAGATCCATGGTGTACATAGCTGTGAAGGTGGGTGGGCTGGATCCCAGGGAAGCAATGGAACTAATTGAGTGGACCACTCCCCCTCCCCAGGAGCAGCAATCCAGGTCACTGATCCTCACACAGCAATTAGTGGGACTGTAAGTGGAGGCGGGGGCAGCCCAGCCCACATGCCAATGCTTTTGGAGTGGTAGCCTAGCCCACAAAAGCTCTCACCTACCGAGGCAGCCCTATCCATGGGAATGCTCCCCACAAGTGGTGGCTCAGCCCCCACGAAGCTGCCTCTCCTGCCTACCGCAGCAGCTCTGCTGGTCCCCTGCCAAGTGCAGCGGCCCTGTGACCCACCTTCTGAGCACAGAGGCCCCACCCATGTGAGCACAACCTGCTGAGTGGCAGCGGCCAGCCTGTGCAAAGGCAGAGTGGCCCTACTGGCACAACTATCAGCAGATAGGGTGGGTTCAGAAAACACAGCTCCTTCCCCCGACCAGTGGTGGCAGGTGGAATCTGTGACCTTGATACTACCACAAATGCACCAGCAGAGGATCAATTCAACAAACACCATGAAGAACTACTGTAACACTTCAGAGCAGAAGGAAAATGACAAGCCTCCAGAAACCAATCCTGAAGTCACAGAAGATTACAATCTAAGTGACAGAGAATTCAAAACAGTTGTCAAAAAGAAACTCAACGAGTTAGAAGAAAACTCAGAAAGATAGTTCAATAAGCCCAGGAATAAAATTAATGAGTAGAAGGGATACTTCACAAAAGAGGCTGAAATGCTTAAAAAAACTATACAGAAATTCTGGATTTGAAGAAAACAATTAATGAGATCAAAAATAATATAGAAACCATAAAAAATAGAGCTGACCTTATGGAGGACAGAATTAGCAAATTAGAAGACAGAAATACAGAAATCTTTTGGTGGAGGAGGATAGAGAACTAAGATTTTTAAAAAATGAAGAAATTCTTGGAGAAATATCCAACTCAATTAGAAAAAGCAACATAAGCATTATAGGTATCCCAGAGGGAGAAGAGAGGGAGAAAGGAACAGAGAGGTTGTTCAAAGCAATAATAGCTGAGAACTTCCCAAACCTGGGGAAGGAACTGGACTTATAACTCCTAATTACATCAATGCAAAAAACCTCCAAGGCATATGTTACATTGACTGGCAAAAGTCTATGACAAAGAAAAAATATTAAGGGCAGCAAGGCAGAAAAAAACAACTTGCAAAGTAACCCCTATCAGGCTTTCAGTGGATTTCTCAGCAGAAACCTTATAGGCTAGGAGAAAATGGAATGATATATTCAGAATACTGAAAGACAAAAACTTTCAGCCAAGAATACTCTATCCAGCAAAACTATCCTTCAGATATGATGGGGGAAATAAAAGCTTTCCCAGATAAACAAAAGCTGAGGCAGTTCATTGCCACTAGACCTGCCTTGCAAGAAATGATGAAGGAAGCCCTCCTGCTTGAAATGAAAATGCAAAGGTTTACAAAGCTTTTAGCAAGGAGGTAAACAGACAGACAGGATCAGAAAATTTCAGCTGTCTATCAAAACAGGTTAGCAAACACTTACCTATAACATAAAAGATAAAAGGAAGGAAAGCATCAAAAATAACAATAAACACTTCAATTTACTCATAAACTCACAACACAAAAAAGAAGAATTTGTGACAACAATAACTCAGAAGGGGAAGAGGAGAGGGATGGAACCTGCTTAGGCTAATGGAGATAAGCGGCTATCAGAAAATGGACTATCTCATCTATGAGATCATTTATACAAACCTCATGGTCACTACTAAACAAAAAGTCAGAGCAGAGCCACAAGTCATAAATAAAGAGAAAACTGAGAAAACTATCACAGAAAACCACCAAACTGAAATGGCCGTCAGAAATACAATGGAAAAGAAACAATGGAAATATAGAACAACCAGAAAAAAAGAGATAAAATGGCAGTATTAAGCCCTCATATATCAATAATCACTCTAAATGGAAAAGGATTGAATTCTCTAATGAAAAGACACAGTGTGGCTGGATGGATTAAAAAGAAGGCCCAACAATATGCTGCCTCCAGGAAATACATCTCAGCTCTAAAGACAAATATACACTCAGAGTGAAGGGATGGAAGACGATACTCCAAGCAAATGGCAAGCAAAAGAAAGCAGGTATTGCCATACTTATATCATACAAAGCAGACTTCAAGATAAAAAAGGCTATGAGAGACAGAGAGGCAGTATATAACGGTAAAAGAGACATTCCACCAAAAGGACATAGCACTTATGAATATATATGCACCTAACACAGGAGCACCAAAGTATATAAAGCAACTATTAACAGACCTAAAGGAGAAATTGACAGCAGCACAATAATTGTAGGGGACCTCAACACCTTACTTACATCAATGGATAGATCATCCAGACAGAAAGTCAACAAGGAAATAGTGGCCTTAAATGAAACACTAGACCAGATGGATTTAACAGAGATATATAGAAAATTCCACCCAAAAACAGTAGAATACACATTCTTCTCAAGTGCACATTGAACATTCTCAAAAATAGACCATATGTTGGGAAACAAGGCAAGCCTCAATAAATTTAAAAAGATTAAAATCATATCAAGCATGTTTTCTGACTACAATGCTATGAAATTAGAAATCAACAAATAGAAAAAATGCTGATGATGTCACAAATATGTGGAGACTAAATAATATGCTATGGAATAACCATTGGATCAATGAAGAAATCAAAGGAGAAATCAAAAAGTACCTGGAGACAAATGAAAATGAAAACACAACGTACTAACTCTTATGGGATGCAGGAAAAGTGGTACTAAGAGAGAAATTTACAGTAATACAGGCCTACCTTAAGAAACAAGAAAATTCTCAAATAAGTAATCTTAAACTACACCTAAAAGAACTAGAAAAAGAAGAACAAACAAAACCCAAAGTTAGCAGAAGGAGGGAAATAATAAAAATTAGAGCAGAAACAAATGAAATTGAGGCTAGAAAAACAACAGAAAGGATCAGTGAAACTAAGAGCTGGTTCTTTGAGAAGATAAAAAAAAATTGACAAACCCTTAGCCAGACTCACTAAGAAAAGAGAAGGCTCAAATAAATAAAATTAAAAATGAAACAGGAGAAATTACAATGGATACCACAGAAATACAAAGGATTATAAGAGAATACTATGAAAAACTATATGCCAACAAATTGGATAACCTAGAAGAAATGGATAAATTCTTAAGACTCATACAACCTTCCAAAACTGAATCAAGAAGAAATAGAGAATCTGAATAGACCAATCAATAGTAAAGAGATTGAAACAGTAATCAAAAACCTCACAAAAACAAAAGTCCGGGACCAGATGGTTTCTCTGGAGAATTCTACCAAACATTCAAAGAAGATTTAATTCCTATCCTTCTCAAACTATTCTGAAAAATTGAAGGAGATAGAATGTTTCCAACTCATTCTATGAGGCTGACATTACCCTGATACCAAAACGAGACAAGGACAACACAAAGAAGGAAAATTAAAGCCACTATTGCTGATGAACATAGATGTAAAAATCCTCAACAAAATATTAGCAAATTGAATACAGCAATACATTAAAAAGATCATACACCATGATCAAGTGGGATTTATACCAGGGACGCAGGGATGGTTCAACATCTGTAAATCAATCAATGTGTTAATTATACATTCAAAAAATGAAGAATAAAAATCACATGATCATCTCAATAGATGCATAGAAAATATTTAAGATGCAACATCCATTTATGAAAAAAACTCTCAATAAAATGGGTATAGAAGGAAAGTACCTCATATAATTAAGGCCGTATCTGACAAACCCATAGCTAACATCATACCTAATGGTGAAATACTGAAAGCCATCCCTCTGAGAACAGGAACAAGACAAGGGTGCCCATTCTTGTCACTCCTTTTCAACATAGTACTGGAGGTTTTGGTCTTTAGCATTTAGGCAAAAAAAGAAATAAAATGTATCCAAATTGGAAAGGAAGAAGAAAAACTCACTGTTTGTGCATGACGTGATTCTATATATAGAAAACCCTAAAGAATCCACCAGAAAACTATTAGAAATAATCAACAACTACAGCAAAGTTGCAGGGTACAAAATCAACTTATAAAAATCAGTTGCTTTTCTATACACCAAGAATGAACTAGCAGAAAGAGAAGTCAAGAAAACAATCCCATTTACAATTGCAACAAAAATAATAAAATATATAGGAATAAATTTAACCAAGGAAGTGAAAGACCTATACACTGAAAACTATAAGACACTATTGAAAGAAATAAAGTAAGATATAAAGAAATGGAAAGATATTCCATGCTCATGGATTGGAAGACTAAACGTAGTTAAAATGTCCACATTACCTAAAGCAATCTACAGATTCAAAGCAATCCCAATCAGAATCCCAATGACACTCTTCACAGAAATACAACAAAGAATCCTAAAATTTATATGGAACAATAAAAGACCTGAATAGCCAAAGCAATACTGAGCAAAAAGAACAAAGCTGGAGGCATCACAATCCCTGACTTCAAAATATACTACAAAGCTATAGTAGTCACAACAGCATGGTACTGGTATAAAAGCAGACACACAGATCAATCGAACAGAATTGAAAGCCTAGAAATAAACCCACACATCTATGGACAGCTAATTTTCTACAAAGGAGCCAAGAACATACAATGGAGAAAGGAAAGTCTCTTCAACAAATGGTGTTGGGAAAACTGGACAGCCACATGCAAAAGAATGAAAGTAGACCATTGTCTTACACCATACACAAAAATTAACTCAAAATGGATTACAGGCTTAAATATAAGACCTGAAACCATAAAACCCCTAGAAGAAAATATAGTCAGTACACCCTTTGACATCGGTCTTAGCAGCATCTTTTCGAATACCCTGTCTACTCAGGCAAGGGAAACAAACGAAAAAATAAACAAATGGGACTGTATCAGACTAAAAAGTTTCTGCAAGGTAAAGGAAACCATGAACAGAATAAAAAGACAATCTGCCAACTGGGAGAAAATATTTGCAAATCATATATCTGACAAGGGGTTAATTTCCAAAATATATAAAGAACTCATACAACTCAACAACAACAAAAAAACAACCCAATCAAAAAATGGGCAGAGGATATGAACAGACATTTTTTCAAAGAAGGTATACAGATGGCCAACAAGCACATGAAAAGATATTCTACATCACTAATTATTAGGGAAATACAAATCAAAATTGCAATGAGATATCACCTTACACCCATCAGAATGGCTATAATTACCAAGACAAAAAATAGCAAACGTTGGAGAGGATGTGGAGAAAAGGGAACCCTCATACACTGCTGGTGGGAATGCAAACTGGTGGAGCCACTACGGAGATTTCTCAAAAAATTAAAAATAGAAATACCATATGATCCAACTATCCTACTACGGGGTATTTATCCAAACAACATGAAAATCAAGAATATAAAGAGATATATGCACCCCTATGTTCATTGCAGCATTGTGCCCATCAACTGATGAATGGATAAAGAAGATGCCCATCAACTGATAAATGGATAAAGAAGATGTGGTGTGTGTGTGTGTGTGTGTGTGTGTATATATATATATATACACACACACACACACACACATACATACACACACACACATATATATATATACACACACATATATACATACACACACATACAATAGGATACTACTCAGCCATTAAAAAAAGCAAAATTGTCCCATTTGCAACAACATGGATGGTATTCTGTTAAGTGAAATAAGCTAGACAGAGAAAGACAAACACTGTGTGACTTCATTCATATGTGGAAGATAAACAAACACATGGATAAGAATAGATTAGTGGTTACCAGAGGGGAAGGGTGTTAGGGAGTGGGCAAAAGGGGTAAAGGGGCACATATGTATGGTGACGGATAAAAACCAGACTTTTGGTGGTGAGCATGATGCAGTCTATACAGAAACTGATATATAATAATGTACAACTGAAATTACACAATGTTATAAACCTATATGACCTCAATAAAATAATTAAAAAACAACAACAACAAAAATAAATGCACTGATATGTCCTCTGCTTAGTTCATATTAACCGTGTCTCCTACAGGCATATCACATATGTCTCTAGGTTTTCATTTCCTTCTCTGGATTATTTTAGAATTCCTTCTAGCCATTCGTATATGGTGATTTTATACACTCCTTCCACTTATCAATCATGGGGAATGCGAAGTAAGACTCAAATTGATGAACACTAACCCTGTGGAGCTTCAGTCTACAAAGGGCACCAGACCCTCCCTAGAGCGTCCTAAAATTCATGGAGGGCATGTTTTCATAACTGTTTTAACAAAATGCCTGATTTTGTTGTTGATCTCTTTCTACATTTCTCAACAGACATACTGAATAATTGTGTTCTCATGAAAATAAATCCCTAATGTCAGAAATTCAGGTAGGATGGAACAGAGAAATAATTTTCAATCTGGAAGGCAATGATTGAGGGCCTGGATTGAATTCTTGTTTCTGCCACAAATGAACATTGTGATTTGGGGCAAAAGACTTCACCTTCAAATATCATTTATCATTAAAAACATGGCTATGGGGCCGGCCCGGTGGCGCAGGCGGTTAAGTGCGCGCGCTCCGCTGCGGCGGCCCGGGGTTCGCTGGTTCGGATCCCGGGCGCGCACCGAAGTACTGCTTGGTAAGCCATGCTGTGGCGGCGTCCCATATAAAGTGGAGGAAGATAGGCACCGATGTTAGCCCAGGGCCGTCTTCCTCAGCAAAAAAAAGAGGAGGATTGGCGGATGTTAGCTCAGGGCTGATCTCCTCACAAAAAAAAAAAAAAAAAAAAAAAAAAGGCTATAATAATAGGTATTGTAAAAATACCTATTTCAGGGTATTGTAAAAATTAAATTATATCATGTTTATGAGAAATCCTAGCATTGTAGGAACTCAGTAAAGGTATGTGGATTCTGAGGTGGGCCAGTGGGGGAAATACGTGGAGAACTTTTAGGTATAATCTTCAAGCACCATAAGGGGCTGTCTCTCAGTTCACCAACAGGCAAGGCCAGCTTAATTCCTGTGAAACGTCTGGTCTAGCTTTCCTATTCCTGTCTAACTAATGGTTTAAAGAAATGAGAATAGAGAGACACTGAGACACAGAAATTGTGGTCCTGTGGAGAAACATCTAGACAAGAATCCATGGATTTCCCTCAAGCTCCGTATCTCTAATGAAAAATATTTAGATAAAAGATAACTAAACAGTTTGCTGAAGGAAACAATTAGCATTAGCGTACATTTTATGAATTCCTTCAAATGCAGGAAAATGTGAACATTTAAATAAAATCATTTGTGAGATTCACTAACAAATTGACATAGAGTAAAATATGGACCAATGAACTTTATGGAGAATTGTTTTGTTGTGAGGATGAGCAGGTATAATTCAGTTCAGCCTCTTCTGCTAGGTTTTTCTTGTGATTTGGTTAAAATTTGTAAGGTAGATTTTAAGATTAAGAGTCTAGGGCTACACATTTGTATGAGTCTCTGAGGGTCTGTCAAGTGAGGTACTGGGGCAATTCTCACACCCTCCAAAGGGATGCAGCTCCATTCTCTCACCCCCGCAGAGCACAATCCTCAAGCTAAATGGTAGCCTGAAGAGGCTCCCGTCTTTAGGTAGCCATTCTATCCATGCTCCTTCTATGTAGTATTTGGCAATCTGGCCTGTGGTTGAAGCTTCAGGAAAAGAGTACACCCCAAATCCCTTACCACATCTCTCATAGCCATCTTTTTATGGTCACCTACAATGTAGTCTCAAAAAAAAAATCTCCTCCCCATCTATGCAATTTGAGGTGTCATGCCAGAGCACAGGGAATCTCATTTCTCCTCTGGATCAGTATTACCATGTGCTGTTTGTTGTTTTCAAAATATGTATACTTCCCTACTTTCCCCTTCCCCACCCCAAGATATGTCCATCAAGGGACGTACATATGTATATTTAAAAAAAATTTCTATGTGATCTCTCTCTCTATATATATATATATTCAAAGTTTCAGAACCACTGCCATACTTAAAAAATTCCCTGCTGGAAAAAATATTCCTAGGTGAGATACACATACATATATACACACACATATGTACACACACATATGCATATCAAAAGTCGAGAACCACTGCTAACGTTATGCAAAAAATCATTAAATATTACTTTTCTGCCTTGTGTTTTTGTTTTTAAGTGATTTTTAAATTTTTCCCCAACTTTATTGAGATATAATTGACATATAACATTGTGTAATTTTAAAATGTACAGGTGATGATTTGATACATGTATATATTGCAATATAATTTCCACAATAGGTTATATGCTTCAATTTCTTTATCTGAAAAATGGAGTTAATGAAGGGATATTGCGAAGATTAGAATATGAAAAGCATGTGGTACAAAGTGGGTCTCCATTGTACAATACTTACTTTTATTTTTGACAGTGTGAGAATGTTGATTATGCAAGCTAAGCAAAGATAGGATTATCCCAGACACATAAAGAATCAGAGAAACGCAGATTCAGGCACAAATTCCAGCAAGTCGCCCTGTATATAGAGTTTGCCTAAGTGTCAGCTTACTTCAACACCAAGGCATTTACAGAAAGATAAACTATCTTAATTACAGGGAACTTTGGAACTCGTTTGATCTAGCTTCTGTTCCCACGCAGGAATCACCTTCTAAGCTATGGTTCTTTGGGCCATAAGCCAGTAGATCTCTCTCAGAGATGTTCTGGAGAGACCTTGTTCATCCTTTATTTATTAGTTTCATAAAACATGGCATGATACGTTTCACCAGGGGCATGCCAATACTGCCATAAGAACATGAAGAAATGAATGCTCCCCTACAATAGTCCATGGTAATGTTTAACATTAGGATTTGCTCCTGGTAAATGTTATCAGGGAAACCAAGCTTCTATACTCCCAGGGGATACCTTGTGGCAGTGTCCCCTTCCCCATCCATAAAGCCATAGGCTATGGGGTTTTTAAATTCCCTACTCTTCCCATAATAAAATGTGGCATCTGGATAGAAGCTGATTTGTTATTTACTCAGAGGTGCACATGTCTAATGGAAGCTCAGTGCAGTTCCTTTCCAAGGTAACTGTACGTAATCCCCGATTTGACAGAAAATATGTAACAAAAATAAGATTTTTCTCATGCCAAATACCTATGTAGGAGGCTCTTTTTGCTCACACACAAGGGAGAGAACAGAGGAATGCCTTTAATTCTGGCTTTGAGTCAATCCTGTCTCCACCATTTACTAACTGTAGGACAACAAGCAAGTTGTTAAATCACTGGAAGCCTCAGTTTCCTCATTTGTAAAATGAGGATAATAATAGTGGCTTCCTCACAGTGTTATAGAATTAAATGGGATAATTATTACGATATCTGGCTCCAAATACTGAATAAACTTGCCTATTAAAAAAGATCCACTAAGTAAATGAGGGCTTTTTAAAATTATTATATTTATTTTCCCTGCTCTTCAGGCTGTGTGTTGTGGGGACATGGAGGACTGTATTCTCTCCGCCATGCTGTGGGAGCTTAAATAGCACAAGCCTAGGGAGCCTGTAAGGAGAAGCAAGACATAAATTCAAGAGATTGCAAGTGATCTCACTGAACTGAGCCTGGAATTACATGAAAAGAAATCTTTTAAGAGTTATTTCCTATTCAGAAAGGACTCGCTGCATTATTAAACTCCACCATGCTGGGAGCTTTGCTCCTTCACATTCATGCTTTCAAATCTTACTTATTACAGCTCCAGCCTAGATGGGGTGAAGGAAGCTGGGAAGGGAAATGCTGGGCAATAGATCAGAAAGGAGATATTTGTAGGGATGAGAATAGCTCTAGCTTTCTACCTACATTTGTGAGTTGCTTTTAACTTTTCAAAACACTTTCATTTCTACCTTGTCTATTGGAGTTGGTAGCAAGCAGCTTGGCTGACAGGGAAGCTGGGACCCCTAGCTATAATTCTAGATAATAAAACATCTATGCCCCTACCTACTTGTCCCACCTCTTAAAAACTTTCAGAATAATATGAACACTATGACTATTTCATAACAGCTTATTCACTTATTATCTACCATGTACATAATATATGCCAAATACCTTGTGTTCATTATCTATGTAGTTTTTATAATAACACTTTGAAGTAGCTGGTTTTGTTTGTTTCATATCAGTGACTTGCTCAAGGTCCTGTACATAGTAAACAGCAGAACTTAAATTTGAATGCAGAAATTTAACAGAAACTTGTGCTTTAACTATTCTACCAAAATGCAGAAGACTTAGTCCTATGCCTGGAAATAGATAAAAGGTACAGAAACCAGTGGAAGCTTCTAACCTGAGCTAAAATAAGAGAGCAGACCTTTGGAAGGAGAATAACATTTCACTGTCAGTGTATATTTAAATGGCTAATATCAATTCCAAAAGAAAAAGAGGGCAGAAAAGCTGGGGAAAGGGTGATTTTTAAGGATCTAGAGGAAAGGAAGCAAATACAGCTGAGCACAGGGAGGACAGGGAGACTGTATCAGTCAGGGTGCTGGCCAGCTGTGTGGTCAGGGAGGGTTGTATGAAAGGAAAGGACCTCAGTAAATTGTAATCCGTGACCTGTTTCTGTAACCCCATATCTTGCTGAGTTAAACAGATCTCAGTCCCTGCCAGCTGGCACTCATTAGGGAAAACGTATAAACAAAGATGTAACCCTTAATGAGTCAGTTCTAAATTTGTGGAGGCCTTGGGTATGAAGAGATTTCAGAGTAGGATGAGGAAGAAATAAGAGAAATGAGGAACAGTCAATCAGAAACGTTAGTTGACTTGCCCAAGATTAAAATTTCTTTTGGGACTAGCCCAGATTACCTGGCTTTTTGTCCTAACTGTCCTAGAATTAACCAAAGGTAATGTAAGTTCTCTAAATTAAAAATTTCTCATTTACTTATAATCATTTGGCCCAAAGTAATCGGAATCCTTTATGAAAAATAGGCATGGCATAGGAAGTGGTGGCCTGCTTGGGCCTGGATCACCAGGAATCACCTATAATCCTTCTTCAGCTGCTGTCTGATGTTTCTGTGCTGAGGGGAGGCATTTTGATAGTGTCTGCCCTCTTCTCATCTGGGTCTGATGTCTCTTCTCTTTTGTGCCTCTCACTAAATCGTACCTATCTCTCAAGTTTGCACTCCAATCTCACCTACTCCGTGCCCCCTTAGTGGGCCTTAGCAAGCCTTCTCTACACTAGGTTCAGCCTGTCCATCAGAGCTTACCCACTCTTCGTCACAGTGTTGATGAAAGTCTCATCTCCCCAACAAGACAATGACCTCCTTGGAGGGTAGGAACCAAGTCTTGTGCCTCTCCTATACTCCCCTACAGCATATCAAGGATGTGCTCAATAAACCTTTGCTGAGTGACTATAGCATTAGTACTTTCTCAACCACAAATTATCAGAAAATTTTAAAAGTGTGCCCTAACATAACATTTCTTGGACTCAAGGGCAACTTTGGTTTTCCAGTAAGAAATGTTTCAGCTCCACAGAAATCACTCAGCTTTTAATTGGATCAGTCATCAGGGAAGATTATGGTTGTTATGATGTGGGGATCCCATTCACTCAGACCATATATACTCAGTCAATGGCACAGAGTCTATGGAAGATGAGCCCATGAGGAGGTACTCTCTACCACTATCCACCTTCCCTGGTACTGCTGCTATTACAATTTTCTGTACCATCTCTTCTTACCCTTAATAGATGACCTAGAGATGGAAAGTTTATTTGGAAGCATATTGAAAGATACAGTAGATTCTTATTATTTATTGTAGTTATGTTCTATAAAGTCAACAGGAACATTTAATTTGTGAATACTGAATCATTGTTCCTAAAGCAGATATAGCTAAGTTTCTGAGAGTTGCTAGTGACGACATTTTCTTCAAGTGATTAATATGCAACCTTGTTTAATGGGGGTTTCTGTTTATACACTGTATTTTATATTGTTGACTCATTAACATTGAACTCATGGCCAACAGCAATGTAATTCATGCCTGAATGAAACTCACCTAGCACATATATTTTCTCCATAAGGTACATCAATCCCTTCTTGTGCTTAGGATCACTAGCCATCACTTTAGCACTACACTTGGGGGTCATATTAAACAGCAAAATCACCAAAGCATGCACAAAAATTCAAAAAATATGGCACTAAATAGATCACTAAAAGGACACATTTACAGTATGAGAGCTGAAACAAGAAGACAGAGGGTTGACTTGTTGGACCTCAGCTGAGAACGTGCACATTGCAACTCACATTTTTCACTGCTCTGTACATGTGTATGTCTGTGAATGACCACAAAATTGCACAAGTATTTATTTGGTTACAAATAAATTTTGAGTTACAAACAAATTTTAGTGAGTAGATGAATTGGCATATACAGAGTTGGTGAATAATGAGGACTGACTTTACCTTTAAATGGCATCTATTTTCATTTGCTATTTGTATCATGTCTTAGATCTGGGAATTCTCCATTTATCTACTTTAGGAAAATGGTCTATATTCTTCTACAGAGGAAGGGAAATCCACATATTACCTGGAGTTGAAGGGATTCCAGGCAGTTAGGGCCATTCTAACTCAATTATGCTTTAACATTCCAGAAGGTCATAAGGCTTTATGAGGTATAGAAATTGGATCTCAGTAAGAACATAGGCTTTGCCATCAGAGAGATCTAAATTTAAAATCAGATTGTGCTACTGATTAGCTCAGTGTCCTCAGGGAAGTTACCTACCTTTTCTGCACATAAGCTGCCTTATTTCTAAAGCCATCAATTCAGCACATTCTTTGCAGGTTTGAGATAACATACATGAAAAATGTCTGGTATGAGGGCACATTGGGTTCAGTGCTTTTCTTTCCCTCCCATTCCAAGTATCCTGGAATGAACTATATTCGATATTATTTTTTCCACCATACTGAGATGGAAAATGGGTAGGGGAATGGATAGGTGGTCTGAGACTATGTGTAGGAACTGGCTATTAACACAGATTAATTAAAAAACATATTTTACTGTTCTTTAATCAAAATATGCTTCTTAGTAGGAGGTGAGTCTTGTTTCAAGCAATGAAGAAGGAATGAGCAAAATCATCCAAACATGCTGAGGAGATAAACTTGCAAAAAAGTTGGAAAAAGGCATTAGCCTATACATTTTATAGGATTAGTCTCTGGTTGACATTTAGGGTCAAGCTAAATGAGTCAGATTGAGACTGAGATTAGAGGGTCAGTGGCTGAGATTAGGATGTGAAACTGTGATCCCATTTAGGAAAACAGCACAGAAATACATGACCTTTAAATGGGCCTCATGCTTTGAAGTGCAGGAATGTTATGAATATGGTATTTGTGATCAATACAAGCTGGCATGACTCAGAGTTTAGGCCCTAAAAAATGGAGTTTGCATGGGATGATATGGTAAATCCATTTATATTAACTAAAACTGATGTTACTAAATAACCTCTTTTACTAAAATTATTGTCATAGAAAACTCACTATTCTCAAAATCTCTGGCTGATTCTAATTTTTAAAAGTTTCTTGGGCAACTTAATTCGAGAAGCTATCTCTTTGTTTCAGAAATGGAACTGAAAAGTTTACCATCTCAGATAACACTGGAGCTATGTCTACAAAGAGAATTCCTTGGACAATCATTACGTCTCAAGCCTCCCAGTGGTTGGTTCATGGAAAGTTACACAGCTGTGATTTTTAATTTTGTGTGTCAACTTAACTAGGCCATGGGGTGCCCAGACATTTGGATAAACATTATTCTGGGTGTGTTTTTGAGGGTATTTCTGGATGAGATTAACATTTGTATCAGTAGACTGACTAGAGCAGATTGCCCTCCATAATGTGGATGGGCCCCATCCAATCAATTGATGACTTGAATAGAACAAAAAGGGTGAGTAAGCGGGAACTTCTCCTGCCTGATTGCTTCACCTGGGACATTGGTCGTTTCTGATCTTCAGTTTTAGACTGAAGCATTGGTTCTTCTTGGGTTTCGAGCCTGCTGGGTTTTGGACTGTAATTTACATCATTGGCTCTCCTGGTTCTCAGGCCTTTGGACTCAGACTAGAACTACACCTTTGGCTCTCCTGGGTCTCCACCTTGCCAACTGCAGGTCTTGGGACTTCTCATCCTCTGTAATTGCATGAGCCAATTTCTTACGATCTTTTCCGCTCTCTCTCTCTCTCTCTCCATATATAGATAGATAAAGATTATACAGATATAAATATAGACACACACACAAATGTATGTATACACATTTATATCCATAAATAAATAACTTTATATATATCTCCTATTGTTTCTGTTTCTCTGGAGAACCATAACTAATTCAGTAGTGGATTGCAGTGGACCAAGTGATAAGTGGCTTGGGATGATTTTACTTTTTCCCAAGGGATTGTAGTAGTTGCTGTGATGCACTGTCAAGATCTCCTTTCAGGAATAAAGACATTAGTACCTTAGCAGGTGAGAGTTCCACTAAAGACAAGTCTCAGGTATTAGCCCACTCAGGGATTATTGTAGCTGAAGAGAGCCATGTTACGCAAGGTCATGCCCTCTTCCTGGAACGGCCCACATCCAGTGACTGATTAACTGGGAGTATAAAGTACAGCTCTCTCACCTCAACTTGTGACAAGGCTAAAGGGCCATCCCAGCTCCATAGCAGCCTAGAGGTTGGGGGAGGCTCTTTGCAGCTCAACTTCTCCCTCTGTCCAGTCCTGCTTCCTCTACTTGGATTCCTCGGGTGTTAACCCCAAGAACACTTCACAATAAAATTCCTGCACACTAACCTCCAGCTCAGAGTTGGCTTTCAGATTGGCCTGAAAGTTGGCCTGCAGCATAATCCAATTTAAGTCCTGCATCTCCTGAAACATCTTAGTTGACTCCTCCCAGTTCACATTTTACCTTATATGACAATAGTGGTCCTTATCATACCATTTAATATATATTTCAAGGGTTGCATACTCATGGCCTGCTAGGTGTATCTGGCCCTCAAATTTGTTATGACTGGCTTGACCGCTATTTTATGACATCTTAGATTTAGATGATTTGAGTGTGATATGCATTGCCCAGTTTATGCTGAATCCCACTAACTGTCTTATACTCATCAGCTTCACTAGTTTTTTATTACTTGCACTACTCTGAAGGCATTCAATGTGTGACCTCCTTACTTACTTCTGTACATTCTTTTATTTGCATAGTTTCATCTGGGGTGTGTACAGGTAGAATATAAGTTCCTAGAAAGCTTGTGACTATCTAGGACCTTGTGATGAAATACGTGGTTTTCTCCCCCAGCAGGCAGTCAACTCTTTCTCCACTGCACAGAAGCATGTGGTTTGTGTGAGATCAGTTACACGTTTGGCATCTCTTTTCTGTTGTACATGATTTCATATCTGGTTGGTACTCGAAAAAAGACGTACTGGAAAATCAATAATTCAGTTCACTCATCAAATGAAGCAACATAGTTCCATGTTTTTATGTTTGGGGGAATTATCTGAAAAAGTATTGGCTAAGATACCTGGAACCAGGATGTATATTTATCTAGCTATACTAACATTCATTAAGTAGCCTACACTCACAAATACAACTGATATTCACTAAGAGTTCTAAGTTGTAGCCTTTAAAACAATTATTTGGTTAGTAGTGACCCAGAAATAGAAGGCAAGAGGGTCCAATACAGAGTGTAGGAATGGGATAGAATCAACTTCTCTTCTAATTTGTGGATGCATCTTGTGTGTATCAAACGACTGTTCAGCATTTCAGTTTCTTCATTCTTAAATGAGGTTAGTTATACCAGATAATAGCAGTTAACGGCATTGAGCTTCAGTTTACCAAACAGGAGTTGATGGTATATAATGCAAATTCTAGCTCTAGGAAAGCTTGCTGATAAAAGAGGTGTTTGTGTAATAAGAAAATATATACATGTATATGTTCAACCAAGCTCCTGTTCTCTTGTAATGTTACATTAAACAAGATAACGGGCAAATGTAGAAATGTTTAGAAAAAGTTAACAATGCACAAAATGTTCATTTCTGTCTGTTATGTACAGTGGGGAAAAACAAACTTCCAGCAAAATTCCCAAATTAGGAATAAAGTATATTACATAAACTTGATGGAACTTTGTGCAGATATTAAAATACACATGAAAGAAATGTAGAACAATGCGAAAATTTTTTTAGGATGTAGCATCAGGAAAAAACAGTAAGCAAAATTGTATGCTAGAATTATAACTCTAGAAAATAGGTATACATTTGGACAAAGTATAAATGTTCTTTAATGTTATATTGTTTTTACAATACAAATACTGTGCATATGAAAAGAATTATAATGAATAAAGCAATCAGAGATTATCTTGAAGCAAAGCAGTAACATGAAATCAAGAAAACTTAGATGAGAGGTGTATTACATTTTTTGATTCACATCAAGCAGAGGGCATTTTCCAGAAGCCTAAGATGGCAGCCTAACAAAGTGTTGATAACAAATAGGGGAGAAAGAGATGGGAAAGGGGTATGAGCATGGCAGGCCTACCAAAAATTCCTTCCAAGGCTGTTTCTCCTTCCCTTCTCCTGACCTCAGCATTGACTCATGTAGCTTTGCACATTGTTAATAAATTTTTCCAGCTCTGTGCTTCCGCCATCCCCTCTGCTCCACACAGCAAATTAATATGCAGCTTCTCAAGAACCGCCTAAAAATAATTATATTAGGGAAAAATGCCAGGGAGGAGGCCCCTGTCCAGCTTTTTAGAGCAGTTTTCTATCGTGGTGTATCTTAACACGTGGAGAACTGCCAGGAATAAGGAGATAGAGAGTCTCTGTGGTTGAGTCTACAACTGTAGAAATTTGCAGGCTAAGTTTCCAGATAGTTGCATTCTATTTCATATTGTTATAAATATTCTTCTTTTTAAATTGTATTTGACTGTCTATTGGAGAAGCCAAATCATGAATCATTTCAAGTTATAAAATTTTTAAATTGTGGGCCTTTGTCTCCTATAGTATGATATTGCAGTGACTTAAATTCTACCTCCATGTACATATTTAATTGAATATAATTTAAAATACAGGTTCTTGGCCATAAATGATATATAATTATATTGTCACAATAACCTATCATTTTTAAATTGAATCAAGCTTTTTCACATTGATACCAACTTACACATTTACTCTAACTACTAAGATAGTACTTTACCCTAGAATATTCATGGGTATCTTTCTTAGGCCTTATAAAGATAACATATTACCCTTTCTTCATCCCTGATACCAGGAGCCCTACCACTCTTCCCCAGTGATCTTAATTTTCAAGGCAGGCTTATTAACCATTATTTTAATATCTGGTAGTATATTTCCTAGAACTGCTATTTGAATTTAATGAGACTGCCAGTTGCTGTCCTTTATATGCAAAAAATTTTAACATACAGCATGTATTAGGGCCTGTGTTGAAGTCTGCACACTGATGAAGAAAGTGCCAAATAGTTGGTGCCCAGAAGGGTGGACTGTGAGAATCATTAATGCTCTTCACAAATATTTGTGACTCTTTACCTTACAGTCACATGCAATGATTCATCTGTACTCTCTTTTAACGTGGATGTGGCCATGTGATTTGTTTTGGCCAATGAGACATGTGCAAAAGAGGCATGTATCATTTCTGCGTGTGAACATTAAAAGCCAGTGCACAATTTGTCTCTCTCCCCCTTGGCACTGCTCCAGTGATTCAAAAACACTGGGGGAAATGTATTGGGGATGTGAGGAATTGACATGTGCAGAGCTGCCCGCTGGTCTATGTTGCCCATGAAGTATGAATGAGAAATAAACATCTGTTTTGTTAAGCCACCGTGACCACAGCATAATAGAGCTATTGTAACTGAATTGCAATGAGCAAAGATCTGAGAAGTTTTTCAAATTTTATTCATAGCCTTTAGAAAAAAATGTATTATTTAGCATTTGACAGAAAGAAATATGTATGAATTGTGCATGTAAGTTACTAGCATAAAAATAAAGCAAGAAGCCATGAACTTACCACCCAACTTAAGAACTAGAACGTTTCTACATTGTTGGAAACTTTCTTTATGCTCCTCCTACATCCCAACATCAAGCCTCCTCCCTAGATATAACTGCTGTCCCGCATTCTGTGTTTTGATCATTGCCTTGATTTTTAATTGATATATATACAGATCATATCTATCTCACATATGTATATCTCATATATATATGTATCACATATATAACATTATATATATATGTTAAAAGCAAAACAAGATACAGAAGACTAAGTAGATGATATTTTTGTAAAGTACTCATTGCCTTTTCAATCATATTCTTTGTATAAATGAATAGTTACTACTACCATACTACTAATAGTTGACACTTACTGAGTACATGCTATTTGCCTAATATTGTTTTAATAGATTTATACATATTAATTTCTTTCTATGAAGTCGGAACTATGCTAACTCCCATTTTAGAGATGAAGTAGCTAAGGCACAGAAATTAAATTCCTTATTCAAGGTCAGATATATTGTTAATAGCAGAGCTGGAATATGGATTCTGAGCATTTGGCACTTGCATTAGATTCCTACTGTGGCTGCAACAAATTACCACAAACTTGGTGGCTTAAAACAATAGAAATTTATTATCTTACAATCCTGGATGTCAGAAGTACAAAATGGGGTCTCACTGGGCTAAAATCAAAGTTTTGGCAGGGCTGAATGCTTTCTAGATGTTCTTGGGGATAATCCATTTCCTTACTTTTTCCAGTTTTAGAGGCCATTTGCATTCCTTGGCTTGTGGGCCCTTTCTCTATCCTCAAAGCCAGCAGCATAGCATCTTCAAATCTCTGACTCTGACTCTCCTTCCTCATTCTTTTACTTATAAGGACCTTTGTGATCACATAGGACCCACCACATAATCCAGAATAATCTCCCCACCTCAAGATGCAAAGTCCTTGTTGCTCTGTAAGGTAACATATTCACAGGTTCCAGACATGTGGATGTGGACATCTTTTGGGTGGGTATTATTCTGCCTACCACAGCTCCAAAGTCTGTAGTATTAGTCACTATAATTTACTGCCTCTCAAGGGGATGATAACCTTAGAACTTTGTTGTAATATGCAATGCTTAAAATCAACATCATCAAAAGCTACAATAAAAAAAGTGCATTCTAAAACTATCTGTATACTAAATTAGCCATACAGGGAGAACTCTGACCTCCCACTTTGCATCCACTATATCAATCTTCAAGGTGTTTTATAACAGAGTTTTAGAGTTAGGCAGAGTAAAGTCCTATCTCTGCCACTTACTAGTTTCTATCATCAATATTTTATAGATGAAGAACATGAAACTTGATACTATAGTTTTTCAAAATGTTAACATTGGGGGAAACTGTTTAAAGGGAATACCAGATCTCTCTTTATTATTTTTTACAACTGCATGTGAATTTATAATTATCTGAAATAAAATTTTTTTTGTGTGTGTGTGAGGAAGATCAGCCCTGAGCTAACATCCATGCCAATCCTCCTCTTTTTGCTGAGGAAGCCTGGCCCTGGGCTAACATCTGTGCGTATATTCCTCCACTTTATATGGGAGGCCGCCACAGCATGGCCTGACAAGCGGTGCGTCGGTGCGCGCCCGGGATCCGATCCCTGGCCGCCAGCAGTGGAGCGCACGCACTTAACCGCTAGGCCACGGGGCTGGCCCCCTGAAATAAAAATTGTTACCTGAAAAAATCTTGGTGTGGCATAGCTGTTACACTTTGAAAGCCATGGTATTGAGGTAACATGCAGTGTTTTGATTAGGTGACCATGGTATAAGTGTGGTCCTGTGGCAGTAGACTCAGATGCTCCAAATTTTAAGAACATACACAGCGATTATTGCTCTTTTGTTTGTCTCATGTCAACCAAAATCAAAAAGTCTAAAGAATTAGTTTGAGATCCAAACCATTACTTTAGTATATAAAATACAACTGACTAAAAGCCTAGAATATTCAAGATCACTGATCAATGCCATCATTCCTTAAGAACAGATCTACATGGAAATCAAAATTATAACAAAAACCTTGTGTAGTAGATATACATTCAGGGCATGATAAGATTGTTGTCAAATGACTTTGGCTACAATAGCCTGAGGCCCAGAAGGCATTGCGAATGTTGCAAAAAACAATCACCTTTTTCTCCTCTATTTCTCTGTTCATTTCCAAATACTACATTCTACTACATATTCTACTACATATTAATACTACATATTAATACCGATGTACTGTTGAGTCGTAATGCTATCATGGTTTCCAATGACTACTACACAGGATGGAGAGAGAATGGAACTAATCTTTGTTGAGTTTCCAGAGAAACAGGCTCTTAAAGAATCAAGTCATTTAACTCACACGAAAACCATCTAGTGGCTATTGCCAGGTTTACATATGAACATATGAAAAATTTTGTGTGTTTCCCACAATATATTAATTAATTATTATTTGGTCTGGCTTTTGCTACTCCCTTATTAGATTCCCAGAGGGTAAACTCTTCTCTAAGCTCTGAGAAGTGTCCTGCTGGACTGGACACATTATTAGCATCACACAACACAATTTAGGGAACTAAAATTCAAATAAGTTACACTTAGTTGTTCACATTTAAATTCTAGTAAGTGATAGAACTAGATTTAGATTTTCTTTAGGTTTATTACCCATCTCTGATGCTTTGTGAAGTTTGAGTAAGCGGACATAATACAATAGTAAGACGTTCTCTTTTATTTCCAGCATTTTTGAAATGTAGTTAGAAACAAAATGGGCTATCCTCCTGACACATTAATGTTGACCACTCTCTTGATTTCCCCTACAAATATTCTAATTTTTTTTGTGTGTTCAGTGTGTTCTGAAAAAGATGATGTTGGGGCAGCTACTTATTTTTTGGAGAAAAAGAGAAATGATACATTATTTGGATGACGTGCTTTTTGTCCTGGCCTAACACAAAAGGAGAAGAGTCATCCCGCAATCCTGTAGACATTTTCTCTTCGGTAGATTGTTTATTTTCTGTAATATATCCAGATTCAGAGAACCTGGCATTCTACAGTTGGCCTATAAAAATATAAAGAATTAGGACAACTGTTCTGTTCAATTGAGACCTTCACTGCTATACCCATGGGGACTTCCTAATTGATACATGTTCAAATTAGTGTGGAATTGAGAAAGAGAAAATACCAGCTATTTTGAAATAATGAGAAACTTTCCCAGCTTTTATACACTAACTGGAAACCATGCCACTGCCTAGAGTATTGTAATTCCCTCATGAACAGAATTGGTCCAAATAATTATCAAATGCTTGGAGCAACATAAATAAGATTTCTTGGACTTTTAAGTTTTTAATGGAAGATGTGGAGGGGAGGGAAGGAAAGGAAGAGGGAAATACTTTTAGCATTTATCAGCTAAACACAAAAAAATTATGTTCAACCTCATCCTTTGGTAAATAGTGAGGCTGTTAAAGTTTCTGAAACTTTTTAACCCAATTTAACAATGCTCCTGCTCACATCCAAATACCAGGTAAATGCTTTTCTTGGTTCCATGTTTTATAGATTTTGCATTCAGAGTATCGTGAACTAGAGTATAAACTATTCTTTAAGGTATTACCCAATTAAGGTAAATGCCACTTCAGAAGTATTTGCATATAAACTGGGGTTTTTGAAAACTTTAAAGACTTAAATAAGATCGCTGTAATGGTACCTATTGAGTTTTATTTGTTTGGATGGAAACTAGGTTTTGCCTAGTGAGGTTTGAGCTTGTCTGTGCAGGGGATGGCTCAATGACAGGAGTTCAGAGAGGACTCTGCATTCATGACTCACCTTAGGTAAAACTGTCATGATGGGATATAAACTTTCAACCTGATTTAATAAGGTAATATCTTTTGTTTTACTTCCTTGTATTTGCTACCTTAGAAAGAAAAAAACCCATATATTCATTTCCACTCTTGACATGTTTTGAAAATAAGCCATCTATATACAATGTAGAGGAAAGGGGAATCAGTTTTCCATTCACTGATTGTTTGGGTGCAGTGTTTAATGGGCTTCCAAAGTTTATTGTGAAAGAAAAAGAAGAGAATTGTATTTGGAAATTGAGAGAGAAGAGAGAATGAAAGAAGAAAGAAGGGCAGGGATTGAGGAGGGTAGAGGAATAATTCAGTGGGGTCACCTGATGGGGCCCAGAAAGCAGGCTGCTGGTGTGAGTCCAGCAGAGAAGAGTCCATTTCTATGTAAGAGGGAGATGAGTAGACCTGTTGAAGGGGCATGTGAGGGGGCACTGTTTGAATGTCCGGGAACCTTATAAGAGAGAAGTCTTTGCCAGTTGGTTGGTCAGCTTTTACACAGAGAATTTCCCATGTTCAGTACACAAGGGTAACCCCGGTGGGTACTCTTCTCAATGCAAGTGAAAACTTTGCTCCATCTGAACCAGTACCTTATCTGTTTACTGCATAGGAGGGCTACCTACCTGGGTCTATAGCTCTTTCAGGACTCTGTCTGACCACAGTTTGTGTTACATACGAAGATACCTCTTGAGCCACAGGAGATAAGCTCTTCAGACACCAAGTAGAGGGTGATATATCAAGCCAGCCACCTCGCATTCATTTAGCAAGTATTTTGCGGGACTGTCCATGTGCCAGATACTCTGATGCACTTTGGTGATACAAAGAAAAGTGAAACACTGTTTAAAAGGGCGCAATGATTATAGCTTGTACCTTCAGTGCCAAAATAGAAATTAGGGCAACAGGCTATGGACGTTCTCCTGGAGCATAGCAGAGGGAAGGATCAGTTCTTCCCAGGAAGAGGCAAAGTGGAACTAACAGATCACAACACATTTGAGTTGGGTCTGGAAGGATAAAATAGTTCATTACACAGAAAGGGGGCAAAAGTAACTTGATAGGATGGGCAATATTTTCAAATCTTAATGGCATGAACATGCTTAGAGAATTTGAAATAGTATGGCTGAACACAAGGTGTGAGAGAACAGAGCAGAAGACAAAGGTGGAAAACTCAACAGAGGCTACACTAAGAAAAGTCTCTGTTGGGAGTCTATCTCGTGGGCAAAAAGGAGTTATCAGGTCATTTTAGGAGGAAAAACGTCCTAACAAAGGTTGTATCTTAGTAGGATGAGCCTGGTGTTAGCATGGTGGAAGACTTAGTGAACAAATTATACTCAAGACACATGTCAGAGAGCACACCATGGAAATGGCGAGGAAGAGCTAAGAGCATGTGGAAAATGGATGGAGAGTGCCAGGGAAAGGACATGTAGATGCGTTGACAGAAAATAAAAAGCAAGCCTAGATTTAAAGATCAGGAGTGTGGAGTTTCATGGGATCTAGGAGAAAAGAGGCAAACAGGTGAGGTGATATGTAAATGAAAGCAAGCCATGTGGTTTGGAAATTAGAGAGGAGCTGACCTTTTGGTGGTACAATTCCAATGGAATATTGAAGTATCTGGTGTCTTCCCATCCACATATCTACTTTCCACCACTCTTTTTTACTCACCTTTTGCCTCAAAAAGCCAACCTCTATATGTCATCGTTATGCTCTTTTGTTGTCTGGCTTCTATTGGGTTTGTCCAATGGAGAATACCAGTAAGAGATTGGAAGGATAGAGGAGGAAGAGGTCAGGGTATTTGTTTCCCTGCTTCCCCACTGTGAGGCCATTTTGGGTTGGCACAATCCTGAAATCACCACTTTTCTCAAGATGGCCTCTCTACATGACTCTGTCCTTTTGGGTCCCATTAACTGACCCCTCCCTTGGGCCTAGTGGTGACTGCCCATAGCGTCTATAACGTAACCCCAGGTTATTGCACCATCCCTTGTAAATACTCTCTTCATAAATAATATTTCCTTAAATAATCCTAACTTGAGATTGCATCTGTTTCTTACTGGGAATCAGTCAGATAGAGTGGAAGAGGGATTTTAGAAGCCAATGGGACAGAGAGTCAGCAAATACAGGCCACTCATTCAAGATGATTAGCTGTGAAAGAAAAAACTAAAAGACAAAGGATGTAAGTTGAATAGGAGCCAGAATGGAAAGAAAATGTTTAGGATGAAGAGACATGATGATTTTAATATATTGAGACAGGGACAATATTCTTCTCTTTTAAGTAGGCAAGTTAATTAGAATAAAAGAAGCAAGTGGGATTACATCAAACTAAAAAGCTTCTGAACAGTGAAAGAAATCATCAACAAAGTGAAAAGACACTTTAGGGAGAAGGAAAAAGTATTTGCAAACCATATATCTGATAAGGAGTTAATATCCAAAATATATAAAAAACTCACACAAGTCAATAGCAAAAAACCAAATAATCCAATTTAATGGGGAAAAGACCTAAATAGACGTTTCTCTGAAGAAGATATATGAAAGGCCAACAGGTACACGAAAAGATTCCCAGCATCATTAGACATTAGGGAAATGCAAAACAAAACCGCAATGAAATATCACTTCTACCTGTTAGAATGGCCATCATCAAAAAGACAAGAGATAACAAATGCTGGCATGGATGTGGAGAAAAGGGAACACTTGTGCACTGTTGGTGGAACTGTAAACTGGTACAGCCACCATGGAAAATAGTATGGAGTATCCTCAAAAAATTAAAAATAGAACTACCATATGATCCAGCAATTCCACTTCTGAGAATATATCCAAAGGAAATGAAAACACTGACATGAAAAGATATCTCAAAAGAACTCTCATGTTCACAGCAGCATTATTTACAATAGCCAAGATGTGAAAACAACCTAAATGTCCATTAACAGATGAATGGATAAAAAAGTTTTGGTATATATATATACAATGGAATATTATTCGGCCATAAAACTCGAGGAAATTCTGCCATTTCTGACGTCAATAGACCTTGAGGGCATTATGCTAAGTGAAATAAGTCAGAGAAAGACAAATACTCTATGATCTCACTTACATGTGGAATCTGAAAAAAAAAAGCATCTGTGTAGTGGGACTTTCACAAACCCCACATTTTGGCTAATTCTCACTTTTAACTCTAACCTCCCTTAATTGCCACACATAGGAGATAGAAAAGGAGAGTCACAGTTCTTGTTTTGAACTCAGAATCCAGAGAATGATTCTAGCACTATCAGCTCTAATTGCTAAGCTGAATGATAAAAGTCACTGTACAGTCTTAGTTGAGAGTCACTGTGAGACCATGAAATGGCAATGAAGAAAGCTGCCATGTAATAAACCCAAGCAGAAGCAGGGCTGGAGTTATTCCTAGCCAGAAGATGAGTCACGCAAGAGGAAGGAACAAGAGAAGGGGATCAGTGACCATGACAGAAGATAATTACATCTGTAGTTTGACATCATTTTCTGACACTCCCATCATGGTGGGCTGCTTTAGTGGACAATACACTGTATTTTGTTTCCCCCAAATTTAGCCTTCTGAACCAGGTACTGGCTTTCTCCATAGAATTTACTCTATGAGGAAAGAAGCAATCAAGGCTTTATAGCACAGTGTCTCAAGGCACTTGAATGCTTTTTCACCTAATGAACAGTGCAAGCAATAAGCATAATAAGTTCAGACAGAGGGAGAGAGATCACTGAATAAGTAGACATTTACAAATGACTTATCTATATATGCAAATCTACTGGACAATCCATTGAGTGTGAGGAGGTAATGTCCTAATTTTGTACATAAAATTCATAAAGGTTTTATGATCTTTCTTGGTTTGAAGGCTCCCACAGCTTGCTATAGAGACTCTGAAAACTGCCAACAGCCTTTTTTTTTTAAACCACCCAACTCCATCAATTACGCAAACGTGCTAGATGCTGAGCACAATATGAGTTAAAATACAGTCAGCCTTGAAAGTCCATGGTGTTTTTATTTTGATCATATTTCTAAAATGTTTCAAATAACTGTAATACTCAGAGGAATAACCATAGGCTTGAGCTAGGAAAATGTTAAAGAACAATTGCAAAAATAAATGGCTTTTCCCAATATAGGTGAATTTACCCCCAATCTGCCAAAAGAAAAACAGCAGAAGGCATAGCAGAACATTAGAGAATTAGAACATATTACTTAGCACTATCCCTCAATTTTTGATGACACATCTAAACCCCAGATATTTATTGGAAAAGTTAGGACAGAAAATCAACAACAGAAAGAAAGGAATATTAAATGCAAGTGAATGGGATGAATTGTTCCACAGACTTGAGGGTATTGGCATACCCACATCGCTAATTTTTTCAAATAAACCACTCAGTCTCCCACCTTTTTAATATCAGGAATGTCAATACTTTCTTCCTTTTCTATTTCATTGTTCCAGAATCCTAGGGTATTTTTCAGTCTAAAGGCATTTTAGCATGACTGAGTCCAGGTTGTCATTTTCTCACTGCTAGACTGTGCCACAACCGATGACTGTTAATTTAGTCTGATAGATCACGTCAGCCCACTGCTTCTGTGGCGCTTCTGCTCCTTCAGATCTCTGTGGAGGCCGCAGTAGTTTTTAAAGGAGAAGCCCAACGCCCCAGTGCAAGAGTCATCTTTCCTTGTGTTCCTAATCATTACAACTCCTAATAACTAGCTATTTAAGTTCATACACCCAGCTCCATCCTCAAAGTACTGGATCAGGACTCATGCTTGTGTCTGCTCCCTTTCACACCTGGAAAAATCATCTGCTTTCCTTCTAGTGACCACATCTCCCAGAGGGATGGTACATTTTATTTAAATCCTCACAAATCAAAGGGTTTTGTTACATTCCTCTTTGAATAATCGGACAGTTTAGAGTTGACTCAAACAAAACCTACCAGTTAAGCGTGGCATCTCTCAATAACTCCAAGCAATATTGTATTTTAGATATGAAATGCCATATGAAAAATGTGGCATTTCTCTAGCATAAGACGACAGAAAAAAGAATAACAAAATCTAAAGCAAACAAACAAAAAGTTTATTCTTTAGCAGTGCATCCTCTGGCAGGGCGCATAATCATATAACATTTTGTAATTCCTACAACTATACCAATTGCTTTAAAAATATTATCTTATTTAAAAGTTTTCACTTTATAGGGAACAAAATCTAAAATCAGAGAAGTACATACTTACTCAAGAAGACACATTTACTAACATGGATGAGTCAGGATTTCAACTGAGATGTCTGAGGCCATAGCTATGCTCCTCCTATCGTATTGCAGAATATGCCCTTGAGAGTGCCATGGGGCACAGAAGTCCATCACGCAGTCCTTAAAGAGTTCGCATTAATAGTTGGGAGGGCAAGGAAAAATGCCAGACTTACGCATATAAAAGAGTTGAAAACTAATAAAAGCATGCAGAACAATAATAAATTAAAATTAACCAAGTGTCTAAGGTATTGGGAGGATTTCTTAGAGGAGTTCAGTTCAACTCAACAATGCTTATTAATATTAATATGCCTTTGATTGACTGACAGATTTCTGCCTACAAAGCACTTCAACTAGATTGTGCAGAGAGGCTTACTCAACGCCAACTCTAACTCCCATTTATATCTTCCTACCTTTTAGAGCTAGAAAGCTAAAAAAATTTAGCATGACTTCTGTGTGTGACCTAAATTCCATCAAGCAAATGCACCATATAAAACTTGGAAAGGGGAGGTTGGTAATGTGAAGGTGCAGCCACAAGCATGGAGACTGATTCTTTTGAGGCAATTAGGTGGCACAGTTGTTATTATAGAGCAGAAGTGACTATGGGTTTTTGTTGAGTCCTATTTTGCTAAAAGCCTTTTCTTCTCCCTCTATCCTCTAGTATCTGAACTACTAGAAATTCTGTAAGATACTTGTAATAAACCCCTTTCTGCCTAATACAGCTATAGGAGATTATGGAATTTGCTGCTAAGAACCTTGAAAGGTACAATCATTGATATCAGAATGGTTTCAGGCAAGAGATACTAAGGAAATAGAATTGGACCTGGTTGCTTATCTGACCTGGTTGGATTGAAGGTAGAGGTGGTCTAGTTGGCAGTAGACATTGAACTGTTGGTAGTCTGTAACAGTGGTAACAGAGTCATTAAATTATAGTTTTGGTCTCTGGGAAAGATATATCTATTGAAGGCAAAGGCCATGCTAGGTAGGCCATGTTGAAGGGTATGAAGAATATAATGACAGTGGAATGGGCTGCTGCTTCTACCTGAACTGGAAAGCATAAAGCACGATAATGATAGATGCAAGTTATAAAACCCTGGCTCAAGGCTGAAGAACGAGGAATTTTCAATGGCTACCCTCAAAAGAATCTTATATTTCTTTTAGGTGCTGCGTATATACAATTTAACGTCAAATCTAGAGAGTGGTGGTGAGAGTTGATGAAATAACACAGGCATAATTCAGAGACTTGCCAGGTCTTGAGTACTTATTGGGAAAAAGTTAAACCTAAAAAATTCTCATGTATTTTAGATGATTTAGTTGCCTGTGAGTATTCTGAACCCCCAAACTTTACTGAGTGTCCCCTGACAGCACTAGCATCCACTTGTACCTCTCAGGGATGATGAGGCTTTTGCTGATTTATTTGAAGATCGCATAATCAGTTATTTTGCAAGGGAGTGCTATTCTCTCCATATCCCACCCTACCATCTATGTAACTACAGACATATCCCATACCCCAAAGGGCCAAACAGAGATTCAAGTTCAAAGGGAGAAACTGTATCTAATTTAGACTGGCAAATACCTGGAATTAGTTTACTGTAAACTAGACATAAGAGTGGCTTGTGTTAAATGAAATTGAGATGCCAAAAATTCCTTAGTTCTACAGAGAAAAATATAAAGGCTAATAGAGGTCAAAAAGATGGCCTGTGCTTATCAAGTGCCAGCGGCTCCCTTATGTTTAAACGTGTCCACAAGGATAATAATGAAAAAGTCCACGTATCATCAGAAATGTCATGTTAGGGATTCATTAGCATGTTATGTAGTGAAGAGACTGCTCAATAAAGCAAGAGAATGGGTGGAAGGAGTTGCCATAGAACTGGGCTCCCTGACGGCAATGGGACTGCTGGTATTCTGAAGTGGAAGAGGCCAGGAAATAGAATTAGGAGTAGTTACTAAATAAGCAACAAGGCTAGAGTAATAATCAAATTAGTATGGCAAACGTAGCTTTGGCAATGGCTACTGATCAAGGCGTTCCTGGGACTGAATCAGTTGGACAATATATTAACGTTCTACTTGAACATTTACATGAAGAGAACTCTGTGTGTGAAAATTGGTGGCCAGACTTAAAGCAACCACAATTGCAAACCATGGCTCTTCACCCTGTTCTTGCTTACCCAGAAGCCCTAGAAAGAAGGGCAGGCTGGATCTGAAAAAAATGAGACTGCAAATAATATCACATGTACACTATAGAAATCTTCCTCCTAGGCTTTCACAAAGCATAAGTGGAATTCCAGTCTTATGATTTTCCTTTTCTGCCTGCCTGTCCTGCAGGCTTTAAGCTTGTGTAGCCAGCCCACACCACTGTGAGAGCCAATTCCTTGTAAAATATCTCTCTCTATGTATATGTATATGTAGATATGTTACATGTCTGTAAATGTATATATATGTATATACGTATTATTCAGCCTCTTTCTCTGCTACTCCATATATGTGCGTATGTCATATGCGTATATATATGTATGTATGTATGTATATATATCCTACTAATTCTGGTTCTCTGGTTGAACTCTGACTGAAACAATGGATCAACAAGTCACCATATATGCTACCTTAGCTGCTGTGATGAATGTGTATGCCATAGAGTTGAGTATGATCAGCAGGACACCATCATCAGTAGGAAATGAGATATACAGGATTGGGTCCAAGTACAGCTCAAATACCCAGAAAAGTTGCACGATGAGGTGACTAACACTCCCAATGTGTTCACACCTGTGGTTGTAGCTGTCACTTCTTCTAGCCAAACTATGAGCTCATAAAGAATTCTATTACCAATTGAATAAGGAAAAAAAAAAGCTTTGTTTACAGATGACTCAGTCTAACATGGTGGCATCAGCCAAAGGTGGACTGTTTCACTCTTGTAGTCTCACTCAGGGATACCCCTGGACAATAGTAGAGATAGTAATCCTCCTATGGGAAAAAATGTAAGTACTAAATATGATTGGTGGTCTAGTTGTTAAGATTCGACACTCTTACCACCATGGCCAGGGTACATTTTCTGGTAAAGGAACCCCAGCGCCCATCTGTCAGTTTTCATACTGTGGCAGCTGCGTGTTGCTGTGATGCTGAAAGCTATGCCACTGGTATTTCAAATACTAGGAGGGTCGCCTGTGGTTTCAGTGGAGCTTCCAGACTAAGACGTACTAAGAAGAAGGACTTGACCACCCACTTCCGAAAAATTGGCCGTGAAAACCCTATGAATATCAGCAGAGCATTGTCTGATAGAACGTTAGAAGGTGAGAGGATGGTGCAAAAAGGCTAGGCGGGGTTCTGCTCTGCTATGCATAGGGCTGTATACAGAATCAACTTGCTGGCACTAACAACACAAAAATATATTGTTACCATTTTTCTCTGAAAGAAGAGATTGTTGTGATATGGATATATATCACTTCCACAGGTAGGAGTGGACTATGGTTTGGAGAGACAGTCAGAGACTTGGAATTAAAGAAAATATTGGAAGATTATTGACAAGGAGGTTTTGGTAAGAGATTCCTGGATGTATTTCTTAAAGTTGTCCAGAATGTAAGGATATTTGTGCCTCAAGTGGATGCTTCCCATGATTATCACGGCTCTCTGTAATCATGTGAACAAGATAATTGTCTCTGTTGGTATTAGTCTCTATTCTCTGTCACTCCACATTTGCTCAATGGACTCATGAGCAAAGGTGGCTATGGCGACAGTGAAAAAAGTTAAGCATAGCCTCAAAAACATGGACTTCTCACTAGGCTGATCAGTTAACTGCCACTGCTGAATACTCCATCCGCCTGTAACAAAAATTGTTACATCACAATAGAGTCTCATATCCCAAGGCACTAACTGGCAACTCATGGCAGGTCAATTATATGAGACCTCTTTTTTCATGGAAGAGAAAGTGATTTATTTTCACCAGAATAGATATTGAATTTTGCACCACGCAAGAATATGGATTTACCTTTCCTGCATGCTTTACGTATTGGCTTCCCATGTGGATTTACCCGGTGCCCTATTCACTGTCATGGAATTCCCTACAACATTGTTTCTAAGCAACAAACCATTTTATAACTTTCAAAGGATATTGGGATCTGCTCTTACTGGGATCTGGAGAAGACAAAGCTGGAGATGTATGAGTCCAAGAAGGGTTGGAAGAGATAGTGTGATGTGGTGGAAAGAGCTTGAGTCTCAGAACCCAAGAATGTGAGTTTGTATCTGATTTCTACAACTTTCTTAGTCTTTGACCACTGGCAAATTACATAACCGCTGCGGGCTTGAGCTTACCTCTCTGTAAAATACATAACTAATAAGTAATTCATAAGTAATAAGGGATTGTTGTGAGAGTTAAAATGCAAGTGTTAATAGGTTTCGCACATGGAGATCATTTTTAATAATTTAAAACAGAGCAAGTTGTAAGTATTCACCTTCTTCTCAACATTCTAAAAACCACAGAGAAAATTTTTTTCTGTATGGGTCTCATTATTGCCTTTACTGTCAACATATATTAAATCAAGCATTTAATATGTTCAAGGCATTGTGATTTTATCCAGAAACGGAAAAATAAACACTCTGCAAATTTGGTCAGTATACATATTTCTTTTCTTTATTCTCCCTCTTTTATTCTATGCAATGCCTATTTGTGGAACTGAAATATTTTATCATGTTACGAATACAAATGACATTACATCAATATTAGTAATTTAAATTTCATTGTCTTTTGCCCCAATGGCATAATTCAAGACCTCAGTGTCCCTTCATGTGTTCGACTCTTCAAACTCAAAAAGTCTGGACATTTCAAATGCTTTCCCTCTTCCTGAGTTTCAAATACCCATTTTGAAACTTTGAGAGTGAAAAATTAATTTATTTTGTCCTCTTGCTTTGTTTTGTGTCCTCTTTAGCTGAGATATTTAGTCAGAAAACTGGCCAAATAAATGGGGAAAGGTGGACGAGTAAGAAGAAATAGGGAGAAAACACACACAAAAATACATACACTCATAAAATCTCTATTATGCCCCACTATATGTAGATAGAGAACTGTCAAAACATGGATGCATAAATAGAAATACATATTCATATACAGCAAGTATTTGCAGTGAGGTACCCAGAAATAGATTTTTCAAGAGGACTAAATTTAAATGTTTCTAGTAGGTTCTATGGATAAAGAAAGCAAGTCACTTTGAAATGCATCTTTTTGTTATGCTTTGTTTTTGGAATAGCCACCAGAATAACTGTACAGTCATTCAAGTATAGGACAAATATTTTATTCATTGTTCATAGTGAGGACTCTACATAGTGGATTAATGCCAAGTATGAATTCTTCAAATGAAATGTTGACTATTCTTTTCATAAAGGACTTCTCAATGATGAAAGCTGGATCTCTATGTATGGGAAGGCTTTTTGATTCTCTACGTGGGTGTTGGAGAGCAGGGCTTTTATCTTTCTTATGGAGGAAATTTGACAGAAAAGCAGTGGCCTCAAATATAAAGTTGAGGGCCTGTGTGCTCTGTTATTAACTGTGGAGAAAACCTGCAGTTAACGTAGGTAGAGAGAGAGCATTGTATATTAGCCATGTCATGAGAAGACAACCAATGTGCAGAAGACTCAGAGAAAATAGCAGCGTAGGGTAGAGTCAACTGATAAAGGTGACAAGAGGCTGGTTGAATATAGGAAGCATGTAAGCATTCTTTTGGTGAGCCTCAGAAATAATAGGGGAACATTTTAATGGAGGACTCAGGTCCATCAAACTCATCAGTTTGCCCAAGACTTTCTTGATCTTAGCACTGAAAATCTCACGTCCCAGGAAAACCCTCAGTCCTTGGAAGAGAGGGATGGTTGGTCTCCCTTATCTCCTGCAGGTATTATGATCTACTTGTTCTGGGCTGGGGCCCCAGATGACTCTAATGGGCAGCCAGAGCTGAGGGTCACTTATGTACTGATGGATATAGCTAGATGAGTCTTGGGGCTGGATTGTGGAGGCCCTTGAATTTTAGGCAAAGGAGTCTATATGTTTTTTTATGTACACTCAGTGCTATTTTAGAACATTATGTTATTATGTGGTCAACCCAGGCATGATGGATTAGAGGGAAGTTGGAAGAAAAAGAGGCTACTAAAGAGTCAAGCAGATAAAGTTGGCCTAGATTAGGGTGGTGGTGGAAATATGAACATCTTCAAAAGGGAAAAGGTAGATTAAAGAACTTATACAAAGAATAGGAAACATAATATAGATTATCTTTTCCCTTTTTATTCTAAAAAAAAAAACCCAGGGCCTGGGGCAGGTAAGCATCATGATATAGTAATGTCCTCTAACTCTAGGTCATATAATAGGCAGTCCAGTTTAGAGACACAGAGTGAGGCTTCTGTGATCTTGCATGGCATGACCTTGCATTGTGATGCCATAAAATTGTACAAACCAACACTACCCTCCCATGACCTTCCTTTGCCAGGGATCCCTTGGAAGGCAAAGATCTGCTTCGCATGTAGAGAGGGGTGCTTGACATACCTGTATATTTGAAAAAACACCACCTCGCTGTGTAGAGCAGAAGGGAGCAACAGCACATTTGGGATGCATGTCTGGGCCAGAAAATATACTCACACATTCAGAAAAACACACCACACAGTATGCCCTAGTCACACACAATTATACACACACTCAAACTGGCACACACATACCCATGCTCATACACATACTTCTATGCCTTTTTAAAAATCAAGTTGGCTGTGAGCAAAAAAGATTTAAAAAGAAAAGAGAAAGATGAAAGAAAAAGTCACCTTTGCTTTGTTGAATTTGTAAGAAACCCTTTTGAAAAGGATATTGATTTATCATCAGGTAAATAGTTTCATCTCCCATGAAATCCTGTAAACCCTACAGCAATTACTACAGCAATTCTTATCTAATGGTCCCTTGGAGGTGGCAGGTAGCAAGATATCAACTCCTGTAATCAAAAAGGGACACCTAACCCTTTAAAAGCTAATCACATTGTGAGACAACTGACTCTCCAGTTTCCTCTACTAAAGAGAAAATTATCAGCTTAAGCCTTGGGCAGAGACTGTCCTGCCTTTAAGGAAGGGGCAGAAGGTTGGGAACAGGGAAGATAGAAAGATATTTAGTTAAATAGGTCCTGCAAGTAAATCAATGATTCTGGTGTGAGTATGAAAATAGGAATGGAAAGAATTTATATACAGATATAAATATGAACATAGTTATATATGTGGATATGTATACGAAAAGAGATATAAATACAAATATAGATTTTTCTAGAAAAGAAGTAGAGAAAGAAGTAAGACCCCAGGTCGAGGTCTGGGGCAGGATCATTTTTGTTCTGAGGGTAAGGCATCTGTTTTATTTAGGGATTTTTAAGAGTAAATAGTCTTAGGTGAATTATAAAACAATGAAACTGAAAGGGACTTTAGAGATTCTTGTTTGACATATATAGAAATCAATGCCCAAGGAGGTGAGAAATGGTCATTCACCATCATTAGTGGTCTAAGCACTAACTCAATAATCTACCATAATAATCTATTTACTCAAGAAAGAGTAGAAGGTGGCCACCCACAAAGCTATCCCTAGAAAAAGTTCAAAGACTTAAGGACATACTTGCACCCCTTTGGGTCACCTACTTCTTATCATCAATAGTAGATCTGCAATTCTTTCCATGGCTTTCCCTAATGAAGTGGAATGAGTGATGTGAGGTGGGAGCACTTCTAGAATGTCCAGAATGTCTTTCTTCCTTACTGCTGTTATTGGTATTAATTGCTATCCAACTTCTTCTGATCAGCGAGAGTTGTGTGTAGACACTTGGTATGAATTTCTGACTCCCCTCTTCCTGGAAGTTGTCTTGGGGCCCACAGCTTGGAGGGAGGTATATAAACAGTGCAGTTGTTAAACGTGGTATAAATTACAGTGTTCTGGGAAGGTCACAGCTCTGAGGGAGGGTAGTGCAATGATCCTGCAGTGGCCAGAGGGCTCCAGTTCATCTTCTTAAGGCATTTTTTCATGATTCCCCTGGCCTCCAATTTCCTAGTGATTACAAACCCTTGAGGCATATCCTCCTCACTTTCCCTTCCTTCCAGGGCCAGCCTTTAGTAAGTATAACTGATTTATCCCTGGAGTCTTTCATTTGAGCATTCTACCTCATTTGATTGACACCCAAGTTCTCATGATCATGATGCTCTTGCCACACTCCCTTTCTCCCCTAAACCCATTATTTCAAAACCAGTATTCTGATTTTGAGGTTTATCTCTAACCTCAAAGAAGTCTTAATAACAAATATGCTTAGAATATTAGTGAATACTAATTATAATATACTATTTCTTTCCCATCTGCACCCCACCTGGGAACTTGCATGCTACCTATTCTAAGTCGAGGGACTGAATCTCTAAGGATGGAATTTTAGGCTGCATTCAGTTCTGGTAAAGGAGATCTTTTCAGGCAAGAGGACATCCAAGAGCTCTGTACATCATACCAATTTTGATGATATGTACCATGTTTATTTATTTTCCCCAAGTGCCTTAAATAAGCAATGCCTATGCCCACCTGCCTTCATATCAACTTCAGGCAGGGCATAAGGATGACACATGTGACTGGTGGATCTTTAGGAGCCCTCTCCACTGCAACATGAATACAGCACTTCCTCTGTTTGCACCAAGGGCTGACCTTGTCTCTTTCCTATTCTCTAAAAAGTGGCACCGGAAAAGGAGACAACCAGTACTGGAAGGGGTCCTTAGGAGGACAGAATAGCAGGAGAAGGAGTGGCCCCAACCCATCATCTCCCTCTGCTGTGGTAAAAGGGTGATTTGTCCATGGTCATACAAGAGGGGCAGCCTGAGACCAAGGATGAGGGGCTGCTCCCTGTCAGCCATAGGCACCTCCCCTACACTTCTGCACTGTGCTGTAGTTCTTTGGAGGCAAAAGGAGAAGCAGAAAGCATGGCCCCTATCTTAGATGAGATGTAGTTTAGGATTTACTGATAGGAAAGGATATTCTGTCTCATTTGTGTCTTTTTAGAAAGTGGTTCACGAGGGTTGAAATTCCAGTCAATAGTGTCATTGAAATAAGCCCTGGGCACTGGTGACATAAAAAGACATCCAAATGGAGTAATTCTTGAGTGTACACTTACAGTAATAGTAATGATAAAAATTCTCACTTATTAAACACTTTATATGTACATGTATCTGTGTGTGTATATAGACACATGTATATACCCACTCATATATATTTAAAATTTTAGATTCTTCAAAAAATTAAGAATAGAACTACCACACAATCCAGCTATTCCACTGATGGGTATTTATCCAAAGAATGTGAAAACACAAATGCATAAGGATATATGCACCCCTATGTTCATTGCAGCATTATTCACAATAGCCAAGACTGGGAAGCAACCTAGGCGTCCATCAAGGGACGAATGGATAAAGAAGATGTGGTATATATGCAGAATGGAATACTACTCAGCCATAAAAAAGGATGAAATCTGGCCATTTGTGACAATATGGATGGACCTTGAGGGTATTATGCTAAGTGAAATAGGTTAGACAAAGATACTCAAATACTATATATCTCACTCATAAATAGAAAACAAAACAAAAAAAAACAATGAACAAACACATAGAGACAGAGATTGGGTTGGTGATTACCACAGGGGAAGCGGGGAGGAAGTGGGTGAAAGAGGTGATTAGGTACATGTGTGTGGTGATGGATTGCAGTTAGTCTTTGAGTGGTGAACATGATGTAATCTACACAGAAATCAAAATATAACGATGTACACTCGATATTTATATAGTGTTATAAACCAATGTTACAATAAACAAAAGGAAAAAAAATAGGATTCCATTGTACAGATATATAATAATTTGTTTATGTATTTACTTGTTGATGGCATTTAGATTGTTTCAAATATCTGGCTACTATCAATAAACTGCTATGAACATTCATGTACAAAAAAATCCAAAAAACAAAAAACTTGTTTAACCAATATTTGCATTTCTGTCTCCATATAAATTGTCTTCCTCCCCTCTGAAATCCCAAACTACTACCCCCAACATCCTCCTTTGCCTTTAGCTAAAGATAATATTTAAGGCGGCAGCTTTGGCCAGACTGCTGAGTTGCTCCGTATTCCTGGGTTTCTCCCATGTACACATGTTATTAAACTTGTTTGATTTTCTCCTGTTAAAAAAATAATAAAATTTTAATCTTCAGAAAACCATTGAATAATGAGTTGTATTATCCTCATTTTACAGGTAAAGATCCTGAGGATTAGTGATCTGTCCAGGGTCACTCCAAGCATATTAGAACTAGCATTTGAACCCAAGTCTGTTAATTTCCAAGTCCATGCCTTTTCTATACTCCCTTTCAAACAGATTCTGTGATCACAGTCTGATCCTAGAACTACTCATCAACTACAGCTGAAGTTAAGCTCTGCACCGGGAGAAGGGAATAACTTCTGTGCAGACAACACACTTGGAGTTTTTACATGTCTCATTCAATCATCACAGCAACCCAGTCAGGGATTTGTTATTAACCTCCTTTTATAGATTAGGAGTGGAGGTCCAAAGAGTTTCCAAATTAATTCAGCTAGTATGATGAATAGAAACGAGAACAAATATTCTGTGAAGGCTTACTACGTGCTAGTCCCAATGCTAACTTCTTCATATTATCATGAGAGGGATGAGATCTGAGCCAGTTCTGGAAGGTAGGATAAAGCATTGTTCTCTGAAGGCTCAGGTGAAAATGTATGTATTTTATTTATGAGAAAAAAGCCCTTGCTAACACGTCATTAGCAGCGATCCATTCACCAAAATTCTCACCAGAGGGGAGGGCCATACGAGACATAGGTGTTGATTGAGGGAGAAGTAAACCAAGACACGATCATTTCAAGATGAAGAAGAAAGAAATACTCTAAAAGTAACTGACATGTTTGCTTATTTAAATATTTGTTGATTTGAAAAAAAACTATGAATAGTCAATTAGCTGTTCAGTGTTTGTATTCATAGAAGGCCCAGTTACTGGTACATGGAAACTACATGGTGCCAAAACAGTTCTTTGATCATGGGGAGATACTTCAGAAGAATTATGTTTTCCTGGAGCTTTAAATAACATGATTCCCTTCTCTGGTTTCATCTCTTGATTGTATCAGTACATTTCCAATGATAACTCACTAGGGTTTCTGACTGGTTCCTGAATTGATTTACACGAGTGCTTAATGGGGCAAAAACCTATAACATACTTGGCAGAAATAAATATACAGCCCCCAAAAACCAAAAATGGAGTATATGTGCAAGTAATTTTGGGAAGCATTGCATGTTATATTCTCCCTCCTTCTTACAGATTTATAATGTCTATTATCTCACTAAAAGTTCTGAGAAGTCCTGTGATAGGGAAACCAATTTCCCAAACTTATTTGATTTTAGGATCCTTTGGATGGTCCCCTTGGAGGAAAATCCCCTAGTCTAAGTATTATCAAAGTCCCATGATCTCCGAGGCTTCCAATCTCACTTTTCTCTTTAAGAACTAACTGCTCTTCTCTCAAGCGTCTGATGACTATTCCTACAGGATGAATCTTCACCAAAAAACTTAGACCTACCTGCACTTGCTTTCCTTTGTTTTTACAGAGCTCCTGGGTATTGGTCAGTAAGCTAGTTCTAGGTGTTGGATATTACGTTGTAGGTTATGTTTACATGGCTTTTTCTATGACATTTTTTCTACTCCCTCATTTAAATGCTTTCTTTAGGATTATTTTTATGTTCCGTCACTTATTCTTCTGCTTCTACTTATTTACAAGCATTGCAATCAAATTCTATTATTTCAATGAATATGTTTATAGTTTTAACATGCATATGTAATTTTAAGGATACTAAAATTAACCAAGATCATCTCTTGCCCTGAACTCAGAAACTTGATTTTTATTTTAATAATCTCCATCCTGTCGTACATGTTGTTATCTAGTCAATAGTTTGTAGAATTATCCATACATTTTATAATTTCATTGCTCTTCTTTGCTTCTGGTATTTTAGTTCTTCCTTCAGCCTTTAATTTCTTTTTCAAAATACAATTTTTATAAGTTACTTTAGTGAGAATTAATAGATGAAAACCCAGTTTTCCCCTTGTAAATTTATATTGAGAGTCATTTTCTCTCAATATTTTGAAATAGTATTTCATTATCTTATAGCTTCTGTGGCTGCTGTTGAGCTACCATCAGTATAATTGTAACTCCCTTCCAGAAAAATCTATATGTAGCAGAATTCTATGATATCCTCCAAGATTTCCAACCCTGATGTACACACCCTGTATAATCCCCTCCCCTTGAGTTGGACATGTTCTGTGAATATGATAGAGTAACACTCTGATAATTAGGTTACACTATATGGCAAAGTTGAAGGGATTTTGCGAATATGATTAAGGTGTCAAGTATGTTGATTTTCAAGGGATAGTATCCTATTTGAGACTGATTTAATTAGGTGAAAGCCCATAAAAGATGTACTGGGACTTTCCTGAAGAGAGAGATGCTCTTCTATTGGCCTTAAAGATGCAAAAAGCCATTTGTGAACTGCATATGGTGAGGTCAGTCCTCCAGGAGCCGAGGGCCTCAGTCCTACAACTGCATGGAACTGAATCCTGCCAACATGAATGAGCTTGGAAGAGGACTCCAAGATCCAGGTCAGAAACCTGCCTGGCTGACAACTTAATAGCATCCTTCCAAGACCTGACCAAAGGATATGGTTATGCTTTGCCCAGACCCCTAACCGTGGAAACTTCAAGATAACGTGTGTTGTCTTAAGCCACTAAGTTGGTGATCATTTGTTACATAGCAATAAAAAAACAAATACATTAAGTTTTCTTTCTTGCATCTTTGAAAATCTTCTCTTTCTAAGTGATGCTCTGAAGTTTCACCACAGCATGCCTAAATGTGGATCTAGTTGTACTTATTTTATTTGGAACATACTGTGCTTCCTGAACTTGAGTATTTTTATTTTCCATAAATTCTGAAAAAATCTTGGCCATCTTCAAATATGATATCTCCTTTTTTATTCTTATACTTTCTTTCTGGAAGTTAGACATTTTAAACCTTCTCATTATATTCTCTTTACCTCTTAATATCATTTTTTCCTTTGTTTTATCTTTCTGTGACTTATTCTAGGAACATTCTTAAAATTTAATATCTAGTTTACTAAATTTATTTTCAGCTGTACTAATACATTATTTAAAGAATCTGTTGATGTTTTAAAATTTCAAAAACTAGTTTTTATTTCTAGAAATTCTATTAGGAGCTTTTTCAAGTGGGCCTATCTATTTAATAGCAGAGTTATTTCCTCATATTTTACTTCCCTCTTTCACTTATTAAATCATTGCAAACATAATTATTTTATACCTTATCTCTGATAATTATACTATAAATGATTCTTTTTTTCAAATTTAATTTTACTCAGTATAGTTTCTGCCTACTCATTTAGGGTGATTTGTTTATGGGTTTTTAATTTTGTACTTTGGACTCATGTTGGATGGTATTTTCCTTGGAGAATCTCAAGTGTTCCAGAATAAATGTGACCTGATTGATTTGTCTTTGTCTTCACCTAGGTTGCTTAGGCCTCTTTTTGTGTGACTACTCAGCGTAGTGGGTAATGCACTTGCCTGAGTGAGGTCGGACCTGAGTCTATAACTTCTTTGGAGAAAATGCTTTTATTTTATTTTTCCTTATTAGAGTGTGAGTTGAGGTCTTCAAGCTTTTCCTCTCTCTTCATATTGAGACCGTATTTCTCATGCCATGCATCAAGGATTCTAGCTGTCTGTCAGGATCCTACTTCTATCTCCCCATTCCACACAAGCCCAAACAATATTTATCTCCTGTCATTTTGAGGCCATTGAAACTAAACCTGTTGGCTAAAGAGATGAGCATAATGCTCACAGGGCAGTCAAAGCCTTAGCTTAACCACTCTGGTTTCCATTCTCCCTCAAATGCTGGTCCTTAGAGATTTCCCTATTTTTCTTATTTCCTCAAATCTACATTTTAAAGTATGTTAGTTATATTTTTCAGCATTTCAGTTATTTTGAGAGCCAAAAAAAATTTTTATAATGATTTATTTTGCTATATTGTTATAAACAGAATTTTAGAAATGTCTAAAGGTCATCTAGACCAATGTCTTCTCCAGTGCTTGAATTCTCCTACTTCTAGCAATACCACCATTTATTGAAATTTGGTGTGCGCCAAGCAGTCTGCTAAGTGCTTTCATGCCTGTTCTTACAAAAAATACACTGATTTAAAAAAATATTTACAATTTATAAAGAAGAAAAATGAGGCTCTGAGAGATACAAATGTTCACATGCCAACAAAGCCATTGCAAAATCAGAATGCAAATCAGGGTTTTTTTTGTTTGTTTTTTAACTTCATAGTCCATTTCTTCCTACTGCACAGTATTTCCAATCTACAGCTTTGGTACCAAATGACCAAATGGTCATCAGTTTATTCTTAACTGCTAACAAAATTGCCAGGCATCCTATTTTTTCAAATAAGTCATTCCATGTGGACGATAATTAATTTACTATTAAATTACTATTGGTAATCCTTTCTTTCTCAAATACTGGTGAGTCAAAATGCACCTTCTGGTTTTGGTTGTAGTTTGAACTTTGAGTTCATACCATGTCAGCACTTTAATACTTTAGGCCAGTTGAACTTTTTTATTTTTTCTATCATTCCTCAGATAAAAACTTTATGATTTCCTTCTCATTCTTTCTGGTCATTCTCCTCTGAATGAGTCCCAGTTAATCTAATATCACTCAAAAAAATGTGTCCTCAAGAACTGAATATGATTCTCTAGGTATGAGATGAAGAGTGACGTGTGGATTTGACTGACATTTCTTGAATCTAAGTTCCTTTAATCACCATGTGGTAGGACTCTTTTAGAAAATTACATTTACCACTCTCTATTTTCCCTTTCTCTACATTTGGTCTGTGTCTCTATGCTTTTTCCCATTGGAGCCAGCTCATATTTCAAAGTTCACCAATAAGTTACATGTCTTATAGCTAGAGACTATCTGTGCCTTATCGAGACATTTTAACATTTTAGTAGATAAATGGCAAGACAAGCTTTGAATGAATGTCATGCTAAAATTGTGGTATATTCTAAGATGCAAAGTTGTGGCTTAATCTGTCATTTTTTTGTGTTGGGGTAAATCAAGACCATCTTTAAAGTTAAAGCTTGGCTCTGAGTATTGGCAAAAAAATATGATGCCTCAGGTTTCTTGCTAATTCACTGGGTGGTTGATAGAGATGACTGGACTCAGTGTGACTATATATTTGTAGGATGTTTGGGTTGAGATAATCAACAAGTAGTTTTATATTTAAATCTGACGTTCAGGAGAGAGATGTGAACTGGACTCATACATTTGAAAGTTCTTAGTATATAGGAGGTATATTTGTTTCCTATTGCCACTGTAACAAATCACCACAAACTTACTGGCTTAAAACAACATGAATTTATTATGTTATAGTTCTGGACATCAGAAGTTTCAAATCAGTTTCACTGGGCTAAAAGCAAGGTGTTGGCAGGCCTGCATTCCTTCTGGAGGCTCTAGAGAATCCATTTCCTTCCCTCTTCCAGCTTCTAGAGGCTGCCACATTCTTTAGCTTGTGGCCTCTTTTTTCATCTTCAAAGTCAGCAGCATAGCAGCTACTCTCCTTGTTGATCTCTGATTCTGTCCTTACATCTTCCCTCTCTCTGACCCTCCTACCTGCCATGAGGGCCTTGTGATTATACTGGGCCTGCTCAGATAATCCAGGATGATCTCCCTATTTCAAGATCTTTAACTCACTCATATCTGAAAAATATTTTTGCTATGTAAGGTACCATATTAACAGGTTCTGGGGATTAGGATGTGGTCATATTTGGGGGATAATTATTCAGCCTACCACAGGGAGGAACTGAAACTATGAAACTATATTACATAAGAAGTGTGTGTAGACTAATGAGAGAAGAGAGAGAAGATAATGATTTGGGGAACATTGGCCTTTATTGATCAATAGAAGAAAGAGGCCTTAATGGAGGATCATGAGAAAGTACAACAAGGAAGTTTGGAGGGAACCAGGAGATCAGGGTACAACTATAACCAAGGCCAAAGGAGGAGAGATTTTCATGAAGGAAAAGGTAATCAAGAGCGTTGTCAAAGACGAAGAAGAGTGACTATTGTTTGACATATTTGTCTATTAAAAGGTTCCTGAGAGTTCATGAAGAAAAGGATTTTTATGTTCAAAACTCTGCTATAGAAAGAAAAGACATAGATAACATATTTTCAAAGAATTTCCTTGAAAAAATTAAAAATTTAGAAAGCTCTGACATTTACAGACTTATAACTTAGCAACCTGAACATCTGAACTATTCAGTACCATTTATTCCCTTAAGCAGCATGTTGTAATGGAAAGACCAGAGGCATTTTTGTTTAAATTGTAGCTCCATCACAAAATAGCTGTGTGTCCTGAGCAACATATTTAAACTTTCTAAAAATTCACTCAATTTTCTCACCTGTAAACTGGGATAATAATATTTAATTTGCATAGTAATTGTTAGTATTCAAATGAGAACACTATAAAATACCTGGCAGATAGTAATGCTTCAATAAGTGATACTTAATATTATTATTACCACTTTGGAAGTACTTTCTAAAAAATATATAAGACATCAAAAATGGCAACTATTATAATTTCTCAAGTTGTTCTGGATTTCAAACCAGAAGTGGGGCCAGCAAAAGTTGTATAATCCCTATTAGGCTTTAATTCAGGCCAATACTTTGTCTCCGAATTAATACATTCTGCCTTTGGGAAGAGAACATCAAATGAGATGATATTTTTGTTTTCTCTCATCACCATTGACATCAACCATTGTCAGCATTCTGGCAGATCAAGTTTCAGAGTTGCTCTGCCTAATGTTTAAGTCCCTGATCTGCATCTATCTACCATCCACGGACATAGACCAGTCTAGGATCCATCTTTGCAGCTTCATTCCTCACTACTTCCCTGTGAGTGATACCAGTGAGTGATATTCTGGCCACAATTGAGGAATTCCTGAATGTGGCAGGTTTTTTCACGCTTCTGGACTTTTCTTTCCCCAATTCAGAACACTTATCCCATCTGCCTACCTTTGGGATTCCGTATGGCCTTCAGAGACCAGTTCAAATGCTCCTCCTCCATGAAGCTTCCCATAGCCTTTATGCAGAGCTGATTATTCCTTCCTAAGTATTTAGCACAGCATCCTGCTACACCCCTGTTTAACACCAGCTTCCTTTGGCCTTAGATTTAAGCTGGCGGTTTCTATGTATTATTATATCTCCACGATATTTATGATTTCTTTCTGGTCGGAAACTAGCTTTTTCAGCAGAACATCTTTCCCCAAGCCTGGAAGAGTGATAGTTATATGGTAGGAACTCAGTAGTGGTCCATTTCCTGGTATTTGTTGTTCAACAAATACTCATTAAAATAGTAACTGAAAAGTTACTATTTTACTCATTAAAATAGTAACTGAAAAGAGTTGATATGAGAGCAACAGAGGCAAGAGCTCCTCTTGTTCAGCTCTAGAACAAGGCAGTTTAGTAACTCAGAGGGTTAATTCATCAGAAGGATAATCAGAATGGTCTGTATACACAGAGGAATTTTGCAAAAGGCAGAAATAGATCTGTCGTTTCACTGTTTTCTCCAACACTCCTGTGGCATTGAAGAAAGCAGGTGAAACTAATTTAACGTTCTATTTAAATCTTTCAGTTATTTTTATTTGCCCAAAGCAAAATATCTCATTCAATAAAGATGTGTCAGGCCCGCAAATGGATGATAGCCAGGTGAAAAGTTTGCATGAATAGATACGAAGCTTAAAGTCCTGAGTTTGCTGCTATGGATTAGCACTGGATTCAAAGGCCTGGGAGGGAGAAAGGACTGGGTTTGGAATCAGTAATAACATTCAGTTCTCCCCTTGCCCTGACACCTCTGGATCACAGAGCTCTTTGCAAATGAGTTCTCTCATTACAGATTTTTTGTTTGCATCTGAATGAGATGAAACTAAGGTCTGGGCAAACTCAGAGGCTCACAGAGGCTGACTCCAGAATATGCACAACACACATTTTTGATGAGAGACCTGACAAATTTGCAAGTGAAATGTTCTTCGGCCTTATTCAAGAAGTGATTTTCATGAGATACTGTGCTCACTTAAGTGGAAAACAGAACCTTTTTAGTTTGGCAAAATGCTTTGGTTTGTCAGATTCAGATGACCCAAAAGGCATTTGCTCACAGGAGTTAGGGGAAACACAGTTAGGTGATTATTTAGTTCCCATGTACACTGAGGTCAACAAAGTGTGGTCTAATGGCCTAATAACATCATGCACCTGATCACGTCTGGTGCAAGGCCAATGCTAGAGGCGAAGTATTGCATTTCTGATACAAGGCCAAAGGCAGGAAAAGAGGCAAGAGATCAAGAATTGAAAGACTGGAACACTTGGTAAATATGGTACAATGCAGAATAATCCTAAATTATTTGGGACATAATTAAAGAACAAAACTAAGATGCTACAGACTCATTCTTATTGGGTGCTGCTACCATATGTACAGAAGTTTGATGCATTTAAAAGCAGAGATCCAGGTTAGAAAGTAGGAAGGAAAGGGGAAAGGGAAGGTTCTATCAGTTTCCCGCAGAAACAAGTCCAAAAGCTTTCAAGTGGCATCATAATCTCACTCTAACTACCTTGGCAAATTTATCTCCAACTTCTTGTCTTCATGCTACTTGCTCTCCAGCCAAAATAGAACATTCACCTCTGTGCCCATCATACATGCTCACATTTCCTTAGGCCTCAGATACTGCCCTTGAAGAATCACTAAAAGTTTCTGAATAGGTTTTAAATCTCTCCTTCAGTTGGCCATCCTGGTGGAGGTGGGCAAGAAACACTGGGAACTAGGGGAATGAAGCTATGTAAAAACGTTTGGACTAAAGATGTAGCTTTTTGTGTCATCAATATAAGAGTCAGAGTAGAAGCAATGCATGGATGGTTTCAGTCAGGAAGAAACTATAATAAGAGAGGAGGAACAGCCATCAGGACTACCTGTATATCTTTCAGTGGAAAGGAAAATTAAGACAGAAAAAGTGCAGTCAGAAAGCAAGCAAGCATAGGGAGAAAGTTTAAAAGAGTGGGTGATTATTAGTATTAATTACAATAGAAAAATCAAGGGAGATTGAGGAAAGTCCTGCTGGACTGGAATAACTGGCAATGAAATTTTTATATCAGAGGTTTGTCACCGTGGTGGGGATAGGATCAGATTCACACAAAGTGAGGAGAGAATGACAAGGAAGCAGTGGCGGCAGTTGAATAGGGAGAACTTGTGAGAATTTTATAATTTGGAGAAAGGAAAGAGATGGGACAGTAGCGTGAGGGTTAAGCTGGGATTCAAAAATCCATTTCTCCGGTAAAATTTCTCAATAACACATTCATCATAAAAGGTTTTCCTTTCAGAGCACTCCTAAAGGCTATGTCTACTTTATATGTGGTTGAGTCCTGGAGAAAGACTCGAATTTTTGGCAAATAACTAAACCTTGGTGGCCTCCATATTCATCATCTGAAAAATAAGGATACTAATTATTGCTTTTTAAATGCATGTTGTGAAAATTCCAGGAAATATAAAATCATATTTTAAACTGCAAAACCTATATAAAATATATTACTATCATTAAAATCAGCTATGTAATTTTTTTAAAAGTCTAATATACAAGATTTCAAAATATTCATATTTCAAAACATTTTAGTAGCAAGTAATTTTATAAGCAATAATTTGAAATTAAATTAAGGAAATGGCCATTTGTAAAGAACTCACACTATATGTTAGGCACAGAACTAGATATTTAGATGAATTCTCTTTCTTAATCTTCTTTAAGGCACGATCAGGTAAGTATAGTTTTGTTCATTTTATAGAGGTGGAACAGGCCATTGAGATAATAACTAGTACTCTCAAATTCACTTAACTAGTAGAGAGAAGTCAGGATTCAGCATTTGAACCAACGTGGATTTCAATCAAACCAAATCTAAACATTTGTTCCTCAAAATGTTCTTATATGTACAAACAAGAAACCTAGTAAAATAACTGTTTGATTTGACTGGACATGTTATAGTTAAAGTAACTACTTGTATAATTATGAACTGAGTTCAGAATTGAGGAAGAAATCCTCAACAAATTAAAAGGTTCCCAGGGGTTTTCTGGGTATGATTCTCTTTAGATTTCTTGTGTGTTGCTTACAGAAATGAGCATCAGAAGTCCTAAATGAAATGTATTAATACCAATCTTACTGTAAATTTATTTTACAAACTAAATCCTAATTGTTTCTCATTAAAATGTTCCAGTCTTTCTCCTTTGCTCTCCAAGATATGAGGGCTGGCATATGTTAATCAGCTAATTGGGTCCTTCCTATTTCCAATCAAATCCTCTCAGTTCCATAGAGAGGTATAATTAGGAATCATGCATTTAAGTATTTGAAAGCACCACGTGAAGACAATTTATCACTATTCTATTATACAATAATTAAAATTGTACTTTTACTGGGACAAAGAAAATAGAAGGATAGAAAGATAATGAGGATGAATGGAAAGGAAAACAAATTATTGCAATGCAAAACCTATTATTTCCCTTAGGCAGGAGAGGTGGCTACATAGTGGTTAAGACCTAGGTTTGCATGCAGGCTCTGCAACTTACCAGCAATGTGATTTTGACAAGATATTCAACTGTTCTGTGCCTTGGTTTCCTCATTCATAAAGTAAAATGTTTTGATTATTAAATGTAAAAGAGTTATAATAATCCCTAGCACATAGAAAGCCCTATATATTTCTATTATTATTATTAATATTTCATTTTCAGAGCTATTTTGAAGGTCTCTCTCGAATATTTTTTTTTTTTTACGAACAGCCAAAACATATACTGGATATACATCCAAGAAAAATTAGATTTTTAACTCTATTTAATACCAAAATAAGGATCCTTTGGGACAAGTATAAATTCAAGGAAAGAATGTTTAGACTTTCTTCTAAGTAGAGGAGTTCTTTTGTTGCAATCCATTCATTCATTTATTAATATTTATTCAACATTTATTGAGTGTCTATTACAAGATGACAGCCATCAATACCTTCTCTCCCTGTATGTGCATGTCACTCCCTACATCAAGAGCTAGAGTCTATTTCCCCTCTCCTTAAATCTGACTGAACTTGCTTTCACAAAAAAATGTAGCAGAAGAGATGATGTGCCAGATTCTCCTAGCTTTTAAAATAACTACCAGCCTCTGCTTCCTCTCATTTGGAAGCCAGCTTCCACGTAAGCTGTTCGGCTAATCTGAAACTCAAAGTACTCTGAGAAAGCTCAAGCCAGGCATGTAGAGAGGCTGGATAAAGAAAAGAGACATGCTCATCCAGTCTCTGGTGCCTCTAATCATCCTAGACAGGTGAATGAAGAAGGAATACGACATTGCCAACTCTACCAGGTGCCATGGAGAGTACAAGCGCCCAGCTAAGTCCAGCCCAGACTGCAAATTTGTGAAAAATAACAAATTGTTGTTTTAAGTTTAGGGGTGGTTTGTTAAACAGCAGTGGGTAACCAAACCACTGTTATTAACTCAATAGCAGGTAGAACATGAGCAGTATCCCTAGCTGTAAAGACTGAATTGCAGCTAAGAGGTGAGATGAGATGAAATCCATAGAAAACAGAAGGGCAGTATACTGGTTTTCATGTCTGGTTCTCATGCAGGCAGATCCAGACACTCAAATTTGTCAATATATCCAGAGATTAATAGTCTCTATAACTCAGAATGCCAATTTACTAATATATTATGCCAAGTGAACTGAAATATATTTTAGCACATTCGCCCTCTGTTCCACAAGCTACACGAATGGCCAATTTATCATCAAAACATTGCATGGTGGCCATGGAACCCACCAGAAGGAGTTAGCTCTATGCTCTTAATGGCAGAAATCACAATACTAGGATAATCTGAGGCACCTCAGTGGGATAAGCCTGAGAATGAGGGGAGAATATGCATGTCAGCTCCTCTGAAAACCCGTTCTGTTCAGGACAGTGCTGGAGATGCACTGACAAATTTGAGCCATCTGATCTCTCTCTCAAAAGCTTCATGCTGCCCACTATCTTTAGTTAACAGTCTTCTTCCAGACAGGGTGTATAACAACTGATTATGACTGGGTACGTTTCTCTCAATTACCATGATTGAATTAGAATATGTTCTCTTGAAACAAAACCAACACTTAGCTGGTGCTGGATGCTCCTAAAATTCCTCAGCCTCTGATTTCTGGCTAGTCCTTAGGGTGACATTTCCACATTTTTGTTAAGCACAATTACACTCTGATTTTACTATCATTTACTATGTTATCTCAACTGCATGTTTTACAATAGAAGCTTTTATGCATATTCCCAGGTTCTTTACTGCTATTTGTGATAAAATTGCCTAAAATAAGGCCTTCCATCTTGGACATCAAATTCTCCTGTGAATCCACATATTTCTTGCACCGCTTCACCATTTTTTTCCATGGATGACTTCATTTTTTCTCAAATATATTCATGACCCAAGATTCTGTTCTAAGGTTTTGTTGCTTCTTCTACACATGCATCTTCTGAAATTGCACCCATCACAATAATATCTGTGTAAACAACTTCTATGTAGAAGACTTTTGGGTCTGTCTATTCATCCCTTATCTCTCTTCCAATTCCAGATAACTTGATTGGAGATTTTACCTACACCTTAAAATCAACATGCCAAATGTGAAATTCTCCATAGTTCCCCAAACATCTCCACAAAGCTTTTCCTATGACTTCTTTTTCATCCATTTAATACAATAGCTTTTTTAAATAGAGCATTCTAGGTTTGAAAACAGTTATTTTTTTATTCTTTTTTTCTCTGCCTATTAACATGCAAAGTCTGCTAGATTTGGTCTCAGCATCATTGCTAAAATCTCTCTCTTCCATCTTCACTATCAGCATCCCAGTTAGGGATCATATAGTTCTCTCCCAGGACTGCTGCAACAGATCTTTAGCTTTTCTCTTTGCCTCTTGCCTTTTCAAACTCCAGCTGACTCTATGCAAACTGCCAGACTGCTCTTCCTAGCCACTCTCTAATTATTCACTGCTCAAAATCCACCAGAGTTGTTCTCCGTTTACCAAATGAAACCCACATTTTTCAGTTTGACTTTTCAGGTCTTCCATAAACATTTAATCTCATTACTTCCATATGGATACCCTACATTCTGAGCAAATTGGAATCTGGTGCTGTTTACTAAATATATCACATATTTTTTCAAGTCTGTGTTTTTGCTCTCCTCTCCATCTACAAAGTTCCCTGCCTCCATCTTCCTACCCAGTAATATATAACTTTAGTAATGTATACCTTTGAGGCACACTGCAAATATGGGCTCTTTTGTAAAATTTTTCATAATCCTTCCTATTCTCTATTTGAATATTTGTAGTAATTTGTCTATATCCCTTATAACATTACTTAAATTTCAGTCATTTGTGCACCAAATTTATCCCATCTTTTCCAGCAGGCTCTAGGATCTTTGAAGAAAGTAGCTGTGCTTTATTCAGTTTTGTAGTCTTAATGACTTGCACAGTGCCCGGCACATTGTAGAAGCTTCATAGTGTTTTTTGACTTGGAATAGACCAGAGTTAAGTGCCCCACATGGGGATCAAGTCCATGACCTTAGTCTCATTATCACTGAAGCCCGGCCTCAAGAAAAATATGAAAAGTGGCAAACGTTCTTGTTATATTTAAGCTTTAATTAAAGTACATTTAATTCTCAAGACAAGTTCCAGTTTAGTGACCCTGAAGAAGAATAGAGAATGTCCTCTATTCATTAACTGAGCAGGGATAAATGCAAGTTCCTCTACGAATTTCCATTTTAAAACAGTCAATATTGGCCCAAACTGAAAACATCTCAAGTGCCTAGAGGTAGAAACATGGGGAGTCAGGAAGTTTTTTGAAGTTAAATGCATTTGGTTAGCCAGAAATGCTGTTCTTTCCTATGTTCTTAAACCTGCTTTATGTACTGGAAAGGATAAAAAAAAAAAAAGCAAAAGATAAGATCACTATTCTCAAAGAGCAATGTATGAATATTTGAAAGAACAAAGAACAATGTATGTTCATATTTGCATCTCTGCTATAAAGCTTCTAGTCCTTTATACCTGGATCATTCTTCAATTCCATCTATGACCATCTAGCTCAGGGGTCAGCAACACTTCTTCTCCAAACGGCTAGATAGTAAATATTTTAGTCCTGGACTAAAAATTTTTAGTCCAGGAGGCCACATATGGTCTCTGTCAAAACTACTCAACTCTGTCATAGTAGTGGGACAGCAGCCATAGACAATACATACATGGATGGGTGTGGCTGTTTTCACAGCTGTACAAAACAGATTGGATTTGGCCCACAGGCTATAGTTTGCTGATCTAGATTATTTGTGGACTCCAAAGCTTTCTCCATTCAGGAATTCTTCCATATTTGTGTGCATCTTAGTTGAGTTCCTCATTGATTTTTTATTCCTTTGACAAAGGTATAAACTTCTTTGGTATTACAAATGAAAGAGGCAGGGGAAAGAGATTGGAGACTAAAAAAGATGAAGAAAAGGAGATGTCTGATTCAGGGCATTATGGCAAGAGAATTGCAATACTGAGGAAGGAGACTGCATCTGCCAAATGAAATCTTCCTCTAATCCTTCCTTTGGGCTCCAGGGAGACTTGGGTCAAACCAAGGTGCTTCCTAACACAATTCCTTTCTTATCCATTATGAACAAAATAACCACTGGCATCAAAAAGAAATAAGCAACAGAACCAATTCAATGCCCCCTGAACCTCCAGTGTTACGAGAAAAGTAGAACCCTGTAACCCTGTGACCCTCCTCTCTTCATAGTTGGAGCCAGTAGACCTCAAAAAAAGGGATTTACAAAGCAGTAAAATATTTCCATCACTGTCATTCCATGTAATCTTGATAAACCTAAAATGCAGTTACTAGTTATCCTTATTCCACAGATGAAGACAAGGAGGCTCAAAAAGTTAAGTGGTTTTTCAAAATCGCACAGCTAATGATTGAAAGACTAATATTCAAATACAATTTGGTCTGGTGCCAAAGCTCAGGCTTTTTATACTATGTCACCTTTTCTATCATGTCCCAGAACCTCTAAAGAGCCTTTAATTGTTCACAAGTCCAACAATCTCTTTCTCAACGTACAATGAAGCTTCTGGGGGAGCCATTTATGGCCTGCAACATCAGTAAGGCATTTGAGGATTAAAGGGTAATAACAGGGCCAAGAAAAATGTTTTCCTAAACTTTATCAGTAACTCCCCTTGGACAAAGTCCAAGAAGTCTGGTTATGCTGCTTTCTGCACTCCAGAAGGCTTGTTGAGACTGTACCATGACACCTAGGCCAATGAGAATTGTAAAACTTCTAAACTTAAAATGCAAGAAATTAAGACAACATTTCATGATTTAAAAGAAGCTGTTAAATATTGTTCTCAAATGTAAAAACTCCATAAATCATGAGTTTCAGGGGGGTGAAGTAACACTTGATACTGTGATCCACATCATCTTTATATTTATAGATAGGACAAAAGTAACATATCCCTTCTTTGTAGAATGCCTCTATGCCCTACCTAGCACCTTTCTTGTGAGTCCCACCACTGCTCTCACCTTCCATTTGTCTTGTGATTCTCAGTGAAAGGGAGATATAAATCACTGAGTCTCAGCTGAGCTAATGGTAAAGCCAATAGACAAATGAATAGTTCTAGAATTTGGGCATTTATTAAGTTTCTACTATGTGCCAGCTATAAATTTGATAAACATAATTTCATATTATTTTGACCTTTATTTAAATATTTACTAATCCCTGACTTTACCAAGCACTGTTCTTTATACATGCTGGTATGCAGCAATGAACTAGACGGACAATGTTCTTGCTTTGAGGGTGCCTATAACAACCCTTTGAAGAAAAAATTTTTGTTCATCATTCTACTACAGATTATGGCTGAGGCTTATAAAAGTTAAAAAGCTTATCCAAGCTCACATAGCTGAATTTAGACAAGTCATAATGCAAATTCATGATCGTTTGATGTAAAGTCAGTGATAAGCCAGGACAAGACTAGGTACGTATATTGCACGTAGGAAAGAAAACAGAAAATTTCCTAATCTTATAGAAATAAGAAACTTTAGTAGTTTTGTGATGAAGTATACGTAAAAGGAGGTCAGGAAAGTTTTTGTGGAAAATTCCATTGGGTATAATATAACTACAAAAATGTAAAGAGAGAAATGACTGCCCAGGGAAGATAAACCAACAGGTTAGAAAACATAGAAAAGGAAACTTATATTTGGATCATAAGAAGTTAAGCACAAATAAAGTAGCTGGTTTAGGAAAACAAGTTTAGAGATGTGAGTGGAATCTATTAGGATATAGTATTGAAAGCCAGGAGAGGAGTTTTTGTTTTTTAGGAGGGTATTAGGAAGCCAGTGCATTGATGATTGTTCCAAAGTAAAGCATAAAAAATATCTACGGGAGGGAGGGACCAATCTGGCGATAGAGGAGGCTCCTAAATTTCCCTCCTTCCACAGATGCACCAAATGTAGAGCTATACAGGCAGCAATTCTCTCTGAAAGAAATAGAGAAACTAGCTGAGTGACCCTTACACATAGGATGACTAAGAAAATACCCAGATTGAAATGGGTAGGAAAGGCTGAGATACACTCTCTCCATAAACTCCACTTCTGGCACAGTGCCATACAATCAGGAGGGAATTCCCAACTCCCAGCTTCTCCCTGAGGGGTGAAGGGTTTGGACCAAACATATAGCACCCCAACTTTTAAGACTCCCACCTGGGGGATGGACCCAAAAACAACTAGCTCTGAAAGCCTAAAGGGCTTATGTCCACAAGACCCACAAGACTTAACAGGCATGTGCTTGAGCACTCACTGTGGCTATACTTCCAGGGCTCAGCATAGAAGCAACAGGCAAAAATGCTCATCTCCCAGTCTTTCCCTAAAAGGAGTTTGCCTGCATACTTTACAAGCTGCTGCCTGAGGGTCTACCTTCTAATTTAGCACACATCTAGAATCTGGCTTCAATCCTCCCCAGAGCCCAGGGGAGCTGATGCGCACTTCTGCTGCCTTCTCCCTTTGGCTCACTCCAGTGATAAAATCAGGTTGCCAGAAACTCTCTAGAAGGAGCTTGTACTCACATATGGCGCCCCATCTTTTGTGGCTGCCACTGAGACACATGCCTCCTTAATTTCCTGGCTTTGATAGCCAATAAGGCTTGCATTTGTGAGTTCCACAGAACTGTAGTAAAGAAGTGGTTCTTAAGGGGCACGCATGCAGGCACTCGCTGAAGCTATTCCTCCAAGGCTCAGCATAGAGGAAGCAGGCAAAAATGCCCACCTCCCAGTCTTTCCCTAAAAGGAGTTTGACTGTATACTTTATAAGCTGCTGCCTGATGATCTGGCTTCTAATTTATCATGCATGTAGAAGCTGGCTGCAATCCTCCCTGGAGCCAGGGGGAGCTGATGGGCACTTCCCCTGATTTCTCTCTCTAGCTCATTCCAATGATAAAACCAGGTTGCCAGCATCTCTCTGGAAGGAGCTTGTACACACATATGGCATCCCAGCTTTTGTGGCTGCCACTGAGAATGGGCCCCTGGATTGGCTGGCTCTGATTCCAACAGGGTTTGCATTCACAAGTACCACAGGACTATAGCAAACAAAGAAGCAGATTTTAAACAGGCATAAGAGCACTCCCTCAGTGGCTATCCACTCAGGCTCAGCACAGATAGAGCAGGCAAAAATGCCTATTTCTGCTTCTTTCTTGAAGGGCCTTACCATATACTTTCCCAACTGCTGCCTGAGAGTCTGATTTCTAATCAGCCTGTATCTGGGTGCCAACTGGGATCCTCCAGTTTGGGACACTGATGGGTCTTGGCACACCTTTAACCACTGGAGGCCAGTAAGAACAAATATGGTAGTTTGGACAATCGAAAAGGTTTGAAAGACAATCAGAAGCTCAGGCCAGGGTGATTGCCAAGGTTCATCTCCTACATAATACCAGTCTGTCAAGACTGGCAGAGGCAGCTGTTTTATCTAATGTGCAGAAACCAACACAGAGAGTCAAATAAAGTGAAGAAACAAGGGAATAGGTTCCAAACAAAAGAACAAGATAAATCTCCACAAACCAATCTCAATGAAAAAAAGTGATTTATCTAAGAAAGAGTTCAAAGGATCATAAAGATGTTCACCAAGGTCAGGAGAGCAATGAATAAAGAAAGTTAGAATTTTAACAAAGAGATAGAAAATATAAGAAAGTACCAAACAGAAATTATAGAGCTGAAGAATATAATAACTCAACTGAGAAACTTAATAGAGGGGTTCAACAGCCAACTGTATTAAGCAGAAGAAAGCATCAGCAAACCTGAAGAGAGGGCAGTGGAATTCATCCAGTTAGAGGAGCAAAAAGAATAAAAAAGAGTGAAGATAGTTTAAGGGACTTGTGGGACATCATCAATCAGACCAATGTATCCACTATAGTGGTCCCAGAGGAAGAGACAGAGAGAGAGAAAAGAGCAGGAAGCTTATTCAAAGAAATAATGGCTGAAAACTTCCCCAATCTGGGGAAAGAAACAGACATCCAGATCCAGTCAGCCCAGAGAGTTCCAAAGAAGATGAATCCAAAGAAACCCATAAAGAGACATAATTGCCAAAAGTTAAAGACAAGGAGAGAATCTTAAAAGCAGCAAGAGAAAAGCAACTTGTTATGTACAAGGGAACCCCCAATAAGACCCTGAGTAGATATTTCAGCAGATCCTTTGGGGTGAAGGGTGTGGGATGATATATTCAAAGAGCTGAAAGAAAAAAATGCCAACCAAGAATACTCTATCCAGCAAAGATATGCTTCAGAATTGAAGGAAAGATAAAGAGTTTTCCAGACAAGCAAAAACTGAAGGAGTTAATCACTATTAGATTGGCCTTACAAAAAATGTTAAAAGAAGTTCTTCAAGCTGAAACAAAAGGATGTTAGTTAGTAGCAGGAAAATGTATGAAAGTACATAAAAGTCGCTGGTGAAAGTAAGTATATAGTTAAATTCGGAATACTCTAGTATTGTATTGGCAGTGGGTAAATCATTTATGACTCTAGTATAAAGATTAAAATAAAAAGGTATTAAAAATAACTATAATAATAATTTGTTAATGGATACACTATAAAAAGGATGTAAATTGTGACGTCAAAAACATAAAATGTGAGAAGTGTACAAATGTAGAGCTTTTGTATGCATTTCAAGTTGTTGTTATCAGCTTAAAACAGACTGTTATAAGTATAAGATATTTTATGTAAGCCTTATGGTAACCACAAACCAAAACCTACAGTAGATACACAAAAGATAAAGAGAAGGGAATCAAAGCATACTATGACAGAAAATCATCAAATCACAAAGGAAGAGAGGAAGAAAGAAAAAAGGAATTTCAAAACAGCCAGAAAACACAATTAACAAAATGGCAATAGTAAGTCCATAACCATTAATAACTTAAATGTAAATGGACTGAATTCTTTAATCAAAAGACAGAGTGGCCAAAAGGATAACAAAAAACAAGACCCAATTATACGCTATTTACAAGAGACTCACTTCAGCTTTAAGAACACACATAGACTGAAAGCGAAGGGATGGAAAAATATATACCATGCAAATGGAAACCAAAAGAAAGGAGAGATAACTATACATATATCAGACTAAATAGACATTAAGCCAAAACTGTAATAAGAGACAAATAAGGTTATTATATGATAATAAAGGAGTCAATCCAACAAAAGGATATAACAATTGTAAATATGTATGTACTCAACATTGGAGCACCTAAATATTAAGTAAACATTAACAGATATGAAGGGAGAAATAGACAGCAATATAATAATAGCAGGAGAGTTCAATACCCTACTTTCAACAACAGATAGATCATCCAGACAGAAAATTAATAAGGAAATATTGGACTTAAATTACACATTAGACCAGATAGACCTACCAAACATTTACAAAATAGTCCATCCAATAGCAGCAGAATACACATTCTCACGCACACATGGAACATTCTCCAGGATAGATCATACGTTAGTCCACAAATCAAATCTTGATAAGTTCAAGATGATTAAAATCATATCAATTATCTTTTCCTACCACAATGGTATGACACTATAAATCAATTACAAAAAGAAAACTGGAAAATCACTAATATGTGGAGATTAACCAACATTCTGCTGAACAACCTATGGTTAAAGGTAGAAAGCAAAAGAAATAAAAAATTATCTTGAGACAAATGAAAATGGAAATGTAATAGAACTTATGGGATGCAGTAAAAGCAGTTATAAGAGGGAAGTTTACAGTGATAAACACCTACATTAAGAAAAAAGAAAGATCTCAAATAAACAACATAAATTTATACCTCGTGACTAGAAAAAGAACAAATGAAATCCAAAGTTAGTAGAAGGAAGGAAATAGCAAAGATCAGAGCAGAAGTAAATAAAATAGATACTAAAAAGACAATAGAAAAGATCAATAAAATTAAGATCTAGTTTTTAAAAAAATAAAATAAAATTGATTAAACTTTAGCTAACTTAATGAAGAAAAAAGGAGGGTTCAAATAAAATTACAAATGAAAGGAGACATTAAATCTGATAACAAAGAAATACTAAGGATTATAAGAAACTACTATGAACAATTATATGCCAACAAATTGGAAAACCTAGAAGAAATTGATAAATTCCTAGAAACCTACAACCTACCAAGATTGAATCATAAAGAAATAGAAAATTTGAACAGACCAATTACTAGTAAGGAGATTGAATCAATACTCAAAAAAACCTCCCAATATAGAAATTTCCAGGACAATATGGTTTCACCAGAGAAGTCTACCAAATTTCTACAGAAAAATTAATACCAATCCTTCTCAAACTCTTCCAAAAAATAAAAGAAGAGGGAACACTTCCAAACTCATTTAAAGAGGCCAGCGTTACCTTGATACCAAAGCCAGACAAGGATACTACAAAAACAGAAAATTATAGGCCAAAATCCTTGATGAACATAGATGCAAAAATTCTCAACAAAATATTAGCAAACGAAATTCAACAATACATTAAAGAGATCATACACCATGATTAAATTTGGAATTTAGTCCAGGGACACTAGGACAGTTCAGCATCCACAAAATCAATCAATGTGATAAACTACATTAACAAAATGAAGGATAAAATCATATGGTTATCTCAATAGATGCAAAAAAAGCATTTGACAAAATTCGACATCCTTTCATGATAAAAACTCTCAACAAACTGGGTGTAGAAGGAACATACCTCAACATAATAAAGGCCATATATGACAAGCCCACAGCTAACATCATACTCAATGGTGAAAAGCTGAAAGAAAGCTTTTTCTCTAAGATCAAGAACAAGACAAAGATATCTACTTTCTCCAATTTTATTTAAATACTGAAAGTCCTAGCCAGAGCAATTAGGGAAGAAAAAAAAAAAGGGAATCCAAATCAAAAGTAAAATTATCTTGGGGCTGACTTGGTGATGCAAGCGGTTAAGTGCGTGCACTCTGCTGCGGTGGCCCAGAGTTCTCTGGTTCGGATCCAAGGCGCGCACCGACGCCCCGCTTTGCAAGCCATGCTGTGGTGGTGTCCCATGTAAAGTGGAGGAAGATGGGCACGGATATTAGCCCAGAGCCAGTCTTCCTCAGCAAAAAAAAAAAAAGGGGAGGATTGGCAGATGATAGCACAGGGCTGATCTCCTCACCAAAAAAAAAAAAGTAAAATTATTTCCACTTGCAGATGACATGATTTTACACATAGAAAACCCTAAAGATTCTATCAAAAAAGTGTAAAAGCTAATAAACAAATTAAGTAAAATTATAGGATACAAAATAATATGCAAAAATAAGTTTTATTTCTATACACTACCAACAAAGTATTGGAAAGAGAAATTAAGAAAACAATCCCAATTACAATATCATCAAAAAGAATAAAATACTTAAGACTGTATTTAATCAAGGAGGTGAAAGATTTTTACACTAGAAACTATAAAACATTGATTAAAGAAACTGAAGAAGATACAAACAAATGTAAAGATATTTCATGCTCATGAATTGGAACAACTACTGTTAAAATGTCCATATTCCCCAAAGCGATCTACAGATTCAATGCAATCCCTAACAAAATCCAATGGCATTTTTCACAGAAATAGAAAAAACAATCCTAAAATTCATATGAAACCACAAAAGACTCTGAATAGTCAAAACAGTCTTGAGAAAGGAGAACAAAGCTGGAGACATCATACTGCCTAATTTCAAGCTATATTACAAATCTGTAGCAATTTAAATAGTATGGTACTGGCATAACAAAGACACATAGATCAATGGAACAGAATAGAGTCAACTAATTTTTGACAAAGCAGCCAAGAACATACAATGAGGAAAGGATATTCTTTTCAACAAGTAGTGTTGGGAAAACTGGAAATCCACACGCAAAAAATGAAACTGGACTGCTATCTTACACCATTCACAACAATCAATCAGAATGTAAGACATGAACCCATGAATTTCCCAGAAATTTTGTGCCATTAACAAAATACAAGAGAGAACTAGCACTGGTGAGGATGTGGAGAAAAGGGAACCCTGGTGCAATGTTGGTGGGAATATAAACTGGAACAGCCGCTATAGAAAACAGTATGGAGGTTCCTAATGAAATTAAAAATAGAACTATCATATGATCTAGCAATCCCACTTCTGGGTAGATATCCAAAGGAAATGAAATCACAATCTCAAAGAGATATTTGTACTCTCATGTTCATTGCAGCATTATTCACAATAGCCAAGGTATGGAAACAACCTATATGTTCATCAACAGATGAATAAAGAAAGTGTGACATATGTACATGAATATAACATATGACATATATGTCTGGCTCTCAGCAAATGTTAGCTATTATTATCGCTAACATTAATGAAGTCAAGGCCATGTTTTATCATTTTTATTTATGAAGAACTTAAAGCACCTAAGGATCTTGGATGCCTCTCTCTTTTTCTACACAGCGACCATCTCCCTTTGCCCAGTCTCTTCTGCCTTAGGTTCACTGCCACCAGACCCTAGGCCAGCCTATGCTGCTTCTACTTTAGCCTCACATTCCTGTAGTAATTCTTGGATTTTGCCTTGTGCCCATAATCCAGATCCTTCTCAGAAATGGAGTCCTCTAATAGAAGGGAGAGGCATGACCTATTTGAATGCTTATGAGGACTTGGGCCCTGTCTCTAAATCCTAGCCCTCCTGTCTGGGTCTGTGGATTCTGACCATGACACCTGGCTGAAAGCTTCTCCTTGATGGCAAAGCAGGAACTCCTGCCTACTTCTCTGTCAATAGCCTTGGGCATTGCAGAGCTCTCCCCTTCCTCAAGGCCAGGGGTCTCCCAATATTTTATGCAAAGGGCTGGATAAATATTTTAGTCTATGAGAGTCATATGATCTCTGTCACAACAACTCAACTCTACTATCGTATATCACAAATGCAGCCATGGAGAATACATGAACTAATGGGCAACACTGTTTTCCAATAAAATTTTATTTACAAAAACAGAGTGTGCAGGATTTGCCTGTGTGCTTAGCTTCATTTCCGGACCCCTGCTTTAGGCCACTGGCAGGTTCTTCCTTTTTTAGCTTACTTTATTCTTGTGGGACTCCCACAGTCACAAGGGTAACCTGCCCAGGGCCACTAATTATGCCAAAGGTGTGACATTAGCCATAAATAGGGGGGAAAAAGTTTTTATTTCCCCTTTTAATCTCTTTTTTCCCATGAATCTCAGAAGTGACACTTAGAATGTATCTTGCCCCTGTTTTTCTCCATTCTCCATTAATGAATAACTCAGGCTCCTGCTCCCAGGATAAGGATATGTAAGCAACATAACCAGAAGCTGTCACTGGTGGTTAGGGACACCCCATCAGGAGCATGCTGCACACTTGCAGGGTTGTTTCAAGTTTGCCTTTCTATCTGGCAGCAGGTGGAGTTTCAGGTTTCTCATTACCGTAAAAATAATGTAATCCCCATCTTGAATTGGAAAAAGGCTCCCAGAAATAAACCTTGAATATGCTGCTGGTATTTCAGGAAGAGAGAAGTAGGTCTCAACTGAGAGAATGAAATTACTGACCTCTGGAGCTCTTCTTATGAGTTAATGACAGAGCTAAGAACTGCCCCTCCTCTAGGGTCAATCCTTATATCTCTGCTTTGGTCCCATGAATGCTAGCCTGTTCAGGGACCATGGCCTATTGCTTAACCCTTTCTCTTTCTCTTTGATATCCAACCACTTCCTCTCAGCTGATTTGTTATTTTTAAACACACTTAAGTCTCTCTCAGTAATACAAAAACTAAGACAAACCTTTCATCTCTCCCTTTTCCCATGTCTTTTATTTCCCCTTGACTGTCTATACTAGTTGTCTCCTTTTCATGCCACTTACTCCTCAGCCCTTCTGATCTGGTTTCTGTCTTCATCTTCCCAGTAAATCAAATCTTCTTAAAGTCACCAGCGACATATAGGTTGTTGAATTCAATGAGCATTTTTCTCTCCTCAGTTCACTTGATTCTGAACAACATTTGATATAGTTGACCTCTCCCTCTTAAAATTCTCCACTTCCTGAGTTTCCATGAAAAACTTCTTCCTGCATTTCCTCTTCTCTCTGGCCACTCACACTGCCCTGTTGAGTGCTACATTTTCTCATCTTTACCACGTGACTGTCACGAGGTTCTTACTTCACACTAACTACTAGGCAAATCTTAGAATATAATCAGGTATAAAAGAAAGTCTGTCATTTTGATGTGTTAGGAAGTGGTATGTAGTAGTCCCTCGTCCCTTATTCCTTCTCGCATTGCAGTTCTTAAAAACAGTAGCATTTTGTTTTTAAATTCTGAGTCTGCGGTCTTTTTCCAATAATAGAAAATGCTGTTATCAGTGGAGCCCAATGGGAACTTTACATTCACTTAATCTTTGTCTGATTCTTCCCTCACCTAAGGCTTAAATCTCACTCAGTTCATCTGTTCCTCTGATCTCCCACATATTTGTTGGGACGAGTTTCAGATTATGTAGTTCCCTCCCCCTTATCTTGATTTTAATGATAATTAACTGGCAGTTGAAGAATAATTTTAAGCCAAAAGACTTTCATGATAGCAAGTCATGCTAATGGCTCTAACAGGGTCAAGTGCTCAGAGAACAGGTTCCATGAGAGAATAGGACTCTTATTAAACTGTTAATATTGGAGGCAAAGGGGCCCAAGACCCCAGAATATGAGCTGTGGAAGGGGTGGTTGGGTGGTGATGGTGGGGCCAGGTAAGATACACCAACACAAACCAACCTAGAAACAAGGTATGGAATGATGCTTAAATGAATTGAAGTAAGTCTCAGAGAGAAGAGTAAAGCTACCAAATATTTCTACTCCATCATTTTTGCCTAGACTCAGATTATTCTCTGAGAGCTCTTAATTCAGTCTTAACCCTAGAAAATATTCACCATTTTTTCTTCAGCGATACAATTTTGGCCTTTATTTGAAGGTAATTGATTGTCTGATAATTTCATGTCTTTGGGTCTCTGCTGTATTGTCTGGAAATCATCCCATGGATCAAGAGTTATGAAATAGAGAAGACAAATAACTAGACAGCTTCAATGAGCCCCATAACAATGTTCCAACCGGATGGTAGCATTTAAGATAGATGACAAATGCCAATTCTGAGGCACTTCTGTAAGAATTGTGTGTTTCCCATTAGAGAAATAATGCAGCCTCCATCTAATTTGCAAGTTTAAAATTGCAAATCCAACTCTTGGGAGAAAATTGGGTGAATCACAAGTGACTACTGCTTAAGTTTCACATGAGTAAATATATTGGCTGTGTTGGTATTCTTCAACACTCAGAGCCACAAAACACATTTTTGTATCATTTTATTTGTAGAAGAATGGCACAATTATTTTCAGAATAATTAACTCCTCAGTTTAGTGACAATTATGTTCCATTATAATAATTAAAATCACACCCTGCTATTTGGATGAACTCAATAGAATAATGATTTCTTAGGAGAAGATTTAATCAGATCATTGTTTTTTTCCTCCAGCATTAAAAATATCTGTAAATTATTTCAATTTATTACACCACTGCTTAATTTTGAATTTTTCTTCTGTCCTATGGAAAGAAATATGACAAACAAGATGGCAGTCTCAACCCACCCTTGAACCACCTGTGCATCATAATTGTTATTGGAGCTATGCCAGGACTTGGCAAAATGCAGAGCTCAGGGCTGGGCATAACAGCAGGACTACAGATGGTGGGAGTACTTGAAATCAGGTGGGTGGAAGCAGGTGGTGGGCACAATAGTGGTGTTTCAAGGGACTGATCTATTGAAAGGAGAGCTCTAGTAAGCGACTGAGAGAATGTGAGGAAAGGTCAATAGCTCTCCTGGGGATGAAGCTGACATGAGCTTGGAAGGGTATTAGGGCCCCAAGCAAATGGGCTGGAGTTCAGGAAAGCATTCCGCTTTAAGGATGAACTGAAGTATAAGACAGAAAACCAAGAGGAAATGTGTTAGACCAATAAGGCAGGGGCTGGGGAAGAGCTAACACCTTTTGGATATTTTGATGTTCTAGTTTACCATGCAGCATATCAGATTCTGGAATCAGTGCAGTGAGATTGTCAACTTTACATAGACAGTATATTGGTAGGCACATCCATGTAGCTACTGCTACATGCTTTGTCTCAACTTGAATTATTTCATATACTGAATGCAGAGGGTAGAGAATGTCTGTTTGGATTAATTGAGGCAGGTGTTGGGGGTCTTAACAGGAAATGCCTAAACCTGGGGCATCAAGGCAAGAGAGTCAGAAGCAATAAATGTAGAAGTGCACTCATTCCTTAGATAACGGTAGGCTGCTCTGTGGTCCCCTTTGTATGTCCTTGTGAGTGTGAATAATTTGGAATATGAGGTAGTTTGTAGCCAGGTGGTCAGAATCCACTAGACTGAAAGGTCTACAGAGGCAGGAACCAAGCTTCTAACAACGTCTGCCACATAGTAGGGGCTTCAGACATATTTATTGAAGGAAAATGAATGAAGGAATTAATTAATAAAATGACTGCAAGTGAATTCTGTCACTTGCAGAGTTCCCAGACTCTCTAAACATGGGAGTGGGGTCAGGGGTCATGATTCATTGGCTGGTTCTTTATCATTTCCTGATTCTTTTTCTTACCATTTTCTTGTGTTATAGTAAATGAATATCTCATGAAGCTCAAATTTTCTAGCCCCAACAGAGGGAGGGAAACATTATAAATTCTGGGAGAGAATAGCTTCTCCAAAGACAATAAAACAAGAACAGAATGTAAAAAGTCTTATAAGAAGGACTAGCGTTTACCTAGGGGCCTGGGTGAGATAGGAATCCCTATAAGAATTCCTAACTACATTAAAACAGAAAACGATCTGAGAGGATGGATGTGTCCCTTTCTTGAGGAGACTCAGGTACCTTGAACCTGATTTCTCCACTCTACCCTCCTGGTACAACTGATCTCACTCCTATCAAAGGGACTCAATAGTAACTCAGCCTAAGAAAAAGGAGGTTCCTGAGATTTTTATTCTATAGAAGAAGCTATATAACGTGCTGGTGGCTCAGTACTGAAATGAGATGACCATGGATTTTGTTTATTTCTTATTTTAACAATGTAGAGAGTCAAGATTGACAGTGTCTAGAAAGTCATGTGACTGTTGGGAGAAAACTGCACCCCATAGGACAGATAATTTAAACAGTAGGGACCAAAATCTCCTATACTCGGTGGGGCCAAGTCTCACTCATATGGGGTGCAGGTAAGATTGCCTAAGGACACAGTGGCAAGTCATCTGCTGGTTCTTCAGAATTAGCACCACCTATGTGTCACATTTCAGTCCATCCATAAAATCAAGCTATGTATGTCAGCAAATGTTTTTTTAGTTATTCACCCTGTATCCTTTTGCTGTGAACTCAACTCTTTCAATTCCTCCCACCACATTGGTCCCAGATAATTATTTCTGCACCTTATTACTGTATCTGCATCAGGATCCTTCTCTTGGTGGATCTGTCTCTTGGCCTAACTCTAACTTTTGGGTCTTTGCCTTTCTGTAGTATTGATTATACCTTCTTCCCCAATCATTGTATTGATCTTTTGAAACTTATTCTAGAATTATATCATTCCCATTGCACAACATCTTGCAGAGTGACATTACACTTAACTATAAGCTTCTTGACATAAAGCATGATTTCTCAACAATGTATTCCTAGCCCCTGACACAGCGGTTGGTAGTTAGTACATATTGGTTGAATGAATGAACAACAAGTTCACATCTTCCTCATATTTTGAACTCTGAGAGTTTATAAGAAGTTGTCTTTATAAAATGAAAGCTGGGGTAGTTTTTTAAAGTTTACATCCACTTTGCATCACTATCTTGGAGTTGTGGACATGTTTCCTGCCTTTGAATATCTCCTAGTCTAATGGGGAAACCAGATACATAAATTGTATCTATGAGAAGTCATGGTAAACACATATACAGAGTCCTATGGGAAGATGAGGGACCATCCATGCAATCTTTTAGAGTCAAGAAAAGAAAATGATACCTAATATGACCTTTAAATATGGAACAGTAAGTATGCACATGAAGAGGAGTAGAGAGCAGTTTCTGTGGGAGAATTGGGTAGGGAAAGATACAGAGCCTTTCTAGCAGAGAGTTATTACAATAACAGGCGAGAAGTATGACAAAGGACAATTACCTGCAATTTAAATATTACTGGAGCATAAAGTTCCAGGAATTGAAAGATCTGAATAGGAGTGGAGAGGTAGAAGTGACCAGATTATACAGGGCTTTATACTTTGATAAGGATCTTAAGTGTTGTTCTGTGGGCAGTAGGGGATGACACAGATTATTTGCAATTTAGAAATCTCCAGAAGATGTGCAAAGGATTGATTTGAGGTGGGCAAATCTCAAAGCAGGGAAATCAGTTAGAAAAATACAGCAGTAGTCTAAGGGAGAAAAATATGAGAACGTGAACAAGGCAAAAATAGATGCAAAAATGAAGTGTCTAAACTTGGTGATGCTTGAATGGCAAGGGATCTGAAAGTTATACTGGAGTCAAGAATAGTTCTCAGGTTACTAATTAGGGTGAACAGTTGGATGGTGGTGACACTAACTGAAAAAGATACTGCAAGAGAGGGAAAGTGGGGAATTCTCCTCTGTGTAAGGTGTCTGCAGAACATCCACATGAGTATGTCTGCTATGCTATGGACTGCATGAATTTAAAATTAGAGGAGAAAGTGCTGACAATGTCAATTTGGAAATCATTAGCATATAGGCAGTTAAAATCATGAGAATGTATGAGCTCAGGGAGAATGTCTGGAGAAGAATCTAGAACTGAGCACTGAATCAGGGTGAATAAGTACATTTAAGTAGTAGGAGAGAAAGAAAAGCCTATAAATATAACCAATAAATATCAGACTTGCCTTGCATGACAACACAATATATCCCCATATTCAATTCCCTACCACCCACCTAACTCTATAACCCATTGCAATCTGGCTTCTGCCTCCCAACACACTTTCTGTTTTGTTTTTTTTAATTATACTTTTCATTTAGAGATAATTATAGATTCATTTGTGGGTAAATGAAATAATACAAAGATCTTGGGTGCCTTTTACTAAGTTTCTCTTAATGGTAAAATCTTGCAAACTGTATCACAACCAGGATACTGGCATTGATACAGTCAAGATACAGAACATTTCCTTTACTACAGGGATTACTCAAGTTGTCCTTTTGTAGCCAAATCCTCCTCCCTTCAGCCCTCAAATCTTCTTTAACCCCTGGCAAATACCAATATGTTCTCCTTTTCTATGATTTTGTCATTTCAAGAATGTTGTGTAAATAGAATTATACAATATACAATCTTTTGGGATTGGCTTGTTTCACACAATATAATTTTCTGGAGATTCTTCCAGGTTGTTATGGATATTAATATTTTATTTCTTTTTACTGCAGAGTAGTAGTCCATGGTATGAACGTATTGCAGATAGTTTAACCATTCACCTCTCAAGAGACATTTTTTGTTTTGTTTTGCTATTAGGAATAAAGCTCCTATAAACATTTGTATACAGCATTTTGTGTGAACATAGGCTTTCATTTCTCTGAGATAAATGATCAGAGTGCAATTGTGGGGTCCTACAGTAGTTACACATTCAGTTTTTTAAAAGACTGCCACAGTGTTTATGAGAGTGACTGTATGATTTTACATTCCCCTCAGCAATGTACATGTCATCCATTTTCTGTGAATCCTTGCTAGCATTTGGTGTTGTCACTATTTTTTATTTTAGCCTTTCTGATAGAAGTGTAGTGACATCTCATTGAGGTTTTAATTTGCGTTTCCCTAGTGACTAATGATGTTGAACATATTTTCATGTGCTTAGTTGCCATCTGTAAATTCTGTGGGATAAAATGTATCTTCATGTCTTTTGCCCAATTTTCTAATCATATTTTTTTTTACTGTTGACATTTAAATTGTATATTCTTGATATTCCTTTTTTGTTAGCTATGTGGTTTGCAAATATTTTCTCCCACTCTAGTAGCTTGTCTTTTTAACATTTTAACAGAATCTTTCTCAGAGCAAAAGTTTTTTAGTTTTAATGATGACCAATTTATGAATTTTTTCCCTTTATGGATTATGCTTATGGTGCCAAGTCTATAAACTCTTTATTTAATCCAATATATCAAAGATTTTCCCCTGTTGTTTTTTCCCTAAAAGTTTTATAACTTTAAATTTTATTTTTAAGTTCATAATATATTTTTTAAATTTTATAGATTTAGGTCAAATTTTATTTTTTTGGCCTATAGATGTCCAATTGTTCCAGTACCATTTGTTGAAAAGGCTACCTAAATTGCTTTTGCACTTTTCTCAAATATCAGTTGGATGCATTTGTATGGGTCTATTTCTGAGTTCTCTATTCTGTTCCATTGATCCATATGTCTGTCTCCCTGCCAACTCCACAGGTTCTTCATCATTATAGCTATGTATCAAGTCTTGAGATTGGGCAGACTGATTCTTCCCATTTTATTCTTCTTTTTCTAAATTGTTTTAGCTATATTAGTTTTGTGGCCTTTCCACATAAATTTTAGGATAATCTACTCTATGTCTACAAACAAAAAAAAAGAAAGAAAGAAAAACCACTGGGATTTTGATAGGAATTGTGTTAAACCAGTAGATCAATATATCAATTTGGGGAGAATTGACATATCTACTATGTTGATTTTCCCAATCCATGAACATAGTGTGTCTCCATGTTCATTTATTTACATCTTTGATTTCTTTTATCAGCGTTGTATGGTTTTCAGCCTACAAGTCATATGCAACTTTTTTTTTTAGATTTACACCCAAAATTTTCATTTTTGGAGCTATTATGAATGGTATTTTTGAATTTCATTGTCCATGTGTTTTTTGCTAGTATGTAGAAATACAACTGATTTATGTTTATCTTTTATCCTGTAACTTTGGTGAACTCATTAGCTTTAGAAAGATTTTTATACATTGCTTGGGATTTTTTCTGAATACAAGTATGCCATCTGCATATAGGGACAGCTTTCTTCTTTTCTTATCTGGATGTCTTTTATTTCCTTTGCTTGTCTATTGCACTAAAACTCAGCGCTATGTTGAATAAGAGTGGTGAAAGACATCTTCATCTTGTTCATGATCTTAGGGGAAAACATTCAGTCAATCAGAATTAAGTATAATATTAGCTGTAGGTATTTTGTAGATGCCCTTTATCAAATTGAATTCCCTCTATTTCTTTTTTTTTCAAGACTTTTTGTTATAAATGAGTGTTGAATTCTGTTAAATGCTTTTTCTGCAACAATTTATATGAACATGTGAAATTTAGTCTTTAGATTATTAATATAGTGATTTGCATAGATTGATGCTTGACTATGTAGCTAGGCTTGCACATTGAAACAAATACAACTTTGGCATGGTTTAAAATTATTTTTATATATTACTGAATTCTATTTGCTAACATATTTTTAAGAATTTTTTGCCTTGTATTTATGAGTGATATTGTTCTTTAGTGATTTTTTTGTACTATCTTTTCTGTTTTGGTATCAAGGCTATACTAGATTCATAAAATGAATTGGAAAGTATTCTTTTCTATTTTCTGAAGAATGTTTAAAATTGGTGTTAATACTTATTTAAATATTTAGTAGATTTCTCCAGTGATTCTATCTGGGTCTAGAAATTTCTTTTTTGAGAGTTTCTAAATTATTAATTCAATTTTATTAATAGTTATAGAACTGTGCAAATTATTTGCATATTGGATGACTTGTAGTATTTTTTGTTTTTCTAGGAAGCAATCCTTCATCTAAGTTACCAAATATATTTGTGGAGAATTTCCAATAGTATTCTGTTATTATCCATTTGATGCCTGCAGAGTCTATAGTAATATTTCATTTCATTGCTGATATTCATAGTTTTTATATTTTCTCATTTTATTTTGTCAGTCATCTTAGAGGATTTTGAAATTATTGATTATTCCAAAGAACTAGCTTTTAGTTTCCTTGATTTTCTCTATTTCTTTCCTGTTTTTTCATTTATTTTTTTTCCTGCTAAGTGTTTATCCATTTATTGCAAGATAGGATGGGAATTTTAAAGCCGGGGGATAGAGGACTTAAGCACAGACAAACAGCACATACACACTGAATCACATTCCCCAACTATGTTGCTAAAACATTGTGAAAGAGTAGCTCTGAAATCATAACCCCCACTGCCATGATGTACAATTTACAGAACAGGGTGTGCCAGGAGGAGAAACACTCCTCGTGACCAAGGAGAAGCTCTATAAGAAGATTAATTCAGGGTGTTCCCCGCTGCCCCAGATGAGCACACCCTTGATATTGTACTCATTGTCAACTGAAGGTTGATGTGAAATGGTCATGTGAGGATTTTTCTCTTCCACAACTGTCAGCAGCATTTGAGTTTCCTTATCAAATGCAGATTTGCCCAGCCTGAGCATCTGCAGGGCACAGTCCATGTGGCTCAACGCTTCACACAGTACCTCCACCTCCTCATGGTCCAGTGTAATCCAGTCCAGGTTCAGGCTGCCTAGTGAATTGCAGACAGTGAGAGCTGATTCTATTTTTAATTTCATTGATTTCTGCTCCTATCATTATTATTTATTCTTTCTGCCTGCCTTGGTGTTATTTTGCTTTCTTTTTCTAGGTTTTTGAGGTGGAATCCTAGATTACTGATTTGAGATCTTTTGACTTTTCTAATGTGCACATTTAGTGTTGTAAATTTACCTCTTACAGCTTAATTTTGCCACACAAATTCTATGTTATATTTTCATTTTTATTTCAATGTAATTTTTTTTATTTCCACTGAGACCTCCTCTTGATTATTTAGTAGTGTGTTGTCTAGTTTTGAAATATTTTGAGATTTTCCTGTTATCTTTTTATTATGTATAATTTGCTTCCATTGTGATTGGAGAACACACTGTGTGATTAACTATTTTATATTTACTGAAGTTTATTTTATGACTTGAATATGGTCTATCTTGGAATATGTTCTGTGGTCACTTGAAAATAATGTATGTTCATTTTTTGGTGCTGGGGTGGAGTGTTCCATAAATGCCTATTAGATTTTGTTTGTCAATTGTGTTATTGAGTTCTATAACTTTCCTAATTTTCTATCTAGCTGTTCTGTCTATTGTTCTGAGAGTGATGTTAACATCTCAAATCATGATTGTGAATTTATCTATATTCCTTTCAGTTTAATCACAATTTGGAGCTCTATCATTCAGTGCATGTTGACTTAAGTTTGCTACATCTTCTTAGGGGATTGACCTTATATAATTATATAATTTTCTTCTCTGCCTCTCATCATTTTCTTTGCTCTGGTGTCCATTTTATCTGATATTAATATAGCTATTCCTGCTTTCCTTTTATTAACATTTGCATGATATATTTTTCATCCTTTAATTTTTAATCTACCTATATCATATTTATAATTTTGTTTAGATAGCATATAGTTGGTTTTCAGTCCACTCTGCCTTTCAATTTGTATATTTAGACCATTCAAATTTATTGTAATTATTTATATGTTAAGGCATAAGTCTGTCATCTTATTTAGTTTATTTAGTACCATGCTTGTTTGTCTGTTTTTTCTTTTTAATTTCTGTTTTTTTTCCTTCCTTCCTCTGTTACTTGAATATTTTCTAGAATTACATCTTGATTTACCTATAGCATTTTTGAATCTAGCTCTTTAGAGAAATTTTACCCCCTTTTACATATCTTTAGCCTCTTCCATTTATAATAATAGTCTTAAATATTTCCTATACATACATTTAGAATCAAATGAGAAAGTCTCATAATTTTTTCTTCCATAGTAAATTTAGAAAATCAACATAAGGAAAACCTATTTTATTTACTTCTTTTTTTTGCATACTGTGTTTTTTATTTCTCTCTGATGTTTCAAGAGTTCATTCTTTTATTGTTTTCTTTCTGTATTGAGAACTTCCTTTAGCTGCTCTTTCAGGGTAGATATGCTGCTGAGAAATTCTCTTAGTTTTTCTTCATCTGAGAATGTGTTGATTTTTCTTTCATTCTTGAAGAATACTTTAATTGGATACAGGATTCTGGGTTGATAGTTCATTTCTTTCAACATTTGAAAAACATTAATTTGCTTTCTTCTGGACTCCAAGGTTTCTGATTCATTGTCATATAAATTGTTTCCCCTAAATATAAAGGTATCATTTTTCTCTGGTTGCTTTCAAGATTTTTTGTGTCTTAATTTTCAGAAGTTTTATTATGATGTGTCTTGACACTGACTCATTTGCCATTACCTTATTTGTTAATAAATATGTGTTTGCTTAGCTCCTTGAATCTGTAGATTTATGTCTTCTGCCAAATTTGGGAAAATTTTGGCAATTATTTCTTTGCATATATTTTAGTCCCACCTTTTTCTCTTCTCCTTCCAGTACTTTGATGATATGAATGTTACATCTTCTGTTATAGTTCCATAGATCCTTGACATCAATTTTTATTCAGTCTATTTTCTCTCTGTTGTTCAGTATGTGTCATTTCTATCATTCTGTCTTACATCTCACTGATTCTTCCCTCTGTCCCCTTCATTCTGCTATTGAGCCCATCTGCTGAGTTTTGGTTATTACATTTATTTTGGTTATTATATTTCTTCACTCTAAAATTTCAATTTGGTTTTTCTTTGTGTGTCCTGTTTATTTTCTGAGACTTTCCATTTCTTTACTGAGATTTTCTAATTTTCCATTTGTTTAAGTAGTCTTTAATTACTCATTGAAGTACTTTTATCATGGCAACTTTAAAATCTTTGTCAGAGAACTCAGACATGTTTCCCTCTCAATATTGGCATTAATTATTTTTCTCTTTCCTCCTTCCCCCATTCAGTTTGAGATCTTCCTGGTTCTTGGCATGCCAAATGATTTTTGATTGAAAGTTGGACATTTTTTTTTATTATATCTTGTGACTCTAGATCTTATTTAATCCTTTTATTAGCCAGCTTTCTCTGACATCACTGTGGCAGAGGAAAGGAGACAGGGCACTGCCTTGTTATTGCCACGTGTAGATACAAGTCTAGGTTCTAAACTTGGTCATTGTTGACACTTGGAGGGGGCTCCTCATTACCGCTGAGGGAGATGGGACTTCTGGCTCTGCGTATAGTCTCTACTGGCACTACAAGGGGATATTTTCACTACCACTCAGTGATGGTGAAAACCCTGGCTCTCCAATACACCTCCTCTAATACCACCTCAGTGGTGAGAGAGGGGACGCTTCTGTCCTGCCAAGTGGGGGTGGAAGTCCAGATTTCTCACGTGGTCTCCACTGACATTGCTTGGGGGGAAAGCGGTGCTTGTAATTGGTTATGGTAAAGGAATGTCTTGATTCCCTATTCAGCTTTCTTTGACATCACTCCAGTAGGGTTGTTGGGGTACATTGTTATAGTCTCTCAAGAGTAGAAAACTAGGCTCCACACTTTCCTTTGTTGATGTGCATTGGCTCCGTGTTTTCTATAGTGTTTGGCTGAAGTAGAGTTGTAACTGTCCATTAATTTTCAGTCTTGCTAGGCTGCCTTTCCCTGGTTCTTTGGCTAGTGAGATCAGGTTTTTGTTGTTTTTTTTTTCTTGTCTGCACCTATTAGCGTTTACAGTTTGTGAGCTACTTCGGCTCCAAGTGTGGGATATATAAGGCAAAAAGAAAACCCAGGGAATTTATCACCTCATTCCTCTGGTCCCAGGTCTCTAGCTAGTCTGCCTTCTTCTCTCCACCTTTTACACTCTTCTTATGTTTATTTTATATATAACAACCAGGATTTTCAGTTGTACTTAGTGGGAAGAATAGACAAAAATGTCTACTCCATCTTCCCAGAAGTCTAAATCCCAATACATTTTTTTTTTTTTTTGGTGAGGAAGATTGGCCCTGAGCTAACATCTGTGCCAATCTTCCTCTACTTTGTATGTGGGACACCTCCACAGCATGGCTTGATGAGTGGTGTGGAGGTCTGTGCCTGGGATCTGAACCCACGAACCCTGGGCTGCTGAAGCGGAGTGCGCGAATTTAACCATTATGCCATCGGGCTTGCCCCAGTCCCAGTACATTTTTGAAACAGCTTCCATTATTATCTCAATGGCTTTCAAACTTCCAAAGTTAATGAATTCCTTTCCATCTTTAAAATGAGAGTATTCTTTAGAGTTTTAAGAAGAATGTCACAAATACATGATCACTAATTATCTTACAGTTTTCAGATCTGGTAGTCACTTTAGAAATTGTACCACCTTGGAACTATCTGACACATAGCTCTTGGACCTCTACTCTTTTCATCAAACTAGATATACACAGGTGATATTACCTATTAACTAGAGTGGTGAAGATGAAAGCCAGATAACAGGGGATTGAAGCTTGACTATGAGGGGAATAAATGAAAAAGTAAACACGGACATTTCTGAGACATTTGAATCAGAGGGGAAAGAGAGTACAAGATTGGTCAATGGAAGGAAGGTTTTTATGAAGGAAAAACTTGAGTATAGTTTATAGTTAGTAGGCAAGAAGCCTGAGGATTAAGACTGGGATGAAGAAAGGGTGAGGATGTGAAATAATCCTAAAGGAAATGTAAGATTTTGAGATTTTTGCATACCAGAATAGGTATTGATTTTGAATAGACAGAGACCCAATCCAACCTCCAATTTAAGTGAGAGGAAAGTTTGAGAATGTGTGTGTAAATTAGTAAATGGAGATACAGGGTGTTGAGGAAGGTCATCACAGGTAGTTGCAATTGCTTAAGTGAAGTTTCAGATAAGATATTTTCCTGAGATGAAGAGAATGATGGGTATATGGGAGGTTAAAGTGAATTGTGAAATTTTAGTAAAGTCAGTGATGGAAATGGAGATGAAACTTACCTCCATCAAGTGCAGTGATTGGTAGGATGGAGACCAAGAATTTGTTTAGTATATTATTTTGTGTATCCCCTGACACTTAATTAAGACAGTCCTTATTTTTAATCCAAAATTAAGACATGCAGTTCACTAGGGAAGAAAGATAGGTGTGCAAGAATAATATGCTGTTGGGAGAACGGTTCAAGTGACAAATGTTTCCAAGCGAGGTAGGGAAAAAAAGAGAGCCCTGACAAGTCCAGAGAGGTTAAAAGTAAGTGAAGAATTACAGGAATCAGGGAGGTTTATGTTGTTAAAGAATAGTTTTGAGAGGAAGAAAGCAAGAGACGGAAGGACAAGAAGCTGGGCAGATAACAGGGCATGGTAAAGATATCTACCTATCCATAAAGGAGCTGTGCCCTCTTTCTGCAGTGGAAACACAAATGCCCATGTCCCTGAAAGAATCCGCAGAACAGAGTACTGTTTCTCCTCCTAGCATAGGCAATCACCTATTTTGGAATTTTCTTAAGTCAAAACTAGTATTGTGTTAGGTAACTGAGACATGCAGTTTAATCTGTTACAATAGCTAGCAAAATGTCCTAAACAAGATATTGGAGATCAAGATGTCTGAGTAGTTTGGATCTGAATGATAGCTAGTGCCATAGGATGGATAAATTTGAAAATATCTTACTGTGATTCTCTAAAATCTTGGTTCTTACAATTGAGGTTTGATGGGTAGTCAAAATTTATCTCTTGAATTTTCTATATACTGACTTACTTTTAAACCTTGGAGTTGCATCTAAAAATTATCTTCCAGCCTTCCCAGAGTAACTCAAAGTGTTTGAAGAAAGTTACAGTACATTTTCTGATTGGATAAAATAAGTTATTTCTTAACTAAAAGCTTCTAATTTTTTCAATTATTCCTCAGAAGGAGTACTTAAATGAGTAAGAGACTAGGCACCAACTCATGGCCCTAATCTATAAAAGACACTGAAAAGACACCAAATATATAAGGAGATAGGGAAACTTTTATTTGCCAGACCTTCTCTCATGGATATCTGATTGGACAGAATGCTTTGATAAGCTGCTTAGGATGGAGTAGTAAGGCAGTGTGAGACATTCTCCCAAGGAGAAACTTTGAGCTAAAACAAGTTATTCTTATATTATCTTCTAAAAGACCTGCGTCTGGTCATTCATATGACTTTTGTTTGGTTGAATGGTATATGCAAGTTTGTTTAGTTTCTTGGGAAAATGGTATATGGGTAGAGAGCTGTTACTAAAGGGCCTGATTCTTTACTTTTCTTCCCTGTACTGCTCAAACTATGCTCTGAATTAAGATTAAACACTATTTAATAATATTCACTTTAAAAAGCCATAAAATTATCACTCAGTCTAGTTAATCATCGTGACCCAGTCTACCCCAGGTTACAAGACCTGATTTCTAGATTCCTCAACCTCTTGATCTCTCTCACCTGAAAAACTCTTTAATTTCAATATATCTCTATTCAAAAGGAGGTACAAAAATAGAATAAAATTATCTGGATATGGTTTTGACAAACAAATAATAGAACAGGAATATCGTCTTTCTTATTGTAGCTATTTTATTTCTATAAATTGTTTTAGCTTTTTTGATGGTCACATCCACAATTAACTCACATTTAGTTTGCTGTGAAATCTATTCTTAAACTACTCTTACGTATGTGTCTGTATTAAGCTTCATTTTCTCCCAAGTTATACTTAGGCAGTTAGTTTTGAAATTCCAAGATGGGATACTTTAAATAAAAATGTAACATGTAGACCTGTTCAAAATCATACAACACAGTTACACTTTAATAGGAGTACACAACCTCTGCATGCACTGGAGTAACAGCCTATACAATACTTCACACAGTAGATTTCTATCTTAGTATGCTTACTTTGTCACAAGTTCTGCATCTGGGGTCTTTGCATAAATAGGCGACACAATGATGTATTGTTTTCTTGGCTGTTGTATTTGTTATGCCCCTTTTGTAAGTACTGGTCAAGCAAATCAATAAGCACAGAATACATTAACTACTGTATAAGGAGTATGAATTTTGTAGCTATATGTGTAAAATCATTGAAGCTTCTGACCTCACCTACTCCTCTCTTTCTCACTTAATCACTTAATCCCATTATATCTAAGACTGTACAGATGCTTTAACTTAGGAATGTACTGGAATTAAAAAAAAATTTCTGAGTTTTCAGAAATACTTATTCATAGTGCTGTTCTTCTACAAATAAGATGCAAAAATAGTTCTCTCATAGATATAATTAAATATGAACATAAAAAAAACAGAGGGCAGGTGGTATTTTGCAAGTACTCTACAGAAATTTCCATTTCTAGCTATGGTAGAGTTACTAGTGTAGAACTTGCCCACCTATTGAAAAAAAGTAGAAAACTGGACAAATAAATGAAACAAATGAAGCAGACATTGGACAAAAGGCAGCTCAGCACCATGATCCCTGAAAGAAGGGAAAGAAAAGAAGTGAGCCCCAGCTTTACGCCTGGAGGTTCTTGCTCAATTTTGGTGCAGAGAGGGGGGACCCAATCAGAGTATAGTGATCTCCTCCAACTTAGGAGAAAAAGATCCACATCTGAGGAAACTAAAGCAGCTAGACTTCACAGGACACAGTATTGGAGAAAAGGACTATACAGAGAAAGATCTCTGGAAATATGCACAGAGTTCACATTGAGTTTTTGCTAAATAATATAAAAAAAACTCTGCAAGAATCTGTCACCGGTAATTCTGTACTATAAGAATGTTAAAAAATTTTTTCCATGTTGAAGGACATGTTAGCCAATGGAAATTCAGATTCTTGCAAAGGAAGGAAGAACATTAGAAGTGATATAAATATGAGCAACTATAGAATTTTTCTATCATTTAACAAAATAGTAAAATATAACTATATAAAACAAAAATAATGATGCATTGAGGGGTTTATAACATATAGAGAAGTAATATGCGTGAAAACAATAGGACCAAGTATGGGAAAAATAGAAATGTACTTAATGTTTCTTAGACTATGTGGAAGGTGGAATAATAATCAAGGTAGACTGTGATAAGATAAAAGTGTATTTTGTAAATCCAGAGCAACCACTTAAAAATTTTAAGGAGACAAAATGAAATATAAAAATGCTCAAATAAAAAAAAAGGCAAGAAAATATGAAACAAAAAAACAGAGAAATAAAATGCAAAGATGAAGATGGTAGGCTTAGACAAAAGCATATCAATGAATCACACCAAATGTAGTCTACATATTCCAAGTAAATGGTCAAATAGACTGTAGAAAAATTTTGACACAACTAAATCCACTTTGTTTTAAACATAAATTTGCAGATAGGTGAAAAGTAAAAGGATTAAAAATATATATATGTATTTATATTTATATATCATACTAACCCTAACAAAAAAAGCTAGACAGCTATATTAATATAAGAAATACTAGATCTCAGAATACCGAATGTTACCAGGAATAAAAAAGAACATTTAGTAATAACAAAAGGATTAATTAGAAAGAAAAAAAAAAACCTAAATATGTATGCTCTTAATTACAGAGCTTCAAAATTCTTAAAATGAAAAAACTGATAAAACTAAAAGAAGAAATTGAGAAACCCACAATGGTAGTTAGATAATTCAATACTTCTTTCAGTAATTGATAGAAACAAATAGATGGAAAATCAGTAAAGATATAGAGGAACTGAACAATACTACCAATCAACTACCTAACTGACATTTGTAGAACATCCTACCAAACTGCAGAATTTTGATGCTTTTCAAGAACACATGGAATATTCACCAAATTAGACCATTATTTGGGTTATAAAAAAAGAGTCCATAAAATTAAAATAAATCATACAAAGTATGTTTTCTTATCACATGCAAATTAAAGTAGAAACGAATAACAAAGATATCTGAAAAGTCATCAAATATTTGGAAATTAAAAAAACACATTCCCAAATATCTTATGAGCTAAAGAACAAATTGCAAGGAAATAAAAATATTTTTTCTATTGATGTTAATGACATATAACATAAAAATTTGTGTAATGCAGTTCAAGCAGTGCACAGAAGAAAATTTGAATCTACAAATACTTACATTTGAAAAGAAGGCTTAAAATATTGATTTAAATTTCCATGTTAAGAAAGATGAAAAGATTAGAATATTAAATTCAAAGTAAGCAGGAGAAAAGAAACATAAAATCAGAAATCAAGAAATGAAACATACACAGAGTAAAAAAGATATCCAAAAGCTGGGTTATTTGAAAAAAAATATACAATAGATTAAACTGTAGCTAGACTTATAAGGCAAATTAAAAAAAGAAAACACAAATTCCTAATGTCAGTAGTGCAAGAGGGGCAACATTACAGATCCTACAAATATTAAAATAATGATATGGCATTCAAAAAAATGCAATATTAATCAATCAACAATTTTGCTAACAAGGACAAAATTCCTGAAAAACACCAATTACCGAAGCTGACATAAGAAACAAATTTTTTATAAAAATCAGAGTCCTGATTTTTGAATTTGTAATTAAACAAATAAAGAATACTCCAAGTCCAGAAAGCTTCACTGGTGAATTCTACTAAACAGTTAAGGATGAAATTTTACCAATCCTACAAAAATTCTTCAAGAAAATAGAAGAGAAGGGAACACTTTCTAGCTCATTTTAAGAGGCCAGCATTATATTGGTACTGAAATCTATAAAGTCAATCAAAAAAGACTGCAAACCAATATCCTCTTCAGCGCAGACACAAAAGTCTTTAAGAAAATAACAATCAAATCCAGCAATATATAAAAAAGGAAAATACATCATCAACCAGGATTTATCTCAGGAATTCAATGTTCGATTAACACTTGGAAAATTAATGTAATTCACCATAAAATAAAATGTGGTTATTTGATAGGCATTTGACAAAAATTAATATCCATTCATGATACAATCTTTTTGCAAACTAGGAATAGAAGAGAAATTCCTCAATCTGGTAAAGGTTATCTATAAGAACTTACAACTACCATCATGGTTGATGGTGAAAAACTAAAACCTTTTTTCTAAAATTCGGAAAAATGCAAGGATTTCCATCTCATCACTTTCATTCAACATTATCTGTCTTAGTCAGTGTCATAAGGCAAGACAAAGAAATTAAAGTCCTACATTCATTTTTGAATGGAAGTAGTACAATGTTCTCTATTTGCAGTCAACATGATTATGTATATAGAGAACTCTAAGCAATCTCCAAAAGGTACTAGATATAATAAGTAAATTTAATAAATTAAAAGGATATATGGCTTATAGACAAAAAGAAATTAAATGTCTAATTGCTATAAATATTTTGAAAATGAGATTAAAATGTTCCAAAATGTAATACTCAGGGATGAATTAAACAAAATTTTTTGTACAATACCTGTACAAAAAAAATCCTTCAAAATGTTGCTGAACAAAATTAAAGAATTTCTAAATAGAGACACATTCATGGACTAGATTCAAGACTGTAAAAATATTAAATCTTCCCAAATTAATCTATAGATTCAGCACAATCCCTATCAAAACCCCAGCAGGCTTTTTGTAGAAATTGGAAATAGGATTCTAAAATGTATAAAGAGACCGAAAACAGACAAAATAATCTTGACAAAGGTGAAAAAAGTAGGACTTAACAGAACCTAATTTCAGACTTATTATAATGCTACAGTAAGTGTTGTATTGTAGGAATAGACGTGTAAATCAATGTAACAGAGAATCCAGAAATATATTCACACTTTTATGGTTAATTGTTTTTTTAGAAAATGTGCCAAGTTACTTAAATGGGAAAAGATAGACTTTTCAACAAGAGGTGAAAGAACAAGTGGTACTCAGAAAAAGAAAAAAAAAAAAATAGGAACCTTGACATGTATCTCACTCTAATCACAAAATTAACTCACTCTAATCACAAAATTAACTCGTAATAGTTAATAGATCTAACTTGAAATAGCTCATAGAGCTAAATATAAAAACTAAAGCTATACAATCTCTATAAGTAAATATAGTTGAAAATCTTTGCAACCTTGGCACAGGCAAACATTTCTTAGGACATGAAAGTATTAATAAACAAAGAAACAGAAAAATGATAAATGGCACTAATATATTTTTTAAAAAATCTGCTTATCAAGAACATCATTAAGAAAAATAAAGCAGGAGGGCCGGCCCAGTGGCACAAGCGGTTAAGTGTGTGCGCTCCGCTGCGGCGGCCTGGGGTTCGCCCGTTCGGATCCCGGAGGCGCACGGTCGCACCGCTTGTTAAGCCATGCTGTGGCGGCGTCCCATATAAAGTGGAGGAAGATGGACATGGATGTTAGCCCAGGGCCAGTCTTCCTCAGCAAAAAAGAGGAGGATTGGCATTGGATGTTAGCTCAGGGCTGATCTTCATTACAAAAAAAAAAAAAAGAAAAGAAAAGAAAAGAAAAATAAAGCAACGAAACACAGACTGGAAGAGAATACTTGCAATAGTTATTACTGGCAAAAGATGCTATTTTGAATATATCAGGAACTCCTACACCTTAACAACGAGAGACAAACCATTACAAATTGGCAAAAGATTTGAACAGACGTTTTACAAAAGAACATATAAGAGAGGCCAATATGCATAGGAAAAGCTACTCAACATCATTAATCATCAGGAAAATGTAAACTGAAATCATTTATATTTTTCTAATACTTACTAGATAGTAAAACTAAAAATAAGATCAATTATACCAGTTGTTGGTGAGGATATAGAGCAACTGGAACTCTCAATACGTTGCTGATGGGAGTGTGAAATGGTAAACCATTGTGGAAATTAGTTTGGTAGTTACTTAAAAGTTAATTAAATGATATAGCACTTCCACTCCTAGATATTTCCCCACGAGATGTGATACCCTATGTCCACAAAAAGACTTATCAGTGAATGCTCATTACAACTTCATTCAAAAAATCAAAAACTGAAAACAATCCAAATGTTCATCAACCAGTACACAAACTGTGATATAATACAGTAAAATGCTACTCAGCAATAAAAAGAAATGATTTACTGATATATGTGATAAGTAGATGAATTTTAAAAATGCTGTGCAACAGAAGACAAACACTAAAGGATATATATTGTGTGACTTCATTGATATGTAATTCTATTAAAATTAAAACTAACCTATACTGACAAAAAGCAAAACAGTCATTGTCTCAGGCAGGGGTGGATAGAAATCATTACTACGGAGCAAGAGGGAGAGAGAAGCTTTCTATATTGTATTAAATTGCTGCAGTTGACATAACATCACCACCAATTTAGCAGTGTAAGCAACACTTACTTATGATCTCACAGATCTGTAGGTCAGAAGTCCGGGCACAAAGTGGCTCTCTGGTTTTCTACTCCAGGTTTCACAAGGTTGAAATCAAGGTTGTGGTAGTGCTGTGTTCATTCCTGGAGCTCTGAGGATGAATCCACTTCCAAGCTCATTTAAGCTTTCAGAAGAATTCAGTGCCATGCGTCTGTAGGAATGAAGTTCCATTTCCTTGCTGGCTGTCAGCCAAAGGTCATTTTCAGCTTCTAGAAGCATTCCTTGCCATAAGGTCCCTTTCCTCCAACTTCAAGATAACAAAGGCAGGTTGAGTCCTCCTCATATTTTGAATCTCTTTGACTTCCCCTTATGCCTCATGTCTCCTCTCACTCTTCTGCTTTTAAGGGCTTATGTGATGGCATTGGGCCCACCTGATAATCCAAGATAACCTTCCTCAGCTGATTAGTAACCTTAATTGCATGTACAAAGTCCCTTCACAGAAGTACCTAGTTAGTGTTTGACTGAATAAGGAGGAACTGGAATCTTGGAGTAGGGGGAATCTTTAGAATTCTGCCTAACACATATATCTCGACTGGGGTAGTGGTTACATAGGTGTATTCATTTGCCAATGTGCTTCAAGTTGTTCACTTAAAATCGATTAATTTTATGATTTATAACAGACCTTAATAAATTCGATTTAAAAATGTAAAAAAAACTACAGAATATTTATTATGAATGGAAGTATAGAAAAAAGGCATGAACTAGGCTTTAGAAGAAATAAAAGACCATATGCAATTAATATCCTTAGTAAAGTATAGTCCATTTAGCATTTAATACTCACATATGTGCACACACATACATTCAATTAACCGATTAAGAAGCTAACTTACAGCAGCATGAACAGCCAAATTACAGATAAACTGTATTTCACATCCCTCTCAAGTTACTCATGCCAGTTCTACATAAGCTTTTATAAATGAATATAGATGCCATTCAAGCTTACTAGATGAGCACTGTATGAAATGTGTGGGGACAAGACTTTTCACAGGCTGAGTATAGTGTCCAGAGAAGTGCTGTCCAATAAAAATATAATGTAAGCCACATAAATAATTTTAAATATTGTAGTAGCCACATTATAAATAAAGTTAAGAAAAACAGATGAAGTTAATTTTAATAATATATTTTATTTAACCAATATATTCAAAATATTATAATTTCAACATGTAATCAATGTAAAAGTTAAGGAGACATTTTACATTCTGTTTGAAAAAATAAGTCTTTGCAATTCTATGTCTTTAAAATAGTAAGTGTGATGATTAATTTTATGTGTCATCTTGGAGGGTGTTTTTGGATGAGATTAATATTTAAATTGGTGAACTTTGGGTAAAGCAGATTGCACTCCATACCATGGGTGGGCCTCATCCAATTAGTTGAAGGCCTGAATGGAAAGAAAAAAACAGACTTTTCAAAAGAGAATTCTCCAGCAGACTGCCTTTGAACTTCTTCTGCACCATCAGCTCTCCTGTGTCTCCAGGTTGCGGGCCTTCAAACTGGAATTTTGTTGGCTTTCCTGGGTCTCTAGCCTGCCAGCCACATAGCATGTTTGGACTTGTTAGCCTCCATAATCGTGTGAGCCAATTCCTTAAAATAAATCTCTCTTTCTCTCTCAATCTCTCATTCCCCCCCCCCATATATATCTAGATCTATATCTATCTATTTATCTATATCTATATAAATTCAATTTACAATGAATCTTATATATAAAGGTTCTCCAAAGAAAAAGAATCAATAGTCTGTCTATCTATCTATCTATCTATCTATCTATCTATCTATCTATCTACCTACCTACCTACCTATCTACCTATCTACTATTAATTTTGTTTCTCTGGAGAACCTTTATATTTTATACTTACAGCACATCTCAATTAAATTAAATCTTCAGTTCCTTAATTGCACAAGCTAGATTCTAAGTGCTCAGTAGGCACAGGTGGCTAGTGGCTAGCATGATGGTATAGAGCAAGTGTTGGCACACCTTTTCTGTAAAGTGCCAGATAGTAAATATTTTAGGCTTTCTAGTTCATGTGATTTCTGTTGCAACTACTCAGCTCTACTGTGGTAGCTGGAAGCAGCCATAGACAATATGTAAATAAGTGGGTGAGGCTATGTTCCAATAAAACTTTATTTACAAAATCAGGCAGCAAACCAGATTTGTTCAGCCAGCTCTCATTTGCCAACCCATGCTCTAAAAGAAGTGAAGGAATTTTCTGGCTCTAAATATGATTGAAGATAGCTTTTGCATTTTGTTAAATTTGTTTGTCCTGCAAAGTATCCTTTCACATGCCAAGGCAATTTTATCAGCTTTACGTCTTTTTGTTGAATCAAATAGATCAAAAATTTACAAAGACTAAAGAAGTTCACTTATACATAGATAATTTGGAGTACTTAAAATATTAATGTAGTCATGATATTAAGAGAAAAAATTAGAACATTTTAGTAAATTTTACTTTCTTTTAGGAGAGTTTCCAATAAAGAATATTTACATAGCACATCCTCTTTCTTATTACTTTAGTTTTAGCAGCCAAAGGATGTGACAAGAGCAGGGCTTCCTAGATTCATAAACAGTTCTAAATGGAAGGGCAGGGGGAGAGCAGACACAAGTTACAGTGGACTTTGAAATCTATATATAACCTGTAGGCACATACTTCTTCATATTCTGGCTTGAAGACGGACTTTGACATTTGTGTTGTGCCCCCAGTGAAAGTGTGGATAGGTACATGTGTGTATTGAAGTTGGTATTAGATGCATCGGCTACTGCATCAAAAAATTAGTAATTGTAAAGTTTGGTGCCAATGTTATTAGTTTGGAAACTTTGGAAACTTTGGCCAGGAATCGAGCCCAATCTTGACTGGGAAAGAATGCACCAACTGAGAAAAGTCCAAATGATTCTTTTATCTTCAGGGCTGCTGTGAACTCTGCAATGTGTACTGACAATTTGCTTTGGGATAATGTCCAGACATTGACCTTGACAAAATCAGGCAGTGTTTAGATAGAACTGTTACCATGATTATTTTGTCTGAATGGATGTTTAGGTCAAGTAATTAATTAATTAGACAGTCAATCAATCTTTAAGTCATTTAATTAATTTGCTTGATACTTAAAATGTGAGATATAGGTGCTCCTAAGGTTAAGAGATGATCATAAAATGTAGTTACTGCCCTCTAAGAGCTTTCTCTCACTGTCTGTTTGGCTTCCTGACTCTCTCTCTCCCTGCCTTCTTTCCTTTCTTCCTTTCAAATGTCCTGTATAGCTTCTAATCTAGGATGTAATTAAAGGTCACACATTGTCTTTGGTTATTATGTAAACGAGCCCACATTTTAGATCAGCTTCTTTAGACTTGGGCCCTATGACTTTGTAAAGAATTCTTGTGATTTTTCCTCTAGATCTGAAGCACCTTTCACATTCTTTGCTTTTCATGCCCTCGGAAGTGTAAATATTTTGACCTTTCTTCCAGTTCTTTCAGAAACTTATGTGAAATATTCTGGGTTTTTATTTTCCCCTTGTCTTATTGCTGATCATCTTAAAGGTGTCTGTTTAAAGTTTTAACACAATTTGGAATGTGCGCAAGTCTCCTAACTGTGTGAAATTATAAATTCTAGCTGATAGGAACCGCTAAGTCATAATTTTCCCTGAGCCAGTCAGCTTCATTTTTGACAGAGACTTCAACTTTAGGTATTCAAGAGTGTTCTTTATCCTGTCCTTGTTTCCACGGGGACCCTGAGCAAGCTGAAGACAGTATGTCAGTAGTTCCTAGATTCCACAGCCAATATATTATTTCTTGATCTCACCATCCATTCTGAACACTTGTGAGAAACTTCCTTTAATTAACTTCTTTGTGAATAACTTTGTTTTCTGTGATAATGCTGCCTCCTATTTTTAAACAAATCATACTTCCTGTACCAGAAGCTGTTGATGTCTCATGTCTCTTCATCCCACCTCTGAATTCACCTATAGCCAAGGTGAGTGTCTATACACATTCACAGCCTCCCCTTCAAGGTCTGTGTCTCTTTGAGGGCTTCGCTCTAGAGCTGTGAATGAGAGATGGTCAGTAATCATGGTTGCCCAGAATGACTGAAGATCTATCACCTCCAGGAGTAATTGTTAAGAAATGAGGGACTGCAGTCAGTGCATAAAGGCCCCAGCTTCCCATCACCACATGAAGATACTGAAACACATTCTCCAGACAGCTTAAAGGGCCCCAGCAGCAATGAGCCTTAATTTTCCACAGTGGGGACTTGCTCATTAACACATCCTTTATTGATTTTCTTCCTTTCTTGGTTTACTTTCCCCTCTCCCTTACTTGTGCTTCCTGAGGTTATATCCCAAATAAACCACCTAGCATGCCAGTCAATTTATCAGGATAGGCTTGGAGGAAATCCTACGTAAGATACTTCATTTGATGTAATAGCACGGGGTGGGGGGGGACACTATCTGTGCACACCTGATTCTGTGCTCTCTCTAGCCACAGAGCTGAATGAGTCATCCAGGAGAGTACCAGAGCATGATTCAGCTGCTGTTTTCTTGTCTTCTTACATTTCCCACTGTACAAGACATGTAAGTACACGGAAAATTCTCTTCAATTTTCTGAGGCAAGGTTGGAAATGACCTAATCATATGGTCATTTGCATTGGGTAAAATACATTCATATGCTTATCTCATCGATTCTTCACAACACTTTGAAAAGTCAGCATATTTAACCCATTTACAGATGGAAATTTTGAGACTTGGATTGAAGGATTATAAAAACCCAACTATGACATGGACTACAAAAGGCCATGTCAGTAAGAAGAGTCCTAACTCCAGAGTCAGTAGACACTACCGGACACCATTCAGGGTATGAAGTGGTTACCTAGAAAGTGAAAATCCTAGGGAACACCTTATTTTCATTAGTATGACCACTCTTACGTCATCCTGTCACAAGAAAAAAAAACAATTTTTTTTTGAACTTCAATAGGGTGGTGATCACACAATTTCCCTTGTCCTCAATTTTAAAAATTGAGTGGTAGGGGACAGGGGAGAAGGACCTTAATGTGGATCTAATTGGCCACATTTCAAGTACCAAAAGTAGGCCCACTTCCAACTGTAAACAACTCTTCTTTCATAACATTACTGCTTCTTCAGGGTATTCCATCAGTTTCTGCCTGCTGCATCAGATCTTAGCTGTGTTGCCTAGCCTTTGAAGTTATCCTAAACATATTCCCCCTTATGTGTTAGAACTTATTGTATTGCCATTTGGTCTAAACACACACCCATCCTAGAGTCAGACCAGTCCTCTTACTATCAAAATGCAATCCTTCTTCCTGCTTAACTAATGCCTGCCTCCCTCCATTCAAATTCACCCATACTTCATGGTCCAGCTGACATTCCCTGTGCTCTGCTCCAAAAGATCCCCACTGCTCCCACCCTCAGAGCCATCTTCCTTTCCTAAAATATTTTCCATGTGTATTGATTTTTAATCAATTTACGGAAGGGAACAGGTTTCCCAAGTCCTTAGCAGCATACTAAACACAATGTAATTGCACAAAACATCTCAGTTATTTACAAGCAAAGCAATAAGGAGAAACTCCAAAGTGGAGAGACAACCCGCTACAATTCTGAGAGTTTGTTTCTTCGTCTAGCAGATGATTAACCAACTCTGTTTATTGCTCTTGGCCTTAAGTAAAGGAAAGTGCTAAAAGAAAATTCTTTTGAGGACTCCAATTTCAAATGTATTGTGTATTTTCAATCACAGAAGAATATATGAGAACCCACTTGTAAAGTACATAATACTCATTCTTCACCTGCAATGTGAGTCACCTATATATTTCTGGGATTGGATTTTAGATTTTCCATTGAGGTGGAGTCTATGGAAGATGTTTGAGGCTTTATAGAAAAAGGATATTGCAATTGTCTTGCATGCATTTGAGGCCCAATGAGAGAGTGAGCATTTTGTGTGGTCGGAGTGTAAAGAAGGGAAATTTCCCTGGAGCTGCTTAGGATGTGAGCCTGGCCCAATTTTAAGAGCGCTCCTGCTCTGCTCTCCAACATCACCAAGGAGCTGATCTAGAGAGCCGTCTGGAAATAACTTGGAAGCAGCTCAGAGTTTGGGTCAGCACTGGAGGGAGGGCAGACCGAAAGAGAAACAGCCATTAAGCTGGATGGATTATTGAACTAGGAATTCAAAAAGAGAGGGGGGCAAGACAGAGAAAGAGTTGCTTCTTAAAAGAGACAGCAAGAGATCCACAGCAGGGCAAAAGATTCTCTTTCTGCCAGGGATGCTGGGTAACTGCTGGCTTCTTTGCTGTGCAGTCTTGACTTATGGAAGGATTGTTGTTACCGACGTTGTCTCAGGCATTTCACATAAAACCATAAACAGCTGTGCTTCCCACAGCTCAAGAAAGGCTTAGCTGTGGGCAAGCCAGATGGATGGTAAGGAAAGTGATTAAAAAGACGAAAACCAAGAACTGTCAAATGAGGAAGCAACCTAACAATAACAAAACAAGACTTCACTCTGTAAAGATAAAGGCTACAGGAGAATGGCCAGCCGCTCAACAAATTATAAATTGCAACTACTGTATCCCAGGCACTTTGTCAGACGGTGGGATGAACATGGTGAGTTGGTCAGACCGTGATATCTTGCTCTCCCAGGGATTCATGTTCAAAGAATACCTGGGGAGGAAAGGATTATGAGATTATCTAGTCTAGAGGCAAAAACTGGAGGTCTGAAGATATGCACTGTTTGTTTCTAAAACTTGGATTTGAATGCTAAAAGCCTTTAGACCAGGTATGCACACCCCACTTGCCGTAGTTCTAAGTCCTTCTTATATTCTTGAGCCACTGAATTTCTTGCTTAGGCAGGAAAGCATTTTGCACATCTCCTGCACATCTCCTAGTTTTACAGAGGGGCAAGGTGAAGATGAGAAGGATTAAGGGATTTACCTCTGTTTTCACTGCTAAATAGGAGCAGAGGCAGGACTAGGACTGGGGTTTCCTTCCTCCTCCTCCAGCACGCTCACATCAGGGCTGTTAGCATTCTGTCTGTGTGATCATCGAGAGTGAGTCAAGTCCCAAATGACTTTCTCGGGTTATTCAGAATGTCAGTTTCAGAACAGCTCATGACTCCATTCTATTGCTTTAGTCACTCAGCACCCCTCCTACCTCTTCTGCTGCTGTTTTCCTTTTCCCAGGTGAGTAAGACAATGAAGCAACCTCAGACAGGCTTTTGAATGTTTGGAGCAAACTTATATGGACTGCTCCAAGAGTCAATTACTGTTTCAGCTCCACTGAAGAGAGGCGGCACGGGTAGTGACAGCTGTTCAAATCTGTTCCTTCTGTACTAAGTTCCTTATCCTGGAATCTTCTCCTCTGCAGGCTCAGGTCCCATCTTCTCTTTAGCCTCTATGTCTGGGTAACAGCCCTGATGTGGATAGGGACTACAGCAACCCTTCCTCCCAACATCATCACCCAAAAGCCTTCAGCACGTAACGATTTTCAGTTGCAACTGACTAGGATGAGTGTATTGTTTTAATTACTATTGAATAACTGTAAATTAAACTGGGCAATAGAGAAGACAGGAGGTGATGGGGATGGGAATTGTACTTCTGTTCAGAGACATAAATTTAGGACTACTGCAATTGTACTGTAACTCTGAAAACTGAGAATTTATGATTTTTATATATATATATATATATATATACTGGGAAAATTTCTAGAATAGATTGCATTTTCTTTTTAATAGTAGGTTTAGTTTGTTCTCTATAGAAAAATGACAGGGCAATAAAAGAGGTCCTTGCTTTATGACACCAGAATATTTTAGATAAGACTCAGTACTGAGACACAATTGATTTTATGCTGGTGGAGAGCAACAGCAAAGCAGAGGGAAGAAATGGAATGATGGTGTTACAGACCCCAACCAACTCAGTCACAGGCTGAGAAACAAAAGAGGGAGAAAACTAGCATTGTATGTGTTAGAGAAATCAACAAGCTTTTCATCCATTCATTGTCGGCCATGTGCCCATTCCTGGGCTATTGGGACATTACATAAAAATGACTACAAAACAGGAAAAAGCCTAGTCCTGTATTATATGTCATTGAGTTTGTAAAACAGGAAAGATGTTTAGAATCAAAGACCAGGCTGTGCGTTTCAACTAGATTACATGACCCTGAAGAAGGGAAAGGCTCATATGGGTTGGAGGAGTCTAGGAAAGCTTCTTGCACAAGGTGGAAATGAAGAGATCTGAGGATATGGAGAGAAGTAGGGTAGGGGTGGGGTCTCGGAAGTGACACTGGTATGATACAGCCAAGGCTGGAAGAATGGAAGCGGCCCTTGGGAGACTCACTAGCCTAAAGCAGAGGCTCTATGTTCGAATGTTGGTGATAGATGGCCATATATATGAGTCATTTAAAGACAGAGCTGCTAAAAGCTTTCTCTGTCTTTCTGAAAGGTCCTCTTCCTGACTTACCAATAGGGGTACTATCCCTCTCTTGGCAATAGGAAATAGGGCTTATTAACCTGACTGAAGTAGGGAACAAGCCTGGGGGAATGCTTGGCCCCAAATCTGTCCCCTGATCTGCTTGATGATCTCTGAGGTCATCTGACCAGGAGCAAAGCCTTTCCTTACACAGTGAGGAACGAAGTTTCAAATGCCAAGGACCTTGCGAGAGGGGACATAGAGATGGACAGTCACTGAATGGTAAGTGACTGATGGCCAAGGCTTTTTTGAGAAGACAGTTTGGTGAGCGGAGAGGGAAAGGGGGTGTGACTGTCTGGAGGTGATAGAAGAAGTGACACATTTTGGGGGTTGGGGTGGTGCACAGTAAGAAAGGGCACACAAAGGGAGGTGGAAAGATGTGGTGGAAAGAGCAAAGCCATGAGGTTCAGATAGACCAGAGTTTAAATCCTGACAGCCGACTTCTGGGGATGGGCAAGTACTTGTTTTCAAATAAAGATGGCAAAATTTGCCTTAGATTAGAGAATTAGAGAGCATGCAAGTAAAACATCTGGCACAATGCCTGGCTCCAGCAGGCACTGAATAAATGGTAGTAATTATTAATTTAAAGAAAAATATGGAAACATCACAAAGAAACTTTACCAGCTTGACAATTTTGACAACTTTAACACTGATAAAAGAGGAACTGAAGCTAGTTGAGAAATAATTAAAAGTCTCTTCTTGTTCTTCACCCAAAGCTTCCCAACCAGTGTGAAATCACATCAGGACTATGGGATACATCTGTTGCTTTTCATCTACCTAGAATCCATTTCCTCTTTTTCTGGTAACTGCACCTCAATTACCCTTAGAGAAATCATCCCACTCGACACTTAATCCACAGAGTTTGTGTGGAGTTGAGCCTAACTCCTAGCTGTAGGGCAGGCTGTTGATCCAGCCATAACAAGTCAGAATTGTCCATCCTTCAGGCCATCCCCCCAACTCCAGCTCCCACCCCCTGGGATTTGAATGTGACTCACCAATTAATCCACTCAGAGCAAGTTGAATATCTCACAACTATTGGGCAAAAGAAGCTGTCTTTCTCCTGGGGCTGCTGTGAGGACAGTCAGAGAGCTGAGAGCCAGCTACCTAATGAGAAGAACCTGCCAGAATGAAGCCAACTAGAGGAAAGCAGAGAGGAGAGACACGAAAGGGTCCTGATGTGCATATAGCAAATGTGCCAGGTGCTGTTCTAAGTGCTTTGGATAACAACTTTACTTAATCCTTTCAAAAACTCTATGAGAAAGTTATTATTAATATCTCCATTTTAGAGGAAAGGAAACTGAGTCTTTCAATGAAAAGTTTAATAACTTGCTTCAAGTTACACAGCAAGTAGGCACCGGTATAGGGATTTAATTCCAGACTGCCTGGGTTCAGAGTGCTTGCCTTAACCAGTGTGTTGTGCTGTCTTTTAAAGAGATGTTTCAGATTCTGGATCCCTTATACTTTTCACTTACGTGAGCCAACACATCTCCTTTTCGGCTTAAGCCAGTTTGAGCTGGGATTTTGTCATTGGCACCCAAAGGAGTCCTGTACTGCACACCTAGTGTCCTCTCTGCCTTTCTCAAGGTCCCAGTCTTAGCGTAGACCCTTCTCTTCACCTGCTGAAGTCATTGCCCAAATGTATATACCTTTCATTCAAAGTCTCCGCATTCTGGTACAAACCCGTGTTTGGATCTTATTTCCATTCCTCCTCTACAAAAATTTCCTCTTTGTCGCCTATTAGTGATCTCTCTAAACCTATGGCTGAGCTAATTACTTCCTATAAGTCCACTGACACCTCTGATCCCATGCTCAATCATATTCCTAGGGAGAGGGCTAAAGTAATATTTTGCAATTTCTTAAAAATCTATTCCTAATTAGATAAATGTAGTAACCTCTCTCTTTCTTTCTCCTCTTGCAAATGGGAGTGAGAGGCTGCAGTCTTCTCCCCACACCCCAACGTTCCTTGTTAGCTTTCAAGCAGTAGTTGAAATATTTAAGCAAGGTTTCCTCATAACCATTTCCTCCTCCCTTATGTATTCGCCCCTTTTCAAACTGCATTCAGTTGTGCTCCCAGCTGTGCGGGATCGTTTGGGTGCTGGTCTGTAGTGAAACGATGAGAAGAATAATTGGTTAACACAGGTCTGAGGGAGAGATTCCAATACAAGAAGGAGCTCTTTGATGGGAGAAAGCTGCTGTTTCTATCTGTGGTTAGAAAAGGCAGCATTTTCAAACTGAAATCTCCAGGACTGAGACAGATTTCTTGAGAATGTTCACGGTCCCACTTGACAACATGGATTTGTTTGGGACTTTGCCCTGCCTCAAAGGCATTGAGGAGAGTGATCTGTTAGCAATGGAAACCTGAATTTCTTTCCCACCCCTGTATGCTCTAAACTGACCCCAAAATAGCTGAAGCAGGCTAAGCTTTTCCCCTGAGGTGCTGGTTATCCACTGCCACGTTCTTAAACCTCATTTGCAGCTTCCCCACTTTCTGCTGACCCAATACCCTGATTTTCTCAGTCAAACCGATCTACAAACATGGAAACTTCAACCTCAAACTACCTGCAACTCCAAAGGAAGGAACAGTAAGCCTGAGGAAGAAACAAATACTTATAACAACAACACGACCCTAGGAGTTTGTAAGACAGTAAGTCCGTTCCCACCTAGGGAAGATCTGACTGTCCTCACACCTGTCTCCAGAGAGGAACAGTTGTTTTCCAGATGATTGAGGAGGAATGTTGGATTACCACAGCGCTGAAATGAAATTTCTGCACAAGGCAGCCTAAAAATCCTTCTTAAACATTGTCTCTCTCCCAGATAAGGTCCTTGCATCTTAACAGCAGTGGTGAGAGTTTCTTTGGGAAACTTGATGTCGATGAAGAATCCAGTGCAGATAGCTTTGAATCTGCCCTTTAGCAGTGCCCACTAGGCCATAGAGGCTCAGTTCAACAGCGGCTGGAGATGACAGCCTCTCAGGACCAGGAGCTGCTCGTTTCCAGCTAAGAAGCCTATCAAGTAGGAAAAATTCTTGGGAAAAAATGTGTAGAGTTATGAATGGACCTTATACTTTCCCCTAGCATACCCTGGACATAGATAACTAATTTTTTCAGTGGTTTTCCTGAAACTAGTGAATGCACCTTTATGAATTGTTTAAACAACCCTCATACACTGATGGGATTTTATCTTGAACTCATATCACAGGAATGGAAAGAGCACTTATGTATCTTGAATGTTTCAGTTCTATCCTGAGTCGTGAGTCTTAAAAAGAAGTATGTATTTCATTTTAATTCCAATCATTTCTGTTGAACTGACCGATTGTATTCTGTTGATTGTGAACTAGTTAATCAGATTTTCTAGTGCCCTGGTTCCATCACCACTAAGAAAAGTAATTTTTGTTCTTTCAGTTCACTGGATGAGTAAATGCCTAGTCACTTTCTGGGGAAATCACTGCTCACTGCCCATTTGGAGTTTTCGCCTCCAGACTCCACTGCAGTTTCCTTTCAGTTACCTTATCCCATTTCCCAGTTGCTTGGCCAAGTAAGCCTTCCAGGACACAATGCCAATCTCAAGGCACAGAGTTGCAGAATAAAAAATGATGCATGGGGCCGGCCTGGTGGCGCAAGCGATTAAGTACGTGTGCTCCGGTGCTGGGGGCCCGGGGTTTGCCGGTTCGGATCCTGGGCACGCACTGACGCACCACTTGTCAAGCCATGCTGTGGCAGCGTCCCATATAAAGTGGAGGAAGATGGGCATGGATGTTAGCCCAGGGCCAGTCTTCCTCAGCAAAAAAAAGAGGAGGATTGTTAGCTCAGGGCCGATCTTCCTCACAATAAATAAATAAATAAATGCTATTTAAAAAACAAATGATGCATGTGGTTACTGTTTCAGTTCATAATATGAAATTCGCATACATTCCACTCCACTCCTCTTCTGCTTCTTTGACCCAAATATCCTATTGGGATTCTTCACCTATATTTGTTTTACATCCCAGTAATTACTCCCAGTAATTAATAACAGGGCAGCCTTTTGATTCTCCAACGAAAGAAGAATATCACCTAACTATATCTGTGAATTGGGTAATTAGGAATTCAAGGTTTCTTTTTGAGAACACCGTACCAAATCTCTGGGTCTTGTTTCTCCCCAATCCTCCTGAATGACACTCTACAATCCAACTCTATGACAGAATTTTAATTGCTTGGAAATAGAGTGTGATTTGTGAACTATTTTAAACAGCCATTTGCCAGGGATATGAGAACTATACTCAATCTTATTATTTACCCACCTCACCCCATTAGAAGATAGAGAATGAAGGGGATGAAAAACTTATATGGAGACCTAGATGAAGATATATGTAATGCTATTGAGTTTATGATATATATAATATTTCTATTATGATAGAAAGTTAATAACTGGGAATAATTCCTACTGACTTCTACTGGGTGTTATAACAGAAGTTAGAATTACTTAAGTCAAAGAATAACTTTGAAAATGCAAGAGTGTCACTCTTATAATCCTCTTTCCTGGAATTTAATAACGAACAATAAAAAATATAATACATAAACGAGTTAGCCTCACTTCCCACTAATTCTTTTCCAATGTTAAGCAGTAATGGTACAGCTTATTTATAACCAGTTGTAACCCATCTTTATCTAAACATGTTTATCTTACTTTTTTATTATAATGGGCCACTCCAGGCAATTTTCAATGTTTTGGGAGGGGGCTCCTTTTTCAACTTCAAACTACTTGCAACTCCAAAAGAAGGAACAATAGGCAGATGTAGAAACAAACAAACATGCATAACCACCACCACCACCAACAACAACAACACAACACAATGGGATCTGCTCTGGAAAGTAAATACTCTCAAGTTGCACTTAAAGACATTCAGCATACCCCATCTTTTAAATTAGTGTGCTCCAAGGCCAAGGGACCTGAGTTTGTTCTCGCAGGAAATCTTTACCACATAAGACTCTACCTTTCTCAGTGCTTCAGAGAAATATTTTCAACTGGCTTATCTTCTGGCTCACTAATGCTCTCTCTAGCTGTATCCAACCTGTTATGAAGCCCATCTATTGAGTTCTTAAGTTATTGTGTTTTTCAGTTCTGGAATCAATTTCCATCTCATTCTTTTTTATAGATTCTAGTTCTTAGAAGAAAGTCTCCATTTTTGTCATCTATTATTTTGAAAATATTAATCACAATTTAAAGTCTATGTCTAATATCACCAATATCTGAGTCACCTATGGTTCTGTTTCTACTGTTTGTTTTGTTTTCCTCTCCTGGTCCTATTTTTGGTAATAAATTGTAACGGAATATTGAATGTATCTGAAAAATTGCAATACCCCAAGATGATATTTTTCTCCAGAGGGGATCCATCCTATTCTCTGGCAGGCAGCTAAGGGACAGACCACCTTGATACAGTTAGAGACTTGAGGCTGCTTTGCAGTGTTTGTAAGACTTGTTATAATATTGGTTCAATGACACTCCTCAGGGACAGCCTGAGGTGTAAAGTAAGAGCTGGCATTGTTATCCAAGGTTCTCCATCTTCGTGGGTTCTGAACTTCATTATTTGTCTCCCTAGGATTAAAAAATAATAAGAATCTCTGCTCTGATATTCAGCCACTTTCTCCTTGGCTTCATATCCTCTTGCTCTGCACAGATCTACAAGCAAATGCTTTGAGGGGAAAACCTGTGCCTAGTGTTGAGCTCACTTCTTTGTGTCTCCCTCATTCTGAGACCTGGATCCCTCAGTACTGCCTGCCTTGGCGACCTTAAACTCCAATATTCACTCCTCAGCCCTGAGAGTTTTCCTAAAGCTCTGATGGCTTCTTTGTATCTCAATAGCTGCTTTCTGCCTGGTTTGTCAGCCTCTTTCCTCATGCTGAGAATGGAAAATGCCCTGCAAAGAAGACCAACACCCAGAAAGCTAGGCTCACTCTGATGACATTTCCTTCTTTCCAAGTTCTAGTCCTTCAAGTCCTGGCTGCCTCAGAAACTCGCTGAGGCCTTTGAACAGATGTCTTTTAAATTTAATCTGGCTTATCTGGTCGATTTTGACTGGATAATTGGTCTGCTGCAAGCTTCTCCTAGTATAGCTAGCACAGAAACCTCTTCATGCAATTTGGAAATGAAGCTTTCAAAAGGAGTTAAGAAACAAGTGCTCATTTCCCAGGTGTTCAATTATTTTGACCAAGGCTATGTCTTTCAATTACAAGCTAAAATACCCTGGCTTCTTTAGCATATTCTCACATACTTTTTGCATAATTTTTGATATTTTAAAACAGAAATTTCTCTTGTGCCATTTCTCCTGGGTAAGCAATGACATTTTCTGTCTCCTTGTGTTTGCCAGTCTCATGTCTCTTTCAATGTACACTAGTGACTTCAAGTAATATTGGAAGAACAGGCGTATACCCAGTTGTGTTTTGTAGAACTCTACAATGTTAGTAACAGTTATATGTAAAATATCTTTAGGGTCATAATGAAGTTTATTACCTGAATTTTCCTATGTGTAACAAATTTCTGTGGCAGGATTTCTCAGAGCCTTTAATACACTATTTTGAATTGTGATAAAGTATACATAGTGTACACTATTTCTCATACTTATAGGACCAGAGAATCCTCTATCCTTTTCCATAAAATGTCTTCAAGTATAAGCATACTGGGGAAAAGCTTTGGGAAACATTCTTTTTTTTTTTTTTTTAAATATTTTATTTATTTATTTATTTTCCCCTCAAAGCCCCAGTAGATAGTTTTATGTCATAGCTGCACATCCTTCTAGTTGCTGTATGTGGGATGCGGCCCCAGCATGGCCGGAGAAGTGGTGCGTTGGTGTGCACTGGGATCCGAACCCGGGCCGCCAGCAGCGGAGCACGTGCACTTAACCGCTAAGCCACGGGGTCGGCCCAGGAAACATTCTTAAATGTAATTTATATTATCAGTTTATGGACTAGGTTACCTTGAAAAGTTGCAAGGGCTGACATATTTCTTAAATATGTTAAGTGCCACTTTTAGTTTGCAAAACTTTGGGAAGTAGGAGTATTTACCATTGAGTGAATTTTTGTAGCCCATTATTATTTTTACATTGAATAACATTTGTGAATGTTCATTGGCACTGCTTCTCAAATAGTAAGTATTCAAGAGATGTTAGTTTCCTGTAGTTCATAATTTCCTTTGAACCATGCAACAACACCTGTGAAATAAATGATACTGGTATTTTAAGCATGAGCAAATTGAGGCTACAAAAAGTTAAGTAACTTTTCAAGGTGTTTAAAGTATTAAGTGGCAGAATTGGGATTTGACCCAATGTTATCTAATTCTAAAATAAGTGTACGAGTAATCTGATTCCCATAATGCCAAATTAAGAAGTACTGGAAAAGGACAAAGGGAAAATGGTAAGATAAGGTTGAGAAAATAAACATCATGTCAATATTTTATGTCTTAAATATGTTAGAAGTAAAAAGTGATGGTGATTGGATCTTTGTCCAACTATCTTTAGTAGTCAATGAGGTGGAAAATTCCAGGAAAGAGGGATGTATATCTTTTTTTTGTGTGTGTGTGAGGAAGATCAGCCCTGAGGAAACATCCATGCTAATCCTCCTCTTTTTGCTGAGGAAGACCGGCTCTGAGCTAACATCTATTGCCACTCCTCCCCCCTTTTTTTGCCTCCTCAAAGCCCCAGTAGATAGTTGTACGTCATAGTTGCACGTCCTTCTAGTTGCCGTATGTGGGACGTGGGCTCAGCATGGCCGGAGAAGCGGTTCCTCAGTGTGCGCCCGGGATCCAAACCAGGCCGCCAGTAGTGGAGCGCGCGCACTTAACCACTAGGCCACGGGGCCGGCCCAGGGATGTATATCTTGATGGTAATAATACATGATGATATATTATAGCTAATACTTCAATAGTACTTATTTTATATACAAGACACTGTTCTAAGTGATTTACACATACATATAAACTCATTTAATCCTGAAAATTTTTCAGATAGTATTAGTAATCATTGCGATCATAGAAATTGCTAGTAACTATTGGATATTTATTCTGTGATATGCCAGGCTTTTTACATGCAGTGCCTCTTTTATTCTTAACAATAAATGAATAAAATAGAAATTATTTTTGCCATGATGATACTGAGGCATAAAAAGTTAAATGGATGGCCCAATGTCATCTGATTAATGATCCCAATCTAGACTATGTGAAACAAAACTAGTATTTTTAATCAGCATACTATACCTGAGCTAAATCTTGAGGGCTATGTTAATGTGGAAAAAAAGCTGTGAAATACCACTTAAATTCTATGCCTTTTTATGTTTTCTCATTTAAAGTTCCATAAAAGATTGATGACTAGCACCTAAGCTATTATATTGTTTTGTATGATTGTTATGGTTAAATAATAAATGTTATGGGATCCAGATAGAATTAATCACAAGAAAATAGTAAAAACATGTCCCAAGAGCAGATTTTGCAATCATTTACTCTGGCAAAATTGAAAGGAAACTTCCCAAAGATAATAAATGTAATTAACTTCTAACATCAGTAAGCATAGGATTCAATGGAGAATGGCAAGTTTGGGAGTGGAAGAATAAGTTTATAGTCATAGAAATGATAGCATAGACTTCTTTGCATGATATCTGGGAGAATTAAGCCACTTTTCCCTCATCAACACACTCTACCCCTTTCAGCCAGCGTAGGGAAGAAGATAATACTTTGACTAAGAATTTATGTAATCCCTAAGAAGTGTTCAGGTCAATGCTTTAGCTGGATCTTTTTTTTTTTTTTTTATGAGGAGATCAGTCCTATGCTAACATCTGCCAATCCTCCTTTTTTTGCTGAGGAAGACTGGCCCTGGGCTAACATCTGTGCCCATCTTCCTCCACTCTACATGGGACGCCGCCACAGCATGGCCTGCCAAGCAGTGCGTCAGTGGGTGCCCAGGATCTGAACCGGCGAACCCCGGGCCACTGTAGCAGAGCACGCGCACTTAACCACTTGTGCCACCGGGCCGGCCCCTAGCTGGATCTTTTTGTAGCTGAAAGCAGATACGAAGAGACTCCATAAATGCACAAACTCAAGACAATATTGCTCCTCAAAATTATTTCTCAGAAAAGTTTGTATTAGATTTTGTTCTTATTCCCAGTTATCCACTACTCTTTCTGAGAGAGGATTATGTATCTCCACCAGTTGCTATGTGATTTGCAGTGCTTCACTATGGTGAATATATGTCCCCATCCCAGTGAAGCTGAGCATGGTGATCTGACTTGTTTTGATCAATGAAACGTGAGTAGATGGGATGGTGCAACATCTAAGCAAAAGCTCTAAGTGCTACTGAACAATTCATTTATGGGAATGCATGTCATTGGTAGCACCTACTCCTCCTGCCTGAATCTCAGAATAAAGGAGATAACATGAAACAGAATGACATGAAACTGACATATACTGTGAAGAAGAAATAAACCCTGTTGTTGTAAGCCATGGGATGTTGTAAGCCATTGGATGTTGTGAGCTATATAATTTGTTACTGAAGCAAAACCCAGCAAAAGTTGACTGAAACAAAATTACCTAATATACAAGTCCCTATGAATTTTCTCATTACGGGGTGCTGTTTTAATTACTTAATTTAAAAGAACAGCTACTATTTAGTAAAAAAAATTTAAATCAAATGAGACTAATTTTGGATTTCTCTAGGTTTTCTTCAGGCAATTCATTAAAAAGGAGGCAACAGAAAGTTAACACAAACTTAGTAATTATTCCTAAGGATATGAACTCACAATTGCAAATGCTGGATATCATTGTGAGCTTCCAAAATCACATATTACAAATAATATATTAATTTAGAAATAGTTTTAATTCACATTTCATGAAAAATATTATTCTAATTTTTCACATGCATTCTCAACATTAGTAGAGTTATAGAATCAATTTTTGAGTCATCTAACACAGATTTCCAGAATACAGCATATTCCAGAATATAGCACCTTCCATTTTGGAAGATTTTAAAGACTACTATAAATACGAATACATTAGTGATGACTTTGCAAAATTTAAGAAGATAAACCTACAAAATTAATGAGATAAATAGCAACAACTGGATATCATTAAGCAGTTACTTCTCACTTAGAACATTTTCTACTGAAAAAAAAACCCAGCTCAGATTACAAAAACAAATGCTGCATCTCAAACAACTTAGAAAGCAGGAAATGTGCTATATTCTGGAAATCCTGTGTTAAATGACTCAAAAATCGACTCTATAACTCTATTAATGTTGAAGATGCACGTGAAAAATTAGAATATTTTTCATGAAATGTGAATGAAAACTATTTCTAAATTAACATATTATTTGTAATATGTGATTTTAAACGTATAGATAACGATATTAATACATTAAACATTGTAAATAGACATTGGCATATTTTTATCCATATCTGTAACACTTTTTTTCACCACTCGTTACCACCTTGAGTGTATAAACTGTACGAGACATGATAAAAATAATGGATGAAGACGTTTTACTTGGGAAAAATGGAAGATAACCTGATATTGGCAGTCATATGATATCTAAGAGAAAGGGTATATGGCTTAGTAAAGGGAATCTTTTATTCATAGCAGCACGGAATCTCTGATGATGCAAGTCCTGTATTTCACCATGCAACAAATGACCCTACTAAAGACCTTTATTTAGATTAGAAATAAAGTATCTTATTTTCTACAACATGCATTCCCCGTTTCTCAGACTGGGCCATCCTAATCCTTTATATTTCTTTTCTAGCTCTTTAATGTCATTCAATGTATCAATTATAGCTTTGATTATATTAGTTTTGAAAAGTAATGTTTCCCCTTGGGTGATAGGAGATGCATGTGTTTGTGGGTGAGTAGGTGGACTGGAGGGATGGGCCTGAATTAAGAGTTTCTTTCTTGACAAATCAGAAATTCATGCTGGTGAAGACATTTTGAAATGATCTTGTTCTATAGGACTTGGAATACCAACACCCATCCTGGATTGTCTTGCTGGAGCTCTTGAGTATTTATTTTCAACTGGATGACTTAGAGTAGTGGAAATGTACTTTTAGTGGAATATGACGGATAATAGAACAAAACCAACACTTTTGGGTAAGGGATAGAGTTTTCTGAAGAATGGCTAAAGATTTATGTGTGGAAATTTGTAGACCTAAGGACAGAGTAGAAAATTTAAAAACCAGGTTGATCCCATTTTGATGTACGTTATGAATGGTTTACCTTATTGGGGACTGTGGCAGATTTAAGATGGCCACAAATTCTTTAACTCTCCTCCCATTGAGATATGGGATCTATAGTTTCTTCTCTTGAATCTGGCTAGCTCCGTGACCACTTTGACCCATAGAATACGGCAGGCATAGTCCTGTGTCAAGTGCTAGATCTAGAATTTAAGAGATTGGCAGCTTCCACTTTGTCTCTTGGAATGCTTGATATGGGGGAAGCCAGCTGCCTGTGAGAAAACTGAATACCTTGAAATTGCCGTGCTGTGAAGAAGCTCAATCTAGCTGTGTGTAGAAATGCCAGACTATACTCCAGCTGATCTAGCCATCTTAGTCCAGATGCCAAACATATGATTGAAGAACACTTCAGGTGACTCCAGTCTCGGCCACAAACATACGAGAGACCCCAAGCAAGAATTCCCTACTGAGCTCAACAACCCTAGACATTCGAGATATAATAGAAAACTAATTCAATAAACAGTACATTAATCACCATGTTGCTCAATCCAGAAACTGGGGAATCGTACTTGACCCCTCCCTCATCCTTACTGCCCATAATGTATTCAAATCTCAGTGCCTGAGCATACTAGGATATATATTTATATTTATACTTATATATAGTCATATATATAATGAATAAATGGAATTTTAAAGTATATCTCAAGAACGTAGATGATATAGTTTCACAATTTGCAAATCATTTATGTTGCTTAGATGAAATCAGATGCTACAAATTTTTTTTATGTTTATAGAGTATTCTGAAGGCTGAAATTCCACCATTACATATGCTCCCATGATCCAAGAAAACTTACAATTTTAGCATTCTCAATTAAATGTAATGTTAATAAGACCTACAAGTTCAGTTTATGCTCTGTAGTCATAAACTATAGCCTTGAACCCAAACCGTTTTTCAAGAAATATATATGAAACCAGATATATTCGAAGACAACAATAGGTTTTGGGGTGGCTTTTAATACATAATTAGACAAACTGAACAGGATTTTTTACCTTAGGCTAGTAGAAGTCATAATTAGCATATCAAATTAAGTATATTTTCGCTTATGTTGCCTTTTTCTTTAGTTTTTCCCAAAACTTTTAAAACTACACAAATAAAATTTGTGCAATAGTGCTGTTAGGGGAAGTGAAGTATAGGCTGTGCCCTTTTGAAGGTAATGAGAACATACTGAGGAAAATGGTAATTTTTGAATGTATGCTGTCACCAGCCACTAGGCAAGGTAGAGATACCAAGGGGAAGAATATGCCACCCACAGCAGCTGCGGTTAAGCAAGTGGCTCAGCACCATACAAAAAACAAGACCCCTACTCAGCCATTGCTCTTTACAAATATATTAGAAGAATACAACTTGAGGAAGAAGAAATGACCTAGACACATTTGTGAAGCTCATATTCATACCATATAGAAAAGAGTTTCTACCTATTTTGCCAATGGTAGAGAGGAAATGCATCCACCTATCCATATGCTTCCCACTCTAGTTCCATATGCATTTCTTGAAAAGTGGTTTGGACTCAAGGCTACAGTCTGTGATCAGGGAACTTGTACATCTTACTAACATTACATTCAAATGAGAACCCTAAAACTGTGGTTATCCTAGATTATAGAAGCATACGTAATGGTGGAATTCTAGCTTCAACATATCCTCAAACACACAAACATTTGTAGGATACATCCTACTGTGGCTAATTATTTGATTTTATCTAAGAAACATGCAAGATTTCTGAACTTGTGAAACAGTATCAACTATTCTGAGATATAGATCAAAGTTTCATTTTATTCACTACATATATGTATATATGTATACACACAGTATGTTCAGGCACTGAGAGTTGAAGAAATGCATGGTGGGAAGGGAGGATGAGAGAGAGATCAAAATGATTTCCAAGTTCCTAGCTTAAGCTATGTGAGGATTGTTTGTACTATTTACCCAATTATAAAACACCAGAGGATAGTACATTTTGGAAGTGTAGAGATGACAAGTTCAGGTTGGATATACTTAATTTAAGATGCCTGCTATGCATCTAAGATGATATGTCATGTAGATAGTTGGCGTTATACGGGTCTATTTCACAGGGCAGATATCCGGACTGTGTAGATTTGAAAGTTTTCAGTCATCAGCAAAGAAATGGTAATTGATGCCATGAGAGAGATGAGATGAGTGGTATATTATAGAATTTCTAAGACAGAGCCTTAATGAGATTGAGTGCAAGTGGGAAACTAGCCAACTAGATTAAGTATGCATGGTTACAGAGGTAGGAAGAAAATCAGGAGTAGTGGGTGTCAGAACTAGAGGGAGGAGAGTTTTTCTGGAAGGGTGACATGGTTGATAATGCCAAATATTGTGAAGTCAAGCAAATAAAGGAATGAAAAGTATGCATTGAGTTTAACTATGTAAAGGTCATTAATGATCACGATGGTAACAGTTTTTGTAGAATGATGGCACAGAATCTAGGTATGAGTTAGTTGAAGAGTTTACAGAATATAAAGAAATTAAAGCAGAGGCTATAAGTAACTTTCTCCAGAATGCTGACTACGAAAGGAAGGAGAGATGGGGGAGGTACCTGGTAGGGTATATTAGGTTGAAAAACTATTCTGTTATTTTGTATTGATTATCACGTTAATTTTTAACCCTCTCTTGGGTCTTCAGAATAATTTCTTGGCTTTATATAATGAGCAAAACACCAATCAATGTATTGTGGGCACAAAAGAATAACATAAATAATCTTTTAAAAATAATACATCTGTTGGTTTACTTACTCCAATGAGAATGAAATATTCTTAAGAATTAGAATTTAAGTTCACCCTCTTGGGTATTTCCTCCAAAGTTCTTTACATAGGGCTTGTCAAACTATGTCCACTCACACTACCTCCCTGGAACTGCATTGAGACCTACGTTAGCCCTGCAACATCTGATGTTTCCCATTGGAGATAACTGTGCCCCCTAATCTTGACAATGGTGAACTGGGAGCTTATTTATATGACCTTCTTCCTCACTACCCTGCCTTGTTTTATATGGCTTTAGTTCTCCAGTAGTCTAGCAAATAGAAGGATAGTGTTTTAACCTGGGTGGTCTGGCAAACCATTCTGAGATAGCAGGTACAGGATTCTACTTCCTTTCTTTCTCTTTTCAAGGTCTCCCCAGGAGCTGTGGGAATAGAAAATAGAGCCCCAAAAGGTTTTGTTTACATTCGCTTAAAATTCTGATGTGCAGAACTGAGGAGTCAGCAAATGCTCCTATAAATCTGGCACTGGGTTGAGATTGTATTTTGAAATCTGAAACTTAGAAGGGACATTAGAAATACTGGTGTTCAGCCACCTCATCAAAACACAGCGACTACACACAAGGTCACTTGATTAGAAGGGTGAATGTACTTCAAACATCAATGTGTGCTCTTGGTCTAGCATTTCTTTCTTCAGATTGGTATTCTTGGTTTCTTCAAGTTTTCATTCCATAGAATGACCCAAAACCCTCAAGACTCTTAATGGAAATTGTAGTGGGTTGAATTGTGTCCCCCAAAATGGTAACTTCCTGTACCAGTATATGTGATCTTACTTGAAGATATGGTCTTTCCAGAGAGGATTAAGTTAAAGATCTTGAGATGAGATCACCCTGGATTTAGGGTGGGCCCCAAATCCATTGTTTGGTGTCCTTATAAGAGAAAGGAGAGGGAGATTTGAGACAAACAGAGATACACAAGGAAGAGGCCAATGTGAAGATGGAGTCAGAGTTTAGAGTGATGAGTCTACAAGTCAAAAAACACCTAGGATTGCTGACACTCACCAGAAAATAGAAGAAAGGCATGGAACAGATACTCCCCTAGAGACTCCGAAAGGAAGCAACCCTGCAAACACGCTGATTTCAGACTTTTGGCCTCCAGAACTGAGAAAGAATAAATTTCTGTTATTCCAAGCCACCAAGTTTGTGGTAATTTGTTAAGGAGTTCTAGGAATCTAATACAGATATGCGTGTGTGTGTGTATGTGAGTGTGTGTGTGTATTTTAATTGATATATATATATATATTTTTTTTTTTGGTGAAGAAGGTTGGTCCTGAGCTAACATCTGTTGTCAATCTTCCTCTTTTTCTTGAGGAAATGGTCCCTGAGCTAACATCTGTGCCAAACTTCCTTTATTTTGTATGTGGGCCACTGCCACAGCATGGCTTGATGAGCAGTATGTAGGTCCGTGCCTGGGATCCGAACCTGCAAACCCCAGGCCACCAAAGCAGAGCATGTGAACTTAACCACTACACCATTGGGATGATCCCTAATTGATATTTTTTACATTGTCAATTTCTCTCTTCAGAAATGGCAATTAGAATTTTGCTGTTAATTAATATCAAGTTTATTGATTTGTGGTTTCCAGAAACTAAATTTATCCTATCAAAATCAGGATACAAATTCATGTTCAAAAAAAATTTTTTATTTTTACCTTTCTCAATATCCATGATATCTTAAAGATTATCAATAGTGATTTTAGGCTTGGCAATTACTTTAGTAATCAAACATAACTTTTCTGTATTTGGAAATGTAAATTAGATGAGAATGGGTAGATGCTTCCTCGCTATCTCATCACCTGTTACGGACCTTGAGTTCCTCATGACCACCAGTGACAGTGTTTATTTCAAGTTTACTCTTTTTGATGTAGATGTAAAATAAAAGTTGTGTAATTTAGTTCTTCTTAGTGTTATTAATCTCATAAAAAGAAGCAGAAAGGGACTCGATTTACAAAAGCTTATATTTTAATGGCATAGTTACAAAAAATATCATTCAGTACACTGCTTCCCACTTTAGAGCTTTTATAATCACAGAGTTTCACACTCCTACAATAAATTATGCTGATTATGTGTCTCCCTTCTTTTGCAAATCTATTGGTCACAAATTTTATTTCTTGACTGCAATCATTTGATATAAAATTATTTTGTGGTGTGTTTATGGCACGCTTATCAAATTAGCATTTAAATATTTGTTATAGTTTTATGGTGCAAAATTGAGCCTATAATGATTTATTACACTATAATCCTACAAAATTTCAACTCTTTCTGCTTGTGTGATGGAAAGTTCCCAGGAGTATATGCCAGAAAAATAATAATATTCATCAAACTTGTGCAGAGAAGGGAACTTCTAGAAAATCCTCAAGGACACAAGTGTTGAATCAAATTATTCATAATAACTTCACTTAAATATGTAATTCCATAAAAGTCTAAAGTATGCATCCCCATAACCATAAAGTCAAAGCAAATGATAAAATTCAAAATAAAATTACAAACCCATTAAAATTTAAATAAACTATATTAATTTGATGGATGAAATTGTTTTGCTGAAACTAAATTGGCAATCTTGAATTTACTAATAGAAATGTATTTGCATATTCTATGTTTCACTTGAGACTTACTTGACTATTTTGGTTTAAAGTATAGTGGACCAGCAATTAAATCATCTTCATTATTACTGTTACTTTGTGATTTATCAATTGTTTTATTTTTAACCACTAATCCATCATTTTGATTAAGTCAATTTGCTGGTGTGTACCAAAATATGTCATTGTAATAAACATTTTTTAACAGAAAATTACATATTGTATAATTATTACTAAACATTTTGCAAAAGAAATTATTTTAATGGAAATAGTCTGGTCATTTTGGATAAGATTTGCTATTGATTTTCATTGGATAGTTTTATTATAGTTAGTTACTTTCTTTACATTGTACTTGCTTACAGTTTTTCTTAGGAATGACTGCTGAATTTATCAAATGCTCTTTTAGCATCTATCAATGTGTGTGTGTGTTTCTAAGTAATTGTATCACATGTGTAGATTCAGATTCATAGAATCACCACCACAATCAAGGTATAGAACTACTCCATCACCACAAGGATCTCCTTGGTGCTGCCCCTCTATAGTTGGATCCACGCCCCCTCCTGTCCTGGCAATTACTAATCTGTTCTTCATCTCTATAATTTTGTCATTTCAAGAATGTTATATAAATGGAATCATATAGTATATAATCTTTTGAGATTTTTTTTCACTCAGCATAATGCCCTTGAACTCCATCAAAGTAGTTATAGCATATCAATAGTTTATTCTTTTATTTTGCTGAGTAGCATTCCATTGTATAGATTTGCCACAGTTTGTTTAACCATTCCCCCGCTAAGGGCATTTAAATTATTTCCGAGTTTTGACAATTTTACAAATAAAGCTTTGCATATAAGCTGCTGTGTTGACAGGTTTTTGTGTGGACATAGTTTCCATTACTCTGCAATAAACGCCTCAGGAGTATGATTGCTGAGATATATGGTAAATGTATTTTTTTTTATAAGAAATTCCAGAGTAGCTGTACCATTTTACATCCCCACCAAGAATATATCAAAGATCCAGTCTCTCTGTGTCCTCACCAGCATTTGGTATTGTCATTATTTTCTATTTTACCTGTTTTAATAGGTGCATAGTGATACTTCAGCATGATTTCAAATTTGTATTCCCTTAGTAGCAAAAGATGTTAAATAGGTTTTCATGTATATTGTCATAACTTATAACATTTGTTGATACTGTGGAACTTAAAATATCTCAAGACAACTTAACAAAGCAAAACAGTTTATTTAAGCTCACTTTAGTAAAGGAGAAAACCACTTACTAGAGATTTAGCAGCCTCTCAGAAGGAAGAAGTCAGAAGCAGAATAAGCATAGGGCTTTGGTGTCTGGGCTCAGCTAGCTTAAGGTAGGTCTTTCGAGGTAGAGGACTGATTGGGATCACGCACATTTTAAGATATAATAGTTTTGGACTGGTAGACATACCAAAGTAAGGGGCTTGAGGCAAGTTTGATAAGTAAAATCTCATTTAATAAGTAAACTGCCCAAGTCAGTAGACCCTGTCTTTGATAAATAGTTCTGTGGAAATTTTCTGAGGCAAACAGTGGAGTAATTTATTGGTTTATAGTCTTATCTTTCCTGGGCAAAGTTCTCCTGGAAGAAATAGCCAAGTCATATTGGCATAGGTGGTCTGGTCTTATCTAAGTCATGCTGACACAGATGGTCTCAGTTCTCAAAAATTAATTATATTATAAATTTACGAATATTTTAACTACTCTTGAATCTGTGAAATAAACTCTACTTGTCTATAAAGTACGTTGTTGTTAGTGTTGTTGAGTTGATTCCAACTCCTGGTGACCCGGTGTACATCAGAGCAGAACCCTGCCAGGTCTTTTTGCACCATCCTCTCACCTTCTGCTGCTGTATCAGATAATCCTGCACTGCTATTCATAGGGTTTTCATGGCTAATTCTTTTGGAAGTGGGTGGTCAGGTCCTTCTTCCTAGTCTGTCTTAATCTGTAAATTCCACTGAAACCTGTCCACCACGGCTGATCCTGCTGGTATATAAAATACTGGTAGCATAGCTTTCAGCATCACAGCAACACATACTCCATAGTATGACAACCAACAGACGTGTGGTTTGGTTACCTGACCAGGAAAGGAACCCAGGTCATGGGGTTAGAGTGCCAAATCTTAACTACTAGCCCACAGGGCTGGCTATAAAGTATTTTAGCCTTTATGAATGATTAGATTGTATTTTTGAAAATGTAATTGGAGTTATTACATGCATATTCATAAGTGCAATTGATGTACAGTTTTCTTTCTTGTGCTATCATTTTGTCAGGTTTTGGTATTAAAATTATGCTGGCTTCAAAATATGAATTAAACTCTTGAATTTTTCAATATTCTGGTAGATTTTAAATAACTTTGAAATTATCCAGTCTTTAAAGGTTAGATGAACTTCATCTGTAAACATATCCGGTCATTGTGCTTTTTTTTTTTTAAAAAAGATATTTATTCACCTTTCAATTTTCTTCAATGGCAATAGTCTGTTCAACTTTTCTATTTCTTCTAGGGTAAATTTTCTTGTTCTCTTCCTCTCTCTTTTGTTTTTAAATGTCCTTTACTCCTTTATTATATATGTCCTCATGCTTGTTTCCTCTTCTCCCATCATAACCTGATTTTAGGATAGGCACAATTATCATCCTAAAGAGAATATATAAAGTCAGGTGACACAGGGTTGATTTCCTGTGTCTACAAACTGTGGACTGTGTAAAAATGGAAAAGGTGATTAAATTCTCTAAACCTCAATTTTTGTCCTTAGTAAATGTAATACATTTTGTAGGGCAGCGCCCACACTACGCTTTCAGGACTGAGGCACTCCTTCCCCCATTTGATGATGACTCACAGCTGAGACCCTTTGCAGGAACTGCCCTGAACCATAGGAACTTCCTGGCCCAGTGAGTACTCAGGGCACAGAAACAAAGTCCAGGCCTCTTTGACTTAACTCAGGACAAACCTGAAGAGTAACCTCAGCTCGGAACTCCCCCTGGGATCAGCTGAGGCTTCTGTTGCAAATGCTTTCAAGTTCAGCATCTCCCTCTGCCCAGTCCTGCTACCCTCACCCTCTCACAGGACTTGTTCCTAGGAGCATGCCCCAGTAAACCTCTTGCAGGCAAATATCCTTCTCAGAATGTTTCCTGGCTTACCCCACCTAAGACAGTAAATGTGGTGTAATAATAATACCTACCTCTTAAAACTCTTCTAGCATACAATGAGGTTTTAGACATACAGTGTTTATAGCATAAATGCATAACAAATGTTAGTCATTATTTTACAATAGGATGTTAAAAAACAACCTTCTCTCTACTTAGACTTTTGGCTAAAGCCATAAAACTCAGGATTAGCTTTGTGAGCTGAGAAATTTGTATATATTTTAAAGACAAGTGCTAGAAATATCCATGCAGAACTTAGACAAGATATCAGAACTGGTTCTTCCTCACTCCTCATGATCATGGACCTTCAGCCTATGTCAAACACCACAAATTTTTTTTCTTTATTTTGAAATTTTTGTTGTACATTATTGACAAACACTAGAAATTTTAAAGAAGACTGTTTGAGTTTGTACAAGTAGAGATGTATTTGGCTTCCCTCCTTGTCAAGTGATTTGGGAATAACTTACACGTCCCTAGAGTGTGAGGGTATGCCTGAACAAAGAAACCAGCACCAACTTCTCACACAGAGAATACTGGAGGAAGGAAGTGGGCTGGAGCTGCCTGGGACGGCAGGTCAAGGAAAGAGCAGATAGTATTGAGCAAGCATCACTTCTACCATTTGCCAGGCAGAGGCATTGGTTATCAGTAGGAAAGTAACTGCCACAGAGCACTAGTGTGTCCACCCAACACAGCAGCTCTCCTATATGGATAGAAAGTTATAGTAGGAGCCTGTGGGTGGTGGTATGAATATAGTCAGGACTTGGAGAGGAAGCCTGTAAGGGTTTAGCCAAAAACTGCAATACTTCAAGGAACTGGGCAATGTGGAAGGTGGTTTCAGAAGAAATTTCCAAAGATAGAACAAATGCACTCATGAAAGCTGTTTGTCTCCTGAAAAATGGATGTCTGCCATGGCAGAAATTATCAACAGTCAGATTATAATGACTTTATTTGCTCTAATCCTTCCTCCCCGTGATATAATCCTGGAAGAGACAACAGGAGCATGAGGAAGTTGCGGCTGTTTTAACATATCTGCAAATTATTCAACATTTCTCCTATCAAAAAGGTGGCATCTAATTTCCCTAGCCTTGAAATGGACCAGCCTTAATAAACTTATTAAATTTTATGGATCCATGTTTTAGTTGTGATTATATTTAGCACCATATATATGGATTACCTTTTTTTTCAAATAAGACATTTAATCACAAACTTATTATCGTAGTAGGCTTATTACTCTTATTTCAGCTACATTATTTTGTTTTCTATTTTCTTCTTGTTTCAATTTTCTTCCTATGCATTGCATAAACCAGGAATATTTTTTCCTCTGGTAAAATGATATGTTATAGAAGGATTTTCATTCTACTTATGGTTATATTCAATTCAAACATTGAACAAAACATCTGAATCTCTATTTCTCAATTTGTCAACATTGAGGACGAAATTATCTGTTGATTACATGGAAACGATGAGCATATTGGGCACACTTGTATTTCCTTTTAAGTGCCATTCATAAGCTTGTCCTCCACTTCACTTGTTATCTTTTCTACAATGTTGATTCCGTTTTTATTACTAATAGTATTAAAATTTTGCTATGGCATTTTTTTCTTTCTTTAAAGTCTATCTTTAACTAGGTCATTTTTGTTTGTTATTATAGTGTGTTCTCTTATCTCCTATTTTTCCTTGCTTTACATTAGCTGCATTCTATTTTAATTTCTTTAAGATCACAAATAAATTGGCGTCTAAAAGGAACTTCTGATACATGGACTAAATCTTTTTCAAACATAAGCAATTCTCATAGCTCCTGTTCAACATGCCTTGTTCAAATTTTTCTTTCATTTCATAGATTCTTAAGTTTTAATTCTTTTGTTTTTTGCAACAGCAAATTGGCTGAGACTTTTCCTTTTGCCTTGAATTACAGCTAAAACCTCAAACCTGAAATAAATAGATAAGCACTAGCACATTTTAAATGAAGTTTCTAGATATATCTCTGCAGGGCTGATTTAACTATTTTGGCAGACGAACCCTAAGGTGATCCCTAATGTGTTACACCTTGTATATTTCCCTGCCCTTAAGTTTGGGTGGAACATATGACTTGCTTCTCACTGATACAATATGGCAAAGCTGATGAGATGTCATTCTCTTGACTAGGTTATTACATGTCAAAGTGATTGAATGTCACTTATATATGATCACACACACACACACACAAAGTACATAAGATTCCGTTTCTAAGGCTCCATCTTAGCCAACTGCAGAGAGAGACTCTTTTGCTGGCTTTGAAGAGGCAAATAGCCATATTGAGAACTACCTCTGAGGAGAGTCACATGACAGAGGACTATGGATAGCCTCTAGTACCCGATGATAGCTCCCAATCTATAGCCAATAGGAAGCTGGGGCCCTCAGTCATACAGCTGCAAGGACATGAATTCTGCCAACTGTCTTCATGAGCATAGAGGCAGATTCTTTTCTAATTGGGCCTCCAGATTAGAATGTAGCCTAACCAACACCTTGATTGTAGCCTTGTTAAGACCCTGAGCCAAGGAGTCAGTCAAGGTGTACCTGGACAACTGACCCACAGTAAATTATGAGATAACAAAAACATATCATTTTAAACTGCTACATTTGTGGTAATTTGTTACTCAGTAATAGAAAACTGATATAGCTATTAATAGGTCTGTGTCAGTTACCTAATCATCTATCTCAAGCCATCTTTATTTAGATAAAGACAGACTAGAAACTGGAGAGAAATATTAAAATAGCATGATATAATCCTAGTTAGTAAGAGTAAGCTTTGACTTTTATCTTCCCCCTCTTTATGGTGGAGGAAAGAATTGTTCCAACGCCAAGCAAGTCAAGTGAGGAGAGCTCCAAGTAAACTACTTATCGAGATTGAGGGTTTCTGGAAGAATGCAATCCTGGCATCTCTTGTCTACATGCCTGCTGAAGAGCTGAAACTAATTAACCCACCCTATGGTAAGAGACTTCTTAGAAGAGCTTTTCATTTATCCCTGAAATTTGGAGAGATGTGTCAAAAAAGAGACTTACCCTTCCTTATAAAATTCTGGCTTCTGACTACTATAGCTCAGGAAGAAGGAGTTTGAGAGAGGAATCAGTAGCACCACACTGCCTGCCACCCATTTGGCAAGGCGAAAATCTCTGAGTTTTCCACAGAGGCTATCCATCTTGAAGATTACCCAACCCAGATGGTGGCCAGGATGAAAGAGATTGAATGGTAAGAGCTTGTGGGTTATACTATTAGGAGCAGGCCTAATATGGGGACTGTGAGGAGTCATTCAGAAAACTTATCCCTCAAGTTAGGAAACTACAACATGGAAACCCATATGGCACTTCCAAATAAACCCACCAATGCATCACACAAGGAATTGAGGGCCTGCCATAGAGGACACTGGCTATTACATCAATACCAGTGATGTAGGACTTTTCTCTCAAAACCTCTTTCCACCAACTTGGCCCTGGAAGATCTAGCAGCAGAAGAAGAAGATGAAGAAAAGGTGAATGGACAGATCATGTTTTTCTTCTCCACAGAAATTCTCTGAGCCCTCAGTCGGTTATAAACTTGGGGTAGGAAATAAATATTTATCTTTATGGGAGTTGGCTATTTTTAATTAAACTTTGCTGAACTTTAATTGGTTTTAACTCTGAGAGTGATCAGACAGAAATGAGATTTGCTTATGGTGTCACCAAGAGTCAGAGAAAGGAAAGGTAATGGGCCAAAGTCAAAGGCAGTAGTTAAAGAAAAATACAGATAGTCTTTTCTGGTTTGTTTACCAAGTACAGCCATAGGTGTAATCTTACTGCCTCTTTCCCCTTGTTTATTTATCCCTAAATCAGGGCAAATCTCTCCAAAACTGCTATTATGCATCCCTAACCCCCTCCCACTGTGCCAGTGTTGGGAGGTTCTCTTTGTACTCTTTCACTCATGCACTGTTTGATTCTTTCAAAGGGAAAATTGAATGTGGAGATGATATAATTTTCTATCACCAATTTAGTTATTAACTAGTAAAGTGGGAACTATGGTTATGAGCAATCCTAACTAGAAAACTTTGCCTCTGCACAATTATTTTTCCTGAGGTTTACTAGAAATTATTACACTAAAAGCAAGTTTTCCAGCTCTGGAGTTCTGTTTATCTTATATTCAAGGTACAAAGTGTTGGTAATTCTGATATTCTTCCCAGAATTTTGCCTACTAGTCTTGGGGGGGATGCTACATTCAGGGGATGATGCATAGTACCCTAGAGTTTGGAATTTTTTGGCATCCGAATATATTGGCTACCTTAGTGAGGAGTGGCTGGAGCCAGCTCAGTTGCCCAGAAACGTCTTGATGTGGCTGCATGTACTTCCTCAGTAATTCTTTTGATGTCTGTTGGTTGGGAACGGCAAAAATGGATCCAGTGGCCTTCTGAACCTTGACCATTTTTCCCATGCTCCTCCAAATTAGGAAATTCTCCCTCAGATTTCACAAGTGCTCTCTCATGCCGAAGGAAACCCTTATTATTATTTACAAGTCAGTGCTACTTTATTTATTTAGAAATAGGGGTGACTGAACACCTAGATTTGTTCAGGACACTCCTGGTTTATATTTGATGTCATGGTGTAACTAAATGTTATTATAATTATAATAAATATTATAAGTAAAACCACTTTTATTTTCAAAAGTAAGTTGATTAGGGCTACAATTTATATAGTTACCCTATTGAGAACTCAAGTTAAGCATAATTCCAAGCTTTTTATTACATAAGCTAGCACTTATTCTTTCAGCCCACTGTTGCTGTCTCAGAATGTTCTTGATTCTTGTTAGATAAAGGGGCTCCAAATAGAGTGAGATTGATCTCACTTCCATCATGCCCTGCCCTTGCCTCCAGATCTTGTTCTCCATCCGTTAATTTCCAAAATAGTGTGTTAATTTTTTAGGAAAAGGAGTTATAAGTTAGTCTATGGTGACTTCTTCTTCAATTTGTTCACACCTGCTTTATAGCTTGTCAAAATTCCTATTTTATAATATCTAGTTCCCTGTATCTACTTCAATAACTCATGAAGGTTTGTTTTTTTCCTATATGAGCTTTCCATTGACCATTTTGCAATTTCTAAGAGGAGGGTTTGGAAGTGTGTTCTACAAGACATTTTCTGTGTATGAAATTGAAATTGTTTGTGCCTGAGATCAAAAATTTACAACTGTGCTGCATATATTATCTCAGATAAACCACAGAAGACTTTCTTTGAATGGCACATAGGAAATACACTATTTTGCCCATATGATGTGGCAACCGTTCCCAAAATATCTCATCTACCGAAGCCTAAAATTTACCAGTTGGGACTCTTTCTTTTGCGTAAGCATTTTATGCATGGATTCTTTTTTAAATAGAAACTACTCATGAAATTTGGCTAAGGCTTTAACTCCATAATGCTTTAATGTGAGTTAATTTAACTCAAGAGACCCTGAAAGCACTGGGACTCTAAGGGTGAGAGTGGCCGCAGACAGGGAACTGAAGAGGGAAAGAGGAAGAATAGCAATACTCAAACACACTCCCTGCTGTTTCATAGGACACAAATGCGTGAACAAAACAAAGCCTCCGAAGGGCAATTATTGTACCATATTTGGGCACTACTCTCTCCCTTTCAACTCTGCCTTCCTCTTCCTCACTGTTTTGAGTAGAAAATGGAAGTTATTTTTTCACACTATTTCCCCAAGTAGACCTCTAGATGGCAAGACCAGTAGCCATAGAAGTAGCAGTAGTACGGATCCTTTGAAGGACTGGCAAGGGCAAGAGGAGATGAGGGAATGATATTGAAGTAAAAGTTGTGCTTGGAAATTGAAAATTTTTAATTTTAATTAAATTTTAATTTACATTTTAAATTTTAATTAAAAAAATTTAATCAATGTAACCCTACACCTTAAAAGGCTCAGTTCTGCTGGACCGCTTCAAGGTAAGGCAGTACTTCAGAGGGGAGGAACATGGACTTAGGAGATCTCAGATTCACAATTTGCTGGCAGAGCCATTCCAGTGTAAATCACACTGTGAAAAGGCTGTAGAACAATATACTAGTAAATACTGAATTTAAAAAATCGACTGTGATTCTAAATCTCTGCCTTTCTACCAAAGTAAATGGAGGATATAGAAGAAAAAGTTGGTGAGATTTTTTCCCTCTGATTTTACTCTCTAGGTTTACAGATCTTTGGCTTTCTGTGTAGGATAATGGGCTATGTGTAAACAATGAATATAACTCATAGACTTTGGGGTTCCTAAGGGAACTTCAAGATCCTCTAGTCTAGTGGTTTACCTGGCTACAAATCAGAATACCTAGGGCAGAGATTGCAAGTTGGTATTTTTCACAAAGTTCTTTAGTGCTTTTGATGAACAGAGGGTTTTGGAAAACACTGAACTGGTCTTACATTTCAAGTGCTTGAATGGGCTGATGGGCAAGAGGTCAGTATTCAATTATACCTCAAGCTGTCACAGAGTAGAATAAACAAAATTTGAGATTTGATTGGAAAGGATTCCATTCCTTTCTGCAATCCTTCTTTGAAACTTCATATTTACAAAATAAATGATGGCTGGAGGTTTTTTGTTTTAATTTCTACTCCATCCCCGTCTCTGAGCTGCAGTCTAGATGGCTTAGAGTCAATTTGTTTTTCTTCTTTTAGGTGTCACTGAGTTTAAATTGTTTTCTGCCCATCTAGAAGATTTCTCTCCCTTAACGTTATGGAGGAAGATGAACTACTCATTGAGCTGACAAGAGTGAGAGTGGTAGGATTAGTTTGGTTTTGGAAATGATATATGGCTGCAGGGTATAAAATCAACAGAGATTCATATCCTGGAAGACTAGTTAGTCTATTGCGGCTGCTGCCATTATTTTTCAGTCCACAAATCTGCAGGAAAAGCATCAAGGTCTGCTACAACTATTTTTGAATTCTCTGGTTTTGTTATCAGTAAAATTGATTAGCGCTGCCTTCCACCTTGTGTGGTATTTTTAAGGGAAGCAGAGATAATCGAATGATTATGCAGAAGTATTTGAGGAGTCGAAGTTAGGTGAAGCCAATGACTAATGAAAATATAACACTGATTATTTTCACCTAATTAACCTCTGAGGTGCTCTGATGCCTGGCCAAAATACGAAATTGGTAAAAAAGATTTCTTCTTCCAACTATTTGTACTTTCCATTCATTTCCTCTTCACAGCCAAGCATTGGGGGGATTAGTCCTTTATTTAAGCATTTAGTACTTATACTTGCCCTTCTTCCTTCAGTTGTAAGCAAACATCTATCTTAGTCATTTGATTAACGGATGGTCCTGACACTTCGTATCAATCAGTTAGTGGAATACAATTTTAGATATGAGCGTTTTCTGTCTATGAATTTTATCCCTGAGCTTATGGCATATAGATAATGGAGGACTTTCCTCATATTGGGCAACTTGCAGAATTCTGTGAGTTGCACTGTGCCTTATCAAAGATCAGGCTATTTTGTTTAATCATTATTAAAATTCAGACAAACAATTTATTCCTTCCTCAGAGCATAAGCTTCCTCTAGAATCATAATTGAAATAGTGTTATTCTCATTCTAATGAATCAGCATAAACATCACACCCCAAAGGTTAATGGTAATTGCAAAATGGGTAAACCTTTAAATAATTCAAAGGTTCTGAATCAGATTCTAAAATTTCTGGATAATTATTTGGTAATGTCTATGGCTCTTTACAGACTACAAAGGGCTTTACAGTCAATGTCTTATTTAAAGTTCATCACAGACCTTGGAGACGAGTGCGAGGATCTTTATTTTATAGATAAAGCAACTGCTCAGAGCTGAGGGTGGCAACTTAGGTCCCTAACCCAGGTCTTCTGACTTGCAGTCTATTAATTTCTCCATTTTACAAATCAGTCTATCACCATGTTATTGTGGTCCATATGCTACAAAATACTACATATATTTCCAAGATTGCAGTTGTATAGTAACACGGAAAACATATTTGACTGGCAGTGAAGTGCATGTGATATTGAAAATAAAGCCCTAGACTAAGAATTTAAAAAAATGTGTAACACTATTAGGTTCTACCTTCTACTAACCACACGACCTTGGGAAGGTTGCTTCAACTTTTCTGAAATTCAGCTTTCTTTTCTTTAAAAAAGATGCTGAATATTCCTGGTGGACCACAATTTCAGTTTTCTATTGCTCTATAACAAAACACCCCAAACTTAAAAGAACAATAATTTGTTATTTCTTATGATTTTCCAGTTAGGAACTCAAGCAGAGTTCAGCAGGGAGGTTCTTCTGTGGCACTTGGCATTGGCTGGGGTCGTTATCTTGTCTGCAATTAGTTAGCAGCTGGGTTGAGCTGGAAGGTCCAGGAAAGCTTCCCTAACAAGTTTGGCACCTCAATACACCTCCATGTGGTCTCTGCCTCTGTCTCTGTCTCTCTGTCTTTCTCTATGTAGTGTCTCATCATTCAATATTCTTTCCTGGTTTTCCTTTCATTATGTGGCTAGTTTCCAAGGGAGAGGAAGAAGAAGATGTTACACTTCTTAAAAGCTAGGCCTGAAACTGGCACACATCACTTCCTCTACATTTTATTGGCCAAGCCAAATCTCAAGGCCAGCCCCAAAACAAGGGAAGGGAAAAGCGATTCCATCTCTTGATCGGTGGAGCAGAAGGCACATATGGGGAAAGAAGATATTAATGGCACTCACTTTTGGAAACTACACCATGGTCAGCCTTAGAAGGCTATTGTAATTACTCTCTAGGAGACTGAAAATTACATTTTTTTAAAAAAACAAATAATTATTAGGCACCTGTTACAGACAAACTGTTCTATGTTGTGGGTACATAGTTGTGAACAAAACGGATGTTGTTTTCTGCCTTGTGCTAGTATAAAAGTCAGATATCATCTAAATACACAGATAAGCATTTGATTATAAACTCAGGCAAGAGCTATGAAGGTTAATGACAGAGTGCTGAAGCACAATGGTCTAATGTAGAATGATGGGTCAGCAAAAGCATCTGAGCAAGTGATATTTACGTTGGGAGCCGCAGTCTGGGTTGGAGTTAGCCATGTGAAAGAAAAGGAAAGAACATTCCAGGCAGAGGCCACAGCACATGTGATGACCCTGAGATGTGTTCCAAGCACTGTATGGTCAGTGTGGCTGGGGCACACGGGTCCAGGGAGTGTGGCATGCAAATAATCCTGGAGAGGCAGGCTAGGCAGCACTGTTGTTAACGTGTGAATGTTCCCCGTTTCATCCGGATGTTGAAAGACAGTTCAGTCAAAGGTTGTATCCATGTAACAACATTATGGTGTGGCTGAATGTGGCCGGTAATATGCGAATGCTTAAAGAGATCCTACAGTTTCTTCCTTTTTGTTAAGTATGTTCCCACAGTCTCCGACAGGTGTGCGTGGGCAGGAAAGGGAAGGGAAGAAAAAAATTCAAAGACAGAGAGTCAAGAACTTAACTTTCTAAAACAAGCTCATTTTCTATTCCTGGGCATCTATAATTCCTAATATTATTACTCATATGGCTTCTACATCATTAAGTGAATCTGTGATCTTACCTGCAAATTCAATCTGCAGTAGACCTGCCAAAACAGAATCACACAGTTGACAAAGTCCAAATGAAAATGATTACCACTTAAATTTTAATTATAAATGCAGAACGAGGAATGTGTTCCAAATGCGATTTTTTTTTCTCAAAAAAGCAAAGTCCAAAACTAAATGATAAATTCAAAGTCAAGCAGTTAGAATAGGCTCTAAATCACTGCAGATCTTGGATATCTCTGCTTGGCACTGGAAGAATAAACTGAAAAAGATACACTGCCTCCTGATAAAGGAAAATAATCTGCTAGATAGTAATTTACACAAATTCACCACCTATTTACCACATTTTTATTGTGCACTCAGCCCCAGGCAGTGTATTTAAGGAGGGTACAAAGAAATGTGTGGTGCTGTGGAACTCACAGTCCAGCTGAATAGACAGGGGTAGCCTAACCAGGAAGGCAAAATAATGTAGCACGAAGAACATCAAAATCAGCTATATTGACAGAAAAGTCCTTGCAATTTAGAACAGAGTCCCTTATGTGTAAAGACAAACAAGAATGATGGTATCCAGAGGCCAGAGAAGCAGCCACTACAATCAGGCATTTCATATCTTTGTATCTTTATTGTCTTTCTGCATCCATTCCCCTCTTTCTCCTTCCATCCATAGTTAAGGGTATATAACCTTGAAAATCCAGTCTATGCCTTATGTCTTCATGGCTCAATGATCAGGCGAGCTGAAACATTTGATTGGAGTGAATCTCAGCACTCATGCTTGAAATGCAACGATATATTCTCAAGCTCATAATTCTGTCTGAGAATGGACTGTATACCGAGCAAA